>NC_139236.1:48200011-48861281 GCF_977018435.1 Lepisma saccharinum
GTGAGGCGAACACAATCTTTGTATTTCGACCTTTTTAAACCTGTATATGCATCACATAAGAGGTTGTTTAACGTTGCTATGCCTCTGTGGATTATATTTAGCCAGTATTCGTGCACATAGCGTCAGGTTTCATAGAATATAAGCTTCTCTTCCATGTTTATGGTTTCCTGTCTGCAGTAGAAAAACTGGCAGGTTCCCATAGCTTTTCTTTCAATAGTCTTCCAATGGTTGCATATCATATCACTCAGATTTGATTCATTAGTTTCGAACACAATCCCCGATGACGCAGTGGGATCGTGGGCGCCTTGTAATTAAGGGATCCCGGGTTCGATACTCGGTGGAGGAACATAGTGGTTCGGATCCCCCTTTAAACTATAGGTCCATTCACGATTAGCCTAACAGGACATAAAGTGGACTTAAGACACCAATCAACCAACCAACACAATCCCGTTATTGTCCAGATTATCGAATCCAGAACCTTCGTCGCGAATAACATAAGCAGGAAGACAACGTGAAATAACCGAACGGAAACAGAACCTAAAACCTACATCGGATAGATTGAATTAAGTCGACGATACAGCACGGGTTCTGAAATGAAAAAGAATACGAAAGTTGAAGGACCTCTTTACGCACCCACTTTTCCTCCACTCAATGGGGAAGATATCCTTCTAGCTGAGAAGCCTTTACGTAGGAGTGCCCTGAGGGAACTTCAAGGCCACGACGATAAAGTGTTCTACGTGCAATTACGGGACCAAAACATACGTCAGATAGCTGTGTTCCTCCTTATTTCGTACGCCATTGATAACTGGAACACGTGACCTCGTCTTTGGTAGAGCAGAAGCCTGCTTGCTTGCCACCACCCTTTAGTTCAGTGATCTTCGCCCGTAGTCAGCAAGAGTGAATGACTCACCAGATACTTGTTGTCTGTGAGGCTACACAAGAATAGATATTTCGTTAGTGGCTGTAAGTATTGTTTCATCTGCAGTTATATCAGTTAACATTTCAATAGTTTCCTTCCTGATGGTTACGTTAGTGATAAACATGTAAATTAGTTCTCGAGAGTGAACGTTTTATCTATTTGAACGGGGGATTTTTATACAGCCTGGATGTATTATTTTTTCCTGAAACTAGAAGAAATTCGAAGACGCAAAAAGAGTTGTATAAGAGTTGTTAACAAAAGGAAAAAAGAAGAAAACGAAAATGTAAATGCTGAAATAAATTATGGTAGAGATCGAGTGAATAACATTTTGTCATGGGGCCTCCTCGATGGCGTAGTGATAACGTCGTCGCCTTGTAATCAGTGGATCCCGGGTTTGATACACGGTGGATGCACATAGTGGTTAGTATCCCACTTTAAACTGAAGGTCGAGTCCAGATTAGCATATCTGTGCACCAAACCAAAACTAAGAAAGAAATTGTCACAGTGTAAGAAAATTTCATGTTCAACCAGATACGAAACAAAAGGAAATAATATATTGCAGGTTGGAGTTCACATCTGTAGCATCTAACCAGTACAATTATGAATCGCAACATATCGTATCAGATCCATTTTTATTATACATGTATGATAATATAAGAGAAATAGAGGAAAGAGAAAACCAAGCGAAACACGGACGCCTTCTCCAGAATTTCAAATCTCGTTACATAAGGTTCTGGGTTGGAGTCCCGAACAGGCATGACTTTCTTGTTCTTGCCCTTTTATCTGCTTCATTTCATCATAATTCATCGTTATGGTTTACCTGCAGGGGAAGAATAATGACAATAATTGCCAATACAAAGCCAATGACAAACAGAACAATTCGATTACGGAGGTGCCAAGAAGAAACGAGACTTGACAGTTTCTCCGTCTCTCGGTTTGTCGAATTGAAAATTGCTCTCCCGTTCTCGGTCTCGATTCGTTAAATATAGAAATCGAAAATGTATGTGAATGAATATACATGTATTTTATATATTCCGGTTTTGTAGGAGATTTTGTGAGAGATGAAATAAGTACTCTTCCATCGCATTTATTAGGGCCTCCCCGATGGCGCAGTGGTAGCGTCGTCGCCTTGTAATCAAGGGGTCCCGGGTTCGATACCTGGTGGAGGCACAAGTGGTTCGGATCCCACTTGAAACTGTAGGTCCAGTCCCGATTAGCCTTACTGTGCATAAAGTGGACTTAAAAAACACCAACTCAACAACCATCGTATTTATTTTATAATTTTTATTCCCTGTTCGATGATCGCGACGATAGGGACGAGTGACCATTACATGAAATTGATGACGAAATGGTCAAACACCCCCGACAAGGACGGTACTCAAACCCGGGAACTTTGGCGACGATATCGAATGCCAATCACTTAATGAGCTTGGCAACCGAGCCTGCTTAATGTTGTTTCTGTCAGGTAATTCGTAATAATATTCCACATTCACTATCATTTGCTTCATAATTTATCTTATTGTTGTGATTAACCTGAATTCAAAGAATTAGTTGAAAGGCAAAAATGCAAGATTGAATGTCTCTGATGTTACTTCGTGCCGAATAATATGACGTGGTATTATGATATGAATTTATTAATCATATAATATGCCTATTCATTCCATTGATTGATCCCAATTGAGCACACAAAATATGGTATAATGTCCACTCCATGGAGGAGTGGTTAGCACAGCGCGCTACGATGCCATGGGTCCCTGGTTAGAATCTCGACTTGGGCGTGGGTGTCCTTGGTAAGTGTCCCTTCATCAATTTTATCATAGCATCACTCATCTTCATCGTCTCTATTTGCCAAAAGTGATAGAATAGCAAATCTAAATAACAAACATCCAATCAAATCGAACATTAATTCTATACGGTACCGAATTCCCACTTTATTACTACATCTTAAGTCATTTTACAGCATCTCAATTGTTTTCCGATTCGAAAACATTTGGAATGTTGTTTTGTGCAGTTCGTTGTTTGGATTGTTTAATTAACGTCGCATTAATTAGTTTTAGACCAATCGTGACGGGGGAAGCAAGAGCACAAAGAAAGCGAAATAGACAAGGAAGAGACAACGGCTTTCTTTAAAGATAGCATCCCGTGAATACAACTCAAGTGACTGCAGAATATTATGAATAAAATTTATTTCGCTTTTTCCTTTTATTTCTCTTTCAGTTATTTTACTTCGCTTTTCTTCTACCACTCGCGTTACTCGTGTCGGTGAGGAAGAATTATAAACTCTTGAAATGGACGATGGTACAGAAAAATATATGCCTCTCCCACGGTTCGAAACTGTCAGTACAAAATATTGTCTTATTTTTAAAATTTACGGTCAAATATGGTTTGTCACGTAGCAATTTTCGCTTATCTCTTTCTCAAGGGGTTCCATTGCCTCTCTGATATCGTAGTGGTAACGTCTTCGCCATGTAATGAAAGGCTTCCGAATTCAATACCAAATAGAGAGGCATTTGGTTCGGATCCCATTTTAATCTGTAGGTCCAGTGCATGTGGTCTGTGATGAGAACCATCATTTCAGCGAACCTTCTTGACAATGACTCTACTATCACTTGAAAGAATAGTATTTCCTTACGAGTAGCTCTTGTCAAGAAACCAGTTCCTGAAATTTTCTTCTGGAGGCATCGTAGCACCCAGCTGTTTGTTGTGGCTGGGGCACGAGTCATGTGACTCATGCTATCAAAGCTCAATCCTTCCCGAGAACTCAGAATCACCAGGCAAACTTAAGCGAATATTTTGTTATTTGAGTTGCATAAACAACAGGCTTTAAGACGTTACGAAATTCTACGTCCCGTGGCCCAGGTATTTTTTTCTAAGACTGTACCTTAGTAATTACATTAGACTAATATTCCATAAATAATTTAAATTCTTACAATAGCGTATTGAGCAACCTAAAATGTTCTATTAAATTTACTTAGTGACGCTTTGACCTCTCGTGCACGGGAATTGATGCTACTGTTTAGGCATTGGCTTATTAAGGTCACTTTTCCCATTTTTAATCATATTGGGTAAGGCAAAGGTACCAACGTTCAAATCGTAAAGGACAGTGCCATAGATAAGTGGATAAACTCCTCAATTGTTCTTAGACAAGCAATTCAAAAATAAGGGAGAGGGGGAGTACAATCAGGAACGAGTTGAATGGTGCCACACTTAACTATCATGTTTAACTGTCATTTCCTCACGTGCGAATCAATTTAAGTTCGGCGTTTATATGCTGCATTGGCTTGAGTTAATTTCACTAGCGCAAAAAAGTTGAGTAATGATTAGCAAATTAAACACACGATGCTCGCCAATCCTAAAACATTAAGGGCGAGTTTGTAGACAATAAGTTCTATCGCAACGCAAACAACAGGATTTAATATGCCGTCTCTGGTTTACCTTGTGTTCCTTGGTGCCTCCTTTTTAATGTTCCTCTTCCAACCGCACGGGTACCCACTTCTACGGTTGATAGGATCCACATGGATGCGGAACACTCTACGGCAAGTAAAGTCTCCCGTCTCCGCTGACTGGCAAGGCGTACGAAGGAACTGCTGCGCTGTGAATGGCTTCCTGTGTTGCTGTGCTGGAGTCTCGTGCCGAACTACTGATTGCTCCGATCGAAGTCGTCGGGAAAAAAAAGGGGGGAGGGTGAGAAGGAAGTAAGTTTCGATTAACACCGCTTGACGGCGACAAGGTCCAGGCACAATAGTGCTGCCGTCTATGCGGATTTGAGAACTTATTGAAACAAATAAGGTATGTTTCCGTACAGTCGTGTACGTGTAATTATCACAAGAGATCAATAAAGGATTGTGATATTACAGAGTTAATGCTGATTTGATTAAATTGATGAAAGGATCGACAAAAGTAAACAAATATGTGTAGATCAAGACTATAAACCAGAGTGATGTGAGTAGTATAGAACAAAAATAAACAAATCGATGTGTATATAAGGAAGACAGTTCGTAGGCAAAGCAAACTATGCATGTTGGTTGTTAATAAGTACTTATGCAATTTCTTCCTCTAATTAATAATATTGCTTTCAGTGACAACTCTATCTTCTGTAGTGTGTCTCCATATGTTTTATTTTCTTACTAATGCCATTATAGTGTGTTCCGTTCTAAACTCCAACATTTCAATTCATCATTGCTAAAAGGTTGTGAAACGTAATGAAATGCGAGTGGTACTACACGAAAGAGGAACTCAAAGAATTTTATTGCATGACCTCGAACTTTACCGTTCTCTCACTATGCAGCGCCACAATCGCATAAAGCACAATGGCGACTCCGCAGCAGCGCGCACAATCTGTATGCTGGTATGCATAGACCAAATCAATCATTACAGTGAAAATAAATTACCTTAGAGAATTTGGTGGTGAAAACAATTAAGGTATGGTGTGCAAAGGTTTTGGCTTCATTTGTACCCTTACCAGGTGCAAATTGTTCAACAACTGAAGCCAAATGATAAGCCACAACGACAGAAATTCGCTATTGAAATGCTGGATCGTATGGACAGGGGTCCTAACTTCTTGGAAGCGTGTTGCTTTCAGACGAGGCCACATTCCATCGGTCAGGGTTGTGCTTCACCTCCATATTCTCTCCGGTAATTTCTTTGCACTGTAATGATTGATTTGGTCTATGCATACCAGCATACAGATTGTGCGCGCTGCTGCGGAGACGCCATTGTGCTTTATGCGATTGTGGCGCTGTATAGTGAGAGAACGGTGAACTTCAAGGTCCTGCAATAAAATTCTTTAAGTTTCTCCTTCGTCTAGTACCACTCGCATTCCATTAGGTTTCATAACCTTTTAGCTATGATGAATTGAAATGTGGGAGGTTTGAACGGAACACGCTGTACTATATATAACTCGGTCATCGTATAATTTTATGCAAACTTCTTGATCTAGTTGCTAGTTAGTTGCTCAGAATGGATCCATAGTTTAAACTGGCATCCCGACCAGTGCCTAATGTGGCTTTAGAGGAATCGAACTCAGAAAACACTTACTATAGATCCACCAAGGCATCTAAATCCCTGACTTGGGAGCAGGGCTTGTGTCGCCAGTTTAAGCCATGGAGAAGCCAGCAGTTCGCATATTTTCCGAGGTTTCGGAAAGTTTGGTGGATCTAGCCAAGGCAACGACGCAAAGCACTTCTGTATCGAGGAGGCCCTATAACATTTACAATATTCCAAGTTCATCCTCACAACCAGTACCCAACACGACGGGGTTTGTAGGGGTCATAACCCCCCCCTTTAGCCCAGTATTTCTAAAAAAAAAGAACGTCAAAGACAAATACATATGGCAAAATGAGTTCTGGCTACTAAGAAAAAAGGACGTAGCCCCATCTTTCAAAAATCATAGGCACGCCACTGTCCACAACTTAATCACATCTTATTTAATGAGTCTATGGGTTAGCATATGTATACATAAACTATCCTCCATATTATGCCCTAATTACAATCATAGTGAACAATAAGTAATTGACGAAGAGTTTTCAATGCTTTGACAATATACTTACATTCAGTAAATGAAGTATGTTGTTTGGTAAATTAGCATGTTAAAACACACGTTTCGTTTAGAATTATAGCTCTTGTGTGGTCTTAAAGCGGGCGGCCTACATGTTGGGAAGGGAAGTGGGGAGGGGGGAAGCGACCAATCCAGTGCGATGAGAAACACAGCAGCTTGTAGAACAAGGTGCACGCAGCACCCCTTTCCGTGACGCCGTAACTCTCGGCGCCACCGCTGTTGTCTGTTTGGTTATGTGGGGCGTATGCCCCACTTCCCTTGCCAGCATGTAGTCCGCCCACCGTAAGACAAGTCAAGAGATTTAGCACCTCAATACACGCATGGTATTGAGAACTAACAAGTTAATACACGCATGGTACTTAGAAGAAACACCTTAAAGCACACATAGTATTTCTCTCATGTAGGTCCCTACGAGTATTGTGACATCAAAGGACTGAGTTGCATCGCTCGCCAACAAGGTTAGTAAGTGTAAATATTATGTACTCTTATGTAAATGTTAAATGCTGAAGTGTTAAAATTATAAAGAACAACATAAATTTAAATAAATTAAATTTTATGAAGTCATTATTCTTTTATGATATTGCTGTTTGCAAATACCTACTGGACTTTTATATTTTCTATTGGAACGTTCTTAATTTCTGTTAGTTTTCTATTACTTTTGCCCAATCTCAACGATGTGGATGAATGATGTTCAGTTGGCGTTGTTGAAGTGATACATATAGCCATGCGTTCATATGGTTGATAGATAATTCAGTATAGAAGGCATTTACATCACACCGATCTTAATTTCATTCGTTACATTTATCCATCTAATCTTCCATTTTCTTCCTGGCCATTTCCATTTCATTCTTCCTCTTCCAGCATTCCCTCTTTCATTTCCTTATTCTCTTGTCTTCCATGTCTTTTCCTAAGGCCTCCCCGATGGCGCAGTGGTAGCGTCGTCGCCTTGTAATCAAGGGATCCCGGGTTTGATACCCGGTGGAGGCACAAGTGGTTCGGATCCCACTTTAAACTGTAGGTCCAGTCCCGATTAGCCTTACTGTACATAAAGTGGACTTAAAACACTAAAAATCAATCAATCAAATCAATCCATGTCTTTTCCCTTTCGCTCTTCCCACTATCTTTCATTTCATTTACAGTTGTGCTTTTCTCAATTTACGTTGTTTCCCTGCCTTTCTAGCCAACTGTTATGATGGGGACGAACGACGTTCAGGTGGAATTGGTGAAGCAATACTCGCCAAGGACTTGAACCCGAAACCTTCTTTTGCGAGATTATTAGTTTACTACTCATGGTTTCAAATCACTATTCTTTTCAATTTCACCTTTACATTTATCTTATTTTGTTTTGTTCTTTCTGGAATTTTTTCCACAGTTGTGGAGAAAATGGCTTGTGAAAAATCTGACAAATTGATAATATAACGAATTCACGTCTTTCAGAGCATTTCAAAGGGAAACATCTGAAAAGTTGTAATTGCCTACCATCATGTGATGAAGAAACATTTGAAGCCATGTTGATCGGACGTTTCAGGTGAGTTAGAAACTGCTTTTATGCTATTTACTATGTCAGCAAAAACACTGTATTTCTAGCTAAAAAATAACTTTAAGCAATAGTAGCAGACACGCTGTCGTAATTAAATACTTTAATGGGGATTATGACATTATCTCGGGGAACGCGTCATTGGTATTAAGTTAGATGGGCACCCCTGCAATGCTCGTACAATAATGAGGCGAGGGGGAACTACAGTTGTACACGGGGCATCTACTATCAGAAATGTTCAGTTATTTTCCAAGAATTCGGGTCTTTCGCCTTCTTACGTGGTGTAATGAGGACTGTTCATGCTCATCTCACCAAAAGAGTCCGTTGAGCTGTATATTTAACTCTACTTCTGTATGGTACTGTGCAGTGTACAATGCAGATATTTATCGTCTTTGCACATCAGTTACTGGCCTCCACGATATGCCGGACGTCAAGTTCCTGTACGTCTGCACTTCACACGCCTCACACTCGCACTGCTTCACAAGCCTTGCGACTCGACTGCCATCTACCGGGCGACAACGGGAGCACCTTCCAGTGGCAGGAGTTTCGTGGAGCTGCAGCAGATACACGTCCAGATATTCGAGGTGGCCTATTTTCCACTGACTGGCGCTTGCACACACACCGTTCTTTTGCAAGGGACAGCGCCGATACCGACTGCGTGTTTTTCACATACAGCGACATAATCGGGGTTCTCGCTATGTCCTTGGATGGAAGGAACGAAAACCTGATGGATCCTGTCCTGTGTTGTCAACCTCCCGATAAGAAAAAGCTGTTTAATCTGTGAAATTCTGCTAAATGTTGATGAATTGTGCTAGGATCTAAAAAATAATGATAACAATGAATTATTATTATTATTGATAATTAGTAATTTATTATTATGATTGTGGTGCACAAATAAAACAAATGTTCCGCTTTGTAGTCGAAGAATGAATCATCTCAAACTTTCTCCAGCTTCAATGTTGAACTCATCTTGAAAAATAGTATCCATAACTTAAAAACTACATTCATCCTAAAAAATAATCATAATAATAAATTATTTTTACTAATTATCAATAATAGTAATTCATTGTTATTATTATTTAGATCCTAGCACAATTCATGAACATTTAGCTTAATTTCACAGATTAAACAGCTTTTTCTTATCGTGAGTTTGGCTTTTCTATAATGACTGTAAATAAACCTGTATTCCTAATGTAACTTCTTCTCTTTTATTTTATCTATTCTAATTTGATAAATTTTTTACGAGAAATGAATGTGAATAAAAGAGTCATTAATATTAAATATCTCAAAGCGCGAGGCCCTGTGCGGTGGCACGCGTCGCACACCCCTAACGGCGGCCCTGTCTTGCAGTTTTAAGTTATGTATCAATTTTTGAAGATGAGTTTAACATTGAAGCCGGAGAAAGTTTGAGATGATTTATTCGACGACTACAAAGCGGAACATTTGTTTTTTTCGTTCACCACAACTTTCTGCCGATTCTTGCCATAAAATGTTCCTCGCGACGCAAGGTAAACTGGAGAATGAATTAAAGATGAAGAGGAGAGGGTGTGGTTGGAACGGCATGTACCTACACCGGAAATAAGATCTATATGTCATTTTATTTTTAATTCTCAAAATATCGTTCTTTGCGGCTAATTTCTTCCTCCCAGAGGAGCAAGTTTTATTTATTTATTTAATTTTGGGGGACCAACAGGAATTTAGCTGCCAAATTATAAGTCTCCACTAATTACATTTAAAAGTTACAGCTACAAATATACATGTTACACACATAAAACTAAGTTTGTGGTTGATTACATTATCAGAATTCAACATGATAATCTAGAATATGCTCAGTCGAAAAAATCACGTTATATAAAAGTAGAGCAGAGAATTCTTGGTATGTACAAAGAGAATGAACGAAATAGAAATTTGCAAATGATGTTAGATTTTCCCATTATGCAATCACAAACTGCTAGTTTTAGCATTATTACGCTAGGGTTGGCACCTCTGCTCTGCTTCAAAACAACTTCCAGCTAAATTTATGGCTTGGGTCCGTGTCCTGTTTTTCAGTGCCCAAGGCGAAGGGGGACTGGGACCTACTCTTCATATGTCGAGGGGAGCTCCGGAAGCATACACACCATCCGAATGTCCTTCCAGGAAAATTGTCGTGCAGGTCTACGTGTGCGCCTGTCCTACTTACACCCGTGGTTTATTGATGCACACGATACCGAGGTAGGGTTCCCAGCCGATGTTACCGGTGTGTGTGCAAACGCGCTTATACTTTGAGACACATGTTCGGGTCTATGTATAAACTATGATATGTGCATGCGTGTTTCTAGTAGTACCTCAAAGATGTAAAAAAGAGAAAAATGTTTTGATTCCTAAAGATATTCCTAACAATACTTGACTTTTGTGACTGTTCATAACTACTCGTCAGATATATTAAAAGAAAAGCACTTGTCCAAACAAAGGAAGTAATAAAGTAAATATAATTAATTACAGATACCAAACGCCTATCATAGGGTATCATATGGGAGAATTTCCGAGAACCAGATTCAAAAGAGACATCATGTTCGGCGATTTAGAAATGTTAGGTAAGGAAATAAACTTCTTCTTCCAATAACATGTTAAAGCTTTCTGAATACGAAGGAATTATTTCTATCATTTAAAAATGTATTGTTCATTTAAGTGTTCATAATAAATTAAAACTAGTTTGATCGTGCTTATTATTGTATCTTCGTTCTTCTTCCTGCTCTTTATTGTATGTTGCATATGGTTTCAGTGTCATTTGGTGGGATTGGATGCCTGTTCTATGGTGGAAGTTTAGTCTCTGTTGTCGAGGTGGTCTACCTCGCCATTCTTCACTTCATTCGGTCTATGACTTTGACATACAGAAGCGAGCCTAAGCTATCCACCGTGAAAAGGCTATCAAGACGAGAAAGAATTTTGGGAAAATTGAGGCAAATGCAGAAACAGAATGATGCTGAGACTAGAAACGAATTTGTACCATTGAGGATGAGGAGAATGTCCAGGAGAGATGCATTCGTTCAAAGACTTAAAGACTCGCGGTCCTTGGATGACACGTGGTTTCGAAGGAGAATTCATTGGTTTCAGGAAGATGCAAGGTACGTTGCACATATTTTAAGTAACGTAGACTATTTCTTATCACCATCCGACGTTAATATAGATTGTGGCTTGTACACATAGAACCGCCATGTTTACGAACGATTGCATAGTTTCTTGAGGATGAGTAAATGTTGTGGGTAATTTTCAACAACCATCCATCACCATTTCATGTAAAGTAACGTTGAAGTAGATGGTGGTATGCGGGAGGTTGGGGTGCAGCAGTCTTCCTACAAAAATAGGTATTGGTGACAACTTCATCGATGATATTTAGATGAGGCAGAATGTTCAATGTTCTGTAATGTTTCCTTGTAGGCTAGAACTTAAAATCATCTTGGGAATTCTCCATTTTTTTTTGCATAATTTACTAGTTGCTGTAGCTTCAGCTTCTTATCCGTGGTTACATCGTGTTGTGTGTTCACTTTCAATTCTATGCATGCGGATCATAGCTACCTGCGTCTCATAAAATGTATGCCAAATAGTAGTCAAATAAAATGCTGTGGCGTTTTTCGTTTTACCTTTCACATTATGTGCCTCCACTTCCGACTTCTGTGGAAGAACTGCGAAATCAGATCACTGCGGCAGTGATCACTCGCATCTGTATAGGACGAATTCTCCTACCGTATGGACATATGGCGAGCGTCCAAAAGGGGTCACATTGAGAACTCATGAACATTTTTTATGTAAAAATGTGCATTTGAAAAGCAATTCTAAGTTCCTGGTTTGATAAATAAAAAATATGTAGCCTTCTGAAATCGGATGTTTATAATTTTGAAACACCCTGTATATGATCATGTGGACAAATACATAATGAGTTTATTGTTAATTTTTAAGACTTGTTACACCCCGTGTTATGTAGCTCTATTTAAGGTAGTATGTTGAAGAAAAATTCACAGGCAAATAGTAACAGAATGAATTCTCTATCTTGGAATAACCCCCCCCCCTTCTCTCTCTCAATAGTGAAATTTCCGAAACCCGATAGGACTTAATGATACATTATACGAGATTTAAGTCATACAATATTAAACAGGTTTAGTATTTGTTTGAAAATAAGTTGAATTATTTTATATATTTTCAAATTATGTATTACTGTAGTTTGTTAATATGCAACAATTTTTGTACGTACAAAAGTAAGTATGTAAGTATCCTTGGTTTGAAACATATTATTAATAAATATTCCGACGGAGCAGAAATGGAAGCGGTTTTCTGACCTCCGGTGAGGAGAAAAACAACTATAAAAGATAGTAGTGTAATTGATGATATAATTGGGACGATAAATGATGAGGTGTTTTGACTGAATAGAAATACTTAAAACTAAGGCAAAATGTCTATAAAATGTCATTGCTACTGTGTAAAACCTACGCTTTTTTTTAAAAAAAAAAAAAGCTTCTGAGAAAAGATGACCCCCTCAAATTGATGTGGCTAATCCTGAATTTGCCAAAATTGCTGTTTATAAATTTGTTAAAAATATGGCTTTTCTCAATATTGTTTTAACTATACTTAAAACTAATCCAAGATGCTCTTAAGAGTTTTTTGATTATACAGTAGTACACTGTAATATAATTTTAAATACTTATTCAAAATATTTTTGTACTATTATGTTAATATGTTAACCTGGAATATTTTAATTCAAGACCAGGTACAACTTGTTTATCTAATACTAAGACAATGTAATATGCAGATGTCTTCTAGAATTGCTCTGTGACTCTCTCATTTCTTACATCATAAACATATGATTTTTCACCTATAAGAATAACACTACATATGGTGTCGGCAGGAAGTATATCATGGAATTCACAGATAATGTTAATGTTTGTCCTGTCATTAACCACAAATTGTTTTCTTTTTGAGGTGTTGATGACAAACATGGGTCTCTGTGCTGTGAATTCATCTGGTGAGTAATACATGTCAGTATTTCCAATTGTGACCCTTTTGTAAGTTGTAAATGCCTCATATAATTTGTGGAAATCATCCTTGGACATGTTTAAATTATAATTTTCTCTAGGGAACACCTCATTTCTGCCATTTTTAAGATATATGTTCTTGATGTTGCAGTTATCAAATTTACTTGAATTTTTTTCTTGATTATTGTGTCTTCCGGTCTGAAACAGTACCACCACAAAATCTGGCATGTCATATTGTATACAGGAGAATGAATTTGTAGCATCAAATTCATAATAGCTACCAGTGGCAGGCTTCTGCACACATTGATATGTATAAAATTGTAAAGGCAGCTGTGGATTTTTTAGTATATCTGCTTTGTATTTAAGAGCATAACTAGCTTCATATTCAACTACTGGAATTCTTAGCTCCATAGTCTGAATAAGGCATTTGCCTTCATCAGGTAGGATATTAGGCAGAGCTGCCCCAGTAGAATTTAATGTACTGTACCTCATCAAAGCATTATTATCATTGGCAGCTCTTCTAAATGTAATTCTTAAACCACCCTTCCACATAATATCTTTGTAATCTGAGAAGAATCGAGGTAACAGGCGCTTAGGAAACAATACTGTGTGACTCTTAGATATTATCTTATCACCAGCTTCAAATCCACCTATTTTGTAGTATGAGGCCTCGGTTTTGGATAATTTTAATGTGGCTAAAGCTGTAGAGGTAATACCAGGGTAGTCTACTCTGTTTATAACAACACCATGTTTTCTGATCTCGATTTCAGAGAACAGATGTGGCACAAAATTGTCTACTAGTCTTATATTTGTGTTAGCCGGATAATCTGTACCATCGAGCTTGTCAACATCAAACTTGATGTATAGGTCTGCTCTGTGAGGGTGTATAAATCCATATCCTACATCAAGGTCAACCTCAATCTCTGTGTTGGCTTGATTTAAATTTGCAAATGTCCTCCGGTTTGGGGGGAAAGATTGTAACTCATAACTCTCAATATTTTCCATTTTATTTATTTATTTATTTATTTTTGTATGTATTTTTATTTAAATATTAATTTCTATGATAGCAGTTGTTGTGGCTCCATCAAAATCAACTAATTCTTCTTTTTCATTAGTGACCATCAACTCAATGTAGTCGATTCTATTATGGCATACAGGAAAATATAATGTTGGTGATGGAGTATAGATAATCGGTTCCATAAATTCAGAGTTAGGTTTGAATGTTGCAATAATGCCAGTTTGTTTGTGAGTGCCAATGCCATCTGATTTGGTGATCATACCCTCGGCAACATTACAGTGAATATTTAAAGTTTCTATGGCTAAGAATTTAGGTATATTAACAGCAGTATGTTTAATGGCTGGTTCAAGTTTTGTGTTATTCTCGAATCCTAATAGCTCTCCTATAGTACCCAGATCTACTGTTTCTGTAGCAGACACAATTTCTACTCTGTGAGTAACAGAATTTTGAATTAAGACAACACCACTAGGTAACTGAGCATTTAAAGTAGACAAATTATACTGGCCTGGAGTAATGACAATTATTTGGTCACCAACTGCGATTGTGTTGTTGTGGTGTGTAATATTATGGATCAAGTACATGCCATAGAATGCTCTAAGAGCTATTGTTTTGGGATATACTATATCATCATGTAGTTTAAGTTTCAATATTGAATTTTGGCTGGTAAGATGGAATACTCCCATGATGTTTTAGATACCACAAAGCTTTTTGAAAATTTTCAATTGATGGTTTATTTATTTGAGACAGATATCTAAGAACAGATAAACACAGATGTCCACAATTAACATCTTTGAAATTTTGAACACGGGCATTATTGTAATAAAGATTAGTTGATTTTAGATATTTTACTAAATTCTCAGGTGGAACACCTCCAAAGCAATCAAACACAAATGCCTTATTGTTTAAATATTTAAGATAACAGATCCAGTGAGTGCCCTGATTTTTGTACTTATCCAAATTAACTATGCCACACTCTTTTTTGAGTGGTTGTTCTGGTAAAGAATCAGACATGTACACTCCTCTAAAATATTTGATGCCCAGTGGTTTGGTTAAAGCTTCAATATCTTTTTTGGTAAGCGGCTCTTGTTTTTTTTTTAACTTATTCATAACTTTCTTAACACCTTTGCCTTGTTTTTCTATGGCCCGATTATGGCGCTTTTGTTCATCTAATTCTGCCTTATTCTTCTTGGCATCTATTACTGTTTTTGCTATGGCAGTTGATCCCCCAGCCAAGCTCCCCACAGCCCCCAAAAGCTGTTAAAATAGCTGGGATACTAAATATGAATCCACCTATATGTGATTTTTTTCTAGATTGCTGTAATTTTTTTTAATTGGGAGGTACTAAGTAATAATTTCATACCATGTCCCTTGGCAAGACAAGAGCTTTTTTTCTTGCGCTGCTTTTTGGTTAGAAGACTATCAATAGTTTTAAGAGATTTAAGACCTGCATAAGGTATCTGATACATAACACCCTTGGCCTTCATCCTAGGTTTATTATATACATATTTTGGGATTAACTAGTTCAATTAAATTGTAGCTAATTTATTTAATTTATTACAACCCCCACCCCAGTTTTTGTTTGGTGTTCATAGCTATGGTGGTCCCCAGTGCTGCTATTCTCTCACACCAAAGAAGCATCTTTGCTTACAAATCTACCGAAAGCAGCTTCTTCTAATTTTTTGTCTGCCACATGTCGCTTGTCAAGATCGGTATGTGTGTTGTATGCTATGTCATGGTCTCTGCAAGCAGCATCTAGGGGATTAACACCAGGGTCACCTCTGTTTAGTCGATGGTCTAGTTTGGTACCTGGACCACAATACTGATATCCAGGTATGTGTAGCTCAAATTGCAACTTGTTTATGATGTCATTAACCAGCCCCCGATCCTCAGAGATATTCCAAAATTTAGGTGGTAGAGTATTAATAATTTTTATAAGATATCCAATGCCCTTAGTGTCATTCACTATAAAATTAGACAATTTGGTGCTTATCATGTCCATAATTCCAACTTTTTCATTGTAAAAATTGTGGTTACCGGCATTTTCTTCACCAGCTATTACTAGCAATCTATCTACAAGTTTCCTGACATCGTCAACCCAGACAAATTCTTTAGGCAATGTGTTGTACTGTTTGATCCTACTACCTGTCTTGATTCGTGACCATATGGGCTAGATTAAGTTGTTGTATTTTGCTCCACTGCTAGACTTAACTCTTTTTTGTGTGGGATCATTGTTCTGGTATAGAGCATCTGATTTAATTAATATTTGTTTGTAGTGCTCACAGTCTTGATCTGTATAGCTGCCAGGTCTCTTACGAGTCATCAGTTCCCATAATCCAGGTGTTCCAGGATACTTAACAAAACCACCTCTTTCTCCAAGATGAGATTCTGAATATACTATTAGATCATCTCCCATAAATGTTACCCTAAAATTGCCAATTCTATGTATGATGCTACCATCAAGTTCCGTGTCGGCATATAAACCAAAAACCCCATCTTTGTTGTCTTTAGGTGTGCTTAAATATTTTTGAGCAAGAAGACCCAATTCAATAAGATCCTGACTAGCTTCAATTCTTCGAGGAGCAACAGGACTAGGTGTATGAATACTAGAAAGTGGGGTGATTGGATAATATAATATGTTCCAAGCAGCTACAGGCACAAGCTCTGTGATTACATTTTGATTTTGCTCTGTAACCGTTTTGATATTTTTACCTAGTTCACTAATAGCATCAATAATCGGTTGTTCTTTGCGCTTTTGTTGTTCATAGATACCTCTATTCTCTACTTTCCATCCCTTAAATCTTTTTACAAGATAGTCTCTTAATTTAAGATCATCAATAATTGGTCTTTTCATGGTTATTTATATATGTTTCAATGTCTAGAAAATTGTTAATTTTATTTCTATATTTACCACTATTAGGTTTTCTTGTCATATCAATTGTGACAAACCCATAACTATCCTGGTTCCAGCACCTACTGCAAAACTTAGAAAAATTATTGTAGCTCAAGTCCCTACCTACATATTCATCATGTATGTGTTTCAGGTTGGTATGGTCTTGATGAAACACACATATAAAATTGCTGTTGTCTCTTATCAGCTGTTTTGGTATTTTAGAAAAAGTTTGTGCCAGGAAGAAGCAATCTATATTTTTGTGTCGGCCCTGTGTAAAAAAATGTCTAACCTTGTTTTGGTTTTCCAATATAATATCATCAAATACAACAACAGAGTTATCGAGACATTCACGAAGTGGTTTAACATCTGATTCAAAAGTGGCTATATCCAGACCATCATATATCTTCATCAGTTGCTGATATTTTAATTGTTCTAAGCTCTTAGAGAAGACATACAAGTGCCTGTTTTTCCAGTCTAACCAGTTGGGTGCCAATAAAAAATTATTAATCATTAGTGTAGTTTTACCACAAGCCGATGGCCCAACAATAAGACATCTAATATTATCAGGCAACAGTTTGCCATTTCTCTTATTCTGCTGTTCAGGATCTGGTAGTCTTTTTATAACATCCCAGGTGTTCATAGTATTATTTTGTCTGCCTCGATCCAGCTGTGTTCTGGGAGACCTAGCCATTTGACCAGTATTTTGTTGCCTTTTTTGCGAATAACTTTTTCTATAAGATATGTGTCCGGCTGTTTAGTTTTGTTGAGTTCTTCTTCATAAAACCTGCCTTTGAGAATTTCACTTCGGTGATCTTTTATTATATATGTATTATTAGCCCCAGGTTTAACTTGAACCACTGTAAATAATTCAGTACTCCAATTTCTGGTAAAACCTCTTTTGAATAAGTGCTTATATTTGCTAATTCTTACTTGACCACCAATTTTGTATTTAGGTTTTTTTCTTGTTGGTTGGTATCTAGGATAATAAACAGTACTGATCAATTTTTGCTCATCAGATGAAGTTACCTCAGAGGGTTTCATGTTGATTGTAGTGTGAACTGAATTATTATATCTATCTAAAAGTTCTGGTAGGATAGTAAGCCATTTATAATTACCTTGAAGGGTAAATTGTTTATACATATGATTTTTTAGAGTTCTGTTGAATCTTTCTACAATAGAGGCATTGAGATCACTGTAACTCGAGTAATGTTTTATTGAATGGTTTTTAATAAATTGTTGGAACACCAAATTATAGAATTCTTTGCCATTATCTGTTTGTAGATAGCGTGGTGATCTTCCACTCTGATTAATAATTGTCCTAAAAGCTTCTGTAACACATTTTCCAGTCTTAGATTTGAGCGACATAGCCCAAGCAAATTTTGAAAATGTATCTATGACAGTAAGTATATACTTGTATCCTTTGTTGATCTTGTCTAAGTTTTTCAACTGTCCCCCATGAGGTGCCATTTCCACCAAGTCACACTGCCACAAATCATCTATGCCTTTTGTAACCACTGGCAGTCGCTTATAGTTATGTCTGGCTGGTTTGTGAAATTCATCAACAATAATTTGTCTAGACATAGTATGTAAACAAGAATATTGCAACTATAGGGTGTTCAGCAGCTGATACTACAGGATTTTCTAAATATAATTTGTCTCCTATTTGTATATTAAATTCGAGAGAACCATCATCTTCAGCATAAGATGTTTCTAATGTATTGGGATCTTGATTGGTCTAAGTGTGCCCCCAACAAAAAACTGGTAATAAAATTGTGCAGGGGACAGCTTATACAGTTTACCACCTGGTGTAAATGGTGAATCATATTCTTTGTTGGGGATACTGTACAATTCAAGAATTATTGCATGCTTAGGATTCTCGATTAGGCCAGTTATTTCTTTTTCTGCTGTAAGCAATCTACTTGTTACAGATTCAAGATGCTCATTGATAGTCCTAACAACATCATCGTGGCCTGGCTTGATTTTTATGTCCACAGCAAGTTTTTTGTATTGTTGGACAATCTCTTGAAGCTGGGTGGCAAAAACAGACAGAGCATTTGCTTGGTTGGATTCCATAGTCCCTAGTTGTTGCTTGATGTTAGCTACAATTTGCTGTAAATTTTCAACAACTGCCAATTTTGAATTTTGGGCAGTAAGTTCATGGACTTGTCTTCTGATATCCTCAAACAAAGCATCCAGTTCATTAATATGTTGATTAGTTGGTAGAGTGGCCACTGTCTGATTAAGGTGTTTGATCTCTGTCTGGATATTCTTGATATCTTCTGATTTCAGTATGCTATTTACTGCTCTTTTAATATTTTTAAGTTCCTGTAATGTAGACAGATTTGCTACAGTATTCTGCAAAGATTCAAGTGCTAATTTCACATCATTTAATTCACTAGCGTCAGCCACACTACGCATAGCATCTTGGAGCAGGGTTATGTCTGCCTGAGTAGGTGTCGATTGTTGTAAAATTTCAAGTTTTGTTTGGATATCATCGATCAAGTGATGAAAATGAGATAGCTCAGATTCGGTGTTGAGGTTTTCAAGTTTGGTTATCTGTTGCTGACACTGACAAGGGTGTCTACAATACCAGGTAGGCGAGATTCTAGAGTTTCTTGTACATTTGTCAGATCACTTTGTACTGCTGCTATGGTACCCTCAAGGTGAGTTATGGTACTCTGATTTATTTCAAAATCTTCATATGTTTCAAGTTGCAGTTTGATGTTGGCAACACTACGAGTTATAGCACTCAGAGCATCAGAAGATGGTAAGTTGTTCATAAAATTTTCAAGTGTCTGAATTTTTTCTTTAACCTCGGCTATGGCATTGTTCAAGGGGTCGAGATTAGGTATTTGTAGTGATTGAATTTCTTCTTTTAGAGTGGAAATTACTAGATCAAAATCTTCTTGTGACTTTATTATTTTGACAATTGTTTGGAGTTGTGCTTGGACACTATTAATCTGCTCTTCTAGTTGTTGTTTCAATTGTTCAGAGTTGGTATTCTGAGATTTTAATTTGGTTTGAAGAGCTGCTACAGCTTCCTCTAAATTTTGAAAAATATCCAATGTTGCCAAATCAGTATATTTTTGAAGCAATAATTTAAGTTCTGAATCAATTTTAAGAAGAGGGTCCATGCATTGTGATTGTAAATTTGTAATTTCTAGTTGAAGACTGGCATTAAGTGTGGTTTGTAAAACAATATATAAATCACTTCTTAATTTTTTAAGTCTGACGTCAAGCATCAGAGTCTCATCACTGTGATCTTCATGTCTTCTATGGCCAAATATGTCATTAGGCATTTTTATTTTTTTTTATTTAGAGGTTATTTATTATAAAATATCTAATTCTTAATTCTATAAAAAAGGTATAAGTTTGTCATATTATCCCGGGACCTCAATATATAAGCAGTCACCGGCAGAGACGGTATATACAGTACCAGAAATCATGTTTGAGTGCTTAATTCTATAAATATTTCTCCCTACTGAAATTTTGACATCACCCTCGGGAGTTGTAATAAATTGTAATTGACCACCTATAGGTAATTGGTAATGATTTAAATTATTGTTAAATATGTATAATGTTTTACCTGTTTTATTATCAACATCTGTAAGTATGCTATTGAGATGAATAATTAGCAAACCACTTAGTTTAGATATTATATAAGGAGAGGGTGCTGGTGTCTGCAGGTCCATAATAGCTTTTTTTTAACCCAAATAAATTCATCGGCATGTTTATTTATTTCAAATCATGCTCTGTAATTGGGCATTGATTACCACTTCTCAAGTCACAATGACCCCATGGTAGAGTATGTACACCACATGATAAAATACATCTCTTATCGTCATGTGGGTCTAGAGCTACTTTTCTTACAATATTGCTAGTTAACAAGTGATCTTTATTCTGAATTCTATTTTCTGATGTTTTGATTAACCTCTGTGACTTGAGACAATTTTTGTAATCTTCAAATTCAAGCTCTTTGTCTACAGTGTCTCTACCAATGCCCTTAGCTTTTTTGGCAACAGCACCACTACATGTTTTAAAACTATACATTTTAGCTCTTAACCCAGCAAATGCCACAATAACATCGCCAAGTGTCTCATCTTTTAACTTGCCAGGCACCTTTTTGTTGTGGGGTTGAATTTTTGAATGTTCACTGGTATCAAAATATTTAATTAATTCAGGATGTGATATATCTTTATGAACATCTTCTGTTTGAATATCAAGAATAAAACTATGTGTGTCCATAAACATTAATTTTATACTATTACCATAAAAATGTTTCAACACATCATAATATAATTTTAACATATGTAATTTTGCCAATTCTAATATCACCGCCCCTACATAAATAGGTTTATCAAACTTAATTTTTGTTTTTTTCATATTAAAAGTGCCATATTGTCATCATAAATTCTTCTATAATTAAAATTCGGCTTTGCCACTAATTTTTTGCTCCGGCTGGGGTCGGTAACTAATTTAACATCACTATGCTTTCTAACATTTTCTATAGTTTTGCCACATACTGAATTAACCATTAATTTAAACAAAGTTTTTATCAAATTGGCTTACTGCAGATGTTCGAAGCTCGGTGTTCGTATCAATATATGATTTCAAACATCTTGAGTACCTAAACCTTAAAACTTTGCCAACCTTGGTCACTTTAACACCATGACGCATCAAAAACTGCAGGTTTTTGTAATATATTACATAATCAGGTTTTGATTCCAAAGTCATCATTAACTTTTTTTGTTTAGAATTAGGTGAACACTCAACCTCAGAAATTGGGGGCAGATCAGAAAATTTGTTGTGTAAATCTTCAGGAATTATCAGATCAACTTCTAAGAACAGGCCATAGTTACTGTCATCAAAATCCTGAAGATTTTCAATACTAAAATTTTCAACCCACTCAAGCCCTGCATATGGCAATTTATCCATCATAGCATACCCATATAAACTGTTAGCATCCACATAAAGTTTATAATTTGATGGCAATTCTGGATCATAATTAGAAATATATTTATTATTAGCTCTGGCATATCTCTGAGAGCATTGCACCATGCCTCCTCTTATACATTGCTCCATAAACAAGTACATATCTTGATCTTGGATTAAATTTAACTCCATTTTAGTGTTTAAAAACATTGCAGACCATGCTAGGCCTGGAGCACTATAAAAATAAATTGGATCTAGCTTATAATTTTCTATTGAAGGATAATCACCAAATATCTGACATTTTAAATTTGTCCACATCAACTGAGCATGGTAATAATCTTCATCAGTAATTTCGGATGCCCTGAGTTTACTATAAAATGCTTTTTGTGGTGGCAAAGCACACTCATCGAATTTAGAAAAATCAGTAACATAATCATATGTGTATACACCTTTTTGCCTAATTAATTTCAAGTCCTGATTTGGAAACGTGTCACAAGTAATTTTAAATTGATCATCAGATAATTGACTGGTCAGAGTAGCCAAGCTAGCTGACAAAATTCTGTATGAATCAAGAAATCTTAAGTGAATAGGAACACCATTAACTTTAATTATCTTGCTAATAGCTATATATTTCTCATCATTTTCTGCTAAAATATTTAAATTCTGCTTGTCAAACCCCTCGTACCTGAGCAGATGATGGAAATCATAATTAGATGCACCATGGCAAAATATCGGGACAAATTTTGGTCTCTGGATCTTAATATTACAGTTATTACAAAGTGCCATTAAGAATTTACCAATTGTATGGGAATGGTGTTTCACCTTGATATTTGTATCTGAAAATTCACAATCACATACCTGACATTTTTTTGTATTTTTGAAATTTTCAATTTGTTCTTCTGTTAAAACTATCATAGGTCTTGATTTTAATAAGATATTAGATGCTATATCATGGCACTCATTTTCTATTCTATGTGCAAATTCTTTGATAGCATTTGGTCCCATATATAATTGTAGTTCACTAGCTACACCATCCCGTATAACTATATAACAAAAACTAGAAGTTTCATGTAACTGGTATGATGTAATTGAAGATTCATCAGGATCAGGGTTGCAGAATGCAAGGGGTTTAAGATTTGATTCAAAATCACAAACTATATATGCTGGGTGTTCCAACAAAGCTTCAAATTTTTTAAATTTGGCATTTTCACTTGGATTAGGCATCACCATATGAACAGGTTTATGGTTCCCACAATATTTTAAATGTTCAACTAACTTGTTTTTAGCAATTTCTGCATTCTCTTTACGAACCCCATTTACCATTTTTTGACCATCAAATACAGTTAAACATCTTCGGCACAACTTGAATATTCTATTAGCTTTATTTATTTGTTTCCTTACTAAAGTTTCAAAATTATGTATTAAAGTGTAATTAATGGTATGTACCATCCCCTCAATTAAAATCAAATTAATCGGAACAGCAAAATCATCATCAACTGTACTAATTCTGAGAGGTTCTATCAAGCAATTGCTACGACCAGTAGAACAAATAAATACATTAATAGATAATGGTTTACCATTAATATCTCTTGTTTTTTTTTTCAAATTTATCAATATTCTGAACAAACATTGGATATTCTAAGCCCTCCATTGCATCATTAAAATCATTTTCATGTTGTTTATAATAAGTTATTCTTTCTGGATGATCTAAAACTGGATACAAAGCAGCTAAAATACACCACAAAAAGCATTTCTCATCATTATTTTTTATGTTAACCACGGCTTTTTTCTTTTTAATATTGGCAGGTAATGGCAGATATGTCGAACCTTGTAATGGGTTAAATTTAGAAATATTAATATATTACTTGTATGGACTTCCACATAAACTCCATCCTGATTCTTTTGCAGCAAATTCAGAGTGTTTAATAATTAATTGCTCTATCAAACTGCTTATTATTTTGTCTAAATTTGTATTTGAATATATAGCTACAGTTTCTGTTATGTGGGGGTGTGAAAATTTTGTTCCATTTAATTTTTTATATTGTGTAAATAATTTAAAAGATAATTTATAAGAACTATTTTGTTTATTTAGAATATCCTGCACATCAGAATTTATATTATTCAAAAAATTCATTATATCACATTTTGGATATGATATAAAACGGTAATCCTTTAATTGACTATTAAAACAACTATGAATAGGTGCATAGCGGAGCTGCTTTGCTGGTTTATAATTAATAGGTGTTTCAAGTTTTCTTTTTAGACCAGATGAAGATTTAGATGGTTGTGATAAAGTAGAAAACTGTGCAGAACAATTATTTTTATGTTTATATAAGAAATATTCCAGACTATATTTTTTATGACATTTTGGGCATATTTTTGTAGGAGTTCTATATTTGTCTGGATCACAATTCTTTTGGTGCCTAGCCCAATTAGAGCTAGAAATATTCGTATTGCATTGATCACAATAATTTTGATTTGGCATTTTTGTTATTAGTTATAAAATTTCTTGGGGTTTAAATTAAAACTTTATATTTAATATAAAATATGAATTGGATTCAGCAGTGTACTTTGTATAATTATTGTATATATTTAATATGTTAATATTATTAATTTTTATCCTAGGTTTATTATATCAGATTTCTTGGGTTTCAAATCAAAATTTTATACTTAATAAAACTATGACAAATTGTAATGATAATATAGCTTACATGCACGAAGGTGGAATAAGTATTGATCGACAGAAAAGCAGTGACCTACTGAAACACTAACCTGCCTCAATTGCGTGTACAGACATGCACGTCGTGATGTGGCAATGACCTGATAGCGTGTGCTATGTATCGCTTCTGTATACCACTGTTTTTCTGTGGATCAATAATTTGGCAGAGCTTGGTAGAGCTATGTTCTATCCCTCGGTTCCGCTGCTAATCTAGCAAACGTTGGAAATCGGCACTATGCTCTGATTTATATAGATTTATAGAGCTAATAGAAATCTTGCTTACTTAAACCAATCAGAAAACACCACGTATAAATTATTAGCCAATCAAAATCTCTGTTTTTTTAGCTATTATATTTTTAAAAAAATGCAAAATATCCCAGTTTCAATTCGATCCATTTATCTGAATCGAAGAAACCGACAATTCACATATCCCCATATCACTATATGCTTGCCCTATTAGCAACTCTTTTGCTGTTGTACTCAATTAGTTTTCACTAATTGGCGATTTTCTTGAAGAGGTCTAATTGAACAAGATACGACGGTATGAGAAATATGTGAATTAAATATATTTTAGCAATGTACGACGTCTTAAGAAAGGTATATTCGGCTCCAAAGTACTTTGTCTAACGCTTACTACCATTCCCTATTGCTGGCAGAGAGAGTTCAAAATGATGATGTATTGAAAAAAAAGTTGACTTTTTGACTTGGGTATTTGCCCGAGTCTGTTCACCAAGTTCAGACATTTGTACATAGATGGCTCTGTTGTTGTCGCTCATAGCTTAGGCCAACAACAGTGTCAAGAAAAAAGCCATATTTTTAACAAATTTATAAACAGCAATTCTGGCAAATTCAGGATTAGCCACATCAATTTGAGGGGGTCATCTTTTCTCAGAAGCTTTGTTTACAAAAATCGTAGGTTTTACACAGTAGCAATGAAATTTTATAGACATTTTGCCTTAGTTTTAAGTATTTCTATTCAGTCAAAACACCTCATCATTTATCGTCCCAGTTATATCATCAATTACACTACTAAAGATAAATATAAATTCTTAATTAAAGGTTTTTCTACTGTTACGGCGGCCGATCCTAAAGCTGGCAAGGAAAGTGGGGAGCGGAGAATCGACCAATGGAGCACGATAAGAAACGCAGCAGCCAGTAGAACGAGCATCACGTAGTACCTTTTTCCGCCGCGTGGTGTCTTTCAATGCCACTGCGGTTCTCTGGTTGGTCACGGTGTAATCCCCGCTCCCCTTGCCAGAACTAGGACCGGCCGCCGTAAGAGTGGAAATGACCTATAGTCACGTTGACTTCAATAATAGTGGGTTTACACTTAGGCCAGAGTCTTTAGCAACGTGCATTATTTAATAGGAGAGTCCATGAGTCGATCCTGTATTGTAGTTCCTTTGCAAGGCTTGGTTTTGCATTATTGCCTCCCAATCATATGTTCTTACTTCACTCTGAAACCAATGATGGAACGAAGATTAAGAAAGTTTAGGCTTGATTTTCATCACGCATTGCTCATGCGGGATTACAGATATGGTAGTAAAGATTAATAAATGTAGAAGTTTACATTTACGTGAAGAAAATAAAACATAGCATGCGTAGAGCCTATATAGATATTTGTTGATGTTTTAAATGTGTAATATTTTTTCCATTTTCATTCATCGTTCTTTGTCGTAATAGGAAGGTTTTTCCGCTTCAAGCTCCAAGCGTCTCCCCGCTAACCATTCCTCTTAGTGCGCCTTTTAACAGGCAGTTTCTTCTTAATTACTATCCGAGCCAATTTTTCCTTCTCGTCTTCATCACTTCCAGCATTGGACTTCCTTTCCCAACTCTTTTCAATACAGTTTTATTTCTTGTTGACTTTGTATTACATAATGACATGAAATGAAAAGGAATATGACACACACTTCACTTTTACCATGTGTCTGATTTACAGCTTAAGATAGAAAAAAATACCTTTACCGACTTTACTATATTAAATATTTATAGCAAATTCGGATTATGATGTAACTTCTGTTTCTATTATAACTCTTCTCTAGTCTTACGGCGAGCGGCCTTCAATCTGACAAGGGAATCAAGGGAATACGCCACAGACCAACCAGGCAACAGCGATGGTGCCGAGAGTTACGACGTCGAGGGAAGAGGTACTGCGCACACATCGTTCTACAGGCTGATGCTTCGCTGGATTGGTCGCTTCCCCGCTCCCCTTGACAGCATGTAGAGCGCTCGCTGTAATAGTAGACAACACCCATAGAAGTTGTGATAAGTTTATTTTCATTCTATTTCAGTTTATATAAAAACGACAAGTTTAAAAGTCACGTGGCTATTGTATACAAAGCCTTCAGAGAATCCTTCAAGGAATATATGGCTGTCGTTACAATATGTGGAGTTAGGTACATCAGGGAGGCGCCGAACCATTTCTTCCGGTAAATACGTATATCTATAGACAACAATAACGAACAAGAAAATTATAAATAAATATTTTGTGTGTACTTCTTGTGCAATAATTTTCGAGCAGTAATTTAATACGTTTGGCAACTATTTGCATCTGTAAGCTAGAATACAAGATTAGTACAAATTTTGTGTTTTTTATATCAATCATATTACTAAAATTATTAACTAACAAATCCCCTACACAAAGACAGAAAAATATAAGAGAACAGGTAAAAATTTGCAGTGTTAATATCCGTGATCCATTGGAAGTTAGGCTGGCAACTATGAGTGAGCCTGAAAGGTGTCATGGCGAAATGTAATCAGTAGAAGTTACTGGCATCTGGAACAAAGAACGTTGAAACAATGATGTAAGTGTCATTTATTGTCTTCTTAGTAAAATATTTTGATTATTTGCATACTGGGATTCATAAGAAATGAACTTTAGTAAATGACTGGCCACATGTTTTGAGTAAAGCACTTGTGATGTGTGTGTCATAATGGATTAAATGTTTCAAATTATTCTCCATAAATGAGAGCACCTGCTGGTAACGAAAAATAGATGTTGTGGGGTAAAAGTTCGCGCAAAGAACTGTGCATACTGGATCTGCATCTAAGTGCGAACTCTTACGCCGCTATACTTTACATTAATACTAGGAAACATTTATAAACACATCCACCTTTTGATGTTTTGCAGGATTTAAATGATGATGAAAATATAAATGAAACAGACGTAAATAAGAATTGGGAGCACATACGTAATGCAATAGAATCAGCAGCTAAAGAAAATATAGGATACCATAAACCGAGAAAAAGTAAGCCATGGTTTGATAATGAATGTCATAATCTAATAGAAATAAGAAATCAGGCTAGACGTAGGTGGTTAAATAACTCTGATGATACAAATCTAAGCAATTATAATAGAATAAAGCGAGAAGTTAACAGCACGTTTAGAAGTAAAAAAGAGATTACTTGAAAAGCAAAATTAACGAAATTGAAACAAACAGCAAAAATTAAAATATCAGAGATTTATATAAAGGTGTAAATGAGTTTAGAAAGGGGTGGCAACCTAAAGTAAACTTGATAAAAGATAAAGACGGTGATTTTCTAGCTGACCCAAGCGATATTCTAAATAGATGGAATAACTACTTTAATGACCTTTTAAATGTCTATGGAGGAGATAAATCAGAAGTAAATGAAGTACGCACAGCAGAACCTTTAGTTCCAGAACCTAACTTGACTGAAATTAAAGATGCTATTGGAAGGCTAAAGAATAATAAAGCACCTGTCATTGATTTAATACCAGCTGAGTTAATTAAATATGGTGGAAATTCATTAATATGTCAAATTCATAAATTAATTTGTTTAATATGGAATAAAGAAGAAATCCCTCAACAGTGGAAAGAATCCATAATTGTTCCTGTGCTTAGAAAAGGTGATAAAATGAACTGCAATAATTACCGTGGAATTTCTCTACTCTCAACAACATATAAAATATTATCTAACATTCTTTTAACAAGACTAACCCCATATGCTAATGAAATTATAGGTGATTATCAATGTGGATTTAAACGTAACAGATCAACTAGAGATCAAATTTTTCACATCAGACAGACACTTGAAAAAAAGTGGGAATATAATCAAAATGTCTATCAGCTATTCATTGATTTTAAAAAAAACATATGATTCGGTCAAAAGAGATAAATTATATAATATATTAGTAGAGCCGCGGTGGCTCAGTCGGTAACGCGTCTGACTACCATGCTCAAGGTCCCGGGTTCGATCCCCGGCCGGTTCAAATCCGGGAACTTTTCTAACGGTGAAAGCGGCCCCGACGCCCACCCAGCGTCGAATAACATGGGTACCTGGGGGAAACCCTGGGGGGTAAAGGCGGTCAGGAGCGTGATGCTGATCACATCACCCCCACTCACGACCGGATCAAGAAAGTGTGGGGCGTTACCCCCACACCCCCTATACGCCTTCATGGCGTGGTGCTATGCACAGGGGAACACTTTACCTTTTTTTACCTTTTATTAGTAGAGTTTGGAATACCTAAGAAGCTTGTTAGTATGATAAAAATATGCACCAGTGAAAGAGAAAGATTCGTGTGGGTATTAATATGTCTGACAAATTTACAATTCATGATGGGTTAAAACAAGGAGATTAATTATCTCCATTGCTCTTTAATTTTGCCTTAGAATATGCTGTTAGGAAGGTAAAATAAACTGATGAAGGACTAAAATTAAATTGTGTGACTCAGTTGTTAGCATATGCAGATCGTGACTGACCCAAAGATGTTCGTTTATTTCATTTATTATGTTTTGTTTAATTTCGTGCTTAATACGCGCGATGATATACCTATGTTATCAATTTCTGTTTTGTTATATTTTGGAAAACGTGGTTGCATTATATGATGTATAATTAATTATAATCACATTCTTCATAATGTAAAATTACGATGTATACATTTCTATATTATTTTTGATCATAGGAACGAAAAAGAAACAAAACACAGTAGATCAATAAGTGATAAAATATGTGGTCATTTTAAATAGTGACGTCCGAGTTTCATTGAAGTTATCAAAATCTTAATTGCTATGTGGTAAAGTGAATACTAGGATGCTTCGTTGAAGTTCAAGTAAATGGCTTGCTTCAATAATTTGGCGCCTACAGCCAGGATTGAAAAAGAAAGGACAATCTTCTGATGCGTGGTGAGAATTTTGCGCAATGGTGGTTATAGACTTTTAAATTTTATTTTGTCTTGGATTTGCAATTTGTTGAACATGTTGCGAAGACAAAATTGGCGACCCTAAATATTTTATTTCTTAAGTTTATCATTATTCTTTGAAATCATGGCAGATAAATGTAAAGAAACGAAGCCTAGACATTCACGTAGGCTAAAATCTAATGTTGCATATGAAGGAACCTACTTAAATAGTTGCAATTCTCACCATGGTGTCATTTGTGATCTATAATAACGTAAGATTGAAGGAGTGACGTGTTGTGATAAGCGCGATAATGACCTGAGGTATGTGCAATGTTTTGATTGCCGTTCGTGGTATCATGTTTCATGTTTGAAGCTTTCCGTCACACATTGGACAATTTATTCTACCACTAAGGAAAGATACTGTTGTAACAAATGTGATCCCAGTTACGATCCTTATCAATTGCCGGCTTATTTGGAAAGCATAAATCCTAATTTAAATGACATACTAAACAGCATTAGAAGCATACAATTAGCTGTTGTAAGTTCTAACCAAGAACTTAAGCAGTCTAATCAAGAACTTAGGACTCAGTTTGAACAGTCTAACCAAGAACTTAGATCAGAATTAAACCTGTCTAATGAGAATATTCAGGTTAAACTCGACGTTATATCTTTAAGACAAGCTGAATTATCTAGTGCACATACACAGTTATCTTCACAGCTTGATGTTAAATTTGAAGCGATCGGCTCAATATTTTAATGTCCGAATTTAAGGACAAAATAGATGCGGTAAGTACGGCGTGTTTGCAATCAACTACACGTCTTGAATCTGTATTAGATAATAAATGTAGTAATGTTGATGACAAACTATCTAAATTTGAAAATGTACAAGGATTATTGAAAGAACACGTTGTTGATTGTGACGAACGTCTAAAGAATGTTAATAACAAGTTTAATGATTATGATCAAAGTTTAGATAATATCAAATCAAATTATAATACTTACATTGTTGATCTATGTCTAGAGTCACTATTTTAGAAAGTAAAAGCAACGTTAATGATGATGTACATAAGCATATTTCCGATTGTACAGAAAAGTTGCAACAGTTTAATTCCCGAATTGAATGTATGGAAGAAGGTAGCAAAAACCTTCAATCTGATGGGAAATATTTAACAGCAGAAGTTAATTCTAATGCTCGTAATTCTGTTATTACAAATAGTAAAAGTAGGACAAAATCAATTGTTATGGATAATACAGGATCTAATACATCTCAGAATGGAAGAACCCAGTGTGATATTGGACTCAGTACTTCGTCTAGTGATGAATCAGATGATTCTTCTAAGAAAGTTTCCGGTAACAAGAATGTTACTAACACTCGTGCTCGTAAACATGTCCGTTGGAAGCACAACAATAATAAATCTGTAAGATCTAGCTCTGACGAAACTTCCGTAAAGAAATTCCGATGTGACGACGCAGAAGGTCTATTCCCAAAACGAGAGTTAGGTGCTGAGAAATATAACTACACTGATGCTGGCTATCAACTGTATGGTACAAATGCACATCCTACTTCTAGTTCTGTGTTTACTAAGAATAATGACAATGTTAGTAATGTACTTAATAATCCACACTGTCATCTGGATCAAAGCGCTAAGTCTCCTTGAATGTGGTGTGATTTTAACTCACAAATATCAGAACCTAACCCACAAAATGATTGTGTTAGTAATTTTTATCGTGATGCAAGTGTACAATGTTCAGTTTCGAACAATCACGATGATCATCAGTCGTCTGTAAATGGTTCTAGATTGCACACAGGGTTAAACGGAGCAAATCATATTTGTTATAGTCAACCGTATAGTTCGAGAGAAAAAGTGATCATCCTGTAACTAGAAATACATGCATTGGAGAAGGAAATGCAAGAAGTGGACGTTTAAAATTAAGTGAACTATCTCAATTGCCTCAGTTCTCGGGAAAGATAGAGCAACAATCAACGAGATAATACATTGATCAGCTGGATAACATATTAAATGTTGTAGGAGTGCCAACAGAAATGAAACTGCAAAGTATTCAACAATGCTTCATTGGAAGAGCTGTTTATTGGTTTCGGACTCATAAGTATTACTTTAATTCTTATGAGCAGTTTGTACAAGAATTCATTAATCAGTTTGCTTCTTCGGAAGTTATCCAATCACCACTCTCCGTATTGAGGAATCGCAAATACGATCCCAGTGTACGTACATGACAGTTTAGAGACTTTTGCTTTAAAAACTCACTCTAGTTATTGCAATTTGGTTGAAAATCCTCAAGATATAGATGTTGTGCAGTTAATACTTAGCCAATTACCTGATAATATTGCCAATCACATTACTTGTCACGAAATTCGTTCAGTAGATCAACTAACTAGCATGTTAAGAAGAATAGATGTAATAAAATTTAGTAGAAAGGGGCTTGTTGTTCTTCCTAATGAAGACAACGAACGTGAAAATATTCCAAAGGTTTTTAAGAATTCGGAACAAAATAGAGGCAAGTTAAATGTGCGGCAAGTTAATGTTCGACGTTCGAAGACCACTAGCGTTTGTACTCAGACTCCAACTAGTAGTGAGGTAGATGCCAATGCTGTTATCAATCAAGGTTACGAAAATCGGCAGGGGAAACAATCTTCGAGGCCGATATTTCAACAATTTTAGGCGAACCTCTAATAATTATGGATATCATGGACATTTTATTGCTCGAAACAATTATTATGGTTTAAGATCTAGAAACGGAGGACAATTCCGAAATAATTACAAGGAAAATAATTATCGTTCACCTACAGGACAATTTAATGATGAAAATTTGCTCAATCAATCGCGATTCTATTACAGGAATGAAAATCGCAGTGCTGATAATAATACAATGCCCTATCAGTGTTTTCCTGCAAATTCAAATTTATTAAATTCTCAACCTGAATCAGCGGGTTTGGTATCACAAACTAATTCTGATTCTACAAGAATGGCAAATCGTGAACAAAATTCTTCGCGAATAGATCAAGTACAAGGATCGATACAGCAACAAATTCCTAACTCTGCATCTTTAAATTAGTTGCGCAGAAGGAAGTGCTTCAGTCCCTCTGCTGTCCTGTTAAGAGGCAACGTTCAATTGGTGATAGCGTTAGTGAAGAAGGTCATAATAATGTAAATAATGCGAGTTCATCTTTCAAAACGTTTGAAATAAACTTTCTGTTAGAATGGTTCGACGATGAACCCGACTGGACTTTCAATGAGGGTGGTGTTCCTATTCCTGTAACGGAAGTTCCAATCATACATGGACTCATATGTAAATTACTTATTACTTGTATAATAGACTCTGGAAGTCAAGCAAATGTTTTAAATTACGAAGTTTGGTGCAAAATAACATCATTGATTGGTAATCTGAGATTAGACAAGGTTGAAGATATTAGATGGTCTGGATTTGTTGGAAGTAAAAGGTGCAAGATTGCTGGTTGCAAAACGATAAACCTTCAAATTGATGATGAATATTTTCCTATAGAATTATTTATTCTAAAGGAACTTAACGCTGATGTTATTTTGGGAGTTCCATTTTTACGAAAGTGTAAGGCTATAGTAGATCTCAGGACACAGCACATAAGTTTAGTATGCTCTTCAGGTAAGGAAATTTGTGCGACATTAAACAATGAAGATTCTAATTTGTTACACTCTAAATGTGACGAACAATGTACCTCGATGATTAAGAATGAACCTCAATCCAAAGAAAATAAATTGAAATCTTGTGGATTGTTAAATTATGTGCCTGTATCAGATATCGAATCTAAATACATGCCTTCTAAGAGTGATTTTACAAGAAAGTTTTTGAAATAAACGACATAATTGAAGTTCAAAAACAAGATTTACTTTCATTTTATGGATGTACTATAACCAATTTTCCGATAGACCAAGACATGCAAATGTAGAGGCATATAAAATACAATTGGATACTGAAATTCCTGTATCTACTGGACCATATCCTATACCGACTGCTAGAAGAAAACCTTTGGAAGAAGAACTCTCTAAATGGGAAAGTTGGGGCATAATTTACCAGGAATCTTCGCCATATTTAAATCCTTTGCACATAGTCCCGAAACAAGGGGGTCTGTGGAGGCCAGTTGTAACTTTTAGGAATTTAAATAAGCATGTTATTAGTCCGCAAGTTAGAGTGGAACCAATCAATGATATGTTGCAACGCTTTTTAGGAGCGCAGTATTTTTCTTCTATTGACTTATCTTGTGGATATTTTCAGATCCCGTTAAGTCCAGATTCATATATTTATACTACTTTCTCATATCGTGGACAGTATCTTTTTCGATATCTTCCTTTTGGTATAAAGTCTGCAGTTTCTATTTCCAAGACAGAATGAATAAGATATTCACAAAGGAATTTAATGATTATGTTGTTTGCTACTTGGATGACCTCTTGATCTTCAGTAAAACTTGGCAGGAACATTTACGGCATATAGAAGCTGTTATTCAGAAACTCAAGGAGGCTAATATGTCAATGAAGTTTTCGAACTGCAAATTTTCATGTAAGGAAATTTCCTTTCTTGGCCATATAGTTTCTGGAAGCCAAATTAAAGTTTATTCAAGCAAGAATTCTGCAATAATAAATTTTCCGACACCTATTAACAAAATAGCTCTTCGTAAATTCCTTGGCTTGGTCGACTGGAGACGAAAATTTATAAATAAATTTGCAGAAAAAGCCCTGCCACTTTATGAACCAATGAAATCTGATGTTCCTCTCGCCCCCCCCCCCCCGTTGTTGTCTTATTGGTCTGCGAGGTATTTACTGCTCCCCACTTCCCTTGTCAGCATGTAGCGCGCACGCCGTTAGACTAGACGAGAGCTATAGTATCGCTAGATTAAGTTGCGGGGAAGCCTATAGTCCGCATGTTTTCCGAAGTTTTAGAAGTCTTGGTGCTACTATACCCGTATTCACACTACGCCGCCGACATTTTTGAGACGTCAGCAAGCAGTCAACATTAGAACAGCCGACAATACATGAGCCGCTACAAGAAATACGGAGGGAGAGCCATCAAGGCTGAAGCTCCATTGATAGAACTCTTCAGGATGAAATGCGATGCGATGCGATGGAAAATGAAAGTCAATTTGCAAATGAATTAAATGTGTAGGCTGTGACAAAAAAAAATCTGCTGGAGCTCGGATGTCGCCCCCGGAAGCAACTTCTTGTTGCGCTGTTGGGCATTCTCGAAGCAAGATTTTGTTTTTCCCTTTTCCTCTTGCTTCAGATTCCACCACTTCCTTTCCGATACGTTATTTATATTTCCAAAGTTTTTGGAATCATTGGTTTGCTTCCGTTGGTTTACTGAATGCATTGTTACGCTTTACAACACATGATATATGGTTGGTAGTATGCGATTTCTCGCAAAATATGTCTTTCACGAAGGAAGTAACGTCACACTTAGATCAAATGTTATGTTGGGTTGCACACATGGAAGGAGAAAAATGACCTCATTTGAATGTTCGTAGCGCCAAAACGACGCACCAACTACAAAAATGATACGAAGGCCTTTTACTAAAAGCTTCTGTGGCTCGTGTATATACGAGGACAAATGGAAAGTCTTTGACCTTTTTTTTCAGCTGAAATATTAGTATGATTGATAAACCGAGATATACATTCAATGCATTAGGTTCTTCTTGGAACGGCCCAGCGCTAACTCTCGGCTGCTCTGCGTCACGGCGTTGCTGTCAGTTTGCAAAAATGGCTGTAGTACTCAACACATCCACGTCGTATGAGCAGATGAGTGTTATTCGTTTTCTATGGAGCAAGGGACGAACGCCCATCGATAACAATAGAAAAATTAATCGGGCATATGGAAACAAGTGTCTCGCTTTAACAAGTGTGCGGTGGTGGTGATGAGGGTTCGAAAATGGTCGAAAAAACCTAAACGACAATGAGCGATTGTATTTTTCCATGCTCCTCGCTCACAACGGAAAACATTTCCCGCTTGGATGCAATGGTGAAAGCGGATCGGTGTGTGTATTTGATCAACATTTCCAAGGAGCTTGGCATTTCTTATGGTAAAGTTTACGATATCGTTCACGGATCCTTGGGGTATCGCATCTTTCATATCGGTGGTGCCAAAGCTTTTGGATGACCTGACGAAGGATAAGAGAACGATGGCTTTACTGAAATAACAGGATCATCTACAGACTTCAGTCATTCGAATGGAAATTCTGGAGCATTCACCTTATAGTCCAGACCCCGCCCCCGGTGATTTCCATGTGTTCGGCCTACTGGCAGTACAGAGGTTCATTTGCGACGACGATGCGAAGACTGCTGTCCGGTGGTGGTTCCACGATCAACTGGCCGAATTCTACAAAAAAGCGGCTTCTCCAAACTAGTAGTGCGGTGGAACAAATTTTTGAACCACTGTGGTGACTATGTGGGAAAACAGTGCAAGGTACAGAAAAAGGGCAGGTAGAGAAGGTGGAAGGAGGGGCCAAAGAAAGAAAGAAGGAGAGAAAGAAGAGAGTGTCCCACTCGTAAGGGGCCCCGGAAAATGTGTTATAAAAATCTTAATAAAAGAGGATATGAAACCAAATTTGTACATGACATACCCTTATGGTTGAGAAATGAAGGTACATTACAAGAAGTGCTGGAAGTGGCATTTCCCACCTGTATACACAGTTCAACACGGCGCTGCTTGTTAGTGAATGTTGCTGCCAGAGTATTCGGCGTGACTGCCTGGATTTCACAGCAGATGTTCCCACGTAACTCGTCGATGGTGCGTGGTTTGTTCTTGTGCACACTGCCTTTGAGGTGACTCCACAGACAAAAAGTCAGGGGTCAAGTCCGGTGACCTTGGGAGCCATAATCCTTTCAAAATCAATCGGTCAGAGAAACATAATTCCACCGCAGCCATGCTGGCGTCAGACATGAATAGTAGTTATGGTACCGCGTTGACTCCGATAAATCAATTGATTGGAAAAGATCGATCAAAGATCAATTGATGATGTAGTTGTGTGGGCAAGCAAGGGTATCGTTTTGAACGATGACGTCATAAAATGGGTGTGTCTTAAGTTGTGAGGCTGATTTTGATTGGTGTGACGTCATAAAATGTGCGGGGTTTATTTTGTAAGGAGGATTCTGATTGGTTGTTGGGGAGAAGGAAAAGTATTCGGGTTTTTCCCGGTGACGGTTGGTTTTCTCGGAATTTCCGGCGTCTGAAAACAGATGGCATTGATGATTCTGAAATTCTGGGAATTTGGGTACGTGGTTTTGTTGTTTGAAGACAGATGGCGTTGATGATTCTGAAATTCTGGGAATTTGGGTACGTGTTTTTGTTGTTTGAAGAGAGATGGCGTTGACGAATTAATCCTGGGGAAGGAGGTGTTTTTCCCGCGGGCCATTGATGAGTTTGAAATTCCAGGAATTGGGTGTGGTCTGAAAAATACATGTCCTAACATGTTTTATGTTTAACCTTCCAGTGTTACTGTTTGAAGTATGTTTAACGGAAATAGTGACGTAGAAAAAAGAAGGTATAAATAAAAGGGTTAAAATATAATAGTGTGCGGTACAAGGCTGTCTGATAATGGCGTGAATTTCTACGAGGTTAGCTACGAGGAGTTCTGGGAACTTGTTCGATCTTGCGGCGACCTGGACAACGATCGAACGGCCCTGCATCGGGTGCTGAGTTATTTCCCGTTTATGTATATAGCGATACCCGAATCTCCCTGGTGTGGATGTAACCTGTTCAACGTATTAGGAAAAGAAGTCCATCATCACTGCGATACGTTGAAGGAGATAGAAGAGAGAAAAAGAAGAGCGGACGAGAAAACAGGATTTCCAGGTCACGGGTGTATGTGCGAACTACGTCGCAGGAAGGAAGAGCACAAGATCGGTGAAGCTTTGAAACAGAGAGTGAAAGAGTGGCTTTCATTGCTGGCAGACAGAAATTCCTTGTGGTGTTCTGGCTGTGATCGTCCTTTGTTACGTAAATTAGAAGGACATCCCTGTTTCCCTGTGGTTCCTGCAGAAGGTTTCGGCGTCCGCAGACGTCTGTTCCTCGACGATCTTCAGGCTGTTCCTTTATCGCCGATACTTGGGACGCCGTCACCTACAGTATCCGATTACTTTACCTTTTATGACGTATGACAGTGTTTACTCACCACGTCTGCTGGACTCACGCCGAGCCGTATGTTGTCAATTACGTATCCGTGAATTCGAGATACAGAACATACAGAAAGTGGCCTATAGGATTACGTCAGACTCCGGAAGAATTAGTGACTGCCGGATTTTACTATTCAGGCTTTAGCGACAGAGTATTATATAGTTCAGAGGCTGTGAAAATAAAAGCATCGGATGAATGATGCTGATACATCGAGATACAACGGGTGATCTCCCCTGTTGCGAAAACTCCCACACCAAATTGAAAGGGGATTGCTTTTCGAATCCTATTGCTACGAACTTGTTTTTTTCCTTGTTCAGAAAATATGTGTTAGCAAGATAGAGATCTAAACATGCCTCTACGTTGTGTAGTCCAGGACATTCGATTGTATCTGGGGAAAAGCCGATCTCCCTACGCCGTGTTATGAAATCACAGTCTGTAGTCACATCTATTCCCTCGTCCATCGGTTCGTTCTTGATAGTGACAGTTTCGATTTTGAGGGGTTGCACACGTTTGCGAGTCTTACGTTTGGAAGCATCATCCTGATCGGTCATGCGTTTCACTAGTTTGTCGTGTTTTTCCATTGTAGAATCCCTAACAGGCTCCACGATGTTTTCACTAGAGCTGTCTCGACGGCACTGAGAGAAAGATACAGCAGCACACATTCATATAGCTTTTTTCATAACACGACACCGGATCACGTAGATAGAGCAACACGATTGATCCCCTCTCGGGCAGTTGCAATGGGGTAAACATTTGAAGATCTGACGAAAACGGTGTTTTCCGGGAGGAAAAGCTTGAATGAAATCCTTGGTGGTAACATGGCGTGCTTTGTAATAAGCATACACGCAACAGTAATGTCCGCACGTCGTGGCCAATACCCCTTGTACGGGAATGTTGTTGTAAGTCCAAACCGAGGAATGACCGTTCAGGAAAGTTACGAATTCTGGATAGAAAGGAAGAAATCCGTATGAATCGAAATATTCAGCAATATTGTTTTTGCCAAAATAGAAGGCCACCCAGTGTGTACCCTGGAAGTTAGAAGTGTCAGTGTTTGCGATTATCAAGGCAGGGGTAGGAAACGTCTGAGGTAAAAGATCTCTCGAGTAAACACCGTAGAAAATGTTCTTGGTGGAACAGTTTCGAGATAGAATCTCCCTGATCTGCGACGTGTTCATGCTGCCTATGTTTTCGAAAACGTAAAATGAGAGTACAGTGTTCTGTTATTTCTATACCCTCAAGATGATATTCTTCTAATATTTGGGGGGACGGTTGCGTGTCAACAGGCTTGGCAGACAGTACTTCCAAAGAATCACTATTATAAATATCATCACAGGTTATCAGTTCGATGAGTTTTCCCATCTCACGTTACATATGTTTTCATATGTTTATAATAATATCTCTGTCTTTGGTCATTTCTACGAGTCCTGGGTAAAATCTGGCGTCTGGCAGTCGTGGAAGCAAACGTGTGTTAACAGGTTTGGAAGCTGTCACTTTCGAAGAAACACTATTATGATTAATATCACGGGTTTTCCGTTCGGGTGGTTTTTCCATCACAGGTAGTATAATGTCTACATCAGAACTGTCTCGATAACACTGCGAGCCAGAAACACGAGCACACATATTTATAGACAATTTGGTCCCATTGATGGAGGATAACACTTCTGTCTTTTGTTATATCTAGTTCAGATTCGAATTCAGCATACAGAAGGCACGTTATATTTTCCGACAACTGGGGAGAAAATTGCATCTCGGCTCCGATGATACCTTGTTCCTGGAGACTGGTGTGCGTGTCGTTTCCTGAAGAGTCAGGCGTTATGTCGAAAATCAGGAAAAAGGATCCGTTCTCGAACATTTTCCTTGTGATCTGGTGTTCGTAATTGGCGTGGTGAATGCCTGTACCGGAAAATAGAGTTTGATAGGCACGTGCTATCAATCCGCCGTTTCCTCCTGAGGTGACCCGCAAGGGTTCGTAAGGTACGAGTTCTCCATTTTTCACAAGATGGAAAGAAGATAGATTGAAGCTTCTAAAGTCGAACGGATTTTTCTTACAGTCTCCGAGAAAGCTGGCGGTGGATAGCATAGCAAAAAGAACAACATTCGGAAAAGGACCTTGAAAAGCATTATCGATCGAAATCTGCTGCGTTCCGGCAACGTAAGAATAAGCTTTGATGACGCTTCTGGTGAACGGATAATGGGCAGGAGCGTAAGAGAGTGCTCTGTCTATGGCCAAACTGGTGGTAGGAGTAGGAATGATGTGATTTATGTCGAGAACAGCCTTTACAATTTTTATTCTGGTGGTTGGTGAAGTCTGATCTCCCCAGATGTAAAAAGCATCACGTGGCCTGTCTAGATCGATACGTACTTCAACGCCGTTGATCAGGTATTTAGGCTGATGGAAAAAAACCTATGTGCAGTTTTCCCATCAGTTCGACTAAGGCAGACACTTCCGTAGGATTTCCGGTTGTCGGAACGTGCTGGAAAAAGTCTTTTCTGGCGGTAAAACCTTTGTTGTCGGCGGTGATTTCATGTTGATTTCTAGGTGTGTTCAAGTACCACAAGGCATTTGTGAGATGCGTGTTCGCAGCATCGCTGCCGTAATTGATTTCTGCTACGAAGATTGATTTATATGACTAATTGTTATCGGCAACTGTTACAGCGATACCGTTGAGAGCCACTGTAACTTGTGAAAAAAGTGAATGGAGAGGATAATTTACGACCCCGCAGTTTTTTGTGAGGGCGTTGGAAGGTTCGGAAGCACTCATGGGAGACCCATCTTGATTGACCATCTGCGTTAGCAGACGAAGATAGGCAGATGAAAGATCTAGAAAATCTCTTCCTGCCGGCGGAATGGCAAACTGAAGTATGTTCTGATTATCGATGGAAGCGATAGGCTTGTAGCCGACCGTGTAAGTTTTTCGACATTTTGCTGAATAGGTTTTTTGCTGAAAAGATCGAACTGCGAGATCATGCAAGTGTTATTCTCCATCATTATCAAAAAATATCTATTCCTGCCACCTTCTGTTTAATTTTCCTTTTACGTGTTGTCCTAGATTTTGTGGATGTTTTTCTCCGCTTTTTGGATGCGCTTTTTTTACGGATCGTAGATGTTCTAATACTGGTGGCTGAACGTTTTAACATCGACTGAGCAATTTTTGTTGCAGGTTTTGTTCTTATACCGGAACCTATCAGAGAGTCGATTTTGCGTTGTTCTTTACTTTGAAGATTTTGACCTGCTTCACGTACAGGTTGACGAACGATAGTTCTCGGAGTCTGGTGGCTTGTTGCAATGTCTGTGATAATGTTAGCGCCTGTTTTTAAAGCTTCTTTTCCGATTGCTTTTTCACCGCTCCAGAGTAGAGGTTTCACCATTCTAAAGAGTCCTGCGAAAAGTGAGCCCAATCCTCTTCCTTTTTGAATTCTAGTTGAACGGTAGATGGATCCAATTCCCCCACGAATTTGATTACTGTAATATTCAGTCTGCGAATTCATGGTGATTCATTCGCTTTTCGCATAGATTGAGAAAAATAAAGGCCTACTGTTTTTTAAAAGGACTTTGCTTTTCTACGAAAATGTAAAACAGCAATTGTGGGTACGGAGCCGTTCCTCAAAGGCAGGAGATCTCCTTTTCTATCGTTCATCGCAATTTCTATTGTTTCGAAAGAACCTTTATCCAGAGAAACGTAATGAATCGGATTGAAAGTATGATGGGCTACGGGTACTGTGCAAGATGAATATGTTTCCGAATACAGTTTTCGGGTAAGACGTAGAAGACGTAGCATTTCTCCTCCGACCAATTGCGGTTTCACTAGATCGGAGTAAATGCATATATAGGTTTTTTTTATCCACGACGTTGTTGGACACTGCGTGCGTAGAATAAATAGATTTCATTATGTCGTATCGAAATTTAGCATAGTCACCAGTCTCGTCTATGGGTGTAACAGTATTTGTTGGAGTATCGTTAGATTCAGGATTTGGAACCCCTATCAAGGACAGATGTTTGTACACAGCCTCTTTAAAGAAAAACCTGAGATGAGTAGGAACAGCGACGTTAGCAGGGTTTGTTTTCAGGAAATGAATCAGATCCTCTATTGTGTATGTTGCTGCAGGAAAATAGAATGGGTGTTCGTTAATATAGAGTGTATTATCTGTAGAAACAGAAGATCCCGACGAGTCCCATTGCGGTTCCAACAAAAAATGCCAGAATTTCTCGAGAACGGTTCTCCTTATTCCCAGGTCATTGGGGAGGGATTCTTCAATGGAAGAGATCAGGTCCTCAGCACTGGCATACATCCGAAGAGGAAAGGTTACCGTTCCAGAATCTGTTTCCAAAACATTGTCGTATAGAGTTGAATAATGCAGTTCTGTTATTCCGACTTCCCACAATTCTGGAGACAGATCGATCCGTTTTGCAAGTTTTACGTTGAAATGGGTCAGCGTCTTGTTCGGAAAATAATTCTCCGATGCAGATGACGGATGGTAAACATAGAAATTATCGTCCATTCTCACCGAACACAAAGAATTCACTGGATCGTGGTGACGATATATTTTGATATAAATGTTTTGGAAATTATTTTTCTGATAACTGTTTTACGGAAGATGCCTTGATCCACGAATCGAAACTAGGTAGATATCCGAGCCAAATTTTTACCTTTTCCCCGGCTGTTCAAAATTTTATCAATTTTATACTCTTCGTCAGGATCGTAGTAAACTTTTTGCAGTTCATGTTTGTAAAATGTACCTTTTACAGGTTCTTCATTTAAATCGTCCAATATGTATACAGGTACAGATGATCGCTGAACAAGGGAGTGGATTTTGAAAAGTTCTCGTGACCACGATTGTTCGTATCCCTTCTCGAAATGTCCTTTGACGACAGAGATTCGTACGATATCACCAACATTCAGATCTGAAGATGGCTGGGAAATTAGTTTGTCAGCTTTGTTGAGACGTTTCCACACGATGTAAACGTTAGACTCGTTTACATCTCGAGGCGCCATTCCTATGGAACTGTGAATTGCCGTATTGTAACCTTCGAGAAGTTGCGGTAATATATCTACGTAACGTCTTGTCTGTTTCGACGTGAAATATTTCCACATTCGTTCTTTCAATGTTCTGTTGAAACGTTCCACTACACTCGCTTTCACAGGATAATTTGAAGCGATCGAAAAATTTACATTTTCATTTTTTAAGAACTTCTGGAATGTAGAATTCGTGAATTCCGTTCCTTGGTCGGTCTGTAGTGTGACAGGTTTTCGTCTGCTTCCTCCGAAAATAGTTTTGAAAGCTTCGGTTACCGAATTGCTTGTTTTATTTTTTACCGGTAATGCAAAGGCATATTTTGAGAATACATCGATCACTGTCAGAAGATATCTGTATCCATCGTTATGTTTTTGTATCGAAGTCATGTCGTTGAGATCAGCTCCCCAACGCATGTCTATGTTCCACACATTGAAATGATTTCGGAGGAACCTTTTTCTTGCAGGTTTGTGGAGAGTGTACGTTTCCTGGTGCATCAGCCATTTTTTCACCGTATTGCGGGATATATTTTTATCCCGTACCGCGTTCCATAAAAGATCTACAGATGAGAATGAAGCACGGAGCCGTAGATTGGTACTCGTCGATGATATTTTGTAACTGATGACGTGTATTACGGGGTAACGTCTCAGCCAGGTTCGGAGGAAAGAACGTCGATCCTGGCGAAATAGTAGAAGAACCGTCGTTATCTTGAACAATAGGAATTTATAATGGTTCGTTGGATTTTCGACTCAGCCATAAATACTCGTCCAGTTCCTTTCTGTAAAGACGCCATTTTTGATCGTGTGTTATATATTTCATTTTTAGAATATCATTCATTTTTTTTATCCAGAGCGGATAATTTTTGAGTTACAGACGAGTCGGAACCACGAATACGTGCTAGCTGTTCCGGTGAAAGGACGATCATTTTTTTGTAGAAAGACGTCATTTCTCAATGAGGAATGAGAGTACCTAGAAGTCCCGATAACAAAGAACCTAGAAGTAAGGGCAGAAATCCTCATTTCTGCACAAGAAGTTTTCTTCGTTTTTCGATGTTCACTTTCGGTTTCACGAGATTGCGTAAGACCGACTTGTAAGGTTTCAGACGACGTCTTGTGGACGGTTTAATTTTCACGTTTTCTTTTAGAACGTTCAGGCAGCATTCCCTGATGAAACGAATTGTCTTTCTCGGAGCACTTTTCAATAATGATTTACGGATTTTGGTCGGTGAATTTTTCAACACGTGCAAGAAGGGTGAATGTTTCTTGAAAGAAGACGAATGTCTAATCCTGTTAGAACGTGATTTGGTACGTGTCTTCCTCGTTCTCCTCATCTCCATATTTTAAACATTCCTGAGGAAGATATGCAGTTGAGTAATTCTGGTTAAAAATGTCTGTCTGATAACGTAAAGGATCCGGTGTTGACTGTGAAAGATCAATATACAAATAACTGAAAGGTTGAGTGGTAGCATCTATATATACTTTTTCGAACTCCTTCATGCGGTGAGGATGAAGTTGTCGTGCAAAGACAGTGAATTTGTTTATATCTCGAGGATTCTTAAAATTAACGAAATGCATTTCGTTCAGCGAAATGTGTCTGCAAATTTTCCCCTTGATGAAAAATATTCTGTGTTATGAACACCACCGAAATGTTTTTGTGATGACTGCCTTTTGTGAAAAGGTCGGCGACGTTTTCTCCTTGAGCAACCATCATAAGATCATCCAGTATTATGAGAGTAGGTTTTTTTCCGTTCCACGACTGCCAATTGACGATACCTTTATCATATTGCACATCTCAAAGATTTTGCGGAATACTGTTCTCCTGATCGTAACACCATAAGATTTTCTTCACGGTTCCTTCGAAGAGATGAACAATGGAGTCGACCATATTTGTCACAAAAGTAGTTTTTCCGCTTCCTGATGCTCCGCAAACCATCATGGTGAAGGGATGTTAAAGTTTAGGAATCATGCTGAAGAAACGTCTTACAGATTCTGAGGAAAAATGAAGATCCTGCAGTCTGCAAACACATTTTATATCCTAGCATCCCAAAGAAGAACTCGAACTCTGGAACGCTACAGACATATTTTAGTCAGCACAGTATCCGAAAGGATACGATAAATGTTCATCGTCGAAACGTCGTTTCAACAGTACTGGCTGAAACAGATTTTTTTAATATGTACTGATTACTTGGAACTGTTTCGTTCTTCTGATTCTGAAAATATTTTCGATCATAACTTCAGGTTTCTCATTGTTTATCATGTCGCACATGTTATCAAAATTGACCAATTCCGATTTGGAGGTATTCAATGAGAACGGTTTTGTTATTTTCATGCTGTAACTTTTCGGCCTCGTTGAAACAAACTGTTCACAAACCGCATCGGGTCCGAAATCTGTCAATTCATCGGTGAGTTCTCCTAGTGCGTCACCTGTCTGGGGATGATATTCCATTTGAGGACTCTCTACGTAAATTACAGAATTTGTATCACAATAACATATCCTGTCACTCAACTTTTCGAGACGTTCATACAGTTTCAGACGAGCATGGTATTTTGTGAAGGCTCCGATAGGAACATTTACTTTCCTGTTCAGACTGACAGCCTCTTCAACATATTTCCAGTTCACTAAAACGGTGTCCTTATTCATGAATACGACTCCTTCGATCATTATATTGGGATCAGTCATTTTATCGAGAAAATCTCTCGATTCCTTGATGATGGTTGTATGGGAAAGGTTGTCCCGTTGACAGAACCTACCCCATAAAGAATTTAGGCAGAGTTTAGCCAGAGTACGTTTACCAGGATTGACTTCGATACTGTTTTCTTCCAATAGAATACCCTTCTTATCGAAATATTTCTGTATGTACTTCTTATCATCGTCGTTCTGACACCATGAAGGCCAGCCGCTCGCTTCCCATTTTATTTTCAAGAAGGTGTTGACATAACAAGCATAAAGTCCTCCAGTTTTTGTGACAGGGTCGTACATCGATGTTTCATACTTCCACACTTCCGACACTGACAGTACTCTGTAGCCTAAACTGCAAGCTTTACGCACCTCGGCGATGACCCAAGTCCCCGAAAGTGCGCGTTGTTCATCGGAATGGCTGCATGTACCTTCACGTTTTAATCTGATAGCATATTCCTTACACAACACGAACATTAGTTTTCCATGCATTTTTGTAGGTAAAACAGGATGTAAAAGGGTTTTTGGTGGCAGAATAGTGTATTTTATGAGCCCCTCCATGTTCAAACCTCATTTACCGAAGGAATAAAAGTTCCTAGAAATATGGCAGGATGTCCGACAGGATAGGCGGAGTATTTGTTCACATAAGGGTACAAACTTGTAAAATCATAGTACCGTAATTTCTCATTTTCCTTGATGTTGTAATAAGTGCTAACTGTTTCAACTCTTCCCCCATATAAGGCGTCTTGTGGATTTAAAGGAATGCAGCAAACGATAGGTTGTGTCGATAGATATATATCGAGTTCAGGATCTGCTCGCAATATTTTTTGAAATCGCATTCCCACATTCTGACAACATGGTATCCTTCAGAACGTAGAGCCGCAAGTTTACGACACGTTGTCTCGTATCTGAAGGCTTCAGTGTTCAACAAGTCACTATGTTTATCACTGTTACTATCCTGATCGGTTTCATCTTCTTTGTCACCTTTCGGATACATATTCCTGTTAATTGATATGCAGCGTTGACAACCATGCCAGTAGCATCCAAGCGCCTCATACACCGTCTGCGTCTCCTCGTGATAGCCATCCACTCTGTAACGCCCTCCTATGACATATTTTTCACGAGTACGTCCACCGTGAAGAAGTATTACATCATTTTGTTCTTTCACGTAGGTTAATTATTTCAATGCGAACTTGGACATCTGATCTGCATGATGGTAACCTCCTTTGGGTATTATTCCTATAGTGTTAGCCGGCATAAATTTCTGCCTGTAAATTAGTGAACAGGCAGAAGTATTGTGAGACAATCCTTGAAAATGTCGATCTTGTATATGTCTAGGAAATTCTGTTTCAGCTTCAAACATACTTGTCTCAACAGGGTAACATCCTTGATGCAGTATTGGAGAAGTTGGTTTTTGTGGCTGAAAGGTATATTTTTGCTGCATTCATCGCCATACCAAGACATAAAACGGTGCTGGTCTACAACTGTTTTCATATATTCATAGCCGTATGCAGAAGGAGGAGGCATCGGTCCTATGTAATTTCTTTTCTTATAGGTGTTCCACAGATGCGGATAATAGCCTTTCCGAACAGGCAAACCGAAAAGTTTGGAAAATCCAGCAAGATTTGTCTGAACGTAGTTGAGACTGTCCACAAAATTAAGATTTTGGTATGACGTACTCATGATTTTTGTACCGTCTAAGATCACACGAGGTTTCATTTCTCTTTCCAACATTCTCCGTAGCAGAAATGTGCAATCGTAGCCTCGTGCATTGTGTGCACAGATGGTTATGTTAGAAAACTTGTGCTGCAATTCGAGATAGGACAGAAATGTGTCTACAGGATCATCGCAGAATATAAACTCTCTGGTTCCACAAACAGATCAGGGAACTGTTAAATCCTCCTTCTTGTAACACGAGTGACAGGCTGTCTGTACTACAATAAGATTCAGAGTAAGGAATGTCTGTATAACATTCAAAATCGTAGAATATATATAGAAATTTCGAATTCACTTTAGTTTTCGGTACAGCCATGTGACAGAAATGATTTATAGGTTTCACGCAGTTACATACAGTACAGTACTTCATATTACGTTGATGCACTTTTTCATATGTCTTGTTTGTTAGAATAATTCTGAAACATCTGGAACACTGTTGGATTTCAGTACAGACTGTACCGTTTCGGAATAGTGTAGAAACGTGATTCGTGAAGCAGTTTTCATTTTTGAAAATTCTGTGACATGTCTGGCATATTCTGCGAACACCCTGTTCAGGCACACACGGCGGAGTTGTTCGACACATAGAACACAATTGTTTACACAGATGACTATGCGGTCTATGAAATATGAGTTCGTTACACCCGCGACATTCTTGTTTTGGGGCAAATGCTCCAACAGAAGAAGAAGAGCACTTCGTAGAGCTAACCAGGATGTTAGGAGGTGTCTGGAGGAGCAGGCAGAAATCAATCGGCAATACGAACAGACGTTGGCCGTATTCGCGGTTCGGCGTCACCTCAATCGGCAAAGAATGGAAGACACTTTCCGTAAATATCGCCAAAGGTAATTATTTTAATTTATTTCTTATAACATTGTATATTTTGACATGGTCCGACAACCTATCGACTATCCTTGTAGCTCAATTAGGGACAGATATATCGATTTCAAATTTTCGCAAAAATCGAAAATTAAAGTCGGAAACATAAAATCGAAAAAATAAAATCGAAAAATTAAAATCGAAAAAATAAAAACGAAAAATAAAATCGAAAAATTAAGATCGAAAAATTAAAATCGAAAAATAAAATCGAAAAATTAAAATCGAGAATATATAATTTGAAAAAATAAAAACGAAAATTCGAAAAATCGAAAAAAGTTCAAAATGTTTTAAACACGTTTAAAAAGTTTTTGAACAAAATTGAAATAAAAGACACTCAGTCACAATCCTGTTTGTCCCAGACCTCACGTTTCAAAGTGCCCTTAGTTACGGCCCTGTTTTCGGCAGACCTCAAGTTTCATGGTGTCCTCAGTTACTGATCCTGTTTCCCGGACCTCGTGTTTCAAAGGGTCCTCAGTTACGGTCCTGTTATCCCTAGAGTATTATATATTCGGAATCTACACATACCCCACTTTTAAGGTTGTAGGCCTCCTGTACTCATGTTTCAAAGAACGCCCTGTTGCGACCCTGTTAGGCCTCAGTAAAACTTACTGCAAATAAGCCCCGGTTAGTTAAATTAGTTTTACATGCATGTTCACCATTTTTTCGATTATATATGTCACATACCACTTTTTCTTTTATAGCCAATATCTACATGGAACCGAATATATTATTTTTAATTATTATATATTGTTTTTCAGAATGGATCGACGCAGTGTTCGTGGGGCCGACAACCTGCTCCTACTGCTACCTCCTGCGGTCCTCAGAGGCTATGTTCGTTCTCCTTCTCCTACTCTGGAAGAGGAGGAAGATCCGCGCCTCATTAATTTAGTGCAGCGCGAGGAGGAGAGGACCGGGAACAGCCAAACTCCACACCATAGGCTGTACATTTCCAAAATAAACCTCTGCTGCCATAGGTAATGTTTTTTTATTTTCTCACCTTTCAAGCTGTGTCGTTTTCTGCTTCCGACGTGTCAGTCTCCTCTATTATTTCTTGGAACTAACGATAGGGGCCTGTGCCTCTCGAAAACTGCTCTTCAACTTTATGGACACTGGAAATAAAGCATATTTTGATCTTACATCGTTACGCCGTAATGGGTTGTAACAATAGTCGGCTAACTCTTCTAAATCTAATGCAGTACCTTTTACTTCTAATGTATCGCTTACCGACTCCTGTACGGGTACACTACTGTTAAACCACTGAAATATTTCACCCAGTGATGACATAGACTCCAAATATTGTTTTCTAAATAGCTGCATCAGGGTTGAAACATCACTATAATCCACTGTCATGTATTTTTTGTGACACCCTACTCGGTACAGCAGGGGAACTCCTCATTCAGTAAATGTTCCAAATTTTCGTACCGTGTCAATTCGACAGTGGTACGCCCACAATCTAAACTCTCATCCGTCATCATGATATATTTTGTAACCAGACAACGTGGAGGAACATGCAGATCGGATATATCTACATGCTCCGAATTTAGTTCCGATTCTGTCTCCATACAGATGCAATCTTTTGAGGACATTCCCGATAGTACAGTAAAAGGTCCTGCATTATAACCGTGAGATGCTATCTCACCGGCTACACGATTGCTCCACACAAGGTACGACAAATGACCGTATACAGGTGCTCTCTCGAAAAGGTAATGTGTCTAACATAAACCTGTGCTACGACTCTTGATGTACTGCATACTGATCGGAAAACCATTACTTTCAATTTCCATAAAATTATCTTTCTCTAGATCTCTATTGTAAAATGTTATTAAAAGAGATTCCCTGTACCTTACCGGACTATCAAAAACAAACACTTTGGGACTATTACTCTCAAATATTTTTGATTTAACACCATGCAGTCTTTTCGAATCGGAGACTGTTACAGGGTATGCAAAACACTTTGCCTTCCTCTGAGAACGCTCTATGTAACCGTACAAAGGATTATACTGCATATTTTTATCAACATCATGTTTTATTTTCCTCAACGTTTCACCCCTACCATCACTAATGTTCTTTCTAAAGCGTCTCAACTTCTCATATTTGTGTTGTGCGGCATTCTTTGCTTCCCACGATCTACGAAATTGCTGTTCCGTAAAATACTTAGGAACGCTCACGTACGGGCTGTCATCCATAAACATTTCAGGCTGTACCGACGACCGTGGTGACCGTGGAGGAGACGGCAGTGGACGACTACTTCGTGATGCCGTCGTCGCTGGCAACAAATCTGGAGCAGCAGATTTTACCTTCGGATGCATGTTTGGGGTCATTTTGACCCCATTGTCTGTTTATTTGCTAGTATTATAATAAAATCTAAATAAAAAATTCTGAATTTCTGTGACATCTTACCATTCTGCTTCAGCTATAGGAACATGTATAAATAAATTTCTTACAATTTATTTTAAATTAAATTTTTAACGTTTTTTAACAATACCCCTCCTTTTCATGTGTGGGGTCATTTTGACCCCAGCCTGAAAACAGCAGGAAAACATTCATAAGGAAAATTGATCCTACATATTATGTTCAATTATGCCCAAATTAGATTGCATTTTTGTGTACGAAGAGTTGCCGTCAGCGTCTAGTAGGTCATCGCATTGTGTTTGTGACCATGTACTTTCTTAGTGCTGTTTTGTACTACTCTAAAAGGGTCTGTGTATTACATTGATAGTGACACTGACAGTAATGACCACAATAGGATTAACTCTGAATAAAATTCACGAGCTGCTAGAAGAAGACGATGATGGTGTTGCCAGTTACCCGGACAGCTTTGACGAAGAGGATGGTGTTACAGAAGCGGAAGAGGTTCCGAAAGAGAGCAGTGATGTTGAAACAGACATAAGCAGTGAAGACCGTGAAGAGGATGATGCAAAAGATGACGAAGAACCTTTTGGCATGATCTTAAAGAATGGAATTCAGTGGAAAAGCAAGCCGTCAAGCTCTTATCAGACTGCTGCACACAACATCATACCAGCAGGTCTGCCACGGTCTATAGTCTTGACGTCACCAAAAGAAAGCTTTGACTTGTTCATCTCCTCAAACATTTTGGAGGAAATTGTACAGTGCATAAATTTAGAGGAATGAAGAGTCGCAGTGAAATCTGGTAAAAAGTGGACTGATCTAAATTTGGAAGAGCATCAGGCTTTCATTGGCGTCCTCCTTATCGTAGGACTGAGAGAAGTTGGGATGTTCCTGTTCGTGAGCTTTTTCTCAACAAATTCTCCAACCCGAACTACAAAGCAACCTTTGGAGTAAATCGTTTCGAATACATCAGATAACTGCTAATATTTGATGACAAACGTACTCGCGCTGCACGTCTTTAGACTGATCACATGGCTGCATTTCTATATATCTGGACACTTTTTATCGAAAACTGTCGCAGAATCATTGTACCCGGCGCCTTTCTTACGATTGATGAACAGTTATTACCTTTCCGTGCGAGATGGAATTTCGTGCAATAATGCCAAGTAAGCTGGCCAAATACGGCATCAAAATCTTTTGGTTGTGCGATGCTGATAACTTTTAAAGACGGTCTAATCTACTTGGGACGACAGCCAAGAGAGCCAGTTCAAAAGAACCTCGCCAGCAACGTCGTGAAGAAACTGTGCTACAATCTGCGGAACTCTGGAAGAAATATCACAACTGACCAATTTTTCACAAGTCATGACTTGGCTAACGATCTCCTGTTACAAAATGTAACCATTCTTGGAATAGTAAAGAAAAACAAACGTGAAAGCCCACCTGCAGTGTGATTGTGGTGTGCTCAGAATGCAAGTGAGGTGTATTTAATTGCCATGAGAGGCCGGCACATTCTTCTTTTTATTTCTTTTTTATTATTATTTCTTTAAATTTATTTGTTCTAGAAAAAAGAATATTTAGTGTTGTATTGTGTTATCTCTAAAATACTTTTTCTCAGGTCAACTGAAGTTCTGATAATTGCGTGCGAAGTGTAACTACCATTAATATGTAGAACAGTGAATTGTCAATACATTGTTAATTTTTTGGGGGGTAGATAATAATTAATAAAAGGGTAATTGTTTCCTGTGTTATATTCAGAGAAATTATTGATCAATAAACCATATTAGATGAACTGTTTACTCTGTCGTACTTATTTCAATGCATAATTGCATTGGGGTCAAATTGACCCCACATATGTAAAGTTGTAAAAAAGTGACATGCATCCGAGGGTTAATCCCCATTACACTGCCGACAGCCCCCTATACCCATTTTACACTTCTACTCACCTCAAGATAACCCACTATATATACGTATATACCAGGTAGGATTGATCCGTTGAAACTGATCACTTTTCTTACTATAGTATCTGAAACCTGAAAGGCGATTGTGCTGGCTGAGCTGTGGACAGTTATCCGGCAGACAGTTGTACCTCTTATGATTCATATCTGGTTCGTTCCTTTTTATATACCTTCCTCCCGACGATGAACACAGCCATATTCGATATGTAATCTCTTGCGCAGAGAATCCAACGCCCACGTGCCTCTCCTATCTTCTTCCTGTCCTGGTACACTGTACACACTCAACTCTTCCGAGAATCGTATTTTTTTTACTCTGTATAATTTATCTACATCCGCCTTCTCCGGCACTTTTTTCTCCTTATGCTCTTTCTCCATCACGTGCTATCCCACATGCTTTGCAGAGAACCCTCCTTCCAGCACAGAATTCAACAGACTTCTAAGAATACAACACACCATTCTTCTATCACACTCATCTTGCTCATTTCAACCATTCCGCACGTCATTCATCCGGTCCATGCATATCACTCTCAACCGTCCACACACACACATATCGCTCACCAATTCCTGGAACCACTTAACGATAATCTTTCTCGCAACACCAAACCGATTAACACCAGACATCAAACATTACTCATTCCCCGAAACTATACTCTCATCCCACACAATTTCTAGAACTCGAACACTCAACACTTCAACGTCATCTGCTCGAACATTCACCAGACCTGAAATAATCTCCCGACAAAATTTCTTGAAAAACAGCCCCTTAAAACATTTGACTCAAAACCGCTAAAGCAATTACCATTCCAAACCCATTACACCAACCACATCCATTAATTCTCACAACATTTCCTCGAACCAACACTCAACAAACCCCATTTTCCAAGAACAGGCACTTAACATTCACCGAACCCCTTACAAACCTCATCAATGACATCTGTTTTCAGACGCCGGAAATTCCGAGAAAACCAACCGTCACCGGAAAATCGTCGATACGTTTCCTCCTCACCAACCCAAATTTCCAGAATTTCAGAATCATCAATGCCATCTGTTTTCAGACGCAGGAAACTCCGACCAACCGTCACCGGGAGAAACCCGAATACTTTTCCTCCTCCAACCAATCAACACGATCCTCACAAAATTAAGCCCCGCCCATTTTAAAACATCCCACCAATCAGAATCACCCACACAAATTCATCCCCACCCATTTTATGACGTCATCGCTCAAAACAATACCCTTGTTTGCCCACACAACTACATCATCAATTGATTTTGATCGATCTTTTCCAATCAATTGATTTATCGGACTCAACGCGGTACCATAACTACTTGTATGCCCCATCTTGCTGGTACCAACCAAGTATCAGTTCCTCGTCTTCCATCTGCTTTACAAATTCATAAAACAATACCTGGTACTCATCACTGTTGACAGTAGTGAAAAAAAAAATTGGCCCTATGATGCGCCGCTGTGATAATGCACAGAATATGCCCACCTTCTGTGATTGAAGGGGTTCCTCAACGATTGCATGCTGGTTGTCACTATCCATAAACCTGTGTTTTGTAAGTTCACGTATCCTGACAACATTTCATAGATTTACAAAGCTGCCACGTTGACGAGTTATGTCAGAACATTCACGAACATGCAGCGCCGTGTTGAACTGTGTATACAGGTAAGGTGAGTTCACTTCCAGTACTTCTTGTAATGTACCTTCATTTCCCAACCATAAAGGTATGTCATGCACAAATTTGGTTTTATATCCTCTTTTATTAAGATTTTTATAACACTTTTTCCGGGGCCCCTTACGAGTGGAACACTCTGTACATAGAACAATTCCTATATTTTGATTTCCTTGCATATTTATTATTTCGGCTGAAAAAATAGTGTTAAAGGCTTTTCAAGTTGCCCTCGTATAACATTTAAAAAAATATACTGTTATGTTTTGCAGGTTTGCTTGGTTCTGCGTTTGTGCATTCTTCACTGTATTAGTAATCATTGCCTCCCGAGAGATGAGCAATAAATTCATACACAGTGCAGTCACATACGTACCAGAACAAAGTGAGAAAAGTTGGAATGCTACCATCCCAGCTGTAGCAGTCTGTTTTACAGCCAAAGAACAACCTGATGTGTAAGTATATCATTTTTCAAAAAAATTATATGTAAATATAAGTCCAAATTGTATTGTTATATTACAACAAGTATGAACAGGTTGCCTTTAATATCTTGCATGAGGAGGTTCCTCGTTTCGTCGATGGTGGCGCTCGATAAGCAAGTTGGGCCTATGTAGTATACACTTAGCTACTATCCTATCACTGGAGTAAATTCTTAGTTACAACTTCGTCCTCACGATCAAAACTTGGATCCTTTGTTGTCACTGGCGAATTCAGTATCTGTGAATACAACAAGGTTGCTAATTCTGGCTGGAACTGGCTGTGCCTTTTCCTTAGTTGCTACGACGACAATCTCAACGAATCAAGAAACATAAGCTCTCTAAAGTAGTATGCACAAACTAACAGCAACGCGCGGACAGTTAGCATTCTATTCAAGTATTAAACTCCTAACTGCAACTCATTTCAAACACTTAAGAATTTGAAAACTCCTATTTCTAAAGCCCACGGAAGTTTGTTCACTTCCACTGGCCACTCGCGAACTTGTACATTTTGTCGACTGAAGCTCTCAGCGTAGAAATAGTTTTACCGAAAACGTATGACTCAAATCTAATAAACCGCTGCAGATTCAAAGTTCTCTCTCTTCCGGAGAACTTTAATGCCAACTGCTAACTTTTCTGCAAACGACGAGCTGACTAAATCGGTCTTCCTGCTGAAGACTATCAGTGGCAACGGTCAGTGTGTTTCCAGTGTCAAAATATCTTCCTTATTTCGCGCTTTCCTGAATTCATCATCGTACATCAGACTGATGAACCAAAAATGACGTCAAATTCGGTGAAATCCGGAAAGCTTCATACTGAAACAAATGAAGAATACCGAGTGTCCGAATTGAAACGCCATAATTTCAAATACTTAGATTAAACATAATGCAGGTAGTGGTAGGTGGTACGTGGTAGCTTATCTGTGAAAATTTTAAATAGGTAATGAATAGTAAGGATTCGTTTATATTGTATCATTCCAGAGGGTGAGAAGTGAAAATGACAACCAATGCTGAAAAAGCGCAAACTGTGTGGTTGTACGCAGAATTGGGATCTATTATGCAGTTCAACGACGGTTCCATGCAGAGTATCACAGAGACAGTCCAGATGCCAAGAAAATCAAGACGTGGAAAGCAACGTTTCTGGAAACAGGATCTGTCGCTAAGAGGCATGGTGGTTGCCGATCACGAACATCGGAGGAAAACGTTCAGCGCATTACAGACGCATTTGCACGAAATCCCAAGTCCCAAGAAATCCTTTCGTTCGGCGTCACGTGATATTGATCTCCCGAAATCCACAGTCCACTGTGTGCTTCACAAGCGTCTTAAGCTTGCATCCCAATTCTGCGTACGACCACACAGTTTGCGCTTTTTCAGCATTGGTTATAATTTTCACTTTTCACCCCCTGGAAAAATACGAAATAAATGAATCCATACTATTCATTACCAATTTTAAAATTTTCCACAGCTAAGCTACCATATACCACCCATCACACTGTTCTTGCCTGTATATTGTGTTTAATATAAGTATTTGAAATTGGGGACTTTCAATACGGACACCTTGTATATTTGGAATGAGCACGTATATTAACGTTTATTAGGGAAATGTCACTCATGGTGGCTAAATCACAGAAAATATTTCATGAATATTGTCTATTTTCACTTAATGACATCTCACTTTGCATATGCACTACGAATTTAAACGCTATTGTTTGTACAAGTATCGAATACTGCGAATGGAGACGTGCAAGTTGCTGCAGAACACGGACGCATGTTTTGATGCATCAATATACTTTATTTCATTTATCATGCAAGCGAAGGAGCAGTTCTTTTTTAAATGTCGGCAATTTTTGCTTACATCCAATTTATTCGCACTCGGTGCAACAAAATCAGCCTGGCATTCCGTACCATTATTTACAGAACGGATATTATGAATCAGAACAAGTTCCAAAGCAGACGACGCCATTTTGATTCAGCAGCCGCAACATTTCTGGAGGCCGGTGTAAACTGATGACGTCATGGTTTAACCTGGTGAAAACTTTGGTGGACCAAGCTTTTGTGAAATAAGGAACGCCGAAGCGTGCATCAGCCCGTCAGCCGGTGGATTCTGGAAAGAGGGGATCCTTTCTGCGGGACAACGTCTTTCTGGTCCGCGGGGTGTTTCTCTTCCCTTTAGCTTCTTTCTTTACGGAGGGCTCACAGAACAATCGGTTACAGACAAAGGTCCTTAATACCTCAAGTATTGGACTTTGTCAAGAATGTATCGTTTTCTAAAGTTGTAACATAAAATTAAAAAAGAGAGTATTTTAAAGATAGGTCAGCTTATGTCTGAATAAGCCCTATTTTGCACCTGTATATCTGTTCCGTGTTCTGTGTTCTACTTCTTTACGAACTAGGAACTCCTTCTCGATCTGAAAATCAACTGTTGTCTAGTAGATGTTCTCTCGTCTCGAAAGTACCCATAATTCTGTTTCTATGAGTGTTACATTTGTAATGAATGGGAAATTTTGGTAAATTGTAATACTACTTTGATTAATTTTCAACATCCGTCGTATATGTATTTTTAAGGTTTTTCATTTTTAGTTCTAAAGTAAAGCAGTTTCTGACGGGAGAGAAAATAACGCAAAGCAATGAAAGCTTGCATTTTTCCTTTTGTCTCAACAATGCGTTTCTTACACTCGGCGCTGCGTTTGGTATTGTCAATATACTTAAGTTCTATTATGTTTTTCTGTGTGTCTTTTGGAAGGGGTAATTGATGTGGCTAAAAATAACTTTCAGTTAAGACTAATCTTTGGTTCGGGGGAGAATATTACGCAATCGCGCAAGTATAAATACTTTGAGGTTCGACGCAAAATTCATTATGTTCTAGGACTTTAAGGTAATCACTTCGCACGTCGGGGTCTAAGATATGAGAATACGGGCATTGTGTGGGAAGTGGCTGGCCAGTCCTGTCCTTCCACAATGTCCAGTGTTTTCTGGAAGCCACCCTTGTGGACCAGTGTTGATCAATCTTTGGGGGGGAACAACGCGTATCTGTATATATATATATATATATATATATATATATATATATACATATATCATATATATATATGTATATATAAAACTTAAGTATTTAAAACCATTCATCATTCATACATTTTCGTTGGAGTTAGTACTGGTCAGTGTGACTTGATTTAAATTTATGATAATCAAATTGGAATTTTCAAAGATCTACAATCTTCTTATAATGTTCGCCATCTTTTATGTATATATATATATATATATATATATATATATACATACATACATACATATATATATATATACATACATACATACATACATACATACATACATATATATATATATATATATATATATATATATATATAAATAAAATCATTCGGATCTTTCCTGGTCAGAAGGTGCACGTTAATAACTTTACGAAAATAAGATACATGTTCGTAAATTTTTTTTACAGAAGGGAATTATCTAAGTGTATTCTGTAGATCTGCTTTTATGACATGAGTAGCCGGGGGCGTTTGTAAAGGTTAGATATTGTTTTCCCCTGTTGAAAAAGGGTAATGATTGGTTCTCCTATTATGTGGAGAGAATTCCATGTTTGCATTTGTAATATAAGTGGCCGAAAGTGGCTTGAAAAGGGTAGAGATTGGCTCCCCTGTTATTGGTTATGAATGTTTTGAGGTAGGCTCTTAATTGGGTAGTATACTTCCCGAATTCCGCAGTAACACAATGTAAGTGTTAACTTTGGTGCAATGCACTAGGCAAGGTTCCGAGGTTGGCTCTTAAGTGGGTAGTATACTTCAACTGCGAAAGGATTATGAAGGCATATGTATATAATTTACGAAGAATATGGTTCAGTCTTTTGTAAAGCTTTTGAATACAGAGTAAGATCTTCGACCGTATTGGAAAATTTGTTGCACTCGTAATATGCCCAGTTGTCGGAACCGAGTAACTGTACTTTTAGGTCTTTCATTAATTCAGACATGTAATAAAAGGGGCGCTCTTGATTTTATGGTTATTTTTGTATCAAATTTAATTCCAATCAGCTGAAGTTAGTGTTGCCCATGATACGAGACTTTGGTCTGTCTCGTGTCGTGGAAATGCTGTGAAATGCTGTGAAATGCTGTCTCGTCTCGAAAATATTCGTTTGTCTCGGGACACATGATCAATCTCGTCTCGTCTAGAATTTTTAAAAGCCTGTCCCGTCTCGTCCCGTGGGCAACACTAGCTGAAGTTGTTAACAATTTTTTATGTTTGTAAACTGTAAATCTTTTATATGTTATGATCAGAAGTTTGTATATTTTTAGGAACTCCAACCATGATTCGAAAAATTAAAAATTCCATTTGATGTACAAATCAGGAATAATTATTTTGTATTACATTTAGGTGTTGGGTTAGTGAGTTGTAAATAAATTCAGTAACTGATAAATTTTGTTTCTTTGAAAAGTTGTAAGTACAGTAAACATAACTAATGATTATTGTGTATCGATAATATTTTGTTGATTGACGAACTTCCGGTTTGACAGGGTGTTTCGCCGCCGCTGGTCAGCGAGGTGGAGGTGATGTTGGGCCACAAGTTCGTCAGTTATTTTGGTACTGCTTCCATCGTGACCCGCATGTACGCTCTCACTAGTCAGTGGAACGTGGGTGCGATCACGATGGTTAAGCCAAGTACCGAAGCGAGGGTAATTATGCATGAATATAGATTTAAGAATCCATAGGTATTTAAGATAAGTTTAGATGCATCGCCATACCCGAACTCTGGGATGCGGTTTCTCGTGTCCGGTACTGAGTAGATCGTCGAGGCAAATAACTACCAGATATTTTAGGCAGGTCTTGGTCGTTCGAGGGGACCGAGCTGGTGCGTCGCGTACCTGACGAAGTGCTAATTAACTAACTCTCTAGCCTTCTTAAACCCGAAGGTTCATGACTCCAGCAACACAGGCTTTCAATATGTCCCTATCCTGAGCAAGTTCTATATACTCTTTTCCATCCCTACCGATTTCCTTTAGGTCCATTTCAACGTTGTCCCTCCATCTTCGTCTTGGCCTTCCTACAGGTCTCTTACCATCGGGTTTCCCAACAAGAATCCTGTAAACTCCTCTTTCCTCTCACATTCGTGCCACGTGACCTGCCCACCTAAGTCTTCTTCATTTAATTATTCTAATAATATCTGGATATGAATACAAATTATGTAGTTCTAAATTATGTAACCTTCTCCACTCACCTGTCTCCTCATCCCTTTTAGGTCCAAATATTTTCCTAAGGATTTTATTTTCAAATACTCTCAATTTATGTTCCTCTTTCAATGTAAAAGACCAAGTTTCGCATCCATATATTAATACAGGAAAAATTACTGTTTTGTATATTTTAATTTTAGTTTCTTAGATATTAAATGAGAAGACAAAAATTTATGAAAAGAGAAGTAACATGCATTTCCTGAATTAAACCTACTTTTTATTTCCTCTTTAATATCATTATCATTTGTTAATATTACTCCTAAGTACTTGAATTTGGAAACTGGTTCAAACGAGTTGTTATCAATAATTAGATTTTGATTATTACCTAACACTTGATTTTGGCCCGTAAGCATATATTTAGTTTTCTCTTTGTTAACTTCCAAACCTATCTCTTTAGCTGCTTTGAAAAATATTTTAGCATTATTCTAATTGTATTTATATCAGTCCCTAATAAGTCTGCATCATCTGCGTATGCTAACAACTGAGTCACACCGTCTAATTTTAGTCTTTCGGTAGTTTCTTTTACCTTCCTAACAGCATATTTTAAGGCAAAATTAAGAGCAATGCAGATAATGCATCGCCTTGTTTTAACCCATCATGAATTGTAAATTTGTCAGACATATTAATACCCACACGAATTTTACTTTCTGTTTCACTGGTGCACACTTTTATCATATTAACAAGCTTCTTATATATTCAAAACTCGACTAACATATTATATAATTTATCCATTTTGACCGAATCATATGCTTTTTTGAAATCAATGAATAGCTGATGGACACTTTGATTATACTGACGCCCTTATATTCGTTGCACATTCTTAAGAGAATATTAATAACAACAGATTTGCAACAGATTTGCAACAGATTTTCCAAGTTCGTTCCCCTAACTCCTACTGCCACATGGTGTGAAACTTGTCAATCTCTTCACAGGTCTTGCTCAGAGGTTTTCTCCAACTGCTCAGTTAATGGAAAACCGTTTGATTGTTGCCCTTTCATTGCGAAAGGAGGATTTGAAGTGCAAACATGCTTCACGTTTAACTCTCTACAAACAAAGTGAGTATAATTTAACTAGCAGTAACTACAAAGGTACGTTAAAACACTGAACAGTCATTGTTATTATTGTCCTGACCATTTAGCGGGGGCACAGGGGTAGGTTTCCCAAAAGGTACATCGCTATATGTTCGAGTAACATAAAAAAATCCTTCAACATTATCATTTTACAGATTACCAAAGAATACAAAGAAAAATACAAAGTATATGCATAAATATTAGGTGACCAGATTTTGAGAACAAAATGAGACATTTTGATTGTAATTTATTTCTACCGAATGACTATACATCTGAAGTAATCTTTACACTATTTTTACAGACACACATATATCTCCCTCACAGAATGTTCTTGTCTGCAACGCACTTGCTTGCCAAAAGATGAATTAATCTAAATGACTGACTCTCTCTTTTGTATATATGGTAGAAATCTAATAACATTCACTCTGGCAAGGAGTTTCAGTATTTACATGAAAGATTTGCAATAAATGAAGATATCCTTTAAGTATTCGAAACGTTTCTATGTAGCCTTACGAGTATGTACCAGAAAATTTTCATAATATATCCACTAAAATATTCTGACATCTTGGTGGGTAGTTAGAGTAGAGGAAAACATATTTCATGGGAATAAATCTTATTTGGCAGTTTTCATTTTATGTTAACGAAGCCATGTTCGAGATAGTTCATACACATATTTTTTTAATGGGTATATAACATTAATACATTTTAAAATAATTTCAGCGTGAGTTTGTTAGAAGACAACCAGGTATCACTCGACAAGAGCATCCGAATAGACTACTCGTTCATTTCCAGCGGACCTCTGTTTGTAAGTAAATAGAATGGACCATGCATGAGCTAGTTTCCGTGTACCCTACCCCCAACGAAGCTAGGTGGTGTGTCCCACTCAAAGGTAGCCGCGATTATCTCCGTCTAATTTTGGTAAAATCTGGAGGATTCCATTGACATTTTATCACTACGCTCATCGTGACGATTATACTCTGTCTCGGCAATCTCTGGAGTAAGCGAACGAAGACAAGTGTCTGCGCAAGTTGTACCCCAGGTGGCTCGACCAATAAACTCGTGAAATAGGAAATGAGTCTAGCTGTAGCTCTTGTCTATTCTTACGGCGGGCGGCCTATATGCTGGCAAGGGAAGTGGGGAGAGGGGAATGAGCCGCAGACCAACCAGATAACAGCGGTAGCGCAGAGAGTTACGACGTCGCGGGAGGAGGTGCTGCGCGCCACTCTTTCTACAGGCGGCTGTGTTTCTCATTGCGCTGGATTGGTCGTTTCCGCTTCCCACTTCCCTTACCAGCATGTAGGCCGCCCACCGTAAGAAGAGACAAGAGCTACACAAGCCATTTGCGTGCACTACTTTGCTCCGCACTCGCTTTCTCCCCTTTTCTTTCGTTGTGCGCGGCCTTGTTCCACACATTTTCGAGACGGTGTATCTACATATTGAAATGTTCCAGGCTTTTGTGAACCAAATAGACGACGTGGAACTCAGCCTGGGTTGTTATAAGCAGGATGGTGCGAAAAGCCACAACTTTGCCGCATGAATAGCTGAGATTGAATCTTTCTTTCCCGGTAGAGTCATTTCAAAATTTATATGGCCTCCAAGGTCGCCCGATTTGAAATCACCAAAAGGGTGTGTGTACCTGAACAAATGAAGTACACTGGAAAATTTACGGAAGAACATTCGGCGCGAGATCTAGGTTTTATATTTTCAGGTTGCCACTATCAAGAATACAGAGCGCTGTGTTCAATCATGTTTGGACGCACCTCGACTCCTATTTCTCACACTCACAGGTAGGAAATATCGTTTTCTCGTTTTATTTCCGCCTGGCTTTTTAACTAGAACTGGCACTTTTCGGAACTACCTTCGAGTGAGACACCGTGTATGATAGTAGTGTCATGATTTTTGTTGTAATGTTCTCTATAAGATATAAAATGTTAACAGTGAAACATTTTGGATTTACTATGTTTTTTAGGACTTCTAATTATGCAACAGTTAATATTTTTACTAGGGTTTAGAGATATTTCGGCTTGTAACTCAAAAACCTTACTTGACATTCTGGCATACTATGTTAACACTAGTAACATACCGGTGAAGGTAGCCTGGTCCAAAATTTGCACTTCCTGTTTTGCTGAGTGCAAAGGAAGTCACCCCCCTCCCCCCAGTCGTACGCTGCAGTGAGAAATCTAGTAAAGCGAATGGCTCGATTCTCTTTCAAAATATACGATTTCCTTAATACACGTATTCTCCGAAATCTCATCATTAAATTTATGTTCGATACAATTTTGTTTCACAACTGCTGCCACAATTTTAAAAGTTTCCCCTTGCGATGGATTTTTCCAATGCTATCGCATAGGAAGAAACCACGCGAAGAGTTTGTTTGGAGTCAATCTTGCTCAGTTGTCTGCTGGTGAGATCACCACTGATGTGGTCCACAAACGAGGAGTGTGTGATCGCCGTGAATTGCGGATGCAGGCCTAAGCTATTTCTTGCACCATATTTTCTCAAATAGTGTTTACTATGGGAAAATACAGTGCGTTCATTTTGACTCTGGGCCGAGATAGCGCCTTACATGGCGCAGATGCCTCCATTTTCGTCCCGTAATATCTTGCTTATTTACGCACGTATCTTTAGCATGTAGATAATTATATTTATATAGCTTAACGAGAACCAACTTTTGTTATAAGATTTGTCCAATGTTGTTCACTCGCTAAGCTAATGACTGGCTATAACTTTACACTAATTACCAGTATTCTACGAAACTTACATATTGTAGTCTTTAACTTGTGAAATCATGACACATTCGAAACAGTTACCTTCTACATTTTAAGCTTGTCATAAATAAGTAAGCACATATCTTTCCCATCATATTGGTAATTCTTAACTTCATTTCGTGAGAAAAGAAACTCTCTTTGGCAATAATTTTAAACTATATTTTAATATTAATATTTTTTAGTCATACTTATTGGCACCATACGAAGTTCCCTTGCAACGTGGTTTTGGGTCATCATTTGTTGCACATTCCAATACGGTTTCGAAATATGGATTTGCAGTTTTCGTACTTACCGACGAAATAGCTGACGAAGAGGTTCGAACGATACCAGCAGAGTTCAGAAATTGCAGATTTCCAGAAGAGAACGAAGGGATGTGGGCTTACAAGTACTACAGTTATTCAGCCTGCATTGCTCAGTGCAGAGCTGAACCCAAAATGAAATTATGCAACTGCACGGATGTGATAATTGGATATGGAAGAGGTGGAAAAGGTAATGTCAGTTTTTATTGTTGAAATAAATAGATGCTTAATGCTGCTAATTTTTTACTGTCTAGCCCCCTATTCATCTTCACCACTGTCACGCTTTTCCTTGCTCTCTCTCTCTCTCTCTCTCTCCCTCTCTCTCTCTCTGTTTCTCTGTCGATCAATGTTGTTTCAACTTACTCCGTCATTCCATTCTGTTATTTTCACAATCTCTTCCTCAGTCTTTTCTTTTCTGTCTCTTTTCGCAGTTATTTGTTTTCTCTAGCTCTTCCTTACTATTTTATTTTTTTCTCTCTTCCTCATTTTTCTTTTCTCTGTCCCTTCCTCACTCCTTACTTTTCTCCGTCTGTTTTCTCACTCTTTACTTTTATCCGTCTCTTTTCTCACTCTTTTCTTTTCTCCGTCTCTTTTCTCACTCTTTCTTTTCTCTGTCTTTTTTCACACTCTTTTCCTTGTCTCTTTTCTCATTCTTATCTTTTCTCCAGCTCTTTTCTATATATCTTTTCACACTCTTCTTTTCTATCTCTCTCTCATCTTTCTTTGCTGTTCTCTGTCTTTTCTCACTCTCCTCTTTTCTCTATCTCTTTAATCACAATTTACCTTCTCTATACATGTTCTCACTCTCTTGTCTTCTCTATCTCTTTCCCTTTTCTTTTTTCACTATTTTTTCTTTATGTCTTCTTCTCTTCTTTTTTTTCTGTCTCTTTTCTCACTATTTTCCTTCCTCTGTCTCCTCTATCACACATCTCTCTTCTCTGTCTCTTGTGTCACTCTCTTCTTTTCTCTATCTCTTTATCACACTTTTCTTTCTCTACACCTTTTCTCACTTATTGTCTTCTCTATGTCTTTTCTCACAATTTTCTCTTCTTTATACCTTCCCGCTATTTTCTTTTCTCTGTTTCTTTTCCCACTCTTTTCCTTTCTCTGTCTCCATTATAGCTCTTTTCTATTTTCTGTCTCTCTTTACTTTTTCTTCTCTCTATCCCTTTTCTCACCATATTATTTTATCAATATCTTTTCTCATCTTTTCTTTTATTTCTTTTCTCACTCTGATTCTACAAGTCTCTCTTCTCTGTCACTCTCTTCCTCTTTGTGTCCCTCCCTTTTTCACACGTACACCCACATCAATATATTCAGAGAGAGAGCGAGAGCGAGAGAGACAGAGAGAGAGGGAGAGAGAGAAAGAGAGAGAGAGAGAGAGAGAGAGAGTGGAACGCCGTTTTAACAAGTACGATAATGATATACGTAATTTCCATAAAACTCGACAACCCATAAACATACAAAATTTGAGAATTACTGTTTTGCAGTCGAGGGATGGATATACATCTGAAAATATAAATAAATGGAAAGTAGAAGAAATTGAACAGTTCTGCGACATTGTACAAGGTCAATTGAGACTAGGGCCTATTTTGACTAAAATGAAGCTATATTTTCATATCTTGTGGTGGATTTAGCTAACCTATAAGTGTAACAAACTGCCTAACCAGACTACGAAATCTAAACTCTCATACTAGGGTGAGTATCAAGAGCTCAAATTTCTGAATATCTGGCTTGGGAATGTTCTATTCTCAGGATCATGTGACCTCCTGTTGATTGGTAGAGAGTGTACTTAGCTTATGCTCCGAGCAGTGTCACAGCCAGGTGGCTAGGTCCTGTTTGAAAATGGTAAATGAATTTTGGTTTGGTGACAAGGTAGATCCTTAGATATGAAATTACTGACTACTTGTACTAGTTATTTTTGTGACACCCTGCTTTGCTTATAGAAACTTTATATGTACTCTGAATACTTGGGTATTAGTATTAAGAAAATGGATATAATTTTTGAAACAAAAGGTAAAAAAAGGTAAAGTGTTCCCCTGTGCTTAGCACCACACCATGAGGGCGTATAGGGGGTGTGGGGGTAACGCCCCACACTTTCTTCATCCGGTCGTGAGTGGGGGTAATGTGATCAGCACCACGCCCCTGACCGCCTTTAACCCCCAGGGTTTCCTCCAGGTACCGATGTTATACGACGCTGCAATTTTTGGAACACCCTGCAGTATTGTTAGAACTGAGTTATTGATTGTCTAGATGTGCACACGGTATTGATCCTGAGTAGAATATCCCTACTGTCTATTCCTGGACGAGTTCAAGGTTATTATTGATTAATATTGAAATTTACATTTACAGAAAGAAGCACAACTTGTAACAATACTTTCCAACGGGACTTTGCTTTTTCTGGCTTGTTTTCTGTCTCCTCTAAGAGACTTGGGACTTTGAATATTTTCACCCAGTAGAAACTCTATGAGTTTTGTTATTTTTTTGTCTCCTCTAACTGACAGACACTGGGACTTTGAATATTTTCACCCAGTAGATTTTTTTATATTTACAAATAAACCATACAAATACAGAAATATGAAATACGTTATAACACCAACTTACACAAATGTATCTTATTTATTAGTATTTAATTATAGGTTTCAAGTGAGTCAAGTCACAGAAGTCAAGTGAAGAGTCAAGTAAAAAGTAAAGTAAAGAGTCAAGTGAAAAGTCAAATAGAGAGTCAAGTAGAGTCAAGTAAAGAGTCAATTGAAGAGTTAAGTGACAAGAGTCAAGTAAAGAGTTAAGTCAAGAGTTAAGTCAAGTAGTCAAATCAAGTGAAGTCAAGTCACAGGAGTCAAGTAAAGAATCAAGTAATGGGTTAAGTAAACGGTCAAGTCAGTCAAGCCAAGTAAAGAGTGAACTGAAAAGTGAAGTATAGAGTCAAGTGAAGAGGCAAGTCAAGTAGTGAAGTCAAATACTCAAATTAAGTAATCAACTCAAGTAAAGAATCACTTAGAGGGTCAAGTCACGGGAGTCAAGTAAATATTTAATAGAAGAGTCAAGTCAAGCAGTCAAGTGAAGAGTCAAGTCAAGTAGTCAATTCAAGTGAAGAGATAAATAGTCAAGTCGAGTAGTCAAGTGAATAATCAAATAAACGGACAAGTGAAGAGTAAGTGAAGTAGTCAAGTAGTCAAGTGAAGTGTAAGTCAAGTATTGAAGTGAAGTAGTCAAGTAAATAAACAAGTAAAGAATCAAGTGAAGAGTAAGTCAAGTAGTCAAGTCAAGTAAAGAGTCAGGTCAAGTAGTCAAGTAGAGAGTCAAGTGAAGAGTAAGTCAAGTAGTCAAGTCAAGTGAACATTCAAGTCACAGGAGTCTAGTCAACAATTTATATACAAAAATACTGATCTAGGTTAACAATTTTCAACTTTAGGTAGGTTATCAGTAACCTAGGGTAACCAATTTATATATGAGAATCTAGGTTAACAATTCTCAATTTGAGGTAGGTTATCACTGACCTAGGGTAACTATTTATATCTGAAAATCCTGACCTAGATAAACAACTCTCAAGTGAAGGTAGGTTATTACTGACCTAGGGTAACTAATTTATATTTGAAAATCCTGACCTAGGTTAACAATTTTTAAGCAATGTTGTGGCCTAGTAAATTAAGAGAGATGGTAAATTTCTTTGTAGAGGAATAATTGCTTGTTAAATGTGACTTGTTAGGGTATAGTCCTACATCTTTCATGTAGAGGGTTAAATTTGACTTGTTTGGGTCTGGGTCTATAGTTTTCACATACTACTGCTGGAAACAAATATTCACGAACATAGCAAGAGAGCTGAATCACTATTGGTGGAATCTAAATAAGCTCAAGCACACAAAGCTGCTAGATACTGTTCTTATTGATATTATTACTATACAGTCTGGGTAGGAGACAAGTTGACTGAGTAGTAAAGGACCCTGTTGCTACATAGAGTTTGTCCTTTAATTTAACTACTGTGCTTCTTATTTAAGAATGCAATTATGTATGGTGGAGAAAATATTCACGTACACAGACATGTCTAAAATTTCATCTTGGCTGGACAATTTGTATTGCTTGAGCTTACTTAGATTTAACCAAAACTGAATAAGATTGCTTGAAGAGCTGGTGCACAGTCACTGTAGAAGCTCTAATGCTCTAATGCTCAATATTGCCAAGGTTGGTCTGTATGGTCTCTCTCTATATATATACGTATAAAAACTAGTACCCAAAAGTATTTTGCTAACCAATACCTAAAATAGTTTACTATTCTTGATATACGTAAGCACAGATTACTTTCTATTCAATTTTTAAAAGTGTTTGTTCTAAATATATTATATCCAAGTGAGATTGAAATATTGACACCCTCTAGGGTTGTAGTGTATCGAGAGAAATTTATATACAAATACCAAATAAAAACAATGGCAAATCCCTCTCATAAAACTGAAAGCCACAATTGTGGTAAATTCATATCTAAAACAAATTTATCAAAACACCAAGCAATATGCACTGGTCAACCAAAAAAATCCTATATTACCAACCCAACCCTGTTCAGATTGTGGAAATCATATTAGCATAACCCATCTGAACAAACATAAGAAGAAGAGTTGCAAATCTCAACCATCAACTAGCCAGAACAATTCTAGAAAAACAGAAGCAGATATAGCTCCAACTGATGGTCCTGAACCAAATCAAAGTAGATCATAGATCACAACTAGTGTTATAGCTTTCGATAGTCGACTCAATGATTACTCCTTTGAATCGGAGCCATGCTGTGATATCAAAAATTACTTCAAGAACATAAAATATTCAATAATAGAACTCTTGAGAAATAAACTTAAAAATGAATCTATCAAGTTCAATACTACTCTATCCTCTGAATATGCAAAACCTGATGAAACATATCATATATTTTGCCATTCTTATAACACCCAGACGTTATATTTGAGTGATATATATAATTTGGAACAAATCTATGGCCAGCTTATGAACACATTGCTCAGAAAACTGGAACTGAAAATAAGTCAATTCTCATCTCTCTCTGCTTCTACCTATGTTCCTCTTCCAGTGGATATTCAGAACAACAAGACAGTGGTCAATATAAAAAATGACGATAAGTGTTTTCTGTGGCGTGTCTTGGCGAAACTTAACCCAGTTCAAAGAAAAAAACAATCCAGAGCTAGTTCATCATTATATGCAGTATGAGACAAAGTTTGAGCATGCTATGTCGGGTATTGAGTATCCTGTTGCTATATCTGATATACAAATTTTGAAAAACAAGTAAAATAACCCTTTGCAATCAATGTATATGCCTATACAGAGTATAATTTTGGATATCCCCTCAGAATAAGCACCGTCAATAATGATAATGCTACTGTTATTGATTTGTTACTTATTTTAGATAACAAAAATTTCCATTACTCTCATATTCGCAGTTTCTCTCGTCTGGTTAGAAGTCAAATAACCAAACATGATGGGAATTTTAAGACTTGTCATAGATGCTTAACCACATATGATAATCGTATTCAACAAAATTATGTCAAATTTAATAACCAAGAAATTGCTAACCAGAAACTTGATGAGCCTAAACGATACTGTGGTGAAGACAAGGCTGTGCGTATGGTGGTTATGCCCAAACCGAAAGAGGTCGAGAAATTCAAACAACATAAGGCCCTGTTGGAGCATCCAGCTATATTAATAGCAGATTTTGAGGCATTTCTCAAACCATTCAACTATTCAGATCCTGATGACGTTGTCCATGGATATCTATAAATTGGACCCAGCACATTTTTACAGTCTCCCTGGGTTGGCTTGGTCGGCTATGTTGCTCAAAACAAAAATCGAACTGGAGCTGATTTCGGACGTGGACATGCTTCTTTTCATAGAAAGAGCTGTATGCGGGGACATGGTGCAATGCACACAGAGATTTGCAATAGCCAATAATACACACATGACAGAATATAATCCAGATGAACCCTTCAGGTACATATTCTATGTTGATGTGAATAATTTGTATGGTTGTTCGATGATGCAGAAATTCCCCTATGGTGATTTAGAGTGGATACATACCACATCAATAGATGTACAAAATTTGGATGATACTAAATCAAATTTCTTTGCTGAGGTGGATCTTGATTTCCCTTATAATTTGCACAATCTGTTTTTGATTGATTTTCCACCAGCTCCCGAGTTAAAGTGTCCACCCTATTCAAAACAGAAGAAGCTTCTAATGACTCTTGAGTCTAATGAATCTCAATTTTTTGATGGGGAAATTCGGAGAATTCTTAGATTCAATCATTTGGAGTGGTTGAGGCCTTATATTGAAACCAACACAAGACACAGAACAGTTGCAACTTCAAATTTATATAGGGATTTCTATAAATGAATGAATAATGCAGTCTATGGTAAGACCATGGAGAATATTAGGAAATCCGTAGATGTGAGGCTGGTCTCTGATCCAAAAAAATGTTAAAATTGGTTGCAGATCCAAAATTTAAATTGCGTACAATATATCATGAAGATGTGTAACTCTTCTAAATGGAGATGCCATGGATCAAATTCGACACACCAATCTATGTGGGAGCCACAATTCTGGATATGTCTAAGCTACACATGATGCAGCTCCACTATGATGCAATGAAGCCTTTTTATAAAAATAGCCCCTCTCTTCTGTATATGGATACAGATAGTTTTATATATATCAAAACATTTAATCTTTTTAAGGACATAAAGCATCCTGAGTTGCTTGACTATTTTGACACATCTTCATACCCCTACAGTTTTGGTATTTCTTCCCACAACAATAAGGTGCCAGGCAAACTAAAAGATGAGAAAAGTAATGATATTATTAGTTTCTTGTATTGCGAGCAAAGATATATGCAATTAGATCGGAGGGAGACACAATCAAAAAAGCTAAGGGAGTAATTAGAACCATTGTTGAGAACAAACTCCCCTTTGATGATTATTACGACTGCCTCACAACTAGGTCTTCCAATCTGAGGGAGGAGAGGAGAATCCAAAGTGTCAATCATATATTGACCACAAATAAAGTGAAGAAAATTGCCCTGGATTCAGAGGACGATAAGAGACAGATTCTATCATGTGAGATACACATTACCATGGGATCACTATCGCCTGGGAGATGGCAACCATGCAAGTTCTTGCCTAATATTGCGAACATAAAAAGATTAAGTGGTACTCTTGCACCTCTGTACCTGTGCTAAAAAGTGAAAATTTTTGCATGGTTTATGAATATTATGTTGTGTATGTATGTTTTCTGTTACTTTAGCCAGCGGAGATGTGCTATAGTGAAGTAAAGTACCTCTGTTACCTTAACCTGAAGCAGTGCAGCTAAAAGGTGAATATAGCACCCAAAAGGACAATCCAAAAGAACACAGATTGGACATTGCCTACTTTTTCATAAACATAAAATATTAATGAAAACTTACAATAAACATTAACTATTTTATATTCAAATGTATTATAAATAAAGTAAATCAAACGCGAAGGACTGGATACTTACAAAATCAAAATGGAAGTGAACCTATAGCCTGACAAGTTAAGTCCTGATATGCGCAGATCGCTGCGGAGCACTTCCTATTACGTCATCCTCCTCACCACTCTTTTACTTACTGGTCTGGCCTTAAGACTAAAAGTGGTGCCAACTCAGCAAAATTAAGCTAAAACAAATACAAAGAATGACAAATTTTTACTGTGTAGATTGTTGGTGCCGAGGGATCCGCTTTCCAACGACAAGTGCTGTCCTCCATTCATATTGGGGGTTAGGCGTAGAGCTGACAACTCTGCACTGTAAAAAGACATGTCAAGAAACAGCAATAAGAGGCCATGCATGTTCCCAAGGTAAAATATTCCGGAGGTCAAATAGTCCCCCATTCGGATCTCCGAGTGAGGACAACTTTGGGAGGTCACTGGACTAAGGATAAGATCTACATTAGGAATAAGGATATTAAATTAGGCACCTGGAATGTTCTAAGTCTTTACCGGCCTGGGGCATTTCAGTGTACAGTTAATGAGATAGTTGAGTATAAATTAGATGTAGTAGCTGTCCAGGAAGTTAGGTGGCCAAGAGAAGAGGATTGTAAAACTAAAAATTATACTTTTTTCTATGGTGGTACTGAAAATCATAATTTTGGAACAGGCTTTTTCATAAATAATAGAATTATCTCGGCTTTTAAAACAGTAGAATTTATTAATGATAGGATATCATATGCAGTTTTACAGGGTAGGTGATGTAAAATTATTTTAATAAACATACATGTACCAACGGAAGATAAAGATGATAATACTAAAGATGATTTTTATACAGAGTTAGAACAAGTCGTTGATATGAAAATTCTGTTAGGTGACTGTAATGCACAGATTGGCAGAGAAGAAACATTTAAACCCGCGGTTGGTAAAATTAAATGGTATGACTCATGTAAATACAATTAAGAATAATACTAAAATATTTTCAAAACTGCTAAAGAGATAGGTTTGGAAGTTAACAAAGAGAAAACTAATTATATGGTTACAGGCCGTAACCAAGTGTTAGGTAATACTCAAAATCTAATTATTGATAACAACTCGTTTGAACCTGTTTCCAAATTCAAATACTTAGGAGTAATACAATGAAATGATTATTATATTAAGAAGGAAATAAAAAGTAGGCCTAATTCAGGAAATGCATGTTCCTTCTCTCTTCATAAACTTTTGTCTTCTCGTTTATTACGTATTTAAGAAACTAAAAATTAAAATATACAAAACAGTAATTTTGCCTGTAGTATTATATGGATGTGAAACTTGGTCCCTTACATTGAAAAAGGAACATAACTTGAGAGAATTTGAAAGTAAGATACTTAGAAAAATCTTTGGACCTAAAAGGGATTAGGAGACAGGTGAGTGGAGAAGGTTACATAATTTAGAACTACATAATTTGTATTCATGTTCAGATATTATTAGAATAACTAAATCTAGAAGACTTAGGTGGGCAGACCATGTGGCACGAATGGGAGAGGAAAGAGGAGTTCACGGGATTCTTGTTGGGAACATGATGGTAAGAGAACTGTAGGAAGACCAAGACGAAGATGGAGGACAACTTTGAGATGGACCTAAAGGAAATCGGCAGGGATTTGATAGAGTATATAGATCTTGCTCAAGATAGGGACAGATGGAAGGCCTGTGTTGTTGCAGCCATGAACCTTCGGGTTTAAGAAGGCTAGAGAGTTAGTTAGTCACATGACAACCAATGTGATATTTGCCAATAAAGTATCCATGAGTGTGTTTGGGTTTAGAAAACAAGCTATGGAAATGCCTGCTCGGATGGCGCACCAAAACTCACTGATCTCTTGTCTAACTAAATGGACTGCTAATTATCCACTTGAACAGTATCCTAACAGAATAGAATCACGATACTGGTAAGATATTTTATATCTTCAAAAACAATCTAAATTATTGCAAATTCCATACTGGTGGGATACTACAATTTACAATAAATCCTGAGTACATGGCTGAGATAAACATTTTACTGGGGGTAATATATATCGCATCAAATATGATGAGATGGATACTTTCACTACATATTATATAATTGCAAATGATTGTATATAGAGTTACTTACTGATCTGTGAGCATTACAGGAAACTCTCAACTCCAGTCTTCGATACGAGATTGCCTGCTTCCAGCCTCAGTGTCTGGATGCTATTCTCAAAATTGATGATAAACTTAAATCCCTACTGCAAAAATACACTAATTTGGCTTCAATTGACAATCTTCAAAATTGAGAGGAAAGTATAAGCAAATTAAAAAATGTCCTTGAGAGATTCCGACGAAGCTCATATTCTAATGCTGAGCAACTGTTACAACAATTGAATGATCAAACAGACAGTATTCGTACATAACTACAAGCCATCATCCAGAGTATGAAAACTAAAGAGGATTATGAAAGTGTAATTGCTGATTTTCGAGAGCAGTTTCGATCACTGGAAAATATAAAAATCGAACTACAAACAGATGAGCTGCACACTGCCATAACTGTGCAAGCCAAACTTCAAATATTGGAAAATTTAATGTATAGAATCTGCTCTCCTCCAGCGAACACAATGCCATAGCTTGCAATGTTACCAACATCAAACTCCAGCTTGAGACTTACGAGGATTTCAGAAATACTAAAGTACCCTAGCCCACATCGAGGATACTCTGGAAACCATGAAAAATGAACTGACGAGTGTCCAGTTTGATTTGATTGATTTGTTGTTTTAAGTCCATTTTGTGCACAGTAAGGCTAATCGGGACTGGACCTACAGTTTAAAGTGGGATCCGAACCACTATGTGCCTCCATCGGGAATCGAACCCGGGACCCCTTGATTACAATGCAACGACGCTACCACTGCGCCATCGGGTAGGCCCTGACGAGTGTCCAGAAAACACTGGAGTCAAAATTACCTGAGATCAACGAAACTCTGAGCATAATCCAACAGCAGATTACTAAGCTGGAAAATCTGAACAATGAATCCGAAAAATTTCATTTCATCATTTGATAGATGATATACAGAACATATTGGAAACAGTGCAGCTATCGATACCTACACAAAATGACACAATAAACTCCAAGATGTCCTGAGTACTGTAGCCAATGCCACCGAATTAGATGGCGTGAAAGAATCTCTGACAACCCTCCAGAATACTAGCTTACCTACTTCTCAGGAACTGAGAGCTTTGAAAAGAGCAGTGAATCGAATACTCAAATCCGAGTATATCAAAAACATCCAGGTGGAAATTGTACAAATTTGAGAAACTATTGCCACATTGCACACCAACCAGATTGTCAGTGAACTCCACTTACTGTTTATGGAAAACAGAAGCCAAGTACATGATCACTCCAGGCCGGGCTCGAAATTTAGGCTTGTGGAGAACTTACAGTAGATTATCTCGAACATCAAGCTTTAAATGAAGACCATAGAAACACATCAAGAATCAGCCACATGATTTGAAAGAGCAATTTAATCAATTGCTTGATGTGGAAATCACACCTAGCTACGACGAGGTTGTTCGTACAATAGGCGAATACCTGGAACTAGTGCTAAGGAGATTCTATGAAGCAGAATCTAGTAAATTCATCTTCGTCGAGATTGTCAGGCTTCACAATGTTTCAAATACTCGATGACACTGGACATACATTAACGCTGGTAATAGTTACAAATTATATCCCTACACACAGACTCATCAATTTTTCTTAGTAGTACTTTTCGGTTTCAGAAGTTTGGATATTTGAAAAAGGGAAAATAATCTGAAGTGCTACTCTTCACCATACAGAGAAAAGATGGTGTGTTCAGAGCACTTCAAATACCAATAGCATCTTGGGACAATACCACCAACACATATAAGATACACGAGGATGAACAATTGTCAGTTTTTGTTGTCGAAACTGATGACCAAATATTATTTGAAGTCAAACAATTGTACCCAGGGGATAATCCCTTTTATGTAATCTTCTCTCACCAGACTCAATGTCTAGACAAGATATATATTTAATGAACTACACAGATCATCTCGTTGTAACTACAAGCGACTGCCTGTGGTATCAAAAGGAATTGATAATCTCTGGCAAACAGATCAGGTTGATATGAGCACAGGAAATTTGAAAAATGTGAATAGGAAAGTCATGGTTTTAAGAATTTGCTCACTGTAATATACACTTTTATCAAATATGCTTGGACTGTTCCTCTGAAATCTAAAACTGGGGCTTGTGTCTCCAAGGCCTTTAAGTTTATTTCTGAGCAAGGCAGAATACCCCATCACTTACAGACAGGCAGAGGAAAATAATTTTACAATTCCATATTCACCAAATTAATGAACCAGCATAATATTCGACATTATTCCACATACAGTGTTTGAAAGCCAGCATAATTGAGCGATTCAACAGGACACTAAAAATCATATGAGGAAGCATTGCAGTTTGCTAAGTAACTATAGGTGGGTAACAATTTTATCTGATCTTGTTCATAATTACAATAACTCCATGCATAGCACCATACATATGAAGCCTGCTGAGGTGACCAAATCCGAAGAGATGCAATTAAGTTATACTGTTTACTGTCCTTAATATCAACCCACAACCAGAAAACCCAAGTACAAAATAGGAGATGAAGTAAGAGTCAACAAATTCAAACACAATTTTGAAAAATGCTTCACTAAAAATTGGAATACAGATTGTTCACTGTGGTTTGAGCCTACGAGGGAATAGGCATACATATATAATAAAATACAATAACAATGAAATATTGAAAGGAAGGTTGCAGACCAGAAAATTCTATGACATCAATATGGAACGAGGTGAGGCGTTGCCTGACTTACTAGATACTAGAAAAAATGGTGAATTGCTCCCTGACAATATGACAATGGAGACTAGCGACAGAGTGGTTTCGAAAATTATAAAATATAGAGTCACATTTAAAGGGGATGATGTGAAAATTAATTTGGGTGGAAAAATAGCTGGTCCAGATATCCCGGCAATGTGGGACTGTGGAAACTCATCACCAAGAAACACCCAAGTGATTATGCAGATAAAGATTACCAGAGTTACTCAGGAATTTTGATATTGTCTGATGCTCTGTATCAAAGCCATGATGCCAGTCAGAACAGAGTTAAATCTAGCAGTGGGGACAAATAAAAAATTGATTAAACCTATATGGAATCAACTCAAACTGGTAGTGGCATCAAACACTACAATACTCTACCCAAAGAGATTGTGTGTGTAGATGATGTGAGAAAACTCATTGATAGATTGTTGTTCATAGCACAAGAAGAAAATGCTGGCAACAAGAATTTCCATAATTAAAAAAATAGGTATTGTGGATATGTTAAACTAGCCAAGTTTATTGTAAATTACAGTATAGGCATAGATACTTACTTAAAATTATCAATACTCTACCCCCTAAACTCTGGAAGGGTTAGGGCTCAGTTAATGACATCATTAACAAACTGCCTTTCGAGATGCACTTTCCTGGTTATCAATACTGTGGTCCAGGGACCAAACTAGAACAGCGACTGGAAAGAGTAGGCAGAGAAATCAATTCTATGGATACAGCTTTTAAAGACCATGTCATTGCCTACAATACTCACACTGATCTTGATCCTTGTCATGAAACTGATCAAAAATTGGAGCAAGCAGCTTTTGGAAGACTGATCAGCAGAGATGCCTCATTAGGTGAAAAATAGCAGCACTGGGTACAACCATTGCCATGAATATAAAAAAAAAAATTGGGGTTGGGACTATAATATCTTCTAAATATCCTGTATAAATACCCATAATCATGAAACCTAAAGTTATCGTTTACCAAGTACCTTATTCGAATCTGAAATCTCTGGGATCCCTAGACAGACCTCTCACCAAAAAACAACAGGAGAAGAAAAATCTTGTTTGAGTAGGGATCATGGAATGAAATTAAGTCTCACTATCCGTCAGTTAAAAATATTGCAGCGTTTCAGAAAAAAGAAACCCACTGGTGGTTTCATATTCAGTATTACTGCCATCCTTGCAGCTCTGGGCGCCGTTGGGAGTTTAGCAGGGACTGTGTTGCTGCCCGAGCGAAAAAAGTTATTGATGCAAAAAAGAACAAAGCTGAACTAGAAGAGCAAAAGCGCCACAATTGGCAATGGAAAGAAAGGGCATGTGTATTAATGTTCTGAGAATATATATAAATATATATATATATACACACACACACACACACACATATATATATATATATATATATATATATATATATATATATATATAAATAATCTCCAACTTCGAAATAGAAAACTTAATGAAGTTACTGAGAATTAAACACTTCAGAGGTGTTTTCATGTCAGATTCCCTACCCATCAAGAGACCATATAAAAAAAGAGTGTGGTGTAGTCAAATTTGGATAGTTTCAAAAGTCAAAGCACTCACTGGATCTGTTATTACAAACAAGCTAAAATTGCTTTTGTCTTTTATTCTTTGGTGGAATACCGCCTACAGGTTTAGTTAGTTATCTCAATACTCTTAATCTCTATTAGAGTGACGAACGCATCCAGGGATGTAGTTTGTGTAGAACGCATCAAGGATGTAGTTTGTGGCTACCTATGTGTTTCAATGCTGGCCTTCTTATCTCGTATAAATTACCCATCAACCGAAGTTTATCGGAAAGCACTGTGGCATCTGAAACACCATAGGAGTGTTCCACCTCACCAGCGAGACTTCGGTATTGAAACGCAGTTTACACAATGATATTATCTATCATAAATCCATAGCTCTTTGTGCTTTCTTAGTATGTATCTTATTCTCAATATCACAGAACACAATAGTAGGGTTGCAGTAGGCAATGAAAACATTTATATCACTTCTGGTCAGTATAATCTATGAACATTTCAAGCTCATCTGCCTGGAAGAGTGTTACTATCACAAAATTTTGTTAAACACAGATTGGAATTGGTTTCTGCAACTGAAACAGTTGATCTGGGTGCACTTGGTAAACTGCTGGGTTTCGAGAACAACAAAAAAACTTGAGCCTGCCATCAAACACATAGGTGGAAATATTTCTAAATTCTTGCCCATATAAACTCTCAATACCCATTGTACTGTAACAGAAGGAATACACCAATTCCGATGGCGACATACCCAGTCACAAACAAACTGGAATCATAGCAAAATTCAAACCAAATTCAGAGTTTATGGAGCCAATCATCTATACACCCTCCTCACCAATCTATCTTCTAATATGCCAAAATTGCATAGACCACATAGAGTTAGTGGTAACCAATGAAAAGGGAGAAGTGGTATATTCTGCTGGTGCCTCCACAACAGCAGTCCTAGAAATTAATACATAGAATAACTATTAACATAGAGCATATTGAGAGTTACGAATTGCAGTCGGTCCCTCCCAATCATCGCACTTTACTAATCTCTATGAACCGAACCAAGGAGATTGAATTTGACGTATACGTCGGAGATAGCTTACTGCACTCTCACAGGGCCAATTTGTATATCAAATTTGAAGTGGCAAAAATGAGAGTAGAGAGGCATTTCCCCCTGGTGCAAACATAAAACCAGTAGATACTTTTGTGCTACACTTCTTCTCTGAAGTGGAAATCAGAAAACACGGTACTGTGATAGATCGAGTAGACTATTCGGGCATAACTTCTATTGCCATAGGAGCACTAACATTGAAATAGATGCAACCTATAAACATTCAGGGGGATTTGAATCAGGAACCAAAATCCTGACAAAAAGAAACGCAGTGCTGTTCCCCATGCGTCTGCTGCCAGGTTTCTTCTCCGATTACAAGGACATCATATGGAAGGATGGTTTGAGGGTCACCTTTCGCAGGGCAACCAATAATAATGATGCTCTCACGCGTTACAGCATGTTGAACGAAAATGACACAGCACTCCCCAACAGCCCACATCAAGCAGCCAAGTGTATCATCAAGACCATGGAGCTGAGGATACAAGTAGTGGAATACTAGACTAATTATGCCCTTAAATACAAAGCAAATATTCTAAAAAATCCACAAGTAGCCATCCAATTCTACACCTACCAGTGTGTCCAGAAACCAGCCTTTCGTTGATAGCACTAATCAATAAAGTAGTATACAGTTTGATATGCCAGATTTTGTAATTGTGCTGTTCCAGCCCGGTATAGAAAATAATCAAGATAAAGATTCCAGCAAATTTGATAATTGCAAGATTAAAAATATTTCTCTTAAAAATGGACGCAATGAGATTTTCCCCCGTGAAATGTCTGTTATTAACACATCGAAAAGAGAACAAGTAGTGGTTAATGATAGAACAAATATCAAAATTGTTTGTGAATTCCATGAGCCTCTGCCCCACAATACATTATGTAGTGTTATTCTTATTGAAGAGATTTTTTTGTATATGATGTAAAGAATGAGCGAGTCAACAATTTTAGATGCCAAAACTCTCTTAATTTATTAGGCCACAACGCTGCTGTCTAATCGGAACTTTTAACTCTAGTAATTTTTTCTCAAATGATCAATAACTTTGTCACATATCTTTTTCACAAAACTTTGCCCAGATTTAGAAAACCTTTCTATCTTATTTTCGTCAAATAAATACTTAAATATTTCACATAATACCTCATTAGGCATATCTGTTAACATGTTAGTTAAGTAAAAACTACTAATATATAATACGTTACTTATTGTAGACTCTTATTTAAAAGTTCAATTTTATAATATTTGGATCTAAATAATATTAACATTTCTTACTAAGCTTGATGCTAAGTATTCAAAGATCTAGGTATTACAAGTAAGTCCAAAATATATTAACAGTTGTTTTTAGGAGAATTTTACTAAGCAATATTTGTAGTGTTTACTAGGTCTAAGCAACTATAAATAAAAAAAATACTGGGTGAAAATATTCAGTCCCAAAGTCTTTTAGTTAGAGGAGACAGAAAACAAGGCAGAAGAAAGCAAAGTCCCGTTGGAAAGTATTATTACAAGCTGTGTTTTCTTCTGCAAATGTAAACGTCAATATCAGAAATAGGCAGCAGGAGTGTTCTACTCTGGATCAATACCGTGTGCACGTCTAGACAATCAATAACTTAGTTCTAACAATACTACAGTTTGTTTCAAAAATAATATCCACTTTCTTAATACTAATACCCAAGTATTCATAGTACATATAAAGTTTTTATAAGCAAAGCAGGATGTCACAAAAATAACTAGTAATCAAGTAGTCAGTAGTTTCATATCTAAGAAAAGTTGAAGGAGAAGCTCGCTTCTGCGCTCGAGAATGTTGAGAAAATCAGAAAATGATGAGGTAGTGTTGCCAACTCACCCCATAAAAAAATCCTCATTCTATCTCTCACGAGTTAAACTAACCTGCAACTAGTGAGTCGGCAACACTGATTTCATCATGCACAATCTATTATGAACTGAAGTAACCTCACTCACTCAATCGGGGTTGCCAACTCACCCCATGTATTTTTCACGAGTTAAACTAACGTACAACTAGTGAGTTGGCAACACTTATACGATCATGTGCGATATATTATGAACTGACTCAGTCAGTGTTACAAACTCACCTCATAAAAAATTTTCCCCATAAAATCTTGCACTTGTTAAACTAACCTGCAACTATTGAGTTGGCAACACTTATACGATCATGTGCGATCTATTATGAACTAAACTAACCACACCCACCCACCCATATACAGTATGCCTTACTCTCTATTGTGAACTAATCTACCCTCACTCAAAACAAGACTTTGCAGCATATGCAAACTTATTTTATGTAAATTGTTGGCAACACTTCTATGAGTTAAGGCAACACTTATACACCCATGCTCGACGCAAAACATATATAAAAACTTGTTCGCGTTCAGAAAGCAGACTGTCATGGAAGCACCGAGTCATGCTGCACCACCAAGCTTCGACCTGTTGTCATCCATGTTGACCAAACTGAGTGGCCTGTTAATCATTCGCCTGAACAGCATTTGGACGAAATACGATGACGACGTCGGTAAAACTTTTTACGTGTTCAACAACAACCTGAATTTCTACAAAATTCCGATCAGTGGCAAACTTCAGATAATCGTGAATCCCGAGAATGCGGGTGAAGTCAAGATTTCTAATGGCAAGAATATTTATCACATCAAGCACGATAAGATGGACGGTGCCACCACGTATGATGTGTCGGCCGACAATTGCCTGTATGTCGATCTTTTGGGTAATTACGACAAACTTATTCCTTTGTTTGTGCAGTTTCGAATCATCTACCCTATAATAAATAAGCACAGTAGCAATGCCTAACGATATTTTTGGCCACACAAAACGCGACGACCACGGCGATAATAAAGGATGCTCGGAACGAAATTATGAAAGGGCGATTCTACGAAGAGGAGGTCTCGAAGACGAAACTTCGGGACACATACCTCTTCAAGAAAATCCTGAGCAGGAAAGAAAAGAAGCTGCTGGTCAAATGCCTGGGACTCGAGGAAAAAAGCTGGATCGACGCAGACGAGGTGATCTTATGATTGGCATGTGGGACGTGGTGAGGCGACTGTCCGATTCCTCCTCGGAACGCTCTAGGAAAAATGGCGAGCTGCTCCCCGACAACATCTGCTGCCTCGTCGTCGAACCTTCGGGATGCGGGAAGACCACATTGGTGGTAGACAACTTCCTGCTCGCGCCCGACTGGCTAAATTGGAAGAAAAGGCACCTGTATGTTTTCTCCATAAGTTTGGAGCAACCGAAGTATCGCCAGCTGTCGAAACTGTACGAGGGACTAGGCATAGCTAGGTTCTCTTTTGAAGTAATACCTCCGGACCGCTGCCTCGAAAATTGGGTGGTGGTTTTCAACGACGTGATCCTGGAAAATCAGAACGAGATTCGCAATTTCTTCACCCAAGTTCGCCACAGAGGCCCAGACTGCTTCTACTTTGTTCAGACCTTCTCCAAGATTCCCGAGCAGCTGCTCCGAGACAACGCAAACTTCGTATGCCTGTTTCGCCAGAATGCCACCAACCTCAAGCATGTGCACGACAACTATGTGGGTGAAGATTTGAGCTACAACAATTCTACAAAATTCTGCGCGTCGTGCTGGAACCGGGACGATTTTGGATTTGTAACGATAAACATTATGAGGAGACCGAACGAACAAAAGCAACGACTTTACAAACGTTAAAACATTGCATAAAATGAAACAACGCCTAAACCATGGCGAAACACACACTCGCATACGACAACCTGAAGCTGCGCGACTACCTGGAGAAACGGTTCAAGGGCAGGAAATCCGAGAATCGTGGAATTTACGAAGAGAAAAAGCGTCAGGACCAGCCTATCATCGATGCCATGAGCGGAATCTGTAAGGACATCAAAGATGTCACCGAGCAAAACAAAGACTTGATCAACGAGCTCGTGCCACTCACTGCTCGAAATTATACCATACCCACACCGATATTCAGCATTCACACTACTCCTTTGAACTCGAACCTCCACCAAAATGTCAGGCCCTAGCCAGCACCTCTTTGGACAAGCTAGTCTAGTTGCGTCCGTTGGCGAGGGATTACTTAAGCACCGGGAAATTCGAAAAGTTCGAGGTGTTCGGATTGTACCCAACCATGGAACTCAACGAGGGAGTGGTTTTAAAAATTGGAAAATCGAAAGTCACGTTCCAGGGTGAGGACGTGAAAATCAATTTGGGCGAGACGAACAGCTGGACCAGGTATCCCGGCACAGTGGGACTGTGGGAGCTCATCACCAAAAAGCAACCCGAAGATTACATGGATGAGCATTACCAAAGTTACAAGGAAATTTTGATCATGACGGACATCCTGTACCAAAACAACGATGCAACTCAGAATCGCGTCAAATTCAACAGCGGCGAAAAGTACAAGAACCTCATCAAGCCTATATGGACCCAGGTCAAGACTGGCAGCGGTGTCAAACTCTACAACACTCTGTCCAAGGATGTGTGGGTGGACGACGTGAGGAAGCTCGTGGACTTTTTGCTGGTCATCGCAGGCGAAGAGAATGCAGGAAATTGCAATTTCCACAACGAGAAGGTGGGCATCGTGGACATGATCAGCTCCAAGTTTGCTAACTTCATTGTGAACGACAGCAAAGGCATAGGGTACCTCATCGAGATCATCAACACCCTGTCTCCGAAATTTTGGAATATATCCGAGGGTCGAGGTGTCGTGAACGATATTATCAACAAGCTGCCTTTCGAGATGCAGCTGTCAGGTTACCAGTACTGCGGCCCCGGTACCAAACTCGAACAGCGACTGGAGAGAGGAGACAAGGGTGTGAATCCCCCGGATGCTGCATGCAAGGATCAAGACATCGTTTACAATGCTCACACCGATTTTGACTTACGTCACAATGCCGACAGGAAATTGGAACACGCGGCTTTCAGAAGACTCGTTTACAGAGACGCCTCGCTAGGTGAACGGGTTGCTGCGTTGGGTACAACCATCGCCATGAACACAAAACAAAATTGGGTGGGAACTGTAAATATATAACATCCTGTGAAAATGGCAACAATGCAACCCAAGGGCGTCGTCTACCACGTACCCTACGCAAACCTCAACTTGATGGATTGCTCACCAAGAAACAGAGGGAGAAGAAATGTTCCTGCCTAGTCAAGGGTCACGGAATGAAATTGCTGCTCAGCATTCCTCAGCTAAGGAGGTTGCAGCGTTCGCGAAAGCAGCAGAGGACTGGAGGTTTCATATTCAGCATACCGGCCACCCTGGCCGCTCTTGGCGCTGTGGGTAGTTTGGCAGGAGGCAGTGCCGCCATCGCCAAGACTGTTATCGACGCAAAGAAGAACAAGGCAGAGCTGGAAGAGCAGAAACGACACAACCTGGCTATGGAGAAGAAAGGGAAAGGTGTGGGCAGGAAGCTCGAAGCCCTGAAGAAGTTAAAAAAAGAGAAGAGCGATTGTCTAACTTCGACATTGAATCTCTGATCAAGTCACTGGGAATTAAGTACTTCCGGGGTGTTTCCATGTCCGATTCCCTACCCTCTGTTGCGAAGAAAAAAGAGTGCGGTGTGGTCAACCTAGACAGTAACAAAAATCCGGCCACCCACTGGATATGCTATCACAAGCAAACAAACAGTAATGCTTTTGTTTTTGATTCATTCGTAGGTGTGCCACCTGCTAAGTTGGTGAAGTACCTCGATGCTTCTAACCTCTACTACAACGACGAACGCATGCAGGGCTTCGACGATGTGAACTGTGGTCATCTCTGTGTATCCATGCTCATCTTCCTTTCACAAATAAATAACTCTACCATCGAAGATTTTCAGAAAGCGTTGTGACACCTGAAGCACAATGGGAGTGTTCCATCTCACCAGTGAGACTTCGGTCCTCAAACTTGTATTGCACGACGACATCATCTATCCCAAATCCATTGCCCTTCGCGCATTCTACAGCATGCACCTGATACCCAATGTGACGGTGCAGAACAACACCATCAAGGTTGGTAGTGAAAAAATCAGCGTCAGACAGGTCAGTGCAACCTCTCTACCTTGCAGGCCTACTGCCAAGAGACGTGCTGCTTTCACAGAGCTCCGTAACCCATAGGGTGGAACTGGTGTTTGCCACAGAAACATTGGACCTGAGTACCGTCGGAGAGCTCCTGGGATTAGAGAACAGTACTAAGCTCGAACCTGGCATCAAGCACATCGGCACCAATATTCCTAAATTTCTAGGCATCGAGACTGATTCGGAGTTCATGGAGCATATTATCTACACACCTTCGTCACCGATATACTTTCCCGTGTGTCGCAATCGCATAGACAACATAGAATTGGCGGTGACCAACGAGAAGGTCGAGGTGGTAGATTATGCCGGACACACAACCACAGCTGTTGTGGAGATCAATGTGTAATAAATAACCATGATGGAGCAAACCGAAAGTTACGAGTTGCAGTCCATCCCTCCCAACCGTCGCACGTTCGCCAACCTCAATGAACCGAACCGAGAGATCGAGTTCGATGTGGACGTCGGGGTTGGTTTCATCCACCCTCACAGAACTGACCTATATGTCAAGTTCGACGTGGTAAAGAAAAACAACGACGAAGCTTTCCTGACCAACGCAACCCTGAGGCTCGTCGACAACTTTTTGCCTTACCTCTTCTCGCAGGTGGAAGTTAGGAAGCATGGTACCGTCATCGATCGAGTCGACTAGCCCGGTATCACCTCGACTGCTGTGGGAACGCTGAAACTGTCCAAGGCCATTGCAGCTTACTACCAAGCAGGGGGATTCGAAGCGGGCACGAAGATCAAAACCCAAAGCCCCCAAAGCCACACGGTGCGCCTGCTGGCCTGTTTCTTCTCCGGCTACGCAGACATTATGTGGAAGGTTGGTTTGCGCGTCACCTTTCGCAGAGCTGTCAACGACAACGATGCGCTGATGCGCTACAGAACCTTGGGTCCGGACCGAACGACTCCGCTTCCCAACACACTACCCGACGCTGCCAAGTGCCTTGTAAGATTCATGGAGCTGTGCGTGCCCGTGGTGGAATATGAATCCAACCACGCCCTCAAGTACAAGGCCAACATCCTGAAGAATCCCCAAGTGCCCATCCAGTTTTACGGTTACCAGTGCGTGCAGAAACCTCCTTCCGGCAATCATTTCGAATTCGACGTGGCCACACAGTTCAACAGCATCCGGTACGACATGCCAGAGTTTGCGGTCGTACTCTTCCAGACAGGGAAGGACAACAACCAAGAGAAAGATTCTAGCCAATTCGACAACTGCAAGATCAAGAACATCTACCTCAAAAATGGTAGGAACGAGATATTCCCGCGTGAGAACTACAACCTGAACATTGCAAACGTCGACTACCTGAAACTGTACGAGGCGTACACAGCTTACAAGAGAGTGACCTCCGGCAACGTGGACGTGTACTACACCCCCAACGAGTTCATAGGTCGCAGGCCCATGTTCGTCATCAACACATCGAAGAGGAAGCAGGTGGTGGTCAACGATCGCACCAACATCAAAATTGTGTGCGAGTTCCACGACGCTCTGCCTGCCGACACCCTGTGCAGTGTCATCCTTATTGCAGAGAAAACTTTTGTGTATGACGTCAAGAACGAGCGGGTGATCGAGCAGTTTTAAATACACTGTAACAAAAAAAAATAATCACACTAGAACTCTCAAAAAGAAAAACCTGCCCTTTTAGCCCCGCGTATGCTCTTTTCTTGTCCTGTAGGACACGGCGGGAGTTATTTCTGTTTTAGAAGAGGAAGAAGAATAAGAATTTGCGTGTCGAAAACCAATTAAAAAAAATTACAGGACTATGAACAGATGGAACAGGCTTTGCTAGTATTGAGACGATAGTGGTCCCACGGGAGTGTGTGAATCCCTCACTCAAGGATTCACCTCTTGTCGTCGCGCACATCCAAGGCGATCTTTGTTACCTTGTTGGTGGTCAACACATGGTCGACGCTCTGCATGCGCTGCTCCACTCTTAGAATCGGCGATCTGATCTTCTTCAGGCAATCGACGAAATCTTTAAATGTGAGGTGCTCTCGGACCACCTGCCTGCCCACACCCTTGGCCTTTTTGGTGACAGAACCCTCGGCTATGTTGGCATAGGTTTTGGCGCGAAGACCAGCTAACTCGACAATCACATCTCTGTCCTTCTCGTCTTTGAGTTTGTCGGGCACCTTCTTGTTGCGAGCCAGGATTCCGTATCGGTTCGGCTGGGGATAACCAGAGGTATCGAAGAGGTCCACGAGGGTTGGGACTATGGCATATTCCCATACGCATCGGCCGAACGAACGTGGTACACAAGACTATCCGTGTCTGTGTATAGTAGCGATATGTTGTGGCCATAGTGTGATCGTAGTGTGCCGTAGTACGTCTCGAACATGTGCAGCTTGCTCAGATCCAAGACCGTGGCGCCAATATAGATGGGCTTGGTGAGATTTACCTCACCCCGCTTCATATGGATCAGAGCAAGCGGCGCGTTATAGATAGTCCGAGACTTGAACAGCGGACTCGCGACGAGCTGTCGACATCGCACTTTCTTCGCCACCAGCCTCACGTCCACACCATTTCGCACGTTCTCCATGGTTTTCCCAAACACTGCGTTGGTCATCAATTTAAAGAAGTCGCGATCGAAGTCGGAGGTGGCAGCTGTGCGATGTTTGGTGTTGAGCTCGATGTATGGCCTCAACCATGGAGAATGGTTGAACTTGAGGAGGCGGTGAACCGTGTGGACGGTGACTCCTTGCGGCATCAATCACCGGAACTTCCGGTACTGCACAACGTAACACTTTTTGGGCTCGAAGTCCATGACGAGCTTTTGTTGATCCGAGCCGGGCGAGTACTTATATTCCGGAGCTGGCGGAGGTCGCAAAACAAATCCTGCAGCTTTACGGAAAACTCAAAGTCCACCTCTGCAAAGAACCCCATTCCGAATCGTCGAAGCCTTCAACGTCAAAATTGGAGGGATCAACCCACTCGAACTCTCCAGAGGGAAGTCGCTGCATCATGGATTGTCCGTACAGGTTGTTGATGTCCGTGTGCATGATGTAGCTGGACGGATGGGAGGGGTTGTAAGCGGTGGTCATATGACGGTTGTTTGCGTGCGAGTGTCGCTGCGACACCTGGACCATTCCACCACGAACGGCACGTTCTACGAACAGCATCATGTCCACATCCGAAAGAAGTTCAAGGTTGACTCTTGTAACAAGGAACATGGCCGACCATGCCAGTCCAGAAGGACTGTATAAGTCAGACAGGGTCCAGATTGTAGATGGTCTTCGCGGTTGTGCGGAACCCCTGAAACACATCAGCGAGGAGCGTCACATCAAGCTTCAGGCAGGCGTCGTGGTAGTCCCCGAGGTTTTGGCAATCCAGCTCGCGCCACATGGACTGAGCGTGCCGGTACTCCTCCTCAGTGATGCCCGAGTCTCGCAGCTGACTGTGGAACTCAGGCTGCGAAGGCAGCAACTTCTCCGCGATCTTGGCATAGTCGGTGACGTATTCGTAGGGGTAGACCCCCTTACGCCTGAAGAGGCTGACGTCCAAGTTCGGAAAGATGGCGGAAGTGATGAGTACTTGCTCGTCGCTGAGCTTTCCTGCAAGGGAATCGAGGCTGGCCGGGAGGAACCTCAAGGAGTGAAGGAAGCGAAGCTCGATGCTGGAGCGCGATTCCGGGATTGGTACCCACTTGCTTATACTGATATAGCGCTCCTCATTCTGAGCCAAGACATTGATTCCCCCTTTGTCGTACCCGAGATGAGTAACCAGGTGGTGGAAGTCGTACCCCGAGCCATTATGGAAAAACACAGGGATGAAGCGCGGGTCCCGAGCCATCATATTGCAGCGGCTGCACCAAGGACCAATGTAGTGACCATCAAAATGATCATGATGGCGAACTTTACTGTTGTTGCCAGTAAATGTCTTGGCGCAAAACAGGACAGACTGTAGTCTCCTTGTGCCTACGCCAGTCGTCACGAGACATAGGCATGCGGACCAACAGCATTATCCCCATCTCGATGGTATCCTCAACCATCTTCTTGAGAAAGTGTTTGGCTGCGTCTGGACCGTGGTACACATACTGCTCGGGGGCAAATCGCCGATCTCGCCATAGCACAACATAGGCGTAACTCGAAGCCTCGTGGAGTTTGTAAGGGGAGGTGGAGGAAGATTCGGGGTTAGGGTAGCAGGTAGATTGGGGTGTAAGGAAGGCTTCAAAGTCTGCAAAGATCGCAGCAGGGTGTTCTACCATGGCACTATGCAAGCGGAAACGCTCCACAGTACCAGGTTTGGGCAAGACTGTCATCCCGGCTCGTTGGTATCACAGTAGAGCTTGTGGCGGGCAAGCTTCTCGGCAGCAATGTTGGAACTTCGGAGATGTTGGGAATTACATTGGTCCCGTCCGTCCAAAATGGACAGGCACCTGCGGCAGACTTCTATTTGGTGTTTGTCTCTGCTTTTTATGGCTTGAAACAAGCCGGGAGAAGGAGCGAATGAGGGTGTAGTGGTAATGAATTTCATCCTTGATAAGAAGATGGATTTCCTGCTCACCATCAGCAGCTACGTCGCTTACGTAGATGGGATACACAACGTTTTCACCCTCACTGAGGCCATAAACATTGATGGCCAGCCGCAGGTCCATCAAATCGCGTTCTCGGGATTCGAATTTGTGACTGTCCGAGATCTGCACGGGGTAGGCAATCCCAACCATCGCATCTTCGAGCTCTAGCTCGTAGGTTACGTAGTGGTTAATTTGGTGTGGATGGTCTCTACTGTTCACAAAGTGCAACGCTGCAAGCACCGACCAGAGAAAGCACTTGGCGTCACTGTTCTGAATATTCAAAACAGCTTTCTTGGCTGTGATCTTAGGTGGCAGAAGGGCATAGTTGGACCCCAACAGTGGCACAAACTTGGTTAGTTTGACGCAGAGTTTGTGCGGGGTGCCACACAGCGAGCCACCCGAGCCTTTAGCCTCGTGCTCCTCCTGTTTGGCCAGCAGTTCCTCGACAAACTTGTCGTAGATGGTTGCGAGGTTGTTACTGTCCGCTATATACAGCGACTTGGCCTTAGTGTTGTGGTAGAAGTTGTACGTTTCATTGGTTGGCTTCTTGTACTTACAACATAGCGATGCGTAGAATTTGCTGGAGTTTGTGGCCAACGCATCGCGGAGAATGGAAATAATCTTGTCCCGTTTAAACTCCAAGAAGCTTCGCACGTCGCATGAGCCATCCGAAGTGAGAACAAAAAATTCTCCAGCGTATGCTCCAAAGCGGTTTGGTCTGCTTTCGCAACAGGCTTGACGCGTTTGGCAGATGGTGCGTTGAGGGGATCTGATTCCGCCTTCCTCCTGATAGAAGCGGACAGTTGTAGCACAGGTGCACCGGCACCCTTACAAGTAAGCTGGGGCTGCTTGATGTACGCGATTGTCAAATGTTTACCGCACCCGGGGCACGGTTTTGTTGAGGACAAACGCTTGCCTGGTACGCAAACACGACAGCGTTGTGCATAATTAGGGCTCGAAACACTTTTTTCGCACAAAGAGCACGTCTTCACCGAACGCATCATGCTGAGATTCTTTTTTTGTGGGGGAGGTATGTTTATTTATACACAGTATGCAGTGCAGCGGAGTATAAGGAAAAAATGCAAACTTTAATTTTTACTTCTTAAGAGCCCGTATCACCGCTGGTTGCGTCGACCTTCTGTGGTCGAACAGTCAAGTGTGTGGCATTTAAATTTTAGTGAGTTAAAGATCAAATATGAAGTTAGTTATGTCGCGCAGCCTTTTTTTAAATATATTATTTATTACGTAGTTTTCCTGATCTCAATTTCGTAAAATTCACTTGCTCGCCAATTGTATGTAATAACTTAATCAACATTTTAAAGCGCAAGAAAGCTTCAACTGTTCTTCTACAGCAAAGAAATGAAACTGATCTTACATAATTTTCTTTAGAATGTCTGTAGTTTGTCGACGTACAGAGCAATGTATGTAAATTTTAACTTCGACTTTTCTAGGCTGGTCGCGCTATCCGTTTCCCCCACTGTACCGCTCGCGCTCAAACCCGACCCCCCTCCACAGTCCTCCGCCGTCCCTTTTTTCTTTCACAATCGGCCAGTCTTCCAAGAAAACCGCATGCTGAGAGCTAGGAAAAGAAAAAAGAAGGCAGGGAAAGGTTTTTGGGGGAGAATCAATGGTTTGGGCGATGCTTGTAAACAGTTCTTCACTACGCTATATCCTAATACTAAATCACGATGGGGTTGTAGTGCAATGACAACAGTGAGGAACGGGGGATTTACCCAGTATATTGTTCACAAATGGGAAGGGCTGGTTGCACAGACTCAAGTACACCTTTTCAAAAGGTTTGTCTGCAAAAGAAAAATGGTGCCAAATTATAACTTTTTTGTGCGAACACGAAAGTCCATTACCAAGGGATTTTTTTTATGGGGAAGGTGACTTTACTCAAAGTTTTTAGGTAAATATTGTGTAAACTCTATCTGGTGGTGGATTATCAACCAGCCACGCAAATGAATGAATTTTTAGCTGTCGATCATAAGTAAGTTCAATGAACGTTCATTGTCAGTTTGAGATATTGCTGAGGGTCAATGGTAAAAAATACTTGATGACCTGTTATGGAAATAGTGCTATTGTTAAACATTTTGCCGTTCAACTTAATTTCGAATTTGTCTCCTTTCATGATTTGTAAGTAGGGGGATAAAATATATTTACCCAATACTTTACTGCGTTATTTTATCACTAATTACACATATATATATATATATATATACATACACACACACACACACACATATATATATATATATATATATATATATATATATATATATATATATATATATATATTACAGTCAGACCCAAAGAACTCACAACATAAGATAGTTCTGTGTCATCATATACAAAAATACTTTTAGGCATAGTTCTTATGTAAAATAAAATACATTAATTATATGTTGTTTTTTTCTTTTCCAAAGACATTATTTAGTTGAATAATATGACAGACTTACTATTGATAATGACCATACAAAACACACCATAAAAATTTCATTCCCTTTCAACTTTCTGGCGCCGGCCACCGTGGGGGAGTGGTTAGCACATCGCGTTACGACGCGAGGGGTCCCGGGTTCGAATTCCGGCTTGGCCGCGGATGTTTGTGAGTGTCCATTCATCAATTTCATCATATCATCACTTATTCCCTTCTTCGCAAATTGGCCAAAAGTGACACAAAAAGCGAAGTAAAATAAAGCAAATCAATCAACTTTCTGGATATACGACAAATAACACTATTTCTGTATAAGGAATTTTAGGCGTCCTCAGATCCTCCGATTATGGGGAGCAAGGGGCTTGATAAGAGTTCAGCTGACTTAATAAAGCCTTCCTTCCATCTCACTGTTTTTATTACATTGATGGGAACAAAACAGGGTCGTGTTATCACCACCCTCGGTTCCTTCGAGGAAACCAAACTCCCGTGAGGAAACGAGGCTGATGTGACCGCGCAGTGAGCATGCTATAGATAGTCCTATGCGTCTCGAGAATGTTCATTGAAAAATACAGATGTTACAATTAGAACCAGCATGTTTCAAAGAAACCAGATGAAGTTATATATTAACATGAGTTTTATTGCACGTATTGAAACCAAATTGAAAAGTATAATAATGTTAACAAAATCTTTTGGAACCATTCTATCGTTCCATTAATTCATCCTACCTTACATGAATAACGCTAGTGTACGTGCAGTGTATCAGATCGGCGTGCTACCCAGAACTCGAGTGCTTCAGCCTTCCTGGTAGATCTTGAACACTCGAGCTCGTCTTGTGCAGCACCAATCAGATCACGCCTGACGTCATCTCTACTTCTTATATTTAACCTTAGAGTTCGTTAGTGTACACAAAATCTTGAAAGACCCGTTTATATAACAAAGTGGTCGTATCCTCCCCCACTCGGGGGTAATTTACAAATATTACACCTTAGTTATGATACCATTCTAATTTAAGTATGTTCTGGGTAGCCAGCGCCGTTATTCCAATAAATCTGGTGTTGTTTGTCGCGACATAAAGCTAGGCGTACAGACCCCATCTGAAATATACAAAATCGAGAACAGTATCTTCGTAACTTGCATGAACACCCTGTATAACATTTATAAATCAAACATAGGTATATTATTTTGATTACTTTCACATATAAAAATAATTAGTATACAAATTATTTAAAAATGTATGTGTCGACACATCATTAATGGATTTGCAACATTGTTTTTAGATTTTTAGATTACGTAATCTTTAACCTTCGTTCAGTCACACATTTCCGGAAAGGATTTCAAACGTCTGACCTTGAGTCAGTTAGGCAGGTACAACTTGAAATAAAGACATGCCTATACAGATGGTTACACAGATAAGACGCAACACAAGGAGTTCTGACACGTGTTTTGGGTAGCACGTCGATAAAGAAAAAAAATCTGGGAAGTTCTAATCGTGAAGTCGAGACAGATACCTTTTCAATTGACTAACATGAGCTCGACGAACTTTCCTGGAGTCATTTACATTTTCTAATAAAACACTATTACCCCCTAGAAATTTTATTATCTGATAAGGTCCAGCATATTTCATACTCAATGATTTCGTTATATTTTGTGCTAGACTAGAGATTTTATGCGTCTCTACTAAAACTAAGTCACCTACGGAAAATCTTATGTCTGCAAATTTTTTTTACACATTTTGTCTCGCTTATGCCACATTTTAACCATATTTTAGATGGCAAGTTTCCATTTATTTATTAAATCTTGTTTTTCAAGATGTTCATCCGACAACATTAATTGCCACTTAACTTCTAGAGGAGAGTACAACTTTCTACCCAAAAATAATTCTGCCGGAGACATCTTTAAGGTTTCATGATATACTGAATTGATACTAAAGACAATTTCTTGTAATACACTTGACCATTTGTCTTGTCTGTTGTGTATATAAGTTCGCATGGAACTTTTAATAGTAGATATGTATCTTTCACTCAAGTTTTCCGCCGCATGGTATGGCGAAATTGTAATATGACGAATTCCCATGGAGTATAAATATGAGGTGAAATATTGACTTTTAAAATAAGCTGCATTATCAGTTACACATTCATAAGGTACTCCTAGTAACATAAATGTTTTATGTAGTAATTTGACACATTTTAGAACTAATCTTAGCCATTGCGTGACATACACAAAACCTAGTAGCGGCGTCTACCATTATTAATATAAACTTATTTCCACCAGACATTGGTAACGGACCTATTACGTCCATAACGATACGTTCCAAGGGTAATTTTATGATTTCTCACATCAAAGCATTAGACGCAGGTACATTTCTTTTCTTTGTTTTTTGGCAAACATCACAACTACTTACAAATCGTTGAATGTGATTTTTCATACCTTCCCACGTAAATCTAGACTGTATTTTCTTGAGTGTTTTTACTCAATAACAATGGGATCCACCAATTACATTCGAGTGAAAATAATCGATTATCGAATTTTGTAAATGTTCTGGCACACATATTTTAAACGTTTGATTTATTGCACGAGTTTTCTTGTACAAAATATTATTAACTAACTTATAATCTGGAACCAATTCTTATTATTTATTTTATCTATGATTCGGGACAATACTTTATCATTTTTCTGTTCCAAATCAAATGATAAAGAGAATAATGGATGAAAATACATTCCCAAATTAACATGTTGCAATTCTTCAAGTTCCAAATTTTCGGTATCAAATTCTTGACTGTTGTAAATGCGTGAGAGAAAATCGGCAATAACATTAGCTGTGGTGGAAATGTGAGAGATTTCAAACTGTATTCGGAAAGCTTTTCTAAATATCTAGCATACAATGGATATTTCTTAGCTCTTCTTATCATCCATGTAACATTGAGAGAATCCATCTGAACCGTAAATGGTCTTAATTTTAAATAGAAACCAAATTTCTCGATAGCTAACATTAAACCCATTAATTCTATTTCATATATAGTTTTTGATTTATGTTTCTCTTTCAACCGTTTGGAATGAAAATAAACAGGTTTTAGTTGACCCTGTTCATTTTCCTGCAACAACGTGCATCCGAACCCCTTTAAGCTTCCATCCACTTGTACTGTGAAGGGTTTATTTAGGTCAGGTAGTTTTAGAACTACAAAATCTTCAAAACATTGCTTTAGTTTGTCGAAGGCAGACTGTTGAGCCTGTCCCCACTGAAATTGAACTCCTTTAACCTTTAAATCATACAAAGGTGCCATTATTTCATGAAAATTTGGAATAAATCGGCTGAAGTAAGAGAGAAACCCACAAAGTCTATTCAAACCTCTCATATTTTTAGGAAGTGGAAGTTTATGTATAGCGGTTATTCTATCTGGGCCCATAACCCAGAGGTCCGTGGATCGAAACCATGCTCTCTCTTATCACCACCCTCGGTTCCTTCGAGGAAACCAAACTCCCGTGAGGAAACGAGGCTGATGTGACCGCGCAGTGGAGCATGCTATAGATAGTCCTATGTGTCTCGAGAATGTTCATTGAAAAATACAGATGTTACAATTAGAACCAGCATGTTTCAAAGAAACCAGATGAAGTTATATATTAACATGAGTTTTATTGCACGTATTGAAACCAAATTGAAAAGTATAATAATGTTAACAAAATCATTTGGAACCATTCTATCGTTCAATTAATTCATCTAAGTTAAATTAAAGACACATACCAAATACCAATTAGACTTAACGAACTCTACCTTACATGAATAACGCTAGTGTACGTGCAGTGTATCAGATCGGCGTGCTACCCAGAACTCGAGTGCTTCAGCCTTCCTGGTAGCTCTTGAACACTCGAGCTCGTCTTGTGCAGCACCAATCAGATCACGCCTGACGTCATCTCTACTTCTAGAGAACCCTAGAGTTCGTTAGTGTACACAACATCTTGAAAGACCCGTTTATATAACAAAGTGGTCTTAGTGTGTGTCCCGACGCACCTGCTGGCACTTTATTTTCCATCTCTGCCGTTCAAAGACTATTGTACGTATAAACGTGGTTTGGTACCGCAAATTCAAAAGAACTACACATAATTTATTCATGTGCAATATATGGGCAATTTATTCTGCAGACACATACAGATAATACAACTAAAGAAAAAAATATGTGGAGGTGTTAATATGAAATTTGCTAGTGGGAGAGTCCAACTACATAGGAAGTAATACACTACCCTTTCCTTACGTAGTTACTTGGAACTTTCGTAGGTTTGAAAATAGTATTTACTTTTATTTCTATAAAAGCATAATGTTGTTTAAGAACTGTTATTAGATTCCTCTGCACTAAATTTCTAAGTGATGCTATTAAGGGGCAACTTCTCCCTTCCCCCCCCCCCATTTACTCACCGTATGCAAAGAGTGTGAATACTTTTTTTTGCTGAAATGGGAAAATGAACCACAGCAAGAAACTAATAAAATACGTCTGTTTTTATGAACAGCTGCAGAATTATCTACAAACTTGTTGAAATTCACAGTTTTGCTAGCTTGTACTCATTGGACGAAATACATACAGCCAGGGACGGCGCTACAAGGAGGTTAGGGGGGATGAAACCCCAACAACATATCTAAGCTCCCTGTAGCCCCCAGATTTTTATAGTACGGTAGACGCCTTTCCATCGAAAATTAAAGAAGTAGAAGCTATCTTACGTAATATTTTCCATTATAAAACTTCCTTAGGGCAAGGCCATTGCAATGTTCAAGTACATTTCCTGCTTTTATAAGATCGCAAGATTATTACAACGTGTTGTACGTAAAATCGTGGTTGGAGGTGGCAGCTGCAGATCTGCATGGATCAACAACGGACATTGATTATTTAATACGTACTAAGTAATTGTTAAATCACAAGTCTCCAAACTTGCCAAAAAAAAATACAGACACTCTGCTGCCTATCTGGTAGGTGGATGTGTTCAGTGGCTGTGGGATTGCTTCTTTGGTTGTTGGAGGGTCAAACGATGATAATACGATGCCTACGAAGTTAAATGATAACAATTATTATCCTATGTAAATCATGTCACAATTTTTGGAACGAGTGTTAAAAATTATTTTTTATAAGTTGGAGGATGTTACCAATTGTATTGTGAAGGTAACACTGAGAGAACAAACATATTTTCAGTGCAAATTCACCTACACTAGGAGACAAAAGCATTGACTATCAATATCATTGACATAAATCAATGGATACAGTTGCAGCTCTCGCACTGGGCAGATGTGATTAGTAGTGAAAATAACTGAAGTGTAAATCAGAAACCCTGAGACCTTCTGTAAACAAACGGTCTCACCGATTCGATGTATCACTCCGCGTCAGCTGATTCATGACCGCAATCATCTGCTGTTACACTCATAGTTCGCCGCACTTATTCATTTTATATAAGAGCCCCTGAATGTGAGAACCCGCTCTCAAAACATCAGACGAATATGCAGCCGCATACAATGTTACTCAGGGGGTGCTCGTTGCTATGTGAAGTACGTATGCATTACGTCATCTGGGAGGATCGGGTTTGACGGTGCTCGTTGCTATGTGCAGTAAGTTTGGTGCGGGATACATTTAGCTACTAACACGTCGCAAAAATCGGAACAAGCAGGTTGTTGATTTTGTAGCGTTCGATTTATTTTTATTGTATTTTTGTACTTGTACACTGCAATCATGTCTAATTGTGCTGTAGCAAGCTATGAAAACTATAACCAGAAAACTAAAGGAACTGACATAAAATATCATAGATTTCCAGTCGATAATTGCGTAAGTAAACAGTGTATTCATGGTTGTAAACGAAATGTAAAAAATGCAAGTGTGCAGTGCCAATTATTGTGAAGAAGACTAAGTGCGAGATCTAAAAGCAGAATTTCTGTATTTTCCACCAAAGAACGTGTTGAAGCCAACTGCAGTGCCATCACTAAAATTACACCCAATTACTTTAGTTCCAAATAATCGAGGAAATGGTGTAGTTCTCCTAAACACTTATCTTCACAATATGATACGCTTGTAGGACGTGTTGATAAGGTTTGCAGTTATGTACGCTACGAAAGATATGCAATAAGGAGACGTGCCCTAAACAAGCTAAAGACTATGCTGCCAGAAAAGAGAAAAATATATGGACGAAGGTATATGCACAAACTGCAAGCAATGGTTCGTTGTTGGAAAACATATTCAATCGTTTACAAAGGAGAAACGCACGTCTACATAATGAAGCAAATAAATTAATGATTACAAACAACCTCTATCAACCTGCTTTAACTGAATAAAGCAGTTCAAAATCTACAACGTAACCTAACCGACAGTACCACAAGAAAACTCATCAATATCTTGAATGCGTGTTCAACTAGTGCGAAGTACGTAGTGAGCCTAACTGATTTGTTATGTACATTTTATGTAAGTCGGATTTATAATTATTAACAATTTTATTTAACACAGACCGATGTTGATTTTGATTTGTATGTTCACATTATTGTGATTTGTATGTTCACAAAAACGTTGTCGGAAATGGGCATTTCGAAGATCGCGTACTAACTTTCACGCTATTCGAAATGAAATTCACTTAGTACATCTTCGATTCGAGTTACATAGCGTTGTTTGCACGATGGTAAATATTGCATGAGTGAATATTACACCCATCATTGAAATTTTTGCAACTTTGTTCAATTTTGGTATTTCACAAATATATTGTGAATAATTTTATACTCTTGTACTCAATATAAACATTTCTGTCAAAAAGAGTAAGATCTAAGGTTAGTGTAATGCAAGTTACTTCGTTAATGTACAAATGTGTGTCGCATATCAGCCTTGGAGTATATTTTCCGGTTATACAACTCAGACACACATGGAAATATAAATGGAAAATCTGCGGACAAAGTCCTTTAACGAATAATGATTCGTACAGTTGCACGGTCAATCATTGTGAGTTCATGTAACTTTTCTCCTTTACTGTTTAATTAAACTAAGATATTTTCATCGATATTCTCAAAGCGTTTCATTTACCGTGTGATCATAAATCTATTTCTATAGGCTTGAATTAGTAGGTTAAGACATTTAAGTTTGATGTTCCTAGTACTCATCAAGTAATTCGAGTAGGTTAACTTAGTTAAATTAGTACTTGTACACTTTGGCTCGTCTTCTGCACACGTTTGTATGTAAAGTTCTTAATACGAAAAAATACTTTTTAGAACTATGGAAAAGAGTATATAGATCTTGCTCAAGATAGGGACAGATGGAAGGCCTGTGTTGCTGCAGCCATGAACCTTCGGGTTTAAGAAGGCTAGAGAGTTAGTTAGGTAGATCAATGACAACGATAACTTGCAGCCAAATTTGAACCAGAGATATTAAAAATATCTGCAAATTACAAACTGGAATTGCGTTTTCAAAGTCCGAAACTACTATCTTACAAACTATTTCATCATTCTTCCTCCACATAAAACTTTCCAAAAAAAAATTGCACGTGGAACTTTGATCCGTACGTAAATTATTGTACAGTAAATAAATATATGAAGAAGGTTGGGAATTCTTTCGAATTTAGAGTAAGTTTCAAATGCAGAGTAAAATTTTATCTAGATTGTATATTGCTTCTTTCACTTGATAATTTGAAAAATAAAGTTACATTATGGAGAATGGTAAGATTGGATTTTAAGTATATCAGTATAATTTTAATACTTTCTGATGTTATATAAAATTTCAAATGTTCCTGGAAATGATTGCAACGTTCTGAATGAATAAGAAGGAACTATTCAGTCAGAAAACTAAATCTTAGGCTTTTGTACTGCGTTGTGTTAAATGTTGTAAATAGATTATACCGGACTACTATCGGATTAAACATTTCGGATATTCAAGTTTGGACTCCAATTAAAAGTTAATCAGTAGAACCACATAAACACGAGTTACATCAAAATTCAGCGTATTCAATTCTGTGTCAATCTATAGTTACCAATTTATTTTTGATTATGCCTTCTATTTTTATCGTCGTGAGAACAAAATAGGATTATTTTTTAGTTTGGCAAACTATCGCTCTCTTTGAGATTCTATAAATAAAGAACGAGTGTTTTTTTATTTATAGATTATATATTATATAATTTATTTATTTATTATCCAAACTCTCATATCCATAATTTATAATCCGATATTACTCCTGTGACGTTCTGTGAGGCCCGTAGTACCTCGGAGGCCTCTGTCGACGTAGTGGTTAGCACATCGCAGTTCGACGTCAGGAGTCCCGGATTCGAATCCAATCGGGTAAGACATTGATTTGTCCTTAATGAGAAAATTGAGAATTTAGTAAATGTGATAGTATATGTGAAAAAAAATATTGATTGATTGATTTGCTTCATTTTACTTCGCTTCTTATGCCACTTTTGGCTAATTTGCGAAGATAGGGATGAGTGATGGAATGATGAATGAACACTCACAAACATCCATGCCCAAGCCAGGATTCGAACCCAAACCTCTGGCATTGAAGTGCGATGTGCTAACCACTACGACAACGAGGCCGGCTTGTGGAAACAAAGAAAGAAATCGAAAGGGGGGGGGACTACTTCTTATGGGTTTTCCTTTCATATTTAAAAAAAGACAGAAAAGCAAAAATAAACTAAATCTGTCAATCAATTCTTTCTTTGTAACTCTTTCACTATGCAATTCTTCTTTAGCATGCAGCGTTTCTTATTAAAATCATAATACGATTTATGAAATGATGAAATCTGAAATTCTATTGAGAACACGGACAACCTTCTTTGTAATATATCGATCAGGTTTTAGAAACATGAATTTTTACAATACGTTTGCATGTGCAATTTTCCCTCTTTTAAAAGTAGCATATTTTAATTATGTTACTAATCATTAAAGGAATACCTCAATACCATCCCGAAGTATGATAATTAATATTAACCCCTCAAAGTAATGAAACACTTTCCCTCTCTGAAACTCGCATAGAAATGATAGCGGCCGTTTGCTTCGGCCAAGGACCGAACGAACATAACCGAAGGGGCACCGAGCATAACCGATCCTCCCACATGACGTCACGCGCTCGTGCTTGATCGGCAATTTTCGGATGGCGCTACCTTATATATTAAGTTACCTTGAATGTTACTCTCCCGGTCATTCTCTCTTTCATAACCCTTAAAACTGCAGACACTGACACACCACTGCACGGGGATACCAACTTAACCACTTCATTTACTGGTTTCTCAGAATACAACTGACAGAACGTTACATAAATATTGAGTAGAATCTGTTTCTCACCCCTTTTCAAAGGCTGTCCTTGCTGGTGTTTTGAAAACAAGCTCGGAGAACACGGACACCTTCCCGCACGCATAGAACTCTCAATGTTATTTTTCTAAGGATAAGTCAGGCAATATTACTAAGTTGCACTACTTCCTTGCTGTTCACATGATTATTTTTAGAAAATAACCAATGTTATAAAATATCATTATGTACACGAATCTCTAAGCTCATTGAAAGTTACAATGCATATTACTACAAAATGTTCACACTTATCTTTCCTTGCTATGTTTCCAAGTTATTTTACGAAGTACACTATATTTGGCGGAACAAAAATCGTTATTAGGATGCTTGTCAAAGTTTCCAGCCGCAATAAATTTACGAACTTTTTGTCTTGTTTTGATCATCATCATCAATATATTTATTGGACTTACAGCAATGCATATGGCTGTTTATGCCCATTATATATTTTATTTACATAAGATACAATTTACATAAAATCTACAAACAAATTTCAAATACACTCCTATCTATATCAAACCTTAGAAATATACATTACCATGTTATATCATTTTGTTTAAAAAAATGCAAGTAAAATATATTCAATTTACATGCAAGAAAGAAGCCAAATTTATGGGAAATGATTACTGGTGCAAAGAGTTAACCATAAAGGTGAAGCAATAAGTAAAAAAAAGAAAGAGCATTGGGTTTAAAGTGAGACGTCATTTGCGGCAGCGTATCCCATACTACAAATTGGCCATTGTTATACCTTACGTAATGAATCCTGTAACAACGCTGGATTTTCGTGTGGATTATTTTACTTCTATGAGTTTGCAACGCTTTCTGTATGCAGGTGGTTTTGTTTACAGAAGGTCTCAGGGTTTGTGATTTGAACCTTACCAATAGTTTTATATATGTTTCACATCAAATTCCTCTCCATGGAATAGAAATTGGCCACTCGGCATAAATTATTTTCCAACGTCATAAATAATAATTTATTAACATGAAGACCTAGGCTTACAAGGAAAAAAACTGCCCAAGCTTGCTGATTTTTGCACTAAATTGCAATGTTTAGTTGCACAAAGGCTAATCGGGACAAAACCTACAGCCTATAGTGGAATCCGAGCCACTTAATTAAATGTCCCTAACCGTGGATCGAACTCGTGACCCGTCGATTACAAAGCATCATTATTACCACTGTCCGAGGCGGGAAGGTTCACTGATAATCTTTCTAATTATTAACATTTAAGAGTTAGTTAGTTTCTTTAGTCTTTTAATTCCTTAATGTCGTATTTTTGCCTCTCGGATATTTTCAATAACGATGTAACGATGAGAGGATTGAGAAAACATCGCTGACAATTATGTTCATTGCAAATACTCGAATGAGAAACTACAGAGTGTCCGAAAAGTCACGCAACCCGATGTTTACGACCGTATAACGGAATAGCGAAACGAAATTAGAAGAAACGCTTTCCGCCAAGAGAATGCCCTGTATATTGGGAAAATTTAGAGAGACAAACGTATGTAAGAACATGCATGTTTTAATAACAAATAAGCAAAGTGTTGCCAAAGGCGGAAAAAAAATATTTGCAAATCGTGTATATTGATGCACAGAACTCACTGAGGTAAATCATTGCAACATTTCACAATACCGACGAACAATTTGGATGGACATCTAATGAATTTGACAGAAAAAGAACTTTGACGAAGTTTCAAAAACATTGCAGAAGGGAATAAATGGGCTGTTCCAAAAATCGATGTTTTCACAATATTACGAGGGACACTGGCAACACTGTTGGTGTCACGTGTCACTAACGGACGTGTTTCACCCCAGGCTATCACACTAGGGCACTTTTAACGTCAAAGGAGAAAGTTGGTTATTCTCGAACATATGCAATAAATTACATACACCTTGCAACCCTGAAATGTGGGTATCCCTACAAATTAAAGCAAATGTTCGAAGTGTCCACCATTTTCTTGGATACATAAGTTGGTTCGCTTGATCATGTTCTCAGATACCTTCCTGAAGGTTGCAGCACCGATATTATTAATTTCCTGTGTAATGTTTCATTTCAGCTCCTCGAATGTTCTGGGTCCCGTTTGGTATACTTTCCCCTTTAAGTAACCCCCACAGAAAAAAATCTCCAGATGTTAAATCGGGCGAGCGACTGGGCCATAAATCCTTGGATATTAGACGATCACCAAAAAATTCTCTCAGCATACGAAGAGATTCATTAGATGTATGGCAAGTTGCTCCATCTTGTTGTAGCCAAACATCACGTTCGTCTTCTTCCAGGAGAGCAACGAATTGCATTATGAGATCCCCGTACACAGCAGTATAGACTGTTGTCTCAAAGAATAACGGTCCCACAATAAGACGTCGCGATATTCCACACCATACACCGATTTTCGGAGAGTGCAAGGGTAGTTCATGCAACTGATGTGGGTTTTCTGTCGACCAATGCCTGGAATTTTGGCTGTTGACATACCTATCCAATTGAAACCACATTTCAGGGTTGCAAGGTGTATGTAATTTATTGCATATGTTCGAGAATAACCAACTTTCTCCTTTGACGTTAAAAGTGCCCTAGTGTGATAGCCTGGGGTGAAACACGTCCGTTAGTGACACGTGACACCAACAGTGTTGCCAGTGTCCCTCGTAATATTGTGAAAACATCGATTTTTGGAACAGCCCATTTATTCCCTTCTGCAATGTTTTTGAAACTTCGTCAAAGTTCTTTTTCTGTCAAATTCATTAGATGTCCATCCAAATTGTTCGTCGGTATTGTGAAATGTTGCAATAATTTACCTCAGTGAGTTCTGAGCATCAATATACACGATTTGCAAATATTTTTTTTCCGCCTTTGTGCAACACTTTGCTTATTTGTTATTAAAACATGCATGTTCTTACATACGTTTGTCTCTCTAAATTTTCCCAATATACAGGGCATTCTCTTGGCGGAAAGCGTTTCTTCTCATTCCGTTTCGCTATTCCGTTATACGGTCTTAACACCGGGTTGCGTGACTTTTCGGACACTCTGTACAATCAGAAAAGCTGCTGCCCCCCGTGGCGGAGTGATTTAGTTCTTTTTCACATGCATGCTCGGATCCGGAGAGATAGTTCGCAACTATGAATAAGAGGAGTGTACAGTTAACAGAATCAAGCATATCTGGAAACTAGTAAGCTGCGTGAAAACTGACATACGTGTATTTCAGGATAACTATGATAGATATGAACAAGAAACTGTATTAGCCTTATCTGCGGATGTTTGAAAAGTCCTGTAGTAAATTCACAAATTCGTCGTTCCGGTTCAATATGAGTAATATGCATTGGCTGTAAATAGTTTTAATTGTATAAAAAATGCTAAAAGTACACATTTTACTAACTACACGACTTTCCCAATGATTCCAAATGGCTAACTTGGATTGATGTTCATGTGCATTAGCACTGGCCTCCGTGATGAAGTGGTTAGCACATCCGGGAGTTCGAATCTCGTTCATCAGTTTCATCATACAATTCATCCTCAGGCGGAGCACAAAGCATGACGCCTTAGGTTGTAAGACACGTTTTTATTACGTTAAGAAAAGAAAGAACATCAAAATCATCTCACTTAGGATAATCCACAAACTGCAGAAAACACAAAAGAATGTCTTCCGCCTGTTCTGCACATGTGTCGCAACAGGGTGAATAGCTATGCACTACTACAAAACATCGTCATTATTTCCCTAGTTTACAGCACCATACATGAGAGATATCCTGCTACTCGATGTTATAAACTATTCCATATATGTTGGTGAGAGGCGTGTGCACGGGCGGGGGGGGGGGGATTGCCCCCTAATCACGGACGTTCGCAGATTTTTGTACAAAGGGACAAGAAAGGTATTTCTTTCATGGGGCATATTACACCGATACTAGTGCTGTCCCCTCAAAAAACACCACTTGAATTTGAAATTATCGCATTCCTGCGTCCCCATTACATAATAATTAATATAAATTACTATGACTGAAATGTAATTATACTTGTGAAATATATACTTTTAGGTTGACCTTCGTTTTCAAGGTGTGGTCATCCTTCCCCCCCCCCCTTCCAGACGTTCCATGCCTCCATATTATTATACTTTCACCTAGAAATTTAGTGGAGAGCAATATTGTCGCTGTTATTAAACAATATTATACTCTAAAAGGAAATGGCGCAACCACAATGGGACGGGGGGCATTGCTTATGCCTTTTTCCAACCTTGGACGGAAATCATTGAAGTAAAAGAAAGCAAGACTAGCAGAATCTACTAGTAGCAGGACAAAAGGATACTCAAGACGGAATTAGTTTTCACGTCCATCTTGCATTATTTCTTCCAGACGGTCAGGATCACTTGCAGGGGGTTACAGAGGGACAATTGTCCCCTCGACTTTAAATTTTATACAAATAAAAATACATTTCGTAAAATTTTCTTTCTCGCTTCGCTCGGGGTACCTGCTTTTCTTGCAGTCTTGTCAACTTCCGAGCCGTAGCTAGGAAGTAGCGGGAGTTGGCCCTGGGCGCCGAACAATCTGATTGAGAAAAATTGTAAAAGAGAATGCCATGCAGTCCAATGAATTTTTTTGCGCCCTATTAAATCAATACTGTTTTCAACTTTCAAAAATTTGGATCGAAAAATTTTCTTGCTCCCTTCGCTCGCATTTTCTTTTCTCCAATACATTGTAAATTACCAGATAGAAAGTAAGAACGAATAAGTAATTCAGACAGTTGCTGCTATAGCCTAACAGTTTGGTTTGGAGGAAAACGAGCGCTCACATTTCAGAGACAATCTATATAATTTTTGCTGTTGGTTTGTTAAGGGGCGGATGAATAGATTACGTAATGTATTTAAACAATATGTTAATACCTAGGTATATATATATATCAGAGGCGAAGATATAGTACAAGCAATGCAAGCACTGCTTGCATTATTCGAATATCATTTAATGTACTTAATGTTTTAGCCTTATTTAGTTTCCATCGCACTCGATTTCGCGAAAAATTACGGCCGCAAACTCCCTCATCAGCTCTGTAGCAAGCACCAGCCTCAATGCTTGCGGCTGCTCTGCGGGAAAATAACGCACCTGAAGGAGTCACATGGCGAAGCATGAAATTCGAGTGGAACCCGTCCACAACGCTTACACCAAAAGCTCTGCTTGCTGAGCTTGCGTTATTCCCGAAAATAGCCGAGCTCAACCGAAAGCAGAAGGATATATTGCCACCAAAAACTACGAGTAAAGAATATTTGTCTTCATGAACACGTAAACAAGATCGCGAATATAAAAATAATTCTTAGTCATAAAATAACTAAAATAAGTTATTATCATTGTTCTAAATTCCATATATATATATATATATATCATTTTATATTACAATTTATTTTAGATTTCGCGAATTGTAAAACGCGTAAAAAAAATGGATATTGGGAGTTCGGGCGAGATGGTAAAGAGCGGGGGTTTGTGTTTCCAGTAAGTGAAATGTCTGCACCCCCGTGAAGAGTTTCCCCAGGGAGGGAGGGAAGATTCGACGGACCTTGGTCTGTACCCTGTGTCCAGCTCGGTCCAGCTCAAATTACGTCAAAAGCAGTGGCGAAGCGTCCTATGAGGCCAGGAGGCCGGGCCTACCCTCGCCATTACTCTTTTAAAGGTGTATTTACTTATTTCGTCAAAACATATGTAATGCAATGGAAAAGTTTGGAATTTTCATTTATGATAATTACAAAAAAATTCTAACCCTGTCCAGTATACGAACTTTCCACGGAGTGAGGCACATTTGCTGGGGCCTCTTCTCTTCACATTCCGTCCTACGGTCGTACATGCGGGAAGCCTAATCTTACGAGTACTGTACGTATGCTTATAACGTGCTCCTGAGGCCGGCCTCGCGGTGTTACCCACTAGGACGAACAGCATATCAGCAACACTGCATTTCCGCCAGGGTTGGAAATTTGTGGTGTACCGGCATTTTTTATAAACATTAGCCTGTGTTCGTGCAGAGAGACTTCTATTTCATTGTACATTCTCCATATTTTGTACGAAACTTAGGTTTTCCTTCCTTTCATCGACAATTGAAAATTACGGAGTACTGTAGTTCTGACTTCGTTTTCTGGTCAGAGTGCTGATGGTCTTGTCGATTCACCCAACACCGTAGCGTAAACAGAAAGTCCAAAGAACTTATATTTGTAAAGTAAGTCTTCATACCAAATTACGTAAATTAAAATGATAGTTACGCCTTATATTTACAAAGTAGTTTTACTTTCACTGGGAATAGAATAATTTATTTTTATCGTGAACAGGGATTCCCCCGTTCGTTCACCCTCTGGGAAAACTTGCCTCCTGCTCACGACGCTAGAAGGGAGCTCGGCGCTTGGCTCGGAGCGCGAGGTTCGTGGCGGTAGAGCTTTGTTTTTGATTGGTGTCGTGTGCAGCGATCAGATTTATGCAAGAAGTGCTGGACTGAAATGCAAGAACAACAAGAACAATCGAGTTCTTAATTGAGTGAAGATGTAATCATCAGTAAGGTAGGACCCACTTTTGGTCTTTCATGTTTCCTTCTTATAACAATCATTTCTAAAATGTTTTCAAGTATATTTTCCTTTGCAAGTAGCAGTGGCAAGTGACAGCAAAATATTTTAAAACATTCAAAGTTGTTGAAACGTTATTTAATGCGTTAACACTGTCGTTGAATAAATATTACAAGCAGATATTTTTTTATGCAGCCGACACAAGCGAAGAGGTAGGCAGTTTCGTTTACCCTGAAGGGATAACAAGAGAAGAGGGCGGCCAAATAAATTACAATGCAAGGGAAGACTTTTTTTGGGTTTAGGACAAAGAGGGTTATGGGGTTTTTGGGGGGGGGCATGTCTGTTTCAGGTCTGGCGGAACAGGCCAGTGTTGTCACATTGGATTGGCAGAAAAGAGCTAAATTGCGCCTAAAATTGGGATTCTATTCTCTCAAGCAACTACATTTATTATAACCTGTTTATATGTTACATAGTAACCTGTCGTGTTGCCGGGTCCCAAACAAGGATCCTATGTTCTGTTATCACGTAAAGGTGTCTACTAACACAAGGGGTAGAACAAACTAGGATGCGAAGTATACACACCGAATGAGAGAGGTCACCTTTACTTATGTTTTTTCTTGAAAGCCCCGTAGTCGTCATCCTAACACGTTACGAAGCCAGGTGACCTAATTGTGGTCATGTCAATGTTTCCTGGTCATCTTTATAATTCATTCTCCATACATTCTCATCGTCACGATTAGCATAGATCAGAACAAATGAGACGAAAATATTCAAAATTTAAATTATGTTTACTTGCACATACAGGTGTCAGAAATTCATTTATCTAGAAAGCCAAGACTGGAATTAACTACAACCATTCCTTTAGTTAGACAACAGATAACAATGGTGTTTTCCTCGGTGCGAGGAAGTCTTGCTACAAAAACTAAGTTGGCAGCAATAGAACATACCAAACTGACAGTCGCTGAAAGTGCGGAATTCTGTCGTCTGCTCACGGCACAAAAAGGTCAGACTGACCCGAAAATTATGGGGTTCTTCTAGCCCTTTTCACCTCAATTGCAAAATAAATAAATAAATTTAGAAAAAAGTGATGAAGAATTGACAACAGGGCTCGAGCACTATTCGTTGGATTTTCGCGATGTCTCATGATTGGTAGTTCTTTCTAGAGGTGCATGCATAAATCAGGGGTTGAAAAAATACAAACAAATAAAAAAACAGAAATGAACAAAAATCTAGATCGATGACATCTGGTGGGTGGGGGAGAACGTCTAAGACATAATTATCGTGCTGATGGCCGGTAACAACACTTTTGAAAACGTCACGCCACTGGCAAGTAAAGAAGCGGTCTGGAGAGACATTGAACCACTCTCCATGACATAGCCCCTTTTTCTTTTTATAGATTTAAGCAACTAATGGAAATTATCGCACTTCCGTGCCTACCCTGCTAGGAACTCTACGCTTCGCCACTGGTCAAAAGTGTTGACCGCACCAGTGTTTGCAACTGCCAAATTATTTACACAGTAATTCAAGTGAGCTGTTTCACAAATTTTACCACCACATTCAATAAATTGACTGCTTTTGAATAAAACTTGGGGTGAAAATAAAGCTATCTAAAAAGAACTCTCTACTGATATTTACACAGCACAATTAAATCGTATACATTGTACATATTATGAACACAAGAACATGTTTTAAGTTTTATTATTATGACACAAGTGGTGCTCCCAGGATTTTTTGTAGTAGTCTCCTCATTTTGTCATCTTTTCCTGCCTTTGACTTTCCTTTCCATAGGAATACTGGGCCAAAGGGGGGGCCAACCCTCCCCCGGCCCCGGACACGCCTCTGTATTTCACTTTATTACTTAAATATTATGTATATACTCTTTCTGCTGTAATGATTCTGATTCCATCGCTTAATTTCTATCTCCAAACTGATATATCTTTCCTTCCCATGATGAATAAAATTAAGGAAATAGGTTGGTATCACTTTCGGTCGTTTCAGAGATTTCCAAAGTGATCTTGCGTGGATGCTTTCCAGTTGTGGAAAGAGCATGGGAGTGTCTTCACGTTTTGAGAACCTTGAGGACCTAAGATTTGTTGAATTGTTCGATAGCGGGAAATTTCCTATATATGTAAAGGAGTTTGGAATTTATTGTGGTGAGTACATCGTCTATGCATGTGTTTCTTTGGTTTGAAATGAAATTTCTTTAAACTTTTTATTTTAATGTTTGACTCCGAATGCGATTTTTAGGGTGCCCACAAATCCTAAATTACAATCACGCAGTGTAAATTAAATAAATGAGTTATTTTACCTAAATCCGTTTGGTCACCGTTTGCCCACATTAAAAAATAATGAACAAATAAAAGTACTAATAAATAAATAAGAAATTACGTACCCCTTTAGTCGTATGCGGAAAGTTCGCATATGTAAGACGTTTACTACCATACGAATAACGTTACCTGGAATTTCGAAAGTAAATGTGACGTTTGAGGATCATATGGTTTATTTTTAGAACCGTCATTTTATTATGATATTTTGACAAATCCCGCGACCGGGCCAGTGAGGCTATAAACCTTTAATCCCCCTCTTGGCGTGCCATTGTACTACATGTTTTGTTGTACTGAAACATTGCTTGCCTCCGTCGTAAGACTACGCTTCGCTACTGATATATATATATATATATATATATATATATATATATATATATATACTTGCGCGCGCGAACACACACATATATATATATATATATATCACGTCAATGCAAAAAACTAAAACAGTGAGATAAAATGAGGTTTTCTTTGCCGATCTCACTTAATTTTCAAGGTTTTTGCCCTTCCCTTATCAGAGGGTCTGCGCACGCCTATGATATTGGTACCTTCTTCTAATAATAAAAACAAGTTAAATTAACAGTAATATTAAATTAATAATATTAAAATATTAATTAATATTGTTATCACATGAATGGGAAAAGATGGCATAAGAATAGGAATATAACAGCACGTATTCATTATCTAGCTCATGAATAGTTAAGATCGCTTCAATTTGTATAAAAACAACTGACCTGGCAAGGTGATTGTGAAACAGACAAGGAATTGAATATTTATTGAATAACGGAAAAGAATGTTAGATCCATTTGACGAAAAGTAAAGCTCTTAATTTAATATTTAAGCATATTACTTAGGTAGTGGTGTGTATAAATCTTCTTTGATACAGTCATCCAAAGTTGTACGACCCCAATGTAATCCTTCCCTTACAATAAGTTTGACGGAAATACACCTCTCTCGATTATACGACAGATGCTAAACAAAACAAACATATTTACATAATTTAATTTTAGTACTTCGTAAGTCTTTCGTGGAAGATTCGGACTCCCTGGACACCCCGCCTCCCGTAAATAGTCCTTGGCTCTATTACATGTAAGTTGTATTGCGATGTTCGTCAATGTGTGTTTTTCTTCTTTCAGACACTCGGAAAAAGTGTTGTCCTGTCACAGTAACCCTCTCGGCTCGGAGTTATAAACGTGCGGGCTCAAAAGAAAGGTCTGTTATGGTCAGAGCCTGACCTTCCAGGCGGGGTGGGGGGTGAGTAGCGGACAGGGAACCTTGTCTTCTGTTCTCTTCTGTTTATTTGTCCTCTGTCTTCGACAGAGCAACCCTCCCACTAGTAAAGTCTCAAACGGTCTACCATGCAATGGATTTGCGTTCGAAGGGGGAAATGGAATCAATATTGGTAAGACTAGGAAGAAAATTTGACATCTGTCCGGTGCTTTTTTCGAGTGACGCTGATACGGGCTCTTAAATAATTCAAGAGAACCACTGTGACAGGACGTCTGTATTTTTTTATTGCTCTCACAGGACTGACTGCTCTACACTGTGTACTTCTGACCATGCAAAGAAATATGTTATTTTTGAATATATAGATCCGATGAATGGTATAGGAACACATAAGAGACATACAAAGAAACATTTATTTTATATATAGATGTTGCACAACGTTGTGTCAACGTAAACTGTACGTTGTAGCAACGTTAGGTATGTTAGGGGCTGACGTTACCACAACGTTTTGACAACGTTACCTTGTTGACTGGGATGGTAATATATATATATATATATATATATATATATATATATATATATATATATATATTCTCGCACTCAGGGTACAGTTCGGTCTCAGTTAACAAAAATCGCTGCGTACTTTTCAATCATTTTCTAAATATCCCAGTTTCAATTCGATCCATTTATCTGAATCGAAGAAACCGACAATTCACACAATTTGTCTAACACTTACTGCCATTCCCTATTGCTGGCAAAGAGATTTTAAAATGATGTAGTATTGAAAAAAGTTGATTTGTTCCCAAGTGTTCACCGAGTTCAGACATTTACACATAGATGACTCTGTTGTTGTCGCTTATCATATATATATATATATATATATATATTTGGAATATCTCTAAAACAGAGAGATAGGCAAATTCTGTTTGCAGATTTGTAATGTACACTCGAAGATAAGTAAAAGTATGAATACAACCTATGCTCGGAAATTCAAAATGGCGCCCGGAAGTAGGTATATCTCTTAAATGGTAGAAGTTTGCCAAAATCTGTTTACAGATTTGTAATGTACACTCGAAGATAAGTAAAAATATGAATACAAACTATGCTCGGAAATCCAAAATGGCGACCGGAAGTAGGTTTATCTCTTAAACGGTATGAGTTAGCCAAAATCTGTTTGCAGATTTGTAATGTACACTCGAAGATAAGTAAAAATATGAATACAAACAATGTTCGGAAATCCAGAATGGCGACCTGAAGTAGGTTTATCTCTTAAACGGTAGGAGTTAGCCAAAATCTGTTTGCAGGTTTGTAATGTACACTCGAACATAAGTAAAAATATGAATACAACCTACACTCGGAAATTCAAAATGGCGACTGGAAGTAGGTTTATCTCGAAAACTGTTGGACATAGCCAAATTTGTGCTCGGAAATTTACAAAGTTTATAATATATCGCGCATGATCGTATAAGTGTCGCCAACTCAATAGTTGCAGGTTAGTTTAACTAGTGAAATATTTTATGGGGGGGGGGAATTTCTTATGACGTGAGTTGCTAACACTGACTTGGTCAGTTCAAAATAGATCGCACATGATCACATAAGTATTGCCAACTCACTAGTTGTAGGTTAGTTTAACCCTCTGAAAAATTGTATGGGGGAATTTTTTCATGGGGGTGAGTTGGCAACATCGATTGAGTGAGTGAGGTTACTTCAGTTCATAACAGATTGTCCATGATGAAATCAGTGTTGCCAACTCACTAGTTGTAGGTTAGTTTAACTCGTGAGAGATCAAATGGGAATTTTTTATGGGGTGAGTTGGCAACACTAGCTCATCATTTTCTGGTTTTCGCATCATTTGCGGGCGCAGAAGCGGGCTTCTTCTACTACTAAGGAACTACCTTGGCACCAACCCAAAACTCAGGAACCATTCTCAAACAGGACCTAGCCACCTGGCTGTGATACTGTTCGGAGCATAAGCTAAGTACACTCTCAACCAATCAACAAGGGGGGTAACATGACCCTAAGAATAGAACATTCCCAAGCCAGATATTAAAAAAATTGAGCTCTTGTTAATCACCCTAGTACGAGGGTTTAGAGATCGTAGTATGGTTATGCAATTTGTTACAGTAGTGGGATTGACTATAATATAAACTCGAGAAATGATGAGGTGTTTTGACTGAATAGAAATACTTAAACCTAAGGCAAAATGTCTATAAAATTTTATTGTTACTGTGTAAAACCTACGATTTTTGTAAAAAAAGCTTTCGAGAAAAGATGACCCCCCTCAAATTGATGTGGCTAAACCTGAATTTGCTAAAATTGCTGTTTATAAATTTGTTAAAAATATGTTTTTCTCGATATTGTTTTTGCTACACTTAAAACTAAGCCAAGATGCTCTTAAGAGCTTTTTGATTACAGTGTGCTATTTTGTCTAATCCAAGACTTTTGTAAAAAGCCCTCGGGGATTTCCCGTAAAAAAGTATGATTCCTCGGGGATTTCCCGTAAAAAGTATGATTCCTCGGGAATTTCCCGTAAAAACAAAATTCTCGGGAATTTCCCGTTTTTTATTTCTTCTCAGACCAGGTTTGGATACATATATAAAAAGCTGGACCTAACTATAATAGTTAATATTGTGAGAATAGTTAAAGAGTACAGACGTGTTGTTCCAGTGCTCCTCATATTATAGCTCTGTTTGGTTTGATATACCGAATTTCTTATTATTTTTATTAAACATATTTCCAGTATATTGAACAAGAATCTTATATTTTATATAAAAGAGTCTGATATTTGTTATATCCAGTTGTAATTAGTTTATATTTAAAGTTTTGGCTTGCACCTGTTGCAATCTGTTTCCGTGTGTTATCCAAGATCAATACATAACACACGCTATTAGGTCATTGCTATTTCTATGCCTGTCTGCACATGCAATTGAGGTAGATTAGTGTTTTTTGTAGGTCAGGGCTTCTGTGGATCAATACTTATTCTACCTTCGTGCATGTAAGCTGTTGACATTATAATTTGTGATAGTTTTATTAAGTATAAAATTTTGATTTGAATCCCGAGAAATCTGATATATAAAACCAACTTCAAAAATTAAAAATATTAACATATTAAATATATATAATAAATATAAAAGCACACTGCTAAATCTAATTAATATTGTATATTAAGTATAGAGGTATAATTTAAACCCCAAGAAATCTTATAACTAATAAAAAAATGTCAAATCAAAAATATTGTAATCAATGCAATAAGAATATATCTAACCCTAATTGGGCTAGGCACCAAAAGAATTGCAATCCGGAAAAATATAGAACTCCCACAATAATATGCCCAAAATGCCATAGAAAATATAGTCTGAGGTCTGAGATATCAATGGTAAACCATTATCTATTAATGTATTTATTTGTTCCACTGGTCGTAGCAATTGCTTGATAGAACCTCTCAGAATTAGTACACTTGATGATAATTTGGCTATTCCGATTGATTTACTCTTAATTGAGGGGGATGGCACATACCATTATACTTTAATACATAATCTTGAAGCTTTAGTCAGAAAACAACTAGACAAATCTAAAGCAATATTTAAGTTGTGCCGAAGATGTTTAACTGTATTTGATGGTCAAAAAATGGTAAATGGGGTTCGTAAAAATAATGTAGAAATTGCTAAAAACAAATTAATTGAACATTTAAAATACTGTGGCAACCATAAACCTGTTCATATGGTTATGCCTAATCTAAATGAAAATGCCAAATTTAAAAAATTTGAAGCTTTGTTGGAACACCCAGCATATATAATTTGTGATTTTGAGTCAAACCTGAAACCTCTTGCATTCTGTAGCCCAGATCCTGAGGAATCTTCAATTACATCATATCAATTACATGAACCTTCTAGTTTTTGTTATATAGTTATACAAAATGGTGTTGCTAGTAAACCACACTTATACATGGGACCAAATGCCATCAAAGAATTTGCACATAGAATAGAAAATGAGTGTTATTACATATTATCTAATATCTTATTAAAATCAAAACCTATGATTACTTTAACAAAAGATCAGATTGAAGATTTTAACAATGCAGAAAAATGCCCGATATGTGATTTTAAATCTTGAAATACAAATATCAAGGTGAAACACCATTCTCATACAGATGGTAAATTTTTAATGGCTCTGTGTAATAGTTGTAATATTAAGATCCAGAGACCAAAATTTGTCCCAATATTTTGCCATGGTGCATCTAATTATGATTTTCATCATCTGATCAGGTATGAGGGGTTTGACAAGCAGAATTTAAATATTTTAGCAGAAAATGATGAGAAATATATATCTATTAGCAAAATAATTAAAGTTAATGGTGTTCTTATTCACTTAAGATTTCTTGATTCATACAGAATTTTGTCGGCTAGCTTGGCTACTCTGGCCAGTCAATTATCTGATGACCAATTTAAAATTACTTGTGATATGTTTCCAAATCAGGACTTGAAATTAATTAGGCGAAAAGGTGTATATCCATATGATTATGTTACAGATTTTTCTAAATTTGATGAGTGTGCTTTGCCACCACAAAAAGCATTTTATAGTAAACTCAGGGCCTCCGGAATCACTGATGATGATTATCACCATGCTAAGTTGATGTGGGACAACTTAAAATGCCAGACACTTGGTGATTATCATAAGGCATATTTAAAACTTGATGTGACTCTCTTAGCCGATATACTTCAGGCATTTAGAAAATCTTCCATGAAAAATTATAAACTGGATCCAATGTATTTCTACAGTGCTCCAGGCCTAGCATGGTCTGCCATGTTTTTAAATACTAAAATGCAATTGGATCTGATCCAGAATCAGGATATGTATCTATTTATGGAACAATGTATACGAGGAGGCATGGTGCAATGTTCTGAAAGATATACTAGAGCCAACAACAAATATATTCCTGATTATGATCCAGCACTGCCATCAAATTTTATACTTTATGTGGATGCCAATAGCTTGTATGGTTATGCTAAGATGTATAAATTGCCATATGCAGGGCTTGAGTGGGTTGAAGATTTTAATATTGAGGATCTTCAGGATTTTGAAGATAATGATTATGGTTTATTCTTAGAGGTTGATCTGACAATTCCTGATGATTTACACACCAAGTTTTCTGATCTGCCCCCAATTCCTGAGGTTAAGTGTTCACCGGGTTCTAAACAAAAGAAATTGATGATGACTCTAGAGCCAAAACAGGATTATGTTATATATTACAAAAACCTCCAGTTCCTAATAGATCATGGTGTTCAAGTTACCAAAGTTGGCAAAGTTTTGAGGTTCAGGCACTCGAGATGGTTAAAGTCATATATTGATACGAACACCGAGCTTCGAACACTTGCAGTGAGCCAATTTGATAAAACATTGTTTAAATTAATGGTAAATTCAGTATATGGCAAAACTATAGAAAATGTTAGAAAACATACTGATGTTAAATTAGTTACCGACCCCAGCCGGAGCAAAAAATTGGTGGCAAATTAGAATTAGCCAAATTACATATGTTAAAACTTTATTATGATGTGTTGAAACCTTTTTATGGTAATAGTATAAAATTAATGTACATGGACACAGATAGTTTTATTCTTGATATTCAAACAGAAGATGTTTATAAAGATATATCTCAACCTGAATTATTTAAATATTTTGATACTAGTGAACATACAAAAATTAAACCCCACAACAAAAAGGTGCCTGGTAAGTTAAAAGATGAGACACTTGGCGATGTTATTGTAGGATTTGCCGGGTTAAGGGCCAAGATGTATAGTTTTAAAACATGTAGTGGTGGTGTTACTAAAAAAGCCAAGGGTATTGGTAGAGTAGCTGTAGACAAAGAGCTTGAATTTAAAGATTATGAAGATTGTCTTAAATCAGATAGGTTAATCAGAACATCAGAATGTAGAATCCAGAGTATGGATCATTTGTTGACCACAAATGTTGTAAGAAAAGTGGCTCTGGACCCACATGACGATAAGAGATGTATTTTATCATGTGGATTACATACTCTACCATGGGGTCATTGTGACTTGAGAAGTGATAAACAATGCCCAATTGCAGAGCATAATTTAAAATAAATAAACATGCCGATGAACTTATTTGGATTTAAAAAACAAGATAATATGGACTTCCCGACACCAGCCCCCTCTCCTGATATAAAATCTAAATTAAGTGGTTTCTTAATTATTCATCTGAATAGCATACTTACAGATGTTGATGATAAAACAGGTAAAACATTATATATATTTAATAATAATTTAATCTACTACCAATTACCTATAGGTGGTCAATTACAATTTATTACAACTCCCGACGGTGATGTCAAGGTTTCAGTAGGGAGAAATATTTATAGAATTAAGCACTCAAACATGATTTCTGGCACTGTATATACTGTCTCTGCCGGTGACTGTTTATATATTGAGGTCCCGGGATACTATGACAAACTTATACCTTTTTTTATAGAATTAAGAATTAGATATTTTATAATAAATAACCACTAAAACAAAAAACAAAAAATGCCTAATGATATATTTGGCCATACAAGGCGCGAAGATCACAGTGATGAGATTCTGATGCTTGATGTCAGAGTTAAAAAATTAAGAAGTGATTTACAAGCTTTACAAACCACACTCAATGCCAGTCTTCAACTAGAAATTACAAATTTACAATCACAATGCATGGACCCTCTTCTTAAAATTGACTCAAAACTTAAATTATTGCTTCAAAAATATACTGACTTGGCAACATTAGATAATTTTCAAAGTTTAGAGGAGGCTGTAGCGACTCTTCAAATTAAATTAAAGACTCAGAATACCAACTCTGAGCAATTAAAACAGCAACTAGAAGAGCAAATTGGTAGTGTCCAGACACAGCTCCAAACAATTGTCAAAAGCATAAAGTCACAAGAAGATTTTGATCTAGTAACTTCCACTCTAAAAGAACAAATTCAATCACTACAAATACCTAATCTGGACCCTCTGAACAATGCCATAGCCGAGGTTAAGGAAAAAATTGAGACACTTGAAAATTTTATGAACAACTTACCATCTTCTGATGCTCTGAGTTCTATAACTCGTAGTGTTGCCAACATCAAGCTGCAACTTTAGACATATGAAGATTTTGGAAAAATTCAAAGTACCATAACCCATCTTGAGGGTACCATAGCAGCAGTACAAAGTGATCTGACAAATGTACAAGAAACTCTAGAATCTCGATTGCCTGGTATTGTAGACACCCTTGTCAGTGTCCAGCAACAGATCACCAAACTTGAAAACCTCAACACTGAATCTGAGCTATCTCATTTTCATCACTTGATCGATGATATTCAAACAAAACTTGAAATTTTACAACAATCGACACCTACTCAGGCAGACATAAACTTGCTTCAAGATGCTATGCGTAGTGTGGATGACGCTAGTGAATTAAATGATGTGAAATTAGCACTTGAATCTTTGCAGAATACTGTCGCCAATCTGCCTACATCACAGGAACTTAAAAATATTAAAAGAGCAGTGAATCGCATACTATAATCAGAAGATATCAAGAATATCCAAACTGAGATCAAACAGCTTACTCAGACAGTGGCTACTCTACCAACCAATCAACATATTAATGCACTCCAGGCTTTGTTTGAGGATATTAGAAGACAAGTTCATGATCTTACAACTCAAAATTCAAAATTGGCTGTTGTTGAAAATTTACAGCAAATTGTAGTCAACATCAAGCAACAACTAGGGACCATGGAATCCAACCAAGCAAATGCTCTGTCTGTTTTTACCACCCAGCTTCAAGAAATTGTGCAACAATACAAAAAACTTGCTGTAGACCAGGATTAAAGAATTAAATCAGGTCACGATGAGATTGTTAGGACTATCAATGAGCACCTTGAATCTGTAACGAGTAGATTGCTTACAGCAGAAAAATAAATAACTGGTCTAATCGAAAATCCTAAGCATACAGTAATTCTTGAAATGTACAGTATCCCCAACAAAGAATATGATTCACCATTTACACCAGGTGGCAAAATATATATGCTCTCCCCTGCACAATTTTATTACCAGTTTTTTGTTAGAGGCACACTCAGACCAATCAAGATCAAATACTGGCTACAACCACAGGCACACCACTATCCTACTTTGTCAATAACAAATGCTGACGACAAACCAAAAGTCACCAGTGTAGAGTTAGAGGATTTTACAGACCCCAATACTTTAGAGACAGCTTATGTTGAAGATGATGGTTCTCTTGAATTTCATATACAAATAGGAGACAAATTATATTTAGAAAATCCTGTGGTATCTGCTGCTGAACACCCTATAGTTGCAATATTCTTATTTACATACTATGTCTAGACAAATTATTGTTGATGAATTACACAGACCAGCTAGACGTAACTATAAGCGACTACCAGTAGTTACAAAAGGCATAGATGATTTATAGCAGTGTGACTTGGTTGACATGGCCCCTCATGGGGGACAGCTGAAAAACTTAGACAAAATCAACAAAGGTTACAAATATATACTTACTGTTATAGATACATTTTCAAAATTTGCCTGGGCTGTGCCACTCAAATCTAAGACTGGAAAATGTGTTACAGAAGCTTTTAGGACAATTATTAATCAGAGTGGAAGATCACCGCGCTATCTACAAACAGATAATGGCAAAGAATTCTATAATTTGGTGTTCCAACAATTTATTAAAAGCCAGTCAATAAAACATTACTCAAGTTACAGTGATCTCAAAGCCTCTATTGTGGAAAGATTTAACAGAACCCTAAAAAATCATATGTATAAACAATTTACTCTTCAAGGTAAATATAAATGGCTTACTATCCTACCAGAACATTTAGATAGATATAATAATTCAGTTCACACTACAATCAACATGAAACCCTCTGAGGTAACTTCATCTGATGAGCAACAATTGATCAGTACTGTTTACTATCCTAGATACCAACCAACAACTAGAAAATCTAAATACAAGGTTGGTGATCAAGTAAGAATTAGCAAATATAAGCACTTATTCAAAAGAGGTTTTACAAAAAACTGGAGTACCGAATTATTTACAGTGGTTCAAGTTAAACCTGGGACCCGTAACACATATACAATAAAAGATCACCGAGGTGAAATTCTCAAAGGCAGTTTTTATGAAGAAGAACTTAACAAAATTAACAGCCGGACACATATCTTATAGAAAAAGTTATTCGCAAAAAAGGCAATAAAATACTGGTCAAATGGCTAGGCCTCCCAGAACACAGTTGGATCGAGGCAGACAAAGTGATAATATAAACACCTGGGATGTTATAAAGAGATTACCAGATCCTGAACAGCAAACTAAGAAAAATTGTAATTTGCTACCTGATAATATTAGATGTCTTTTGTTGGGCCATCGGCTTGTGGTAAAACTACACTAATGATTGATAATTTTATATTGGCACCCAACTGGTTAGACTGGAAAAACAGGCACTTGTATATCTTCTCTAAAAGTTTAGAACAATTAAAATATCAGCAACTGATGAATCTATATGATGGACTGGATATAGCCACTTTTGAATCAGATGCTAAGCCACTCGATGACTGTCTCGATAACTCTGTAGTTGTATTTGATGATATTATACTGGAAAACCAAAACAAGGTTAGAAATTTTTTTACACAGGGGCGACATAAAAACATAGATTGCTTCTACCTGGCACAGACTTTTTCTAAAATAACAAAACAATTGATAAGAGACAACAGCAATTTTATATGTGTGTTTCATCAAGACCATACCAACCTCAAACACATACATGATGAATATGTAGGTGGGGACTTGAGCTACAATGATTTTTCTAAGTTTTGCAGTAGGTGCTGGAACCAGGACAGCAATGGGTTTGTCACAATTGATATGACAAGGAAACCTAATAGTGGTAAATATAGAAATAAAATTAACAATTTTCTAGATATTAAAACATATATAAATAACCATGAAAAGACCAATTATTGATGATCTTAAATTAAGAGATTATCTTGTAAAAAGATTTAAGGGATGGAAATCAGAAAACCGAGGTATTTATGAACAACACAAGCGCACAGAACAGCCGATTATTGATGCTATTAGTGAACTAGGTAAAAATATCAAAACTGTTACAGAGCAGAATCAAAATTTGATAACAGAGCTTGTGCCGGTAGCTGCTAGGAACATATTAGATTATCCAATCACCCCACTTTCTAGTATTCATACACCTAGTCCTGTTCCTCCTCGAAGAATTGAGGCTAGTCAGGATCCTATTGAATTGGGTCTTCTTGCTCAAAAATATTTAAGCACACCAAAAGACAACAAAGATGAGGTATTTGGTTTATATGCTGACACAGAGCATGATGGTAGCATCATACATAGAATTGGCAATTTTAGGGTAACATTTATGGGAGATGATCTAATAGTATATTCAGAATCTCATTTTGGAGAAAGAGGTGCTTTTGTTAAGTATCCTGGCACACCTGGATTGTGGGAACTGATGACTCGTAAAAGACCTGGCAACTATACAGAACAAGACTATGAGCACTACAAGGAAATATTAATAAAATCAGATGCTCTATACCAGAACAATGATCCCACACAAAAAAGTGTCAAGTCTAGCAGTGGAGCAAAATACAACTTAATTAAGCCCATATGGTCACAGATCAAGACAGGTAGTGGGATCAAACAGTACAACACCCTGCCTAAAGAATTGGTTTGGTTTGACGATGTCAGGAAACTCGTAGATAGGTTGCTGGTAATAGCTGGGGAAGAAAATGCTGGTAACCACATTTTTTACAATGAAAAGGTTGGAATTATGGACATGATAAGCACCAAATTGTCTAATTTTATAGTGAATGACACTAAGGGGATTGGATATCTTATAAAAATTATTAATACTCTACCCCCCAAATTTTGGAATATCTCTGAGGGTCGAGGGCTGGTTAATGACATTATAAACAAGTTGCCATTTGAGCTACACATACCAGGCTATCAGTTTTGTGGTCCCGGTACAAAATTGGGCCATAGATTAAACAGAGGTGACCCTGGTGTTAATCCCCTAGATGCTGCTTGTAGAGACCATGACATATCATACAACACACATACCGATCTTGACCAGCGACATGAGGCAGACAAAAAATTAGAAGAGGCTGCATTTGGTAGATTTATAAGCAAAGATGCTTCTTTGGGTGAGAGAATTGCAGCATTGGGGACCACCATAGCTATGAACACCAAACAAAAACTGGGGTGGGGGTTGTAAAAAATTAAATAAATTAGATACAATTTAATTGAACTAGTGAATCCCAGAATATGTATATAATAAACCAACAATGAAAGCCAAGGGTGTTATATATCAAATACCTTATGCAGGTCTTAAAAATCTTAGAACTATTGATAGTCTTCTAACCAAAAAGCAGCGCAAGAAGAAAAGTTCTTGTCTTGCCAAGGGCCATGGTATGAAATTATTACTTAGTACCCCCCAATTAAAAAAAATACACCATTCCAGAAAAAAATCACATATACTGGGTTTTATATTTAGTATCCCAGCTATTTTAGCTGCTTTGGGGGCTGTGGGAAGCTTGGCTGGGGGATCGGCTGCCATACCAAAAACAGTGATAGATGCCAAGAAGAATAAGGCAGAATTAGATGAACAAAAGCGCCATAATCTGGCCATAGAAAAACAAGGCAAAGGTCTTAAGAAAGCCATAAATAAGTTTTAAAAAACAAGAGCCGCTTACAAACCAAGACATTGAAGCTTTAATCAAACCACTGGGCATCAAAAATTTTAGAGGTGTGTACATGTCTGATTCTTTACCAGAAAAACCACTCAGAAAAGAGTGTGGCATGGTCAATTTGGATAAGTAGAAAAATCAAGGCACTCACTGGATCTGATATCTTAAATATTTAAACAATGAGGCATTTGTGTTTGATTCATTTGGAGGTGTTCCACCTAAAATTTAGTAAAATATCTAAAATCAACTAATCTTTATTACAATAATGCCCGTGTTCAAAACTTCAAAGATGTTAATTGTGGACATTTGTGTTTATCTGTTTTTAGATATCTATCTCAAATAAATAAACCATCAATTGAAAATTTTCAAAAAGCCTTGTGGTATTTAAAACATCATGGGGGGTATTCCATCTTACCAGCCAAAATTCAATATTGAAACTCAGACTACATGATGATATAGTTTATCCCAAAACAATAGCTCTCAGAGCATGCTATGGCATGTACTTGATCCCCAATATTACACACCATAACAACAAAATTGCAGTTGGTGACCAAAACATTGTCATCACTCCAGGGCAGTATAATCTGTCTACTCTAAATGCTCAGTTACCAAGAGGTATAGTATTAACTCAAAATTCTGTTACTAACAGAGTAGAAATTGTGTCTGCTACAGAGATAGTGGATCTGGGTACTATAGGAGAGCTATTAGGATTCGAGAACAACACAAAACTTGAACCAGCCATTAAACACACTGCTATTAATATACCTAAATTCTTAGCCATAGAAACTTTAAATATTCACTGTAATGTGGCCGAGGGTATGATCACCAAATCAGATGGCATAGGCACTCACAAACAAACTGGCATTATTGCAACATTTAAACCTAACTCTGAATTTATGGAACCAATCATCTACACTCCATCACCAACATTATATTTTCCTGTGTGCCATAATAAAATAGACTATATTGAGTTGATGGTCACTAATGAAAAAGAAGAATTAGTTGATTTTCCTGGAGCCACAACAACTGCTATCATAGAAATTAATATTTAAATAAAAATACATACAAAAATAAATAAATAAATAAAATAAATAAAATGGAAAATATTGAGAGTTATGAGTTACAATCATTCCCCCCAAACCGTAGGACTTTTGCAAATTTAAATCAAGCTAACACAGAGATTGAGGTTGAACTTGATGTAGGGGATGGTTTTGTACACCCTCACAGAGCAGACCTATATATCAAATTTGATGTTGCAAAACTCAATGGTACAGATTATCCGGCTAACTCAAATATAAGACTGGTAGACAATTTTGTGCCACATCTGTTCTCTGAAATCGAGATCAGAAAACATGGTGTTGTTATAAACAGAGTAGACTATCTTGGTATTACATCTACTGCTTTGGCCACACTAAAATTATCCAAGACCGAGGCCTCATACTACAAGATAGGTGGATTTGAGGCTGAGCCACACAGTATTGTTTCCTACGCGCCTGTTGCCAGGATTCTTCTCAGATTACAAAGATATTATGTGGAAGGGTGGTTTAAGAATTACATTTAGAAGAGCCGCCAATGATAATAACTTTGATGAGGTATAGTACATTAAACTCTACTGGGGCAGCTTTGCCTAATACCCTACCTGATGAAGGCAAATGCCTTATTCAAACTATGGAGCTAAGAATTCCAGTTGTTGAATATGAAGCCAGTTATGCTCTTAAATACAAAGCAAATATACTAAAAAATCCACACGTATTTTTACAATTTTACACATATCAATGTGTGCAAAAGCGTGCCACTGGTAGCTATTATGAATTTGATGCTACAAACTCATTCTCCAGTATACAATATGACATGCCAGATTTTGTGGTGGTACTGTTTCAGACTGGAAGACACAATAATCAAGAAAAAAATTCAAGTAAATTTGATAACTGCAACATTAAGAACATATATCTTAAAAATGGTAGAAATGAGGTGTTTCCTAGAGAAAATTATAATTTAAACATGTCCAAGGATAATTTCCTCAAATTATATGAAGCATTTACATCATACAAAAGAGTCACAATTGGGAATACTGACATGTATTACTCACCAGATGAATTCAAAGCACAGAGACCCATGTTTGTCATCAACACCTCAAAAAGAAAACAAGTTGTGGTTAATGACAGGACAAACATTAATATTATCTGTGAATTCCATGATACACTTCCTGATGACACCATATGTAGTGTTATTCTTATAGGTGAAAAATCATATGTTTATGATGTAAGAAATGAGAGAGTAAAAGAGCAATTCTAGAAGACTTTTGCATATTATATTGTGTTTAGTATTAGATAAACAAGTTAAGCCTGGTCCTAAATTAAAATATTTGAGTTAATATATTAATATACTAAATTTAAACCGAAAATAAAGCAGAAGTGGACCGGAAGTAAATATATATAGGTGTGAGTGAGTGCGGGTGTAAGTGTAGGTGTGGGTGTGGGTGGGTGTAGGTTAGGGGGTATCGAAAAAAGCAAATTTTTTATGATGCTTTTGCGGTAGAGCGGAAAAGTTCCCTATATACATAAGTAACTTCTGTTCAAAATTTCACCACCCTAGGATAATGTCTTCTGTTCTGGCAAGGGACGTGAAATTTCAAAAATTTAGTAAAATCGGCAATTTTTTTTTTATTTTTGAATTTTTTTTCAAATTTTACAGCACTTTGCGGTAGTGTGCAAAAGTTGCACCTATGTATGATTAATTACAGTGCAAAATTTGGCGCCCCACGGACAATATGTTCTGTTCTGGCAAGGGGCCTGAAATTACCCAAAAATCGACAAATACACTGTTTTTTTATTATTTAACTAACATTTATTAAACATAAACCAGAATTGTCATACACTCGCATACTATTAGATATAAGAATTAAGAAATAAGTATTCAAAATTAAAAGTACGAAAATGTGTGTTTTGTAGGTAATAATAATGTAAAATATGTGTCTTTAGGTTTTGTACTGTCTCTTGCACCTAAATTCAGGCATGGCCTTTCTCGATTTCAGAGTGCAGTCAATAAATCCATCCCGTTTTTTATGACCACACACTTTCTTTGAGGCCTCCGTAACCAATTTTACTGTTCTTTCCACAGCTTGTGTGTGGCATGGGAACTTTGTAAAAGTCCAGTCAATTGGTATTGGTTCTTTCAGCATACTTTTCAAATCTTCTGTAGTCACATCATCGAGTATTGGTGGTGGAGTTACTTCGCTGGACGACCAGTCAATTAGTTCGATATAGTCGTTTGCTTCGAAGTTTATTTTTGGAATATCGAACTTTCTAATCCCAACGTGTCCAACCGTCTCACGTGATTCTCGTGCTTTTATGACTCTTCGAATGCCAAGGGCTCTGATATGTGTTCTCTTATCAGTCAGCATCGCGAACAGAATGTTTTCTGGAGATGCGAAGTAAGCATTCCGAGAAATCACTGGGTCGATGACGTTGCGGTTAACTTGATCCAAGTATCTGGAAGACTGAATGAAATGGTAAAGAAGCCGAGCTCCATCCTTAATTGAATGATGGATTTTGATGCGGAACCAAGATGGCACATACACCCTGATAACGAACTTTACTATGGTACGTAAGTTGTCTGATGGTTCCGTGGTGGAAACATACAGTCTTAATATCCTGTTGGCTGTTGTCAACCACGGGACATGTTTAGGGGACCTGGATCGCGCTTAGCAAGACCTGGAGGACACATGCCTGAGCTAACGGCGAGAGCAATATCCCTCAGATACTTCTGGTCCTTACTCAAAGTGGATATATCATCTGATGGCAAGGTGCAGTTAACTGGCTCAAATGTTACCACTGGAAGCAGCTCACACGCCTTCAAACATTTTCCAATGCAACCAGTGTGGGAATTGTGTCCGGAGGTGGGACCATCGAGGGACTCGAACAAGTGGCGGAGAGGCAATTCGTTGAAATGGAGTTGACAAACAGCCCATTGCACAGCTATCCCGATCTTCAGTTCAAGACGACGCAGTACCCCATTGTGAACTCCAGTATTTACGACCGTTCCATCACACCCTAGAACAAGAATATGGTTTAAACCTCCGGGCACTTCTGCTGTGATATAGTCGTAAATACTTTCAGCAATGGCCAGACTTGATCCTGAAGCTGGTGTAACATGACCAACGTAGCTAGATCCTGGTTGTTTCACCAAGGAAAAGTGTTCCTCTACAATTGTTCTTTGGTAGTATTTATCATCCTCCTTTTCTGTCGACAATGTTTTGTCACGTCGGCCATCGAAGTAAAGACCTGTTAAATGATCATTGTCAATGTCCGAACTCTCACTCTGAAATCGAGAAAGGCCATGCCTGAATTTAGGTGCAAGAGACAGTACAAAACCTAAAGACACATATTTTACATTATTATTACCTACAAAACACACATTTTCGTACTTTTAATTTTGAATACTTATTTCTTAATTCTTATATCTAATAGTATGCGAGTGTATGACAATTCTGGTTTATGTTTAATAAATGTTAGTTAAATAATGAAAAAACAGTGTATTTGTCGATTTTTGGGTAATTTCAGGCTCCTTGCCAGAACAGAACATATTGTCCGTGGGGCGCCAAATTTTGCACTGTAATTAACCATACATAGGTGCAACTTTTGCACACTACCGCAACGTGCTGTGAAATTTGAAAAAAAAATTCAAAAATAAAAAAAAAATTGCCGATTTTACTAATTTTTTGAAATTTCACGTCCCTTGCCAGAACAGAAGACATTATCCTAGGGTGGTGAAATTTTGAACAGAAGTTACTTATGTATAGAAGCAACTTTTCCGCTCTACCCCAAAAGCATCATAAAAAATTTGCTTTTTTCGATCCCCCCTAGTGTAGGTGTGGGTAGGTGTAGATGTGGGTGTAGGTGGGTGTAGGTGTTGGTGGGTGGCTTAGGCCAAAAAACAATATCGAGAAAAGCCATAATTTTAACAAATTTATAAACAGCAATTTTAGCAAATTCAGGTTTAGCCACATCAATTTGAGGGGGGTCATCTTTTCTCGAAAGCTTTTTTTACAAAAATCGTAGGTTTTACACGGTAACAATAAAATTTTATAGACATTTTGCCTTAGGTTTAAGTATTTCTATTCAGTCAGAACACCTCATCATTTCTCGAGTTTATATTATAGTCAATCCCACTACTTGTTACACTTATAGATTAACTAAATCCACCGGAAGATATGAAAATATAGCTTAACTTTTGCCAAAATAGGCCCTAGTGTCAACTAACCTTGTACAAGGTCATCCGCAGAACTGTCCAAACTCATCTACTAAATAGCAAAGTCAACACATACTTATTCGATAGATCTTAGGATGGCAGTCTTATCTAGGTAAGGAACTTTGCTTATTCTAGACCATCTCGTAAACATCATACGTACACTAATATAGGGATAATTAGCTTCTTGCGAAGTTTCGTACACTCCTATGTAAAGTTTAGAATTTATCTTCAAACTGTTGTTGATTCAAAGCTTTACACTTATAATATTGTCATAGTATCACACGAGGTTAAGGTACATTGCCGCAAAACACATAGGGATTATATATATTTATTTAATCCAAAAGGAATATTTGTAATGCATTGTTATTGTAAATATTGTTATTATGGGAAACTTGATGGCAAGAGGTCAGTAGGAAGTCCAAGATGTGATTTGGGGTTAGGTGTAGAACACGGGGTTAGGTGGTAGAACAACCGGCGCCTGAATCTCGCCCTTTAATAGAGGAAAATTGAAATTGAAGATGGAGGAATAACGTTGACATGGAGCTTTAGGAAATCTGTAAGGAAGGAAGTGGTTGGATTGATCTTGCCCAGGATAGGGACAGATTGATGGCTTGTGTAGCGTAGCCAAAACCTTTGGGTTTAAGAAAGCTAGAGAGTTTTTTTTACTTATTATTATGACCGGATAAGTCAGTGGTATAACTAGAATTTAGTTGGTGTATGTTATAACCACCTTTTTGCTCAGGCAAGAGGACTAATAGAATATAAGAAATAACTTCCTTTGAATTATTTTCTCCCTTTCACGAAATCCTTAGTTACGTCTCTGGTAAATATATATATTTTCGAGTATGTATATTGGATGTCTCTTAACAATGAATTTTCCTATGACATAAATCAAGTTCGTGACTTTAGTTTATTTGCAGGATATCAACATCTCTGTGATCAAAAAGGAATGGATTGTATAGACAATATCGAAGGTACAGAAGAAATTATTTTATTTTATTTTTTAAAATGCTCTGTTTTGAGCAATATAAGAAAGTTGAATTCAAATTTTGTTTAAGAGTAAATACAAGGATTGTGAAAATCAGGAGTTGAGACGGAGGGAAGTTGATACAGTGGCATTTAAAAGAAAACGATCCTGCTCTGGGTGATATGTGTGGAACAGTAGACGCCCATTGATTGAGTCTATGTATTGCCAAGGAGCGTTATCCTGTTGCAAAGTGAAGACTGTAGGAGTGAAGAAATCGAAGAGAAACTTTATATGTGTTGTAAGGGAGTGAAAATACATATTTTGAGCACTGCCCGTTTTTCAAATTAGACAATAGTGGCTTTATTTCGCTCTACCCTAGTACAAATACCTCATTATTATGCGCTGCAATACTGACAATGAGTCAAGCTGCTAGAGTCTCCAAAATGCAATCTAGGGTGTACTATGTGGAAGAACGGTTGGCATTTGTCTGTCTTCACAAAGGATCGCCCCATTATGGAAATATGAAGTACACTCACCGGCAATAAAACATTGAAACCTAGATCCACTCGCTTATCTACAAGCCGTTATGTGTGTTGCCTAAATTTGCAGCGGTGATAGAAGTCGTCATTGAAAATTATGACCCAGCTATCGCCGTAGAGTTAGGCAACACACATAACGCAGAGTATTTCAGAATCTAGGAGTTCCTTTTTTATTGCTTGTGACTGTACCTACAAGCCAGAATATCTTGATAGAAATCGAACACCACTAATCAATCTAGATTCTAGGAGATTTCCTGCTTGCCAACAGCAATGCTGCGACCCCATACTGTCTATTGAGCAATTTACTTGGAGGACTGTTCGTCGCGAAAATTCTTTCATGAAATTTTCGAGTCTATTACTTCGTCCCAGTAGTTTTGTGGGCAGCGCCACGTAAATCGGTGGAGAAGGGGAGAATGCGAGTGGGCGGAACAAAATAGTGCGCACTGCTGCAAACTGCTGGTAGCCACAGCCTCGTTGTCCCCTTCATACTCCTTTTCCATCTCAGGTTCATTGGTCGAACTCTCTCCGATCACTATACTCTGTCCCAGCTAAATATGGAACAGGCAAACGAAAGCAAGAATCTGCGCAAGTTGGGACGCGAGACGGCTCCACCAATGAACACGTGAGAGGAACGGCACATCAGCGTCTACTGCTTCGCTGTGGCTAATAGATTTTCCACACTTCTCTGACGCTATGCGCGGCCTTGCTCCACAGTTAGCTCGGAGAGGGTATACTTGTTCAGGGGACTTGTTTTCGTTCTATAGCTGAAACAGATTCCTTGGACAGAGTGTAGGTTTAAGTCAGTTTTATTAAAGTGATACAAAATAACATCACTTTGTATTTAGGGGCAAGGTATTTAATTTCAATCTAAAATAATCTACTATAATGTTCTCATCACAAAAGTTATAACAGGGACAAAAGTTTAACACTATACTAATCAGAAACTCCTGCACATGCCTGTGAGTCTGTACTAGACTCCGCCAACTAATTTATATTTACAAAGCAGCAAAAGATGCGTGATATAAATGCAAATAAAGTACGCCAATTGGCCTGTTTTCGTCAATAGTAATTCGTTCCCAATAATGACGAACTAGCGTAACTGTCTTTAGGTGATATTGCAATATTTAATTTCGTTTCAGATAAGTTAGAACCAGTGAACACATTTGAAGCAAAAGACTATGGATTGAACTGCGAGTGTCCAATATCATGCCTTCAATATGATGTCACATTGTACCATGCTTACTCGTCGTAAGTATGTAATAATTACTAAATACCATTTACTCTGCAATTTTTTCAAGTTGATTTGGGTTAAAAGCGGGCCAAAGGAAACGGAAGATGTGGACAAAATGTTTGATTCTAAAGGCTTATAGGATAGAGATACTTATAGAAACACGGACTATTCTGCAGATGAAAATTAACCTAAAAAAGTTGTGCATTCTCCTCAGTATAGAGTGATGAAATCTTATCGTACCCAAGGCGTTGGGTAGAAGTGAGAAGTCTGCTATTATCATTAACATAGCAGGAGTCAGAGAAAGGAATGCTGACTAAGTAATTAGGAAAATGTTAGGTGATTGACTTGAGAGGCGGTTGTGGAATATGAGGTGAATCGAGAGAGAGCGGGAACAGTTGGCGAGTAAGTGAGATGGAGTGAGGATCGTGGATTGAGAGAGCAAGGAAGTTCAGGGGGGGCGATTATTGAAGAGTGGTGCATGAACAGAGTGAATTCTGACAGGGAGGTCAGATGTGTGAGAATTACCCTTATTGAAGAACGATCTGTGGAATTAATCATCGTCCAAACGGGAGGCAAGTAATATCCTTTTCTTAACAATGTCCATATCGGCTCAGTGGTGGAGAGTACAAAATCAATTTCTTGTACATGTAAATTAGTTTACCATTCCTTTCAACGTAACCTCTTGCATATCTCACATTTAGGCCAAGCGAGTGATAACCATCTGGGAGATAATGATGAATAGCTACTCCACCCAATAGACGATTCTGTGTCTCTGGTTCGATCCCAATGCAGTATTATAATTGCGTTGCATGGTAGAGTGCTAAGATTTTCATCTTCTCTATACGACGCACGCTTTTAGAAGCGATATCGGGCGGGGCCACGCAGAGGGTGTGTGTGGCGATCGACCAATGGCAGGAGTGCAACGTTGTACAGTTAAGAGACTGCGGCGCGGAAGTTACAAGCCGTGTTCTGTATTTTTCTTGCGCGCAAGAAAGTTTTCATAATACTCGCCACTTTCAGGTTCATAATAAGATGGGGAAATACATTTTGAACCTGACTGTCCAAATCCTATGAATTTCCGTTGCATACAGCGGGAGTCATCGTACCTTGAAGAAACAAGGGAAACAACACCTTTCATTTCCTTCCGCCTGTTTTTTTCGTTTTCACCGTGTTGACGTAGCTGAGTTGTTGTGTCTAGGGAAAACTGTGGGTGTTAAATTCGCCTCGATATAAACAATGACCCCTCATTGTTCTGGGTGTTCTCGAACATTGAAAGTCTGGGTCAGTTTGAGTTCAGCGTTTTCGTAGCAAGGCCGGTGTAAAATTATTCGTTTACCGTTCACTCGTGCGCCAGAAAGAACAGTTTGTGAAAAGATTAAATACAGCCCTTTCGTGCAATAGTGTGTGTTCCGTGTGTTCTTTCTATTTTAAATAATGTCACACTCAAAACCTAGCACCAGTAGTACAGGCACCAAGGGTGCAAAATCTAATCATTAACCTCCAGGAGAGTGACTCGGAAATGAGTGAAATCAGTGACACGGAGACCGAGGAAGAATACGAGAGCGGTGATGAATAAATACCTTCAAGCTTCTTTCAGGTATGGGTTTCTCGTATATGCTACAGTGATATATAATAATCCTGTACAGAAATATTCACTATATTATTTCACTGTACTCATATATACTGTGCATGCATTATCAAAATAATGGACACATCGCGAATTTTCTGTCTTTCCTTTACCCTGGCAGTTAGCTTGGCAACAGCGCAGTAGCACTGGCTGGGTATTGGCCGAACTCATGTTCCTTCTAGAAGCGTGCGCCGTATAGTGTCCAAAATTAAAGCAACAAACAGAAATCCTTTCCTCGTGTGATTTGTTTTTTGATAAATTTGCTAAGTTTAACCTGTTGCTATCGTGATTTTTTTGTTGATAAATCCTGGCACATTAGGGTTAGTTCAATTTCTATCTTAAGCCAGTTGTCTATGACATCATAAATATTATTATCACCAGTAGATATATTGCTTCGTTTGTAAACATTTATTTTTGTATTTTTCATTTTACACCGATTTCAGCTAATTTTCCAAGGGGAAAATATAAAAAACAAGCAATTTTACTCTTTTTATAGCACGAAAAATATTTTTTTTTATCAAAGCTCACCTCATAGGTGAAAATATCCAAAAAATCTAAATTTTACCATTTTTATAGTATAAAAAATAATTATGTGTTTCTTCATCAAATTTTACTACTCATTTTTATAGGGTAAAATATACTTTTTTGAGGCTAAATCAGTATATTTACAATTATCCAGATTTTAAGATAAATAGAAGTGTAGATACTGGTTTTAAGTTATTAGCAGTGCAGCGCTGTATAGTGCATATAATTATTTCTCAAATGTGTATAATCTGATTAATTTTAAGTCTGAAATGTGTAGATACTGGTTTAAAGTTATCAGTACTGCAGTGCTGTGTAGTGCATATAATTATTTCTCAAATATATATATTCTGATTAATTTTTACGTCCGAAAATGTACATGTGTGTATTTTTAGAACAAAAAGGATATATATAAAAATATATATGTATCTTAGTGTTTAAAGCATTCAAAATTGTGTGTAGTAATGAAGTTAATTTTTTATAAATATTTATATATATATACAGGGTGTTTCGTAAGTTCGTTTACAACGCTTGGGAGGTGATTGTACGAGTGGAAATAAGGTGGAAAGTTCATGTAACGAAATTCCGGAAACGGCTTTGTTGCCGAGTTATTGACGTTTGAAAACGTGGGAAAATGATTTTCCGAAGTGAATAATGGCAAAACGGGTGGAGAGTAGTCGTCGGTGTTGGGCGGTCCATTAAGAAATTGGGTACGCTCTTGTCAAAATATCACGAGCCAATGTTGTGCAATGTCGGCGCAAGGGATTCCCCAAAGGACGTGAACGAAGATGTTGACGGGAGTGGGGTGGGTGTGCGTTCTGCGTGAGCTGGTATCGACGAAAATTGGCATGTGTTGAATGGCACCAAAAAACAAAGAAAATTTCCTGAGCGAAGGGCACCATGTCGTAAAAACGAAAAAATGAACTGTCATAGGTTGCATACCCTGATGGGCAGATGGGTGTCCGTGTGATCTGACGTTAAGTACCACGTTTCTCGCTAGGGGAGCCAACAGTGTAGGTTTCCTCGTGAAGGAGCGCACGTTTCTGTGTTATTCGTGCTTCAGATGCTGTGCCAGCAGCAGGTTGTTAAACATTCACGGTTGAATGGAAAGTTGTGAGGTTCTTGGACCGTATAGTTGGGCAAACATTTGACCTAGCAGTGTTGCGTGTAAATTCTTAGCCACAGCCAATCGTGTTCTGTGAAGTGTACTAGTGTTAACGGCCATAAACACTTGTAGTCCGGTGTAAGGGATGGCTGCATACACGTTCCAAGAGCTGGCGGACATGTATCTGATTTATGGGGAAGCTGGAGGTAATAGCCGTGCTGCAAGGCGTCTGTATGGGGCACGTTTTCCAAATAGGGTGTTACCATCGCACACCTTATTTCAAACTGTAGACACTTGACTTCAGAAAACAGGATCAGTGTTGCCACCTCGTTGAGAAGTTGGACGACCGCGAAGTGTGCGAACACGACGGTTTGTGGAAGATGTGCTAACTGCAATGATGGATCATTCAGGGACCAGTACGCACGCACTAGCCTACGAACGAAACACCTCCCATGTGAATGTGTGGCGAGTCCTGACAGAAGAGGGGATGCACCCGTACAAATTGAAGAAAGTGCAAGACCTTTTAGCTCGGGACTTTGGCCCACGTGAGGACTTTTGCCAATGGTTTGTCCATCAAATTGAAACTATCCCCAATTTTCAAAATATTGTACTATGGACTGATGAGGCTATCTTCACGAAAACTGGTGTGTTCAATAGTAAAAACAGTCATGTGTGGGAACATGAAAATCCACATGCACTGCTAGTGGCACATCATCAGCACAGATTTGCAGTGAATGTGTAGTGCGGGATACTGCATGACCATTTGATTGGACCGTACATTCTCCCTGTTCGCCTATGTGGACCAACTTATCAAGCATTTCTCAGTGAGGTTTTGCCTGAACTACTAGAGGACGTGCCCTTGGCACTGAGACAAAGACTGTGGTTTCAACATGACGGTGCACCCCCACATATCGATCGGAATGTGCGACATTTCCTCAATACCGTATTCCACAACCAGTGCATTGGCAGGGGAGGGCCTGTGCCAGGGACACCTCGATCCCCTGATATTACGCCCCTGGATATCTTCCTCTGGGGAGAGATGAAACGCCTCGTTTACGAAACACCTGTCGTGTCAGCCGAGAACCTCGTTGCCCGTATCAATGTAGCTTCAGCATCGATAGCAGAAACGCCGGGGTTGTTGGGTCGCACTAGAAAATCCTTGATTCGCCGTTGTCGCCTCTGTTTGAAAGTACATGGTAGACACTTTAAAAACCGTATGTAATGAGGTTCCATTCACGTCTCAATTAAGCGTACTGTGTGCCCTTCAGGGTATGCAACTTATGACAGTTCATTTTTTTTCGTTTTTACGTCATGGTGCTCTTCGCTCAGGAAATGTTCTTTGTTTTTTGGTGCCATTCAACACATGCCAATTTTCGTCGATACCAGCTCACGCAGAATGTACACCCACCCCACTCCCGTCAACATATTCGTTCGCGTCCTTTGGGGAATCCCTTGCGCCGACATTGCACAACATTGGCGCGTGATATTTTGACAAGAGCGTACCCAATTTCTTAGTGGACCGCCCAACACGGACGACTTCTCTCCACCCGTTTTGCCATTATTCACTTCGGAAAATCATTTCCCCACGTTTTCAAACGTCAATATCTCGGCAACAAAGCCATTTCCGGAATTTCGTTACATGAACTTTCCACCTTATTTCCACTCGTATAATCACCTCCCAAGCGTTGTAAACGAACTTACGAAATACCCTGTATATGTACAGGGTGATTCTAAAGGTATAGTACAAACGAAAACCACAGATACCTCCCATGAAATACAGACGAAAGTTCCCCTTTCACCACTTTGCCGAGAGATGCCTCCGTGAGGAGCTAGACAACGCCGAAAACGTGTGAAAATGAACTTCACACCTCTGTACAGCCAGTACCAGTGAAGATAGAAAGGCGGAACAAACGAAGTCAAAAGGAACACCAAAGTCGCCGATCCGAAAAACACTAGGCGGCAGCTGCGCAACGCATGCGCATGGGTTTCCACAAAGGAAATAGGAGTGTCCCGCAATACAAGTGAAGGGAGAGGGTAGCGATCGACAACGGTAGGGAGAAAAGAAGCTATGAAGCATGAAGTAACAATTGCACAGCGGGAAACAAACACCATGACTGAAGCAGTGCAGTCGAGAAAAGTAGTGCGGGGTTGCAGAACCACGGGAGGACGACGTAGGATGTAAAAACACACCGAGAATGCAAGCAAAGTGCTCCGTGACACTCGACAGGCAACAGACGCGTACATGGTTCGGGGCAGAAATGGCGGCGCTGGCGGTGCAGCGCAAGGGGAGTCCCCAAAACACAGTGGGGAGACACCGCAGCAAGAACAAAGCACGGTGCAACAAAAGAGAAAGAGGACCGGACGGGGAATGGTACCTGCCAAGGAGACAACAAATGCGGGACGAGGGATTCGCCGTAGCAGAACCGAGGGGATGTCACACAGAGGTCGTGCGCCAGCAGGATAAATACAGAAACTACGGGCACAGGAGGTTATTGCTAATGAAAGGTGCACCTACAGATAGGACCACGTACCCCGTACTGACGTTGTAACAAACGTCGTGATGGGGCCCAATCAGCCTCTTAGAAATGAAGCCGAAGGCACATCGCTGGGTGGGAGCGGGCGAAAGGCTGCTGAGTGTCGTACGGACCCCACCACTCCGTACGGTGGACGACACTAATGGACGAGGTCGGAATGTTTCCTTCCTGATCACCAGGTCCACCGTTCCCAGACCTGACGCGGCTGCTTGCTTCCGAGCGCAACCCCAGCCGAACAACTCGAGTCCCTCCTCGGCCGCAGCCTTCCGCTCCGAAACCAAGCGTGGCCTCACACCACCGCAGCCGCACACTGCCGCGTGGGTATGAGACCGGGCTGATCAAGGCTGGACAGATAAACTGCGTGGGACAATCGTGTAATGAAGCTACGTGGGGGTATGCACGTCTGTTCAACTGCTGGGTTACCCCACATTGGTGTACACAAACACCACACGATCGTACTTAGTGCTCCCCGTCGGCTCGATCAAGACGGACGAAGTACGTGCTGTGGGTGAATGGGGCAAGAATGAAGGACGCTACATGAGTTCCACGATGACAAGGCCCCAGAGTACATGGCCCCACCTGACGGCAGTGGTCAGGTAGTGAAGAGCACAGGCACGGGTGGCTCAGGAACGTCAGCTGATTGTACCACAGCGCCGTGCGGACGTGTGGGCTGATTGGAAGTGCAGCGTCAGGGAGCGTGTCAGTGAAAGAGCCGGTGCGGTGGTGGTGTGCTTCACGTACGACAATTGAGTTCGTTGTTTCGAAGCCGTTGTGACCAGTGTGTGTGTGTGTGCCACCTGTGCACTGCAGTACAGTATTCCATAATTGGCACTATCCTCACCGTACCATGGAACGCTACCCATTTGTAGAACTAAGGGATATGCATTTTGTCTACGGCCTTGCAGATGGCAATGGCCGAGCAGCTGCACGCCTTTATCGCGGACGGTATCCGGAGAGGCGACAACCTGACAGCAGGTTGTTTTCGAACGTGCACCGTACCCTTGGTGAATCGGGTGTGTTACGTGCAGGCCATCATGTCGGTCACCCAAGACATGTGCGCACCGCGGCGGCCGAGGAGGACGTACTTGCTCGCGTGGACGATACACCGTCCACGAGCACCCGTAGCATTGCACGTGCAGTGGGAGTATCACAGTCGACGGTGTGGCGTGTCCTTCATGATGATCTGCTGTATCCCTATCATCCACAGCGAGTCCACGCGTTGCAGGCTGGGGATTACCCACGACGTGTGGAATTCTGTCAACGACTGTTGCAGTTTTGTACCGACGATCCCCGTTTTTTGCGCCATGTGCTTTTCACGGACGAGGAAACATTCACCCGTGAGGGCATCTTCAATTGCCGAAACAGCCATGTGTGGGATTATGAAAATCCACATGCAGCAGTCGAGGTGCATCATCAGACCCAGTTTGCAGTGAATATCTGGGCAGGTATCATCGATGAACAGAATATCGGTCCATACCTGCTGCCACCAAGTTTAAATGGCCGCCTCTATCGCACCTTTCTTGCATCAGTCCTTCCAGAGCTGTTAGAAGATATACCCCTCAACGTGCGACATCGTATGTGGTTTCAATTGGATGGAGCGCCTGCACATTTTGATGGCACAGTGCGAACCCTTTTGCACCGTACCTACCCACAGCGCTGGATCGGCAGAGAGGGCCCCGTTCCCTGGCCCGCCCGTTCGTCTGACCTCACACCAATGGATTTCTTCTTGTGGGGCCATGTGAATACACTCGTCTACGAGACCCCGGTGCCTGACAAGGAAACATTGGTAGCGCGGCTACTTGCAGCATCGGCCGAGGTGTTTACCATGCCAGGGATTTTTGATAGGGTTCGCCAGAATTTCCTGCGACGCTGCAGTGCCTGCATTGAATGTGGTGCTCGTCAATTTGAGCAACTTTTGTAACAACGTCAGTCCGGGGTACGACTACGTACTTCGTACTATTCCTATCTGTAAGTGCACCTTTGCGTGGCAATAAACCTTCTGTGCCCGTAGTTGCTGTGTTTGTCCTGCTGGCGCACGACCTCTGTGTGACATCCCCTCGGTGCTGCTACGGGGAATCCATCGTCCCGCATTTGTTGTCTCCTTGACAGGTACCATTCCCCGTCCGGTCCTCTTTCTCTTTTGTTGAACCGTGCTTTGTTCTTGCTGCGGTGTCTCCCCACTGTGTTTGGGGACTCCCCACGCGCTGCATGTGTTTGTTTCCCGCTGTACAATTGTTACTTCATGCTTCATTGCTTCTTTTGTCCCTACCATTGTCGATCGCTACCCTTTCCCTTCACTTGTCTTACGGGACACTCCTATTTCCTTTGAGGAAACCCATGCACATGCGTTGCGCAGCTGCCACCTAGTGTTTTTCGGATCGGCGACTTTGGTGTTCCTTTTGACTTCGTTTGTTCCGCCTTTCTATCTTCACTGGTACTGGCTGTACAGAGGTGTGAAGTTCATTTTCACACGTTTTCGGCGTTGTCTAGCTCCTCACGGAGGCATCTCTCGGCAAAGTGGTGAAAGGGGAACTTTCGTCTGTATTTCATGGGAGGTATCTGTGGTTTTCGTTTGTACTATACCTTTAGAATCACCCTGTATGTATTGAATAATAAGCAAATTGCAAAGCAATTAGTGTTAGTGCATCAAAATTGTTTCTTTTTAAAATATCAAATTAGGTGCTAGTAATATATCAAAGCTACCTTGAAGAGGTTTTTTAAACATTGAAAAATTAAGAAACCTTGAAGAATCTTGAAATTATTATAAGTTAAAGCTGGTAATTTCAAACAAACAAAAAAATCAATACCAAAAAAGTGAAATTTATACGCCAAAAAGCAGTGCACCAAAATTGTTTTTGTTTTCTTTAAAAATATCAAATGTAAGTGTCAGTTTTATATCAAATCTACCTTGAAGAGGTTTTTAAACATTGAAAGATTAAGAAAAATGTTGTCGAATATTGAAATTATTACAAGTTAAAGATAGTAATATAATATTTTCAAACAAACAAACTAGTATAAAAAGAGAAAATTTTGCAAGTCAAAAAAACTTTAATTTTCAGCTTCATGCTGAGAAAAGCTCTAAATGCAAATTTATATGCCTCTAAAGGAGACTCAAATTGCCCTGAAGGAGCAATTCGGTGAAACCCTGAACTTTGTCTATCATATATATATTTTTATTAAGCATTTCCTAGTTATAACAAGCGTATCTGCTCGTTAGTGCGCACTAAACTAAATAACCCAGTAGTCACATATAATCACCTTTATGCTTTACGAACGAAATAAAAAAACGGGATTTTCCCCGTTTAAAAAAACTTACCTATTGGCTAGAAAACTTATAAGTTTTTGTTGCACAATGTTGAGCAAGCTTCTGACACAAGTTTGAGCAATTAATAGTGAACAGGGTGAACATTCTTTAACGAGGAAATTGAACTCTGTGACGCGCGCCAATAAGCTTGGGAAATAACCTGCAGGAAATACTGCATTCTAATCAATAGTTGTCATACGAAATAGTGGCATACAAAGAGATTGATGGAAACTCGGAATATACTAGTGTGTGACATGCATACAAGTTGAACTCGGGATATGTAAACATGCAAAGAGTATTATCTCCTTTTTACATGCTATGAAGGGAAGCATTATGCCTTGGAGCCTCTTATCTTCTTTTTTGATATTATAAATTATTAAAATGATTTTAGCTCGAGAACCAATTAACGTAGAAAGGTGAGGTTTTTTGCATTCGTTGTGTTTTGATGTTCTCATTAATTTGATACCAAACTCGATATTATTATCTGTTTTTTGTATACTATGAAAGAACTATTATGCGTTAGATGTTGTTATCTTCTTTTTTGATCTTATAAATTATTAAAGTGCTTTAAGCTCGAGAACCAAGCAACGTAGAAAGGTGCGGTTTATTGCATTTGTTTTGTTTTGATAATCTCTTTAATGTGAGACCAAACTCGATAATAAAATAACCAAAAATAAATAATGCCCAAGAATGTGTTTGTTTTTAAAAAACGTATTCAACCTGTAGAAATAAGAACACCAGTAAACATGGATATCTTTAGGGATATTCATCGTAAACTTGGAGGTCTGGTTATCACCCATCTAAATAATATCTGGTATCAAGTGGATGAGGATACGGGTAAGCAATTACATGTATTCAACAATAACCAAACATCTTATAAAATTCCCGTCACAGAGAAAATTCAAATTTCAACCTCTCCACCTAATGCAGCAGTTGTACACATAGGTCGAAATTTGTACTGGATTAAACACAATAATATGTTTCCAAACAGAATATACGAGGTAGAAGCAAGTGATTTCCTGTATGCTGAAATAATTGGGGAGTATGATAAATTAATTCCTCTCTTCATCGAAATAAGAATAATCTATCCTCTCATGAATATATAAAAATACAAAAACAAAAATAGAAACAAATTAAAAATAAAAATAAATAAATAAAAAATGGATATATTTCGAAACAGAAGACGACAAGATATACCAGATAATTCAAGCGACATCGCCAGATTAGACGAGTGTCTTAAGAAACTTAAATCAGATTTATTAATTTTACAAAATTATCGAAATTTAAATATACAAGCTGAGATTACAAATCTCCAAACTGAATTAATTAATCCCATAGTAAAAATTCTTGGCGAACTTAAATCCCTACTCCAAAAATATACCAACTTAGCCTCAATAGACAAGGTCCAAAATTTAGAAGAAAGCATAGCCAAGTTAAAAAATGAACTTTATAAATTCCGACAACTCCAAACAACCACTTCGGAGCAATTAAAACAAGTATGAAACAATCAAGCAAATACTATTCGTACCGACCTGCTTTCTATTATTCAAAATATCAAAACCAAGGAGCAGTATAAACAGTTTAATGCTAGTATTCTCGTATTACGAGAGCAATTTCTATCTTTCGAAATTCCTACAATAGAAAATATTAAAATTGAATTGCAAACAGAGAGTTACACAGGGCCATAACAGACGTTCAAGCCAAACTGCAAACGTTGAAAGATTTTTTCAATAATTTAACTTCATCTTCCGAATTAAATGCCATCGCACGCAGTATTGCTAGTATCAAATTGCATTTGGAGACTTATGAAGATCTTGGGAAGATACACGGTACCATAGCTCATATTGAAGACACTTTGAAAACCATGAGAAATGAATTGACAAATGTACAGGAAACTCTGGAACTTAAGTTGCCAAGCATAACCGAATCTTTAAACATAATTCAAGAACAAAGTACCTAGCTGGAAAACCTTAATACCGAATCTGAACTATCCCATTTTCGTCATCTCATAGATGACATACAGAATAAATTATAAATATTACACCAATCTACGCCTACACAAGATGACATACAACAACTTAAAGATGCTTTGAGCAATGTTGCAGATGCAACGGAGTTAGATGCTGTCAAACAAGCTTTGACCACACTTCAAAATACCGTAGCTAATTTACCCACTTCCCAGGAGTTAAGATCTGTAAGAGGAGGAGTAAATAGAATACTCAAGTCAGAGGACATCAAGAACATTCAAGAGGAAATTGCTGTAATTCAAGACATCATCGCTACTTTGCCTACCAACGAGATAGTCAACGATCTTCACGCATTGTTTGAAGAAATCAGAAGTCAGGTACATGATCTTGTGAGCCAAAGTACAAAATTAAAACTTGTAGAAAATTTACAGGAGATTATATCTAACATTAACCTACAAATCAGTACCCTCGAAACAAATCAAGAATCTGCTTCACAAGTTTTACCTCGCAACTTCATGATCTTAAAGAACAATTTAAACAATTGTATGTCGATGTGAAAATCAAACCCAGCTACGATGAAGTGGTACGCACCACAAACGAATATCAAGAATCAGCATTAAGCAGATTAGACGATCTTGAATCACGTGAATTTTTCCATGTTGAGATAGTTAGACTTGAGAGCGTGGCAAATGTACGAGGGCACTGGACTAATGTTAATGCAGGTAATGTTTACAAATTGTATCCTGACAGCCAGTCTCATGAATTGTTTCTTGATGGTAATATTAAGTTTTTTAAAAGTTGGCTATGTAAAGAAGGGGAAACATGTAGAAGTACCAAATTTCACCATACGGAGAAAAGATGGTGCGTATAGAGCACTTTAGATAGCTTTTGCATTTTGGGATGAATCTGCAAATAAATATAAAATACACGAGGATGAACAATTATCTGGTTTTCATGTGGAAGCTGGTGGCAAATTATTATTTGAAGTGAAACAATTATACCCTGAAAATAATCATTTTTATGTCATATTTTCTTATAGAACCCGATGTCAAGACAAGATATAGTTAATGAATTACATAGACTAGCTCGTCGCAACTACAAACGACTGAGTGTGGTAACAAAAGGAGTAAACGATTTGCTTCAAGCTGATCTGATAAAAATGAGCACAGAAACTTTAAAAAATTTACATAAGATAAATCATGGTTACAAAAATATGCTCACAGTTATTAATACATTCAGTGAATATGCGTGCGCTATTCCATTAAAATACAAGAAAGGTACTTGCGTTACCGAGGCTTTAAAGTCGATATTTAGTGAGGGTAGGATACCGAATTATTTTCAAACAGACAGAGGAAAATAATTTTACAATTCCACATTTACCAAGTTAATGCAACAACATAATATTAAACATCATTTTACATACCGTGATCTTAAAGTCAGTATAGTGGAACGATTCAACAGAACATTAAAAAATCGCATGTGGAGGCAATTTACTCTACAGGGTAATTATAAATGGGTACAAATTTTACCCGAAGCAGTTTATAATTATCATAATTCAGTACACAACTCTATTCACATGGAACCTGCTGAGGTAACCAAGTCTGATGAGTCTATGTTGATTTATACTGTTTATTGTTAAAAATATAAATACACTACCAAGAAACCAAAATACAAAATAGAAGAACAGGTGAGAGTCAGTAAATTTCAACATTTATTTGAGAAAGCATTCACCAAAAATTGGAGTACAGGGTTATTCACTGTAGTTCAAGTTTTACCAGGGAATAGAAATACCTATATCATAAAAGATAATTGCAATAAAATATTGAAGGGGAGATTCTATGAAGAGGAACTTAGTTAAACAAAATATCCCTATAGATATTTAATTGAGAAAATATTACGGAAGAAAAATAAATAAATTGTATGTTAAATGGCTAGGATTACCAGAAAGAAGTTGGATAGAATCAAACCAGGTGATTCTTTGACACCAACGTGGAATGTGGTACAGCGTTTACCAGATTTAGTAGAAACTAGTAAAAAAATGGTGAGTTGTTACCTGATAATATAAGGTGCTTCATTGTAGGTCCCTCTGATTGTGGAAAAACCAGTTTGCTGGTAGAAAATTTTCTGCTAGATTTTGAAAATAGACACCTGCCTGTATTCTCTAAAAATTTAGAACAACCAAAGTACAAGCAACTCATGAAGCTGTACGAGGGACTTAACATAGCTACATTTGCACCAAAAGTTAACCTCTAAATGATTGTTTGAAAAGAAAATCAAAAGGAAATTGGAAATTGCTTTGCACAGGGTCATCACAAATAAATAGACTGCATTTATTTAGCTCAAACTTTTCCAAAATTCCCAAACAGTTACTACGAGATAATACAAACCTAATTTGTTTGTTTCGTCAAGATCATACTAATTTGAAACATGTATACGATGATTACGTGGGGGTGACTTAAATTACAACCTATTTTCAAAATTTTGTTCATGTTGTTGGAACAGTGACGATTTTGGATTTGTTACAATCGATATGACTAGAAAACCTAATAATAGAAAATTTAGAAATAATATCAACGACTTTTTGAACGTTGAAACGATATAAAATAACCTCTAATGAAAAATATAAATATGTCAAAATATAAAAGTGAAGATAATTTGAAATTATGTTATTACCTGTCTAAACGTTTCAAAGGTTGGAAATCTGAGAATCGTGGATTTTATGAACAACACAAACGTCAAGACCAACCAATTATCGATGCAATCAGTGGTCTCGGTAAAGAGATTAAGGGTGTCACAGAACAAAATAAAAATCTCTTAAAGGAATTGGTACCTCCTACTGCTAAAAGTTATGCTGATTTTTCTCCTACCCCTTTATCTAGTTCCATACTCCTCTGACCCTCCAACAACCACCTGCTAAAGCTATAAGTGAATCAGTTGGGTCGCCTGGCAAGAGATTGCCTGAATACAGCCAAATTTGAGAAAGATGAAGTGTTTGGCTTGTATCCAACCATGGAAACAAACGAGGGTGTGATTTGGAAAATTGGGAAATCTAGAGTAACTTTCGAAGGGGACAATATAAAAATCAATTTAGGTGGGAAAAATAGCTGGTCCAATATATTCTGCCACTCCTGGATTATGGGAGCTTATCACCAAGAAACAACCAAAGAATTGTAGAGAAGAAGATTATCAGAGTTACTCAGATATTTTGATATTATCTGATGCTTTATATCAAAATAACGATGCCACTCAGAATGGGTATTGTTTACATGATTAGCAATAAACTAGCTCATTTTATTGTAAATGATCCCAAAGGTACGTATAGGATACTTAATTAAAATTATTAATACTTTTCCCCCTAAATTCTGGAATATAGCAGAGGGTCGACGTTTGGTAAATGATATTAAGCTTCCATTCGAGTTACATGTACCAGGTTACCAATACTGTGGTCCTGGGACAAAACTTGAGAAACGATTAAAAAGAAGGGACAGGAGGATCAATCCTTTCGATGCAGCTTGTAAAGAACATGACATTGCATACAACACACACAAAGATCTTGATGCTCGTCATGTGGCTTATCAAAAATTGGAAGAGACTGCATTTGGAAGATTATCCAGCAGAGATGCTTCTTTGAATGAACGAATAACAGCATCGCGTACAACCATTTCTATGAATACAAAACAAAAATTAGGATGGGGTCTGTAATATATATATATATATATTATATATAAATATAAATATAAATACCCTGAAAAAATAATAATAATAAAAAACAACATGAAACCTAAAGGAGTTGTATACCAAATTCCATATCATGATCTTAAACATTAATCCAATTTTAACTAAAAAAAACAACAGGAAAAGAAGAGGCAGTGTATAACCAAAGGAAATGGAATGAAATTATTACTTAGTACACCACAATTAAAACGTTTGCAAAATTCAAGAAAAAAATTACATAGTGGTGGATTCATATTCAGCATTCCAGCAATACTAGCTACTTTAGAGGCAGTGGGGAGCTTAGCTGGCGGCAGTGCAGCTATTGCCAAAACTGTAATTGATTAAAAAAGAATTAGGCAGAACTAGAAGAGCAGAAGCGTCATAATATTGCCATAGAGAGAAAATTAGGCAGTGGTGTGAATTCTAGAGCACTCAGAAAATTTAAAAAAAGAAGCGCTCACGAACCAAGACGTTGAATATTTAGTCAAAATATTTAAAATTCTAAATTTCAGGGGGGTTTTCATGTCTGATTCTCTCTCCACAGATAGTTTCTCACGAGAATGTGGCGTAGTGAATTTGGATAAGTCCGAAAAGATTGGTACCCACTGGATATGCTATTATAAACAAAATAATAATGCTTTATTTTTTATTCTTTTGGAGGGCTGCCGCCTACAGAATTAATTCATTATTTAAAACATGTTAAGATTTATTAGAACGACGAACGTATTCAAGATTTCATTCAAATTATATGTGGTCATGTTTGCATTACGATGCTTAGAATATTAAATAAAATACATAACATCAAATTACAAGATTTTCAGAAAGCAGTGTGGAATATTAAATATGGGAATCTTTCATCTCTCCAGCGAGACTTCGGTCTTGAAACTACATCTCCACGATGATATTATCTATCCAAAATCCATACAACTGAGAGCCTTCTACAGCATGTATCTGATTCCAAATGTAACTTCATACAACAATTCTATATTTGTGGGTAATGAAAAAATATTATTCCACCTGGACAATATAACTTATATAATTTACAATCTGAACTTTCTAACACTGTATTGATATCTCAAAATTCTTTAACACACAGTGTGGAGATTGTATCTACCAAGGAAACAGTAGACCTATGTAGAATGTGCGAACTTCTAGGTCTCCACAACAATAGTAAATTAGAAGCAGGTATTAGGAACATAGGTACATTTATACCAAAATTCTTAACTATAGAAACATTGAATATTCACTGCAACATTGCTAAAGGAATGATTATCAAAGCTGAAGAAAATTCAGTTGGTAGCCACAAGGAGACAGGTATCATTGCTACATTTAAGCCAAATTCAGAATTTATGGAACCTATCATCTATTCCCCCATCCAATCAGTCTATTTCCCTGTTTCTCTTGATAAAGTTTATTACATAGAGATAACAATTACAAATGAGAAAAATAGATTTTGCTGGTGCTAATACCACTGCGATAATAAAAATTAATATTTAAATTATATAAATAAATACCAATGGAAAATATCGAGAGTTATGAGTTGCATTCTTTCCCTCCAAACAGGAGGACATTTACTAATCTCAATGAACCGAATAAGGATATTCAATTTGACATAACAATAGGGGATGGTTTTATTCATCCACATAGATCAGATTTGTATATAAAATTTGACATCGTCAATAAAAGTAATGGTGAAGAATGTCCCCTCTTCGGGGCTAATGTAAAACTTATAGATAATTTTGTTCCATTCTTATTCTCTCAAATTGAAATCAGAAAGCATGGTACAGTCATTGATAGAATTGATTATCCTGTAATTACATCCACTACAGTGGGGACGTTAAAATTATCTAAATCAAAGAGTGTATATTATAAAGTTGGTCGGTTCGAAGCTGGAACAAAAATTCAAGCAGAAATTCACACAGTACTGTTCCCCATGAGATTGCTATTTGTTTTTTTCTCTGATTATAAAGAAATTATGTGGAAAGGTGGTTTAAGTATCATATTTCGCAGAACACCCAATGATCATAATTCCATAATGAGATACAAAACTTTGAATCCAGATGGAACAGCCAATGATGCTAGTTTACTCGAAGCTGCAAAATGTGTGATTCAGTCTTTGGAGTTACACATGCCTATAGTTGAATATGAATCGAATTATGCTCTCAAATACAAAGCCAACATTTTGAAAAATCCTCAAATTCCGATACAATTTTATACATATCAATGCCTACAGAAGCCAGTGGAGGGTATATTCTTTGAATTCGATATTACTAATCAGTTTTAATCTCTACAATACGATATGCCAGAGTTTGTAGTTGTATTGTTTCAGACAGGGAGAGATGACTGTCAGGCAAAAGATAGCAGCCAGTTTGATAATTGTAAAATTAAATATATATATCTGAAGAATGGTCGAAATGAGGTATTCCCACGTGAAAATTACATTTTAAATATTGCAGTTCAAGATTATTTGAATTTATATGAAGCCTATAGTGCATTTAACAGTGTAACTGAAGGAAATATAGAATGTATTATAATCCAGATGAGTTTATAATTCACAGACCAATGTTTTTAATAAATGCATCAAAAATAAAATTGGTAGTTATTAATGATCGAACAAATATTATATGAGAGTTTCATGAAACTTTACCTGAAAATACCATATGCAATGCAAATTTAATTGTAGAGAAATCATATATGTATGATGTAAAGAATGAAAGAGTAATGGAACAATTTTAATAGAATAGAATAGAATAGAATAATTTTTAATACTATTTACTGTTTACTACTATTTAATATAATATAACAAAATTCAAGAATTTATTTTTTATAGTATTTAATACTTATATATATATATATATATATTTTAATAGATAATAGAATAATTTTTAATGCTAATTTTAATATTAAATATTTAATACTAATATATTATTTTTACTTTTATCACAATATTACTTGTATTATAATGTCCATATTCTTTAGTATGGACATTGCAATCTAATATTTCCAATTTATTATCATTGTCATCGAGAGCTACTTTATTTTTTGTAGTATATACATTAGGTAATTTGATAGTTAAATAAACATTCTTTAAAATCTTTCATTGTAAGTTCTCTTTTTCAAGCTCTACTTTCATTTATAACAATGTTTACTTGTATTATATTATCCATATTCTTTAGAATGGACATTGCAATCTAATATTTGCAATTTATTATCATTGCCATCAAGAGCTTTTTTATTTTTAAATGTAGTATGCACACCATCCAATTTGCTAGTCAGATAATATGAAGACATATTTATTGTTTTGTTTTTAAATAAACATTCTTTAAAATCTTGCATTGTAAGTTGTCTTTAACATTTTCGACTTACACCTTCGGCTCTTTTAATTTCTTCTTTGCCATCAATACTTAGGTAATACATTTTTGGTCTTAGACCAGCAAATTCTGTTATTATAGACCCTACTGCCTCATCTTTCATTTTCCCAGGTATCATCTGGTTTTCAAGACTGTATAATTGATTATTTTTTGGATCATTGCTAAAGTCAAAATATTCTTTCATAGAAAGCAAATCACTCTAGAAATCAGGTGTTTCTATCACATACACAAAACTATCAGTATCCATGTATGCTATTTCAATTTTATCTTTGTACCTGGGTTTCATAATATCAATGAAATTTATACATTTCTAATGTAGCTAATTCTAGGACGGTAACACCCACAGCTATTGGTGCATTACACATTACTTTGTTATTGGATCTTTCAATAAGAGTCAGATCATCTGTAATTCTTGTAAAAGCTTTGTATGTGTGATCGGCAATAAGTTTCTTGAGTTTTTTTTGGATCGGACACCAAATTACACCTTACCCAATTTCTTTTGTTCTCTATACATTTTCCAAATATAGAGTTAATCATTAATTTAAAAATATTTTTTTCAACTTTAGAAGTTGTTTGTAATCGATTGTTTGTATTTTTCATAATATATTAAGCTAACCATTTTTCTTGGTCAAATTTTAACCCTTGATGGACTTTCGTAAGTTTCGTACCTTGCTCCAAGTAATATTGCAACAATCTATAGTGAACATGATATTTTCTTTATTTTCGAGTGATAATATCAATTTTGTTTCCTCTGCACCTGGGACCTTCTGAGAAACTGGTGCCATAGCTAATCCGTGGTGATAGTCATGAAGATCAGATGGATATTCTAAATCAACTTCCAGTAGACAACCTTTTGGATGATCTTCAGAACAATTTAGGAAATCCATGTTTTTAAGTTCTTCTTCACTCATCAATTCGTAATCATCGATTGGCAATGATTGAGTCATCGCACAACCATATAGATTATTCATATCAACATAAAATATGTATTTAGATGGTTTGCTACGATCATAGTTAGGTAAATATTTATTGTTAGCTATAGCATGTCTTAGAGAACACTGTATTATACCACCACGTTTAGCAGATTCTACAAACATGAACTGGTCGATATCGTTGATGAGACCAATTTCAACTTTTGTATTTAAAAGCATAGCCTTCCAGGATAAACCGGGTGTTGTGTACATGAATACAGGATCTAGTTCATATAATTTAAAACAATGATCTCGAAAAGTTTCGAACACATCAGCCAACTGGATAGTATCAAAAAATCAAGTACCTGTCATGATAATCCCCCATTGTTTTGCAACCTAGTATTGTCCAGGCTCTCTGTGCATATTGATAATCTTCCTCGCTACATTCTTTATCCTCAAGTTTGTTATAAAATTTATCTCTCGATGGTAACTGTGTCTCTTTAAATTTTTCAAAATCATCCATGTGATCATATGGGAAGACCCCTTTTCATTTCAGCAATTCTATCTTATCCTCACCAAAATATTATTTTCTTCCAACAAATTCCTCGTTGATTAATTGACTCAGCAGAGTATCCAAACTGCTGGGAAGAAACTGATATGAATCCAAGAATCTAAGAACAACTTTATTTCCATTTTCTAATTTGATAGTTTTCTCTATTGCAATATATTTATCTTTACTGCGTAGTATAATATTAATAATCTCTGCATCATACCCTAATTCATTGATAAATAAATGTGAATCAACATTTTGTGAATTGTGAATGAATACTGGAATGAAGCTAGGTTTTTGTGTTTGCTAGTTACATGAATTAAACATTGTATGGATATATTCTCCATTAAAATGGTTGGGGTGCATCCTTTTTTCACTATTATAATTAAAATTATGTTTACAGTATTTACATCGTATGGTATAATCATTTTCCTGTTGTTGTTCTGGTCTAAGATGCTTCATGGGTATTTCATTATGTAAGATTGGACCATATTTTTCACCCCACTCTCGAAGTTTTCGAATAAATTTTTTGGCTGCATCTTCACCTCGATAAAAATATAGTTGTTCTGGAGTATATTGTTCATATGTTTTTACTAGTTTTAGTGCAAAACCACAATCTTTATGTTTAGCTATATTTGTTGTACTTGATGCATTCGAATCTGGGATGCATGTTGCCATTGGTTCTTGTATTGTTTCAAAATCTGCGTAAATTACAAATGGATGTTTTACTAATGATTTATAATTAATAAATTTTATATTTTTAGATGAAAAATTATAAGTCCCAGGAGGGTAGAGAGAACAATATTTAATATGCTCTTTTAATTTCTCTTCACATGTTTTCCCACCTCTTCAATCAAATTTGACAAGCATCGATCACATATTGTTATTTTACCATGATGTGATGTTATTTGACTATGTACTAATCGTCCTAGATCCTGTATGAGACAATAATGTTTCTTGTTTCTCTCTGTAACACATAATAAATGTATAACACGTGTACCATCTGCTTCTGGATAGTGACGCAGTATACAAAGTTCACCTTTTTCATCAATAACGTAAACTTGCACAGATATTGGTTGATTGTAGTGTTCTTCATATTGTTTTTCAAATTGACTATTATCTGACATATCTACTGGATATTTTATGCCTGACATAGGTTTTTGAACTCTGATATATATTCAGGATAATTGTATTTAGAGATACGATATTTATTGTGAGATGCTGGATGAAAATAGGCTATGAGACACCATAAAAAATATTTTTTTTTCATAATTTTTAATATTTATTACAGCATTCTTGTTTTCGATATGCTTGGGTAAATTAATATAACAAGATCCCCCAAGAGGGTAATATCTTGCAATTTTTAATTCAAGTTTATGGTTTGTATCACAAAGTGACCAACCCGAACCTCTTCCTTGGAACTGTTCATGTTATAAGATAAGTTCTTTACATGCTTTATAATAAATATTATGCAAAAGATTAATATCATTATGGTGTAAATGTAGCACACTTGTACAATGAATATATCGTTGTTTTTCTATATAAAAATTTATATACATAGATGATAAATTAAAATATATTTTGACAGAACTCACTTCATGTTTATTTTGAATTGCATATATATTTTTTTCTTTCAGTTTAGCTAAAAATTTAGAATATCTGAGCCTTCATCATTTATATCTGATGTGGTAGTTTTGTTTGTATACATTTTTTTGTTTTTGGTTGAATTTAATTCTTTTGTTATTCATTTTTGTTATTATATAATTTTTTTAAAAAATGTTAGGTTTTATATATTAAATATTTTAAAAATAAAATTTCTTAGGTTTTATATATTTAATTTTTATTTTATAAAAGAATGTTAGGTTTTATATATTGATTTTTTAGAACAATTTCTACTTAATAAAAAATAATTATAAATTTATATGTTATTAGTATTCTACACACCAATATACATATATATTATTATATATAGCCTTTTTGTTCTAAAAATACCCAAATGTACATTTTCAGACGTAAAATTTAATCAGAATATATACTTTTGAGAAATAATTATATGCATTACACAGTACTGCAATACTGATAACTTAACACCAATATCTACACATTTCAGACGTAAATTTCAGTCAGAAATACACACTCATTTTGAGAATTAATTATATGCACTAGACAGTACTGATAACTTAAAACCAATATCTACACATTTCAGACGTAAAATTAATAGAATATACACATTTGAGAAATAATTATATGCACTACACAGCACTGCACTGCTAATAACTTAAAACCAGTATCTACAATTCTATTTCTCTTAAAATCTGGATAATTGTAAATATACTGATTTAGCCTCAAAAAAAGTACATTTTACCCTATAAAAATGAGTAGTTAAATTTGATAAAAAAACTCATAATTATATCTTATATTATAAAAAAGGGTAAAATTTAGATTTTTTATATATTTTCACCTATGAGTTGAGCTTTGATAAAGAATAATTATTTTTCGTGCTATAAAACGAGTAAAATTGGGTGTTTTTTGATATTTTCCCCTTGGAAAATTAGCTGAAATCGGGGTAAAATGAAAATACAAAAATAAATGTTTACAAACGAAGCAATATATCTACTATCACCTGATCGTATTATGTGGTCAAATGGACACACGGGAAAGAATTTCCGTTTGTTTCTTTAATTTTGGACATTAGTATATTTCATCCCGAAATATAATGACAAAAATAGAGCCTTCTAGCTTTTACAAATTACGTACGTCGGATGACGCGTGAATTTTTTAATTGTTAGCCGTTCACTTTGTGCTAATTATTTTTTGTTTTCAAAATATAAAGCAAATATAAGGTAAACCTAGTACTATGCTACGCGGTAAGCCGCAAGTCAAGGTCTCAACTGGGTTATTTGGTGATTGATTGGTGGAATAATGGGAATTAACATTACGATGTGACATAGAGGTTGGTTAACTATTTCAAATATGACTTTCAGTATTTAGTCAATCTGTTACGCGATTGTGGAACCTAGGTTATCAAATTTCCGGGAGAGTAAACATTTGCTAATAATGACCTGTCGAAGCCGCAGAGAATGAGAAATGTACATAAGAAACTTAGTGCTCCTTTTAAGCCTTTCAAACATTACATCTGCACATAGACTAATCATTCAGAACACCTGATTCGAACACCGGATTGAATCATGACACAGTCTAACTTTATCCACCCCGACATTCTCGAAACTATTAACTTTCAAGGTAACATTCACGAGGATGTATTAAAATTCATTGATAAATTTGACAGTTTAGCCATTCTTAATGAGTGGAATGACTCAAAGAAAAGGCAGATGCTACCTGGATTTTTGCGTGGTCCAGCATTGGGATGGCAGAATACTTCGAGTCGAAGCCAGGAAGCTCAGAGTATAGATTTTGCTTTTTCAAAAACTAAAATTGTAGAGGAATTTAGAGAACCGTGAGACACTTTTCAAATTAGAAGCACAAATCCGATTACGTATCCATTATGAAAATGAACCTGTTTCAAAATACGTGAGAGAGAAACAGTTATTGTTATTGAAACTAGACCCTGCCATGGAAATCAGTGAACAAATTAAGAAAATAAGGCGGATTTACAACCTGAATTTATTAAAGAAGTTTATAACAGGGAATATGATTCAGTGCATAAAATGTTACGAGATCTATTAAAAGTTGAACAATTTCGGGAAAAACGCACAATTCAAAAACTTGAATATGAGACATGGAAACATTTGTCATGTTCCAAACCGAGCTGTGCATACACGCCGATTAAGCAAGCTATCACATTTCAGCGCAAGGTCAATGGTAATGTTGATATAAAGCATTCTCAGGCTAATCGGGAGATCGAGGAAAGATTGCATGCAATGCAACAGGAACTTGATCATTTAAAGGCTCAACAAATGAAAAGTCGAACACGGGACTCCAGTCTCATGAGTCAGATTTAGAATCACAATTTCAGAACCTTGCTACTAAAATAAATGAACTTGTAGAACATCAGAAAATATATTCATTCACTGAGTCATCATTCTCAAATACACTTACAGAACATGATCCTAGAGATAGAAACAATAGGAGAACCTATTAAAATAATAGTAATAATTGAGCTTACGCACAGTGCCAGAATATAAATACTTGGCATAAAAACCACAATAATAACTTTAACACACGCTCGCATAGGGGGAAATGGCGGTAACCCTCGATTTCAGCGTTTGCACTTCAACGCCGCGAACATCTTTGGATGGGGCGCGAAAATCTAAATAATCACAATAATCATGTTGTTAATGCAAATCACTCTACTTTTCATAAGAATACAAGCAATTTAAACACGTACGAGCTGCATATGACGGGTACCTATGTACAGGGCTCTCCGGAAAACGTTAACGGTCTCCACTTTTCCTTCTGAAGATCCGATTTACCTTAATTTGAAAGTGGATGGGGAAAATCAGTAGTTCCTCCTGGATAGTGAAAGTCAGAGTTCGGGATACTCATCAATGCGAAGAGATTTAATATTAACGCTACAATAAGGGGCCACTGATAGTCAACTGACGATTAACGAGAATTTGTTACTACCATTTTCAATAAATGGCCATACATTTGTTCATCCATTTAGAATCATTCAGAATTTTAATTCAGGTACCATACTAGGAAAATATTTATTGAAGGGACCGAATACAAAGTTAGATTTTGAGAAAAATAGGCTTACATTGGCACACCTCCTACAAACGTAATGAAAACTGAGAATAAGAAATCCTTTACTATTAAAATTACCAATATATTACAGCATGTTTTACAGCCTGAATTTGTAGCAGCTAAAATATAGAAGTGAAATCTTGGACACATTTATACATCCGACTGAAATTAGTTAATACTTGTGTAATAGATAGGACGCTCTTCGAACCGGACCTACAGTTTCAAGAGAAAACAAGGCTAATGATCCACAGAGCAATAATTAACCCTGATTCGAATCTTATTTGGATCACAAATCCTTTAAATTATAATGTTACAATTAAGAAAGGCACTATTATCGGGAAAGCTGAGACATGGGATAGGTCAATCACAAGTAACAATAATGATGAGAATAAGGATGAAATTGGTGAACATGCACATGTTCTCGCGACGGAAGAGCCAGGTAACGTCAGTGACACACGGCCGGACCCTAATCGGTTTGATGTGAATCCGAATTTGGAACCCCAGGAAGAGGAGCAACCTTAACTGTTTTAATGAAATATCTGCATGCTTTGTGTGGTTAAAAGTGTATATAAGTAGAGCCTAATATATAAACATAGAATTCAGCTAGAAGATGATACAGAATTCCAGTTAAAATCTTACCCGATTCCAATTCACCTCCGTCAAGAAATTAAAGATCAGATTGAGACTTTATTAAGGCAAGGGGTAATTTCTCGCACCCAAATACCTTTCAGCTCTCCGCCCATCCTTTTAAAAAATCTAAGAGGGGTTATAGATTATGCCAAAATTATCGTATATTGAATGCATCTTCTGTATTTGACGCTCTGGGAGTGAAAATATCAATGAAATATTATAAAATATGCCGGGGCAAAACATTTTACTCTACTGCAGATTTTAAAAGTGGTTTCTTTAACATCCCTCTCACTGAAAACTAAGAAATATGCGGCCTTTACAATAAATACCAGGAATGTCGCAATACCAAATGAACGTCGTCCCAGAGGCAGTTCTATGACCCTTTGTTTACAAATAGAGTGCGCTGATATGGACCCCAACCACTTTGCTCATTATGTGGATGATCTCTTTTGCTGCGAAATTACCTTCGAAGAAATGCTCAGAACTCTGGAAATAATGTTGCAATGTTTACAGGCCGCAGGATTAAAACTTGCAATAGAGAAATGTCACTTTGTCTACTCTGAAATTATAGCGGTAGGACATAAAATTGGACATTTGGTTACCGGATTAATGAAAAAATAATCGATTCCATCAAGAAATATAAAATACCAACAACTGTGAAACAAGTTCGCACATTTCTCGGATTAAGATCCAATGTTAGTAAATTTTTAAAATCTTGCACGGGAAAAGCACTCTCTTTGCAAAAATTAATTGGGAAAAATAAAAGAAATGTCTTGGTAGAAAAACAGCAAAGTGTGTTTGGGAGGTTGAAAAAAGCTTTGCTTACAGCTGCTGTATTGATGTCATATGACCTATACAAAGAAATAAGGGTATTCACCGATGCAAGTAGCAAGGCTGTTGGTGCGGTGATTTTACAACCAAATGCGAACGGTGAATTTCAGCCTATTTCATGTTGTAGTAGCGTGTGAAAGACCATGAAACTCGACTTTCAACCATCGAGCAAGAATTGTTGGCAATCATATATGCATTAAGTCATTCAGATTCTATCTGACATTTCGATATATTCACTGACAATAAAGCGATTACATTCATTAGGACCTTAACACAAACAATTGATGTTGCAGTGCACCAACGAGAGGATTCCTTTTTTGGAAACATCATTAATATTTTGGATGGGAAAGATGAGGAAAAGGGCAATGATTAGGGATGGACGATATCGGAAATTGATATCGCTATATATCGTCAAGACAATATAATCACAGACGATATGATACGATATTATTCCGTATCGTCATATGGCCTATATATCGTTACCACTACATGTATCGCCAAATATCGTGACGACATAACGCCGACACTATATATATCGTCAATATATCGTAACGTTATATCGTCTAGTTGATACCGCCTGTACGATATTTTTTCAATATCGCGATATATCGCCCAACACTTAGAACGATGAGGTGAAATGCAATACAAAAACATTAATTACTACTATATAATAACTGTGATAAATTTATATTACAATAAATTATCATGAACTATTTTGGTCGTGATGAAAGTAAAAATAGTGAAAAAATACAAAAGCACTGTAACTCATGTGTGAGCTCGACATTCACATGTATACCAATGAAGAGTTAAGGTATAGTAATGAATTTTAACGTGTATACTGCGTTAGACTTAGGCGAGAATAAGTATCTGGTTTGGAATATTACGAAGGAGGTAATGTTTTAAGGTGTAAAAGCTCCATTTCTAATCTTTTCGGTAACACACAATACCGAGGTATGCAAACATTGAAATTTGCCATAATTGGTTTACAGCAGAACTCTTCTTCTCGTTGCAGAAGCGATGAAGTCGAAAGAGGTGGAATCGGCAGATTAGGTTTTCAAGTACACCTTAGCAGAATAAGAAGGCGTATGATTGTGGTCCGCAACATAGTGGACATTGCAGGTATGTTTCTTCAATGTCAATTACTTACTGACATTAACTTAGAAAATATATAATGCTGTCATTCTATATATGAAACGAGATTTAACTTTATAATCGGACATAGGCGTAAGGTAAAACAAATGGTAAATGTGAGCTCCTGGCAAGGGTGACTTTTAACCATATCATAAGTCAACGTTTGTAACACAAATATTTTCATACTTTCAAACTCCATTATTAAAACCACTAATTATTGTCTGCTTTCTTAAGTCTACTTTGTGCACAGATAGGCTAATCGGGGCTGGGCATACAGTCCAAAGTGTCATTCCTAACGGAATGTTAATACTGGGTTGGGATCGAACTAGAGACCTTTAGATTTTATTGGGTGGTGTAATTATTCATCATTCATCTTTCAGATGGTTGTCATTCGCTTGGCCTAAGCCGGACTCTGTGGCTGATTGGTTAGCACTTCGCGCTTCGACACCAAGGGTCCCGGGTTCGAATCCCGCTCGGGCATGGTTGTTTGTGAATGTCCATTCATCAATTTCATAATTTTGTCACTCATCCCCATCTTCGCAAATTAGCCAAGAGGCACAAAACGCGAAGTCAAATAAAATCAATAAATCAATCAATCAATCGCTTGACCTAAATGTGATGTATGCTAGAGGTTACATGTACAATATTTGTATTTTGTTCTCTCCATGACTGAACCGCTATGGATGTACTTAGGAAAAGGACTTTACCTGCCTCTCGTTGATGTAGGTTATTCATCATCCTCCCAATTGTCACATGTCACCGTCACATATCTGACAACCTGTCACAATCCCGTTCAATCTCAAACTATTCAAAATCATCCCTCACTTCCTTACTCTCTCTCAAACCCAGTACCTCACTCTATCTCGACCACTCCCCAACTGTCCTCTGTCCTCGTTCCCTCTCGATTCCAATTTTCACTCCATACCTGTCTCTCAAGTCAATAACCTAACGTTTGCCTAATTACTTATTCAGCATTCCTTTCTCTGTTTCCTGTTATTCTAAGAATGACAGAAGACTTGTCACTTCTACCCAATACCTTGGGAACGATAAGCATTCAAACTACTATGTGCGTCCAATGACGAACGAATCCAGAATTCCTTGATTACGAGTCGGCGAAGCTCACAAACTATTGGGAAAATTATATAATTGATCAAGAAATTCCAAACATTTAGGGGTTTCTTATCTTTGCTAGAAAAAGAATGAGAAACATGCAAAGACGTTATTAAATCCAATAGGTAATTTTGCCTTTCACCATTCCTAGTAAATAGAAACTTGCATCGTAAAGTTTCCGCAAGTTCGCGTATAAGGAGCGAGCATGAATTCAAAACATGTAAATATTAGTTCAATTGTTGTAGAATAAGACATCTAGAATAATACTTTTTGCAAGATGCAATATGAATATATAAAAATTCTCTACAGTCAAACATTGAACGCTCAGAAAAGAGACTAAATGTAGAGAAAATAATTTTTTTGTAGTTAGAAGTTAATTTTTATCTTAATGTTTCATTTTCATTCAGGTTTGTTAAAAATCAGTGCTAGGACCGCCCATAAAGAAACCAAACTGTCAAAAAAGGAGCCAAAGCAAATAAAAAGGTACCGTTATCTGGCAACACTGCAAAGAGCTATATCGAAACGTCCCGTCAGTGCATGTTTCAACCTCTTACAGGCAGTCGGTAAACGGGGCAAGCGTGCGTCAGAGGCAGGTCGTGTGCTGGCGACGTACAAAATACGCGCACCAAGATGGAACAACGTTACAACATAAAGTTTTGTTACAAATGGGGCAAATCGTTTACAGAAACGTTACAGATGATACGGTCAGTGTATGGTGATGCAGCATTATCAAGAACCCAGGTGTATGAGAGGTAAAATTGTTTCAAAGGTGGACGTGAAAGTGTCGTATATGAAGCAAGATCAGGACGCCCTTCTACATCAAGGGATGACGACAATGTGGAGAAAGTTCGTGCACTTGTTTTGATTCCCGAGGACTGATCTACCATGAATTTGTCCGTGAAAACCAAACAGTCAATCAGTGGTATTAGAAGGAAGTCCTTGGTCGACTTAGAAACTGGATGAAGTGGGTTAGGAAGGACCTCTGTAATTCTGGCCAATGGTTTCTGTTACATTATAGTGCTCGGCCTCATACCGCATTGTGTGTACAACAATACATTGCTAAGCAATCAGGGAGAGTGAACAGTCACCCTCCATATTCTCCGGGCTTATGGCCTACTGATTTTTTTCCTTTTTCCCAAGCTTAAGATGGCTATGAAAGGGCGAAGATTTCACGACGTCGCGGACAATAAATTAAGTGTTACGCGTATTTTGCGTACACTTACTGTCAATGACTATCAACAGCATTTTCAAGACCTGTACAAACGCTGGTCAAGGTGTATTGACTCCTCTGGTGATTATTTTGAAGGTGATAAAGCCATTTGAAGGTAATTACTTGCTTTGTTTCCTAAAACAAAAGAGTTCAGTTTTTTCATAGGCGGACCTTGTATGAAGTGCTTTTTCATATCCTTACCCTCCCCTCAAATTACTGCCAGCTCTTCAAAGTAAACAAGTTTAATTAGCACATTGTCTTAAACAGATATAGCTATTTGCAAAATACAACACCACAAAGTTTACCTACTACACATACAAGTATATTAATTCATATAATCAATACATCTCAATTCCCTCTTCTACGTGATACCAAGTCATTGCTATGAAATATCCCTGAATGATAAATTCTATATAAAAATTGTAGAATTGAAAAAAAGGTATCGGTTTGTGTGCAATATTACATTAGGGAAACGTTGGGCAAGGTTGTGCTCATACAGTTATAAACACTGAGGATGAAAACGGTGTTCATGCTTGAGTTTTATGTTAAACGTAAATACGTATGGGCGATTTATCATTGTCGTAATTCGTATTGAACATTTCATTTCTCTATTTTAACATTTCAATATTAAAACTTGAATTTTTATGGCAAGTAAATATATTCTTCCACGTATGGAGCAAGAGGAGGAAACACATTTTTTTAAAAAAAGTGGCTTCTAAAACAATTATTCATATATGTTTGTTAGTTTCAATAAACTTTATGTGTAAAGAAGGGTTGAATTAAAGGATTGAAAATACATATGTTTGTTCTTATTTAGTCTCATTCTTTGTGATTAAACATCAGTAATTGGAAGTAACTAGTAATGCACTTACAAGTACACTTAACATTTACTTTTTGAGGATTTCTAACTTTAACTAGCTACTTTTAAAAGCAAGTAGCTTTAACAGAATTACTTTTTGTACAATGGAGATAACATTATCAATAGGTCGCTTCACAGATACTTTAAAGAACTAAATTTGCAACTGGAGAGAAGAGCTAAATTTGTCAACCATGTTTGTAAATATGTCTTCTCTGCATGCTTAGGTGAAAGGATTTTCTTTTAATCGCCTAAATTAAGAAAGTTAGGCTTCGTTGTATATTAATTTTTTAAAGTTCATTCCTTATTACAATTCCACATTATAATATAAAATGGAACAATACACTGATGACTTTTTCCATTTGTTGTTGTTGTTGTTGTTAATATATGTAGACTTACATTATGTATCAGAGACATAAATAAAACACATGCAAGTCTTCATATGTATATTCATTTTATTACAAATTATGATCACTCATTCGTGTAATTTGTTTGCATGAAAATTGCAATCAGAAAATAACTATTGTTGTAATCCCGTCTTACCTGGAATCTGAGGTCACAGGGATGCTTCAATAATACATTTTAGGTAGAGAGAGTGATGTTCTTGTCCAGATGCTTCTTGCTGACCGAATTGTGACTGATGCCAAGGTTCGATTCCGTGACCCTTGGCTCACTGATCCGAGCGATCCCGCGCGACTCGCTGCATGCTTATGCAGCCGTAACATCGTGTACCGTCGTCGTAGTTCTGTCAGTTGTAATGTGTCGTAGAGTAATCCAAATGTAATCAGAGACTAATCCAAATGAGACTAATGATCCAAATGAGACCGAGCTCGGGGAGCGAGCTTCCTTTTATAATCTTAGGCTTCGAAAGGTTGTTGTTAAACCTTTCGAACACGCTGGATCTTGTTTAGATCCACGTATTTGCCTTTCAGTCATTGCTTCACGGAAGTTACAAAGTTTGCGCATTCTTGGGATCGCTCGCTGGTCGGACAATTCCAGGAAATAAACAAGCGTAAATATTCTCTTGACAAGGTTTTCTCGTATTCGTAATCTCCATATCTCTACACTATATAGTTACTTTCCAAGTACCAGTAACTGTAACTCAGTCAGTTACTTTTAAAAAGTAACTTTCACAACACTGTTAAATATTAATTACTCTGCCTTGCCACACGTTCTTCTACATACATTTACTACTGGGTGAGTCTTTTAAAGGAGGCCCTATGGATGTAGGCATGTAGGCAACCTTCGTACACCGAAGAGAACAGCGGGTTAGAGAACAGTCCAGGATATTGGTGCCAAGCATATTCGACAACATGACATGACATATCCTGGGCTGTTCTCTGCCCCGCTCTTCTCTTCGGTATACCAGGGTTGCCTACAAGCAAGGAGCACATTTTCCACGGGTCCTCTTTTAAAAGACTCACCCACATATATATATATATATATATATATATATATATATATATATATATATATATATATATCTAAGAATACATTTCCTGGGTTAATATTTGTATTGCTGTATTCCTAATAAGGATTTTATTACGATTATTTTCTTCCAATTTCAGTGTCCATCGGTGGTGTAGCTGGGTTCTTCGTCGGAGCTAGTTTGATGAGCATAGTGGAGATTTTTTACTTCTTGCTTCTCAGACCTATTTTCTTATACTTAACATACAAATCAGGAGATTAAAATCATTATTAATATAAGTGCTTCCGTAATTCTGTAGTGTACTTGGTTTGTGTGGCAGTTATGGCATCCCCGTAGATTTTGGTAAGAGAAGCTAAGCAAAGGTCTTGTAATATGTTTAAATAAAGTAAATCTTCTCAACAGTACAGAAGGAAGCCTATCAACACTATCTAGTTATTGTCAACCATTCATGTCCAATACTTTTCATCTTATATCTTATTTATATGATTTAAAGGAACACAAAAAATTTGTAATACAATGGCTGGTGAGAGACCTATATCTATAGGACAGAAGGTTTAACCTTGCACGGCTCCAGCCAAAACCTTTTCTGTCGTCTGCAGGCGTTGTTGCCACTGCTTTCGGCGCAGGTCAGCAAACGTGGTAACAGACAGCGATGCGAGCAGTCATTTTGGAGTGCAAGCACAGATGTCTCCACCAGCGGAACATTCATGTCAATGACAATGTGGTAATGGAGGACTCATATTTCCCACGCGAAGGAAACGACGACTCCTGGTAGGTGTAGGAAAAAGCACGTGTTGACTCCAAGGTTTCTGCCATTAGCTGAAAACACCCACGTGATGCCCGGAAAAGTCGGCTAGCAGAAGGAAATCTACAGTTTGGCGCCAACTATACACATTAAACCATTTCAATTGAAATTAACCAGGATTTCTTTTATGTAGGATCCGAAAATTTGAGGGGAGGGGAGGAAATATCCGATAAGCTGTTGAAGTATTAGATGTGATCACCAAAGCTGTAGTAGCTAGAGGTACAAGTGTAGAGTTGGCCCAAAGTAATGGAAGAATTAGACTCTTTGATAACCCACTCCGACTTGACAATAGCTGTCGCACGGCTTATTGCTTGGTGCTTATTGTTTACATTCAATTCTCAGAACTATTCGAATAGTACTACATTTAACAAATTAACAATGTTATCAAATTTCCAGTAATTTTCATTTAGAAAATAGTATATTTATAAATTAACTAATACTTATTAGCAACGATTCTAATAATGATGAACATGTTTAAATGTGAGTTAGCCCAAAAGAAACGGAACATTTTCGCATCACGACAGCACTTCGAAAAAAAGTCGGGGCAGGGATTCAAAACAATGAACTGTCCCGGCTAAATCGATTGTTTGGTAGCCTTGCAAAAATGGTCATAAAACTAAAATTACCAAATTTCTACAAATTTCTGGGGCGTGCCTCTGTCTATAAACAATCAGTTTATTTATGCAAGATCAAAATCTAGAACATGCAAACTGACATTCAAACGAGAATCAGATATTGCATCTAAATATTTTATTTATTCAATCTTTTCAATTTCGGAATTATTTATAATATATTTTCAAAAAATCTTGTGAATTTTATAACGAATGTTAAATATTTGGATTGAGGTATTTAAATTTAACCCATTAACTGATAAATGAGTTAATATCTGTTTGAAGATTCCTGAGGTCTTCAGTGGTTATAATTTACGGCCATCTTTATTCCAAGGGAGGCCGGAGTCCTGAAAATTGCCAACGCTGTTACGCAGTCTTAAAAATCAAGGAGCAACGCATGACGCGAAAGCAAAATTAATGTTGAGTTGTTTTTTTTAAGAAAGAAGGGCATCTGCGTAAAATGTTTTTGTTGTTCTAATTCTGAACAGAAGATTGACATTACCAAGTAAGTGAAAAAATGCTGTAACAATTGAAATATTAATTTGCCGTTAAATAATTTAAAATAAGCATAAAACACAAAGCCAACTTTACGCAGCATGGAACTTTTCCATAATGTGTAGTTTGCTTTTATTTTATTTGCTAGCCTTTCGGAATGACATTCGAAGCTCTTTGGCAAGTAAAGATATAAATGATTTAAGATCTAACACACTGGTTTTAAAGTTTTGATGGTAAGATGCGCAAAATAGTTATGGGTGTTGTAAACCACCATGGACGACTATTACGGTCAGATGTAAGGTAACGTATATAGGAGTAGGGCCCCACACATTATCAATGTCGGTCATTTTGGAAGCAATGTGATCAGCACCACGTTCCACCGCCTTCACCCTCTAGGGTTGCTTCCAGCTAAACAGGGGTTACGTCAGATCTCCGATAATCTGTTTTGCAAAGTAGGAAATCGAGACTGAACTGGATAGGATGAAGATAAATATGTCATCGGGACCTGACAATATTCCCTCTGAGTAGCTACAGTGTGCAAGACAGAAATTGTCAAAATACTTGACCATGTTATGCAACGAAGCTCTTGATCAAAACTATTTTGCGGAGTTCTGGACCGGACGATGTGGTCTCAACTTTAGGCACCAGGACAATAGCACACACTCCCGAATGTATGCGGCGGAGGATGGATACAGGCAGGTTTCGAAATCGGTCTGCGGCTAGTGCTTAAAGTTTGTGTTTGGTGGTCCTTATAACCCATAAAAAATTCCAACTTAATCAGATAATATCTTCAGGCTGTGCTTTTTAGTCAAAATTTTAAATTTTTATGAAAAAATGTAAAAAATTTGCAATTTTTCATGATGGTTTCTCGATGATTCTGGACTGATTTCATGGCAAAAAATTACATATATTGCTTGTATGTTGCTTAATATTAACGATTTAGTGTGTTTGAATCAGGGAAAATGGTTTCTTTGTTCACCAAAATTCGTCAAAAAACGCCAAATATACAGAAATGTTACGGGTGTTGGTTAGGCAATAACCTGCTATAATTACTCGACCTCACCGTCTTAAATTTACCAAAAACGATAAGGTAATAGGAAAGGAAGTAAACTGCAGCTCTTAGTTCATCGATTAATCGACTATCCAGCACTCACTACGAGGAGATGGCTGCAATCGAGTGCCGCCCGCAAACCCACCCAGGTAGACTGGCCTCTTTAGGTTTTAAAGTCCGCTTTGGTATCAAACTTTGGTAATATTTTCCTGTCCTCCAATCGAGCTCTAATATAGCCATCTCGGGAGTCATAACCATACAGCATACATACAGCTTATGTCTTAAGAGCAGGTGATGGATTTGACGTTGCTACATACGGCAATTGATGCAGCAGTTACATCTCTGACTCACCGTTCCACTGCCTGGCTATGATACGGCAGGTCAGAAAAAGGTCTGCAGTTTTCCTAGGGAATCGTCGCTTCCTGCTGCGATCTCTTCTTAGTCTTCATTCGTAAGTAAGTGTGCTACTGGAGGCGATGTTATTTCTTATTTTCCCCAGTGCACTAAATCTGTGTAATCTTTGGCATTAAAGTTAATCACTGGGGGAGAAAATTTTCTAATGGTGTTGTTTGGTTGGCTTTTTCTTGCTTCCGATCTTCTTCGCCGCGTTTTGACGCACATTTGGACGACTGTCTGCCAACATACCAACAAGTATGTTTTCTGGATGCCCCCAAAAAGCATGATTTTGAAGACGTTCATAGAGAAAAGTCTTTAAATCGTTTGGTAAGTACTCCATTTTCTGCAATGTTAGCCACAGGTATTTTGACGCGTCCTTGATAGTTCCATAGCATTTGATGTAAAACCACATGGGAGCGTAAACTTTCACGACAAATTATGTCAATGTCTTAAGAGCAGGTGATGGATTTGACGTTGGCACATACAGTCGAAGGATGCGCCCTGCAAGAGTCAGCCATCAAGCATGCTGAATGGGCCCAGGAAGACACATCGCAAGATCATTTGGACACACTCTACTGTTTGCAGCCTGGCACATTTTGTAGAGGTAAGCCTGGTCTGTGCTGAGAACATCAACGTCAATATCAGGAAGAACTGCTTCAATTTTTTCGAACTGGACGTTGGGCCGGTCTTGGCAGGTAGACAAGCTCTTTCCTACGTTGCCATGAAATCCCTTCGGGCCGGATGTCTTGCCGTCAATTTTCTCAAAAATGTGTCTTAGGGGCAGTTCAAGAATGCAATTGACACACAATCCATTGGAGAGGACGCTGAATATATTCTTCTAAATGCGAGATGATGCCGGTGTGCTTCCCCGTGTTCTTCCTCTCTCCGTCGGATACTATGCACGACAATTTCGTCAAATCTAAGCCTTCTTCGCAAAGAAAGTTCCAAATAGCGGCAGTTGCTCCTTCTACGTCGGCTGTTTTGGGCGTAACATGGGTAAGGTAGAATGAACCAGGTTCCTCGATGAGAGAAATGTGCTCTTCTTGACAAGTCCGTTGGTACTTTTTCCAGTCTCTTCACATGTCTCTTTCACCAAAGTAGAATCCATCGAAGTACAACGACAAAATTTTCTTGTTCTGGGGACATTGTTGTTCTTGTAGTGTTTGTCCCGTTTGTGAGCGCTGTCGGCTGACATTATTTCTGTCTATAACAATGTTAAATTTCTCCTTTTGAGGTAGTGTTTTATCTATATCACTCAGAAGACTTAACGCCAAATGTGCAGCTACTCTGTCTGACACACCATGCCTCTCACAAGCACGCGAAAACGAACTCAGATTGACCCTGGTCTGACTACTTGTTCCTGAGTTAAACTTCTTTCGCGGAATTAATTCTCCATCTTCATCATCGCCAGGTAAGTCTTTCTTGTCTTCGACATTTTCAGCTTCGTCCACTTGCCGCACTTCTGAAAATGAAAAAAAATCACACGGGCGATGGGAGCACTAGGGTGACGGAAGAAGAGTCTTACAGGTGCAGGATATAAGCAACGCACATTCTGGTGTCATTAATGTATTTGGATCTACCTTTTCAAGGTAAGTGTTGGATAGTCTATTAGCCGATAAACTAAGAGCTGCAGTTTACTTCCATTCCTATTACCTTATCGTTTTTGGTAAATTTAAGTCGGTGGGGTCAATTAATTATAGCGGGTTAATTCCTAACCAACATCCGTTTTTTGACGAATTTTGGCGAACTAAGAAACCATTTTCCCTGATTCAAACACACTAAATCGTTAATATTAAGCAACATACAAGCAATATATTTAATTTTTTGCCATGAAATCAGTCCAAAATCATCGAGAAACCATCAGGAAACATTGCAATTTTTTTACATTTTTTCATAAAAATTTAAAATTTTGACTAAAAAGTGCAGCCTGAAGATATTATCCGATCAAGTCGGAATTTCTTATGGGTTATGAGGACCACCAACCACAAACTTAAAGCACAAGCCGCAGACCGATTTCGAAAAAAAACGGTTTTTCGATCCACCCTAGTGTGCACACAGTTTATAATCATATTCTTTATAACATCGAGTAATTTTAGAAGCTGTGTTTTACGCTTGCTGCTACAAATTACACACGTTTCAATCTAGAAAAGTAAATATGTAATTTAAAGACTTTGTAAATTAAATGTAATTGGTTTTTAAAACACAGTAAATATATTATCGAGCCGTACTTTGCGATCCACCAAACGCTACCTCGGGACCCAACAGTGGGTCGCGCCTCATAGTTTGAGGAACGATACTCTAACGGATTAAAAATTGTGCACCTGGTAGTAAAAATGGTCCCGCACCGCGCGGTGTAAGGCGCCAGCCTTTGGGCTCCTGCACGAGACGTACGCGGCCGCCCCGATGGCGCAGTGGTAGCGTCCTCGCCATGTAATCAAGGGGTCCAGGGTTCGATACCCGGTGGAGGCTCAAGTGGTTCGGATCCCACTTTAAACCGTAGGTCCAGTCCCGATTAGCCTTACTGTGCATATGGTGGACTTAAAACACCAAATCAAACAAACAAATCAAAGAAACGAGACGTACGCAAGGTCTAGTCACCTGGGGGAAGCGTAAGAGAGAGATCGGCCTGTATATGAGACTGTGACCACACACCATTCTGAGAAATTTGGGTAACTACGAGTGAGTAGCGTAACCCGGTCATGGTTCGTCCTGCTGACCACACGTCACCCTGTAACTGGTTGGATTGTCTCCCACCTTTGCTGTGGCTTGTGGGATTTAGGCCGGCAGTCGGCAGATAGGCCTTGGCCTTCAAGGGCTTTTGCGTTACTGGCTATTATTATTAGTTATAGCAAAAGTGATTTGCAACCAGCTAAGTAACTGAATTACTAAAGGAAATATATTCTAATTCCTCCCTTCCCCTACCTTATGACACATATTGCAGCATGGTGCCAACGTGTAAACTATTTTACATCTATTTCAGAAAAGTATATAGCAACATGGAATTTCTATTATTATGAGGAAAAATTTTGATGGCCTGGTCTGCACCATTATCTATGCACACCCTTGCCGCCGTTTTTATTTCCTCCAAAGAACATCCTGAAGTATCAAGTGTGCTTTGCTTTCTCCAGAAATGTCTGAATTTTAACTAGCTCTATAGGCAATTTCTCTGTTACAATCATGTATACAACGCCCACAACAATACAAATGAAGATTCTTTCTATAAGGACTACTAAAAAGAACTAATTGTTAAGAATTTACAACACTTGATTGTTACTCTTCGAAATATTATTCTGTAAATAAGTAAAGCCCAGGTTGTCTTTACAGTTAGGCAACCAGAAATACAAAATTAATAAGCGGTACTGTATAACATTCAAGGATGAGAACACCAAATACAGAACATGAAGGATGAGCAGAAATAAATTATTGCTGGAAGAGACTGAATTTGAAGAACAAATGGAAATAGTCTTTCGAAAAATCACTTATACTCTTTACCAGTAATCTGTGGATCAAGTGAACGACAGAAAGTAGTGACTCGGGAGAGCTCAACCAATGAACGCGTGAGAGGGGAAAGTGAGACATGGAAGGGGAAACGAGATTGCAGTTACCAGCCGTTTGCAGTAGCGCGCACTACTCCGGCCCGCACGGTCTTTTCTCCCCCCCTATCCTTATGCCTGACGTTGTTCTACAGATTCCTGGGACAGAGTATTAATTTATTTAACTCTCAGAAAAGCATAAATTGTAACAAGCTGTGGGTGGCTTATCTAATATTTTAATAGACCAAGATATCTTACCCGTTTCCAATCAATACGCTGCCCATCTGGTTAAGAGTTTTGAGTGGCAGAACCATTTTCACACCATCGAAGATTCAGGGTTCAAACCTTTGCGTATAATTTTAGCTGGTCGGAAGTACAACTTGATAACCACAAAAGTATGAAACCGAGAAAAATGCAGGTGAAAGTTCATCAATTACGTTGTGACTTAAGGGTTACCCAGATGTTCTCATGTGTCTCTGGCTATTAGTGCCTACTGAATAAACTTCATTCACTATTGTACAGCAACTTTGACTGTGCAGCAACTGCATCCAATGTTATGTCAATTTTGAACGGAGTTTTACTCCAGAGCCGCTCATTTGTGAGTGTCCCATGCTGAATTTAATGATTTTATCATTCCTCTCTTTCGTCGCGATTAACCAAAAAGTTACACCATAACGTCGCAAAATTATAAGATGCAAATCTGAAAATATAAACTGGCTCACATCAGCAGAGTATTAAAAGGATACACGTACAGTTCATATATTTTGTTTCAACTTTGGTAATCTTAAGTCGCTTTGCAACTTCCTTTCAACGAGAAAGAATAAGAAACGCTTTGCGGGCCTAACACAATAGCCCCGTCTAGTTCGCTGCACTCTTTGACACTAGGTGTAGTGCAGGTGAATCCCGGTGTCAGGCTGGTGCAAGGAATTGACGTTCAACGAAGTAGCCGAATAGCGGCGTTCCAAGTTCAGAAGATTCTACAAATGCCTGTCTTCTGCTTTAAACGTTCATTTGATTAGTTAGCACGTACCACGTCACCATACATCACACGCTACACCGCTCCAGAACGTAGTGCAAAACAGTGACCAAATACACTACTTGACACCAAATAAACGAAGTAGAGGAGTTGGTGTTGCACCGTGGAACCAACTAGACGTGCGAGTGGAGAGAGAATGAAAAATTGCAGCAAACTAGAAAGGACTAATTATACATACGTTAGCCATATTCGAACCTAAAGCACTTGCCTCAATAGTGGTAACGTGTTAAAACTAGCAACTACGCCACAGGCACCAGCACTAACTTTCTACCGTTCAGAAACATTCAATCGTAGTGTTACACATACACATTGAAAATACATGTGTGAATGTATTTTAAATGGCAAATTGTCAAGAGAGAGAGACAGAGAGAGAGAGGGACTGAGCCTGTTGATAAAACTGGAGTTCGCTTTCATCCAGCGATTCTAAGAAACTTTGCAATTCGTAATTACAAATTGAAATTCATCGACATGATGCAATGAAATGTCAGTTTGAAGGCACGATATTGTACACACACAGTTCAATCCGTAACCTCTTGCATCAAAAGTGTTCGCTGGTTCTAACTTATCTTAAACGAAATTAATTAATGTTGAATTATGTAAGATCACCGAAAGAGAGTTATGCTAATGATCATTAGTAGGAACGAAGTAACTGGAAAAACGGGCCAATTGAAGTATTTTATTTGCAAGTATCTCTTGCCTCTTAGGGGTACCTTATTTTATGTGGCTTAGTCCACCACTGGATTAATTGTCGCGTGCATACTTGAGAGAGTTCTCTCGACAGCGCAGTTTCAAAATTGTGTGTATACTCCCGTTTTCGTGATGAAAAGATTATGGTAGATTGAAAATTAAAGGAATCGTAGGTTTAAATACAAACTGGTGTTATTATGTTTCATTTTTGTAAGACTTTTGTACACTGTAATAATTTTGTAGGGGGTCGTAATCGGGCATTTTTTGCCTCCGGGGCTTCCTTCATGGAGAACATTTATCTGAGTGAGTCAGTGAGATTGGGGCTTTATATATTGCTGGACAAAAAAAGGACACTTTTGACATTTATTTATTTACTCGTATTTACGTAAATGTAACACCTAGTCAGCTCCAAATCAATTTCATGCAATTTTGTTTTAATTTATTGATTTTCAATTTCTGTTGATGTTATTTCGTTTAATGTCTAGAGAGCCATGCATTTTGGTTCATAGTAACCATAGTAACAGATATTATTGACATTGATATTGCTGGCGTTTCTCCTGCAAGTGTATTGTAAGTTTGCTAGCTTGAAAATGAGACGTGAAAAGGTAGTAAAAGCAGTAGTTCTTCGTTATGATGGTCGTATTGTGCGCTATATTGCTAGGATATAGCACGAAGTACTACTATCCATGAAGCTGTCAAGACGGTATGATGCAACTAGTTCCTATGGTAGAAGACCGGCTTCTGGTCGAAAACGATGCACAACAGCACGGGAAGATCGTTTAATGCATATCATAGTGTTTAGAGGCTGTCGTACGATTTCAAATATTGTGGCACGGCGTTTGAGAAATGTTCATAGAGCTGTGGTTTCTTCACGAACAATTCATAGAAGACTGAATTAAATTGGATTATAATATCGAAGGCCGGCTACAGTTCCCAGGTTGTTAGCATGCCACCGGAAGCGAAGACTGGAATTATCTACACAACACTTATATTAGAATGTGGAGCTGAAAAAAGGTTTTATTCTCCGATGAGTCAAAATTCAACCTACGTTCATCAGACGGGCGTGAACATGTGTATAGAAGACCTAATGAGCGTTATTCACAATGTTGTTTCGTTGAAATAACACCCTTTGGAGGCGGTGGTGTCATGGTCTGGGAAGGTATCTTTTTGCAAGGACGTACAGAGTTGGTTCTTGTAGAGAATGGGGCAATGAGAGCTAACAGGTATATTACAGAATGTTTGGCAGATCATGTAGTACCATATGCACCATTCATAGGCCGGACTTTGTTTTTATGCATGACAATGCGTGTCCTCACATTGCGAATATTGTCACGGTGTATCTGGATGAAGTGGATTTGATTGATTGATTGATTAATTTATTTTACTTCGCGTTTTGTGCCTCTTGGCTAATTTGCGAAGATGAGGATGAGTGTTGAAATTTATGAATGGACATTCACAAACAACCAAGCCGACAGGGTCCGGCTGGACGAAGTTGGGATTACGCGATTAGAATGGTCACCACAAAGTCCGGACTTAAATCCAAGAGACCACGTCTGGGATCAACTGAAACGACATATCAGAAACCGCGCAATAGTTCCAGAAACAATTGAAGAGCTAAGACGTACTATTCAAGAAGGATAGGAGCAATTGGATCAAGAAGTGATTGCCAACCTTATTCGAAGTATGCCACGGCGGCTACAAGATGTAATTGATGCCCGGGAAGGTAACACCCGCTACTAGACAGCTTATATACCTCACCAGTACCAGTTAACAATATAAAAATATATATATATACATCTAAGGTTTCCTTTTCTTTGTAGTTTTCTGTAACTTTTGTTTTTGTTCTAATTTAACTTAACAATTGTTTTTCTGTTGAATATATTCTTATTTCCAATAATTTGTGCAACATTTATTTAACCTTTGAATCAGAATTTATGCGTTATCACAAAAAAATGCAAGTGCCCGGTTTATTTTGTCCAGCAGTGTATATATTGAACTCGCGAATGAAAAAGGGGTCAAGAACAGAACCAGGATATGAAAGAAAACGAGAATACCTTGAACCTCCAAATGAATGAACAGGAAGAAGATGGGCCTCGCCTTGAAGAAGTTAGGAGTGCCATTGAAAAGCTGAACAACAACAGAGCGCCAGGATCGGACAAAATAACAGCTGAGATGATGAAAATTTATGGAAGGGATTACTTGCGAAGCATGCAAGAGCTACTAGACAGAATATGGAAGGATAAAGAAATTCCATCACAATATATAAGAAAGGAGATCGTCTGCAAAGCGTTCCGATGACTTTCCCAATGTGTAAACAAAATAATAGGTAACTACCAATGTGGTTTCAGAGAGGTAAAATCCAACTCAGATCTCATACATACAATTATACAAATATTTGCAAAGACAAATGAATTGGGAAGAAACACATATCATCTCTACATAAACTAAAATGCTGCATTTGATAAAATAAAAAGGAGAGAGCTAATTGAAGCCATGAGGGAATTTGACATCCCACAGAAGCTTGTAAACTTAGTAGAAGATACCAAATACGATATAAAATATGATTTAACTACAGTTTAGGCCTAGTTTTTAATGTATGAAATAACCAATATCTTAAAGATATTTCTCTGCTTTATGCATCGGTTGTAGCTACACTCTCAGTTATACTTCAATGGCTAAATTTTTACCTGAGCGCTAGTACCATAGAGTACTTCACTGTAGCCAAAAATCAGATTTTTAACCTTTTGTACATCAGGCATATTGTGACTCAAAATGGTAAAAAGTGAAAAAGTCTAAAGTTAACTGATCTCGAAAGAGAGTAAGAATATTTTTTCAAGTTTCATATTTGGTACAAAAATACTACTAGAAGATGTGCTCTTTTGTAAAAAAAAATATCCTAGTCTTGAAAATTAACCCCTTCCATTGATAAAGATGCTATGAAAACAGCATTTCATTTGACATAAATGAAAATGACGCGCACTTTTTAGAATAATATGACGTAAGGAAGAGATTTACAACTTAACTAAACCCTTACTTTGATAAAGAGGGTCTGAGTAGTGAATTTTTTAAAACAAAAATGACAAATTATGCTATTTTATGAAGATTTACAGACATTACAATTGAAATATGAATGAGCGATCCCAACTACAATCTGCCCCCAGCAGGTAGGCAGTTTCCCAAATTAAAAATCAAACTGTGCTTCAATATATGATGGTTGGAATGTTCTTGTATACCATTTTACGATTACTCGAAAATGTTTTATGTAAGAGAATGTACAGTACCAGAAAACTATAATTTTCATATCCTTCGAGCCATAAATTTACTTCACAAAAATAAGTTAACTTCACAGGCATTTCAGTGGTCACTGGTGTATCTAACGAGAAGTATGGATATATACTGTTCTTTAGTTCCAGATGGTAATTATCGATATAAGATTTCTTTCCCAGTTATTTCATATCATGTACGGATATAATGTCCTTTTGCCTTTATCAAAATGATGATATCAAATGGGGTAAAATATACTAGCTCTTCTTTGGTCTTACGCCGAGCGGCCTACATGCTTTCAAGGGAAGTTGGGAGTGAGGAAGCGACCAATCCAGTTCGATGAGAAAGACAGTAGCTTGTATAACGAAGTGCGCACAGCACCTCCTCCCGCGACGTCATAACTCCTCACGGCGTCGCTGTTGTCTGGTCAACCACTTCCATTGCCAGCATGTAGGCCGCTTGCCGTAAGACCAGACAAGAGTTGTAATTTAATGTATTTATTTATTGAATTGTTGTTTTACGTCCACTTTATGCAGGAAACTTTAATCGGGACTGGTACTACAGTTTAAAGTGCGATCCGAAACACTGTGCCATGTATCTCGACCAGATATCGAACCCGGGACTCCTTGATTACAAGGCGACGACGTTACTATTACGCCATTGGGGAGGCCCATAAGCTGTAGTTTAACAGAACATAAATTATATCGATTGATTTCATTACATTGTTGCAGTGAACAATCGAAATCAATCGATACATACATACTAGATAATCAGAAACTACCATACGCTGTCCCCCTTATCTCTGGAGGAAGCGAACGAAAGTAGTGACGGGAGATGGCTCCACCAATGAACGCGTGAGTGGGAATAGTTTTGCGTGAAGGGGAGGGGGAATGACTGCAGCTACCAGTCTTCGAGCAGGGTGTACAGTCACCTCAGATAGAAGCCCTGCATCTCATAATAATGCCGTGCTACGCAATGCAGTTCCGGCCAGTAAAAAACATGTCCCAAGACTCATTTCCACTCACACTGGCCACCTGCTTATAGCTTGAACACGATTCAAACAAGACCTTGAATGATCACGTTCGACACAATCAACAGGAGGAGGGGTGTTTAGATTCGCTGATAATCACTGAGAAGAATTGACTTCCCTTTGATAACCGAAGGTATTACGTAGTCGATTTTCGAATCTTATCTTGCCACCGAAGTTCCCGGGTTCGATTCACATGGATGTTCTTTGTGAAGTTCCCTTCGTCAATTTCATCTAATTATTATCCATTCTGATCGTCGCGATAGCCAGAAGTGGAAGAAAAGTGACTCTATAGAACCAAAAATACAAATACATTAGTGAGGCGGTTGCAGAAATGTTCACATGTATAAATTTTATCTTGAATCATATTCTAGAGAGATAGAAGACATCCGATAGTCTGGTCCAGGGGAAATAGTAGTATTGTGTGTCAGTGTCAAATTTAAATATATATCTATGTAAAATAATAAGTTGGAATATCCGAGAAACTGCAATCTGTGAAGTTAGATCATATATGATCATTAGTATATTAAAGAGAGAGAAGACGTATCTGGCGAGTTATAGATGGGGCGAAAATTGTGGGGGGGACAAAATACATGGTAATATATTCCGAAATATTAGTTACATCTCACATGCATATTTCAAGAAATATTCCTTGAATCGCTATCGAATAAATAAATTAGTAGTTAGGCTCACATCTGGCTGGAGATTATATGACAGAGATGAAAATTCAATTAAACAAAAATGTATGGCTTTATCCTGTAAATGGGGGAGGGGGATATTTTGGAGGCAAGTGATCGAGGTGCTTTACCTTGGGGAAAAAATTTCCTCTACCCGCGCACACTTTCTTGCTTGTAATTTGGGCATCGGTTTGCACATGTTAAGAGTTCCTCACCTTAATTAGCACCGCCAAAGAAAACTACGGCGAAACCCTTTTAACTAATTTATTGGACTACATTATGTAATCCCTGGAAACACTTACCTGGCTGGTGTAATGGCCTGCGGTGGTGTCCTGCCTAGAGCTGTAGGCACTCTCTCTCTCTCTCTCTCTCACACACACACACACACACACATACAAACACACACACGCACACGTGTTTACTAAACTTCAATGTCTGCCTTGTTCATCCACTAAGCTGTCTATCGCAATCACAAATCTGTTCATCTCAACTATCACAAAACCTATCGCAACTCTCTATAAACCGTCTATCATAACTGTTCCGCAAAACTGCTCCTTCCTCTCCTTCTCTACCTTTATGCGCGACGTTGTTCTACAGATTCCTTGGACAGAGTATAAATGTATTTAAGGTAAGAACGTCGATTCGACCCTTCCTAATAGAAATATGTGTAATACATCGTTGGAAAGAGAATGGATCAAGGATTCCAGAAATGTATGATTTATGGTGAGGAAACAATTGTAAATGGGGAACAAAATATAGTATTAAGTTTCAGAATCCACCATTTTAAATTAAACATAATGAGCCTAATTTACGTGCAGATGAAAGACTAAATTGTTATGTTAGGCTTTTTGAGTTTAGTTCTCTTAGCATAAATAATACATTTACAGTGTATTTATGCTAAGAGAACCAAACCTAATGAACCTAACTTAACAACGTAGATCTTTCATGTAAAGTTTATTATTGCACGTCATAAGAAAGTTTTGTTTCTTTCGTTCTTCAACTCAAAACTGAAAGTTCAAAGACCGAAGAATACGTATTGTTGTGTGACGTTTCAAGCTGGAACAGCGGCGTCTCAGATGACAGTGAAGGCAGGGGTCGTCAGCATCTTTGCAGGCGGCTACAGCTGTCCGTACAAGGGTCATAGGACATCGGAGCTGTTGTCGTACTCTGCGGCGTGATCTCTGACAAGAAACACGTGACGTAAATACATTTGTTTCGAAGAGAGTCCAGTCAAAAAAAAGGTGATGGGGGGTTAAGGAACTTGTTTTCGTTCGCTTGATCCACAGATTCTTGGGAAAGAGTTTAAGTGATTTTTCCAATGGCTATTTCCATTTGTTCATCAAATTCAGTCTCTTCCTGCAATACATTTATTTCTGCACATCTTCCATATTCTGCATTTGGTGTCCTCATCCTAGAATATTATACAGTACCGCCTATTTATTGTGTATTCCTGGTTGCCTAACTATAAAGGCAACCTGGGCATTACTTATTTACAGAATATTATTTGGAAGAGCAACAATTAAAAATTGTAAATTCTTAAAACAATTAGTTCTCTCTAGAAGTCCTTATAGAATCTTAATTTGTATTGTTGTGGGCATTGTATACATGATTGTAACAAAGAAATTGCTTATAGAGTCAGGTAAAATTTAGACATATTTGTGGAGAGAGTAAAGAACGCTTGATACTTCAGAATGTTCTATGGAGGCATTAAAAACGGCGGCCAGGGTGTGCACAAAAGGGGGGGTAGGATAATGGTGCAGACCGCGCCATCAATATTTTTAGGGGGATTTTTTCTTATAATAGTATAAAATCCATGTATATAGTTTTCTCCAATAGATGTAAGAGAAAAAGTTTATACCTTTGCACCACGATGCAATTCTGTGTCATAAGGCAGGAGAGGAGGGAATTTCCTTAGTAATTCATTTATTTAGCTGGTTCCAAGTCATTTTTGCTGTTGCTAATAATAATTACTGACACAAAAGCCCTTGAAGGCCAGGGCCTATCTGCCGACTGCCTGTTTCACTCCCACATGCCACAGCACAGATGGAAGATTGATTATCCAACCAGTTAGAGGGTGACGTTTGGTCAGAAGGACGGACCGTGACCGGGTTACGCTACTCACTAGTAGCTTCCCAAATTCCTCAGGATGGTGGGTGACCACCGGTTCCATACACAGTTCGAAATGTCATAAGAAATGTTGTTACGCTTCCCCCAGGAGACTCGAACTTCCGTGCGTCTGGTTGTTGGAACCCAAAGCTGGCGCATTACACCGCGCGGTGAGGAACAATTTTTGCTACTAGGTGCATAATTTTTAATCTGTTAGACCATCGTTTCCCAACCTATGGGACGACTCACTGCTGGGTCCCGAGGAAGCGTTTTGGTGGGTCGCGAAGTAGGGTTCAAAAATATATTTACTGTGTCTTAAAAACCTATTACATTTAAATTACTAAGTCTTATAAATTACATATGTACTTTTCTAAAATGAAGCGTGCGTAATTTGTATCACCAAGCGTAAAAGAGATCTTCTTAAGCTTCGGCTGGATATTTCTCTCAACAGCTGTAAACTGCTTCTCCTTCTATTGAAAAAATCTCCTAACATATGCTTCCAATTTCGGTGATACTCTGAAAGGCTTTTCTAGAAGGATACACCAAGTGATTGTAAAAAAAATCAATTTGGGATTCTAGTTAGGCGTACAAAAAAAAGTAAAGCAGCATTAATGGAATCTGAAAAGTAGCTTTAAATGAGGCGTTTGAAGAGTTTTAAACTTTTATACCGTTTAGGTTCAGTATTGTGGATCTTAGTGTCGTGAATTTATATAAATAATTCCAAGCGTTTGCACAATATTTTCAACAGAAATTACATAATTTTATACAATTATTTAGTTCCCACGACTTCTAAAATTCGAGGATTTTCCGCTTGTAGCGCTGCTGTCGTTTTTCAACACGCAACCCTCCTCGTGCGGTTCTCGCGTCTGCGGGACGTGCCCCTCGCAGCGCAGGGTGGGGGAGAGGTTTCATCCGCCAGTTTGTAAGCTTATCTTTTTTTGTCATCTGGGTTTGTGTTGTTCAGGCAGAGACCTATATGAAATCAGGGAACTGCATTACTTAAGTGGCTCTGTAATATCTTTTTCGTTATTCGATAAATATTCAATTAATTGTCTATTTGACATTAATTTCATTGCCAGGGCACTTGTTTTTATGTAAATTATTCCGATCTTAACTACAGGTAATCTACGTAATGAATATACGCTGTTATATTCTTTTACAGTATTTTTACCTAATCTTGTATTAATAATATAATATTAATTTATGTATTATAATTAGTATTAATATCATTTAATCATTATTTTAAATTAAACATTATTATTATAATTATTATTATTATTATTATTATTACTATTCCTGAGTCACTTCGTCCGAAACCTATTTCTAGATACGTGCGCCTGTTCTACATGTATCCATTTTAATGCCCAGTGGAATTGGAAACGGAGGATCAGGATGAGGATGATTTATCCCTGTTTTAAACCATCCCAACTTCTGGTTGTGAATGATACATCCCAACAAGGGATAATTATTTCCCTCGCAGTGGATATGTAAATTACGTTACTAGATATATCATTCTTATCGAGTTCCAGTTCAGATAAGTTAATTTTAGAGCCTTTGTTCTACGTACGCAACGATAGTGAATTAAGGGATAATACAAAATGATACCAGAACATATTTATTTATGTAATTATGCACGTAAAAGGAAAAAAAAATTATAAAATTTTACTTTATTTCTCCTGATAGTTTTAAGAATTTGAAAATATATTTAAATTTTATTGTTTGGGGTTTAATTGGCTGTAGTTTCAACTTTAGTGAAATAACTTGACACTTTTTCGTTGCTACAATGTTGGTAATAATACTCTCTTGAATTCCTTATACATGTATCAACTTTTATTTTTTAAAAAAAAATGCGTATCCCAATTTAGCAGGTAATACAAAACCATTGCAAACAAGTTTTTCTTTGGGGAGCTGTTGAGGAATAATGCCACCGACCTCTTGGCAGTCCCATTCCGGTCCTGTTAACCGACGTTCGAACTTCACTTCACAATCGGAAAGCTGATGAAATCCTGTTGTTCATTTTCGTAATGAAGTAAGCAACCGTTGGAAACGTTGAAAAGTATTCCCATGCCCAATAAAGAAATAGCTGGCGAACTTCAGAGCACTTCCCTTCCAGTCAGCACATTTTTGCACATTGCGTATCATTCTACAGAATGATGGGGATCAGAACCAGTCACTTCCACAATTAATCATCCTTCATCCTCGATGATGAGAGCACTTGTCATTAACATAACAAGTTAAACGCTTGGCAGTGTGAAAGGCACAACTAAAACTAAACAGCTTAACAATTAAGCTGTAACAATTAGAAAAGAAAATGGTCACTCATTGGGTGTTATGAACCTTAGAACCTGAATCATGGCTGGGTTAGGATCATTACCTGTCTATCTGAAGAATGAACATAAATTGGAAGAATAAAATAAACTAAGTCCTCTCCAGGTTAACCGGGACTCGCCTTACTTTCCCTCAACTTCTTTCTTTAAGCTCTTCTCTCTCCTCATTCCAAATCAAAAGTCAGTTCCTTCTCAGTCTGTCTCACCTCTATATCACCCAGGCCATGGAGACCTTCCTGCATGCCGAATCTTAATTTTTACTACCTCTATTGCAAACAGCTGACTCCATAGGCTGATGAAACTTCCTATATCCTGAATACATCAGAAAGTTTGCAAAGCACAACACTGTGCATTATTTACATACCACAGAGGTTGAGAAAACTGAGATAAACAAGTGAATGTCCTGGTCAACATGAAGCATCAGAGAGGCTTAAAATAAAATAGAATCTTATGGATTGATACATTCTACCTGCGCAGAAAAAAAAATCAATTTTGAAAATTTAAAACTCAAATCTCAAAGCTTGACATGACCCAGGTTCTCCAGTTTGATATATTTTCTTAAAAAGGACAAACAAAAAATATAAAAACAACAGAATAAAATTAAATTGAATAACAACATATAGCTTCCTCTTTGTTTCCCTGACCCCCCCAAAAAACATTATATTAACTGAAACCGTATTAACACAATCCATGCGTAAATAATAAGGAAATATTTTGTACATTATTACATGACTCTTATTTACAAAAGTTCATATCGGAATGTCATGAAAATGCTGAATATAACTTTCGACGTAATAAATTCAATACGTATGCATTTCATGTACTACTGCTCATTTCTGCTGAACCGGTAGCGGTAGCCGTTCATCGTCTGTCCGTGGAATATCGCCACAGTGATTCCAAGGCATGAGTTCAACCCGTAAGTAAACAAAATTACTTCATGCAAATGGTCGACGTGTGTTGGCAAGGAAACCAACAATTCATCAATGTTTCTATAGTATTGAGCCCGAATTGGACCTTTGAAGTAGATATCGTGAACAAAAAATGTTTATAATTAAGTTCACGATAGCGTGGATTCCCAAATATGTAAGTAATATATAAATAAGAATATGTATCGTATTTGAAAAATATACATAGTAAGTTGCACTGAGTGTAATCGTAACCAGTATTCGCTGTAAAAATAAACACAAATACACGTATCACTATTTGTAGATGTAAAAAAGGCTGGTTACACCGACGTATATTTCGTCGTGCTTATTTGTATATCCACTTCACTTATTACAAGACGAAAGGAAAGATGTTGTCATGCACTATTTAAATTAAATCCTCCCTTCGTTGAAATGCCAAATAAGCTTATGGAAATATTGAGTATGAACTAAAGTAAACTTTTCACTGGATAGTGTGTACGCATATTATGTACTTTCACTGGAAGGCATATGCATACTATGTACACCAAATTTCTAATATTCGATGCACAAAATTGTTTTGCACTGAAATACTGAGACTGGCATGAAAATCAGAAAATCAAAATAACACTTAATTTTCTTCACTGCATTGCTATATACAGTGTATTATAACTTTATAAAACACTGTCTGTTCTGATTGCAAACATCAGAAATAAGATTTCACCCATAAAAAGATGTCATGTGTAAAAAAACGTTATTTTCATGCTAACATAGCTAAAATTAAATGTGCATAAAATATTGTCACTTAATGTGTTTCTTCTTTGTGAAAATAAAATAAATGCTTGGATGCTCACATGGTAACAGCTTCTAAATGAGCATATGCATAAAACATTGAAATAACAATGCACATTTCCTGGAATATGTTCGAAAATACTGTACAACTAAACGTCTGTAGGCATGCTTTGCCTATATATGCATTTTCATTTTGTAGTCCGTTATCGGAAATTCTTCTTAAAAAAAGTAAACTCTATTTGTTGCTACCACTTGATAATTGGCACAACTGCTTCCTTGTATTATGGTGAATGTTAAGAAACTGGTTAGCATGCATCGTACGGAGCTGAACACATGAAGAAGGGCTATGGAGACACGTTCTTTTCCAGGTGCATGGGACACATCCGCATAAATACACATGGTATAAGCTTACATGTGCATGTGTGGGGAAACAAAGAAGCACAATTGTGACAACAAATCTGTGATTTATTGTTAAAAGCACAACTGCTGCTTCGGAATATCTGGTCTCTCTGCTCTTCTTGCTTCTTATCTTCTGAATTTTGTTTGGGGCAATGTAAAATGTGTATAAATACCCGTTGAACTTGGGAGATGGGAAAAATTTTATCCCAACTGCAAACGATGTGGAGGGAAATTCTACGAGGTCCCTTCACAAAAAGATATTGTGAATAAATTTATAGTCTGTAGTCCACTGAACTGGGGAATTCATGGTCGAATTCTGTCCTTGCTGGGAAAAATATAGTCCTCTTGTAGTAAAGCAAATATGATGCTTGCATGTCTCCTTCAAGTTGTTGGTTAGACGAATCTGTCCGCACGGTAGTTTACTGCTGCTTGCAGAAGTCCTTCGTAAAAAAATGACCATGATTGGTGTAGGCACTGCTCGTCCAAGTTGTTTTGTATAGACAGGTTGGGTAATTCGCAAGGATAGATTAAAATAATGAAAGGAGACTATTGGAATGGGTTTAATTGATTCAAATTATGCACACAAAACCAAATTCATTCCATTGCCTTTTCTTAAAATTAAATAAAATAAAATTGCCTCATCAAAAATAAAATACTATTATATATAAAATATGATTAAAATAAATTGATTACATATCCGCCACAATCCTTTGAAAATAAATAAGGAAAATTTGAATAAAATACACAACCGTAATTAAATAAGAAAAATCATGTCCATGATTAACGTGTAGACTTGAATAAATAATATAAAAATTATAAATTCTTGGTATGTTGCTCTGAATCTAACTGTCTTGCAAGTTGACGGTGCTTATAAAAATAATATACAAGTGTTGTAGTTAACAATAAATTCCAAATAATAAAAACAAATTGACATGGGCAATGGAGTTAAAACTAATTCATGAAATGAAATGCCCTTAGTAATGGATTGAATTAATTGCTTCAATGCGAGTTCAAGCGGAGACCACTGAGGAATAGTGAAATCAGATAAATTCTTAGGAATAACAAGTGATAATTCAACTTCCTTCATCTTTACTTTTTCAAAAGCTAAAATTCTAGTATGTAAAATTTGTTGATTCACAATAATCTGAGTAAAATCCTGATAATTAAAAAATATATATTGCCCCTCGTTAATCTGAATTGATCTATGGGTGTTCAAATTATTGTTTAAATTCTGAATGACAATAAATTGACCCGTGCCTGATATTAAAATACCATTACGTGTTCGAATACATTGAAAAAATGTGTTGTCAGTAATAGACTTCGCTTCGAAAATACAAGATGCTGATCTATTATGTAAAAGTAAGTCTTCTAAACACTGTACATCTTTATCGATGGTAACTTCACTATGCGAGAAGAGGTAAAAAAAGTTTTTAAGCTCGCATGCGCTCTCAACAATTTACACTAATCGTAGACTTCCCTTATTACGCATACTGTAAGTTAGCTCTGGAATTCTAATGCGGGACCAAGAATTATTACGTAAAATACCTAAATTTACTGCTCTAAAAATAGGAGCAATGTCATTCATCTGTACTAAAGGTGTTTCAAGAAGTAAATGAAATGATCTACTACTGGGTTCATAATTTTTCAAATATACTTTGATCAAAAAGTAAAATAGTCATATCTCTGTCTTGTAAAGCGAATCTTTAAAGTCGGGGTGATGCTGAATAAATGTACGGACCCAATTAGGAGTTAAAATATGATAAGATAATTTTCCTGAAACTATTTCCATAATTATAAAATTTAAACGCTCTATCATCTGAGAGGCGTGCAATAATGCTACTATATGTCTCTCTTCATTATCATTATAACAAAATTAAGCAAGTAATTCTTCCTTTAAATGCAAAACTGATTGCTTTAAAACTACCAAAATTCTATTGACAATCTTGACCATTTGTAATTGACTATGTTTCATATTTTGTACTTCCTTAACTATATGATGTTGATTGGCTGCTAAAGTTTTAACGGATTGCGATAAGTGATTAACTGACATGGTATTGGAAACAGAAAGTCCTGCACTGAACAAATTTATTAAATTGAGAAAAATATGCCTCTTCTCTCTATTGTGAGTATTAGTAACATTCTGATATAAATTTCAACAATTAGGTCTTATATCTCCTACTGTAAATCTACATGGAATATACTGAGAAATTTCAAGAAGATAATCATTAATCTTGGTGCTAGTATCGTTATGAATGACCTTCCATTGCGCGCACGCGGAATCATTTTCAACCTGAATATGCGCATCGATAAAAATATTCACTGTTGTAAAAATATTTTTGCTGCTTGGTTTTGGTTAACCCTTGTCTTTCGTAATATAAACCTATTGATTTAAAAAATATATCTTGCTACTGTTCATTGTAAGGTAGGGATCCATAAAAGCTAATCAAGGATAGGATTGGATTGAAGCCCAAGAAAGGAAGTTTATTCTGCTAGTAGCCATGCTTCTGTAAATACAAAAAAAAAGCGTGCATCAGTACAGCTTGAAGTTAGAATATATTCCTTAGTAAAGCTAAAATAAACTGAGTATGGGATCAGATAAGTAACTTCATCGGTGTTAGGGAGGGGTGGGAAATGACACCGACAAAATAATTCAAAAGATGGGAAAGATACTGTAACTCTGAAGCCAATAAAGTTAGCGATCAGTCATGGGAGGGATAATAATAGACCACTATGACATTTGGATTACCAATTTTGGAGGAGGTACCCGAGCTAGACAATAACATCACGCGCTACACCCACATGGCCCGAAAAAGTCCTGCGTGGCAAGGGCGAATCAAGTTTCTAGTAAATCTCGTGATAAAACAAAAGGTGTGGAGAGATATAGGCACCCTGGGGGAATTGGCGGCGTTGGTGAAAGAGTATTGGGAAGGAGTAGGTAAAAAGGAAAAAAAAATCTGACATCATACTGCTCTCCCATCCGTAGGAGATAAGCCCAGTTGAGCCAGGAGCTAGAGATTTCGTGTGGCTGGGGGAGTCATTCCTCAGCTGCAAAGATAGTTTTTTTTTTTTTGACGAAGAGTTCCAGTAAGGTAAGTGAACAAAATTTCCTAATAACAAAAATAAATAAGAAATTCTCAAATTATAACATTTGTGGTAAACCACACTGTTAAAATTTGGAAAGGCTAACGGTGCCGTGGCGATTTTTGCCGCACATGCCTGTGCTAATCGCCGAGGCTAGCCTGGGGCATGTTGCTGTAAATTCTGATTAATCTACGTGCATAAAATGCTAAAATTGCCCTTTTATAAAAATTTCCCTGATTTCTACCTAAATTTCGTTTGGCTTTATCCTAATTCTATTCAAATGCGAGTCGGTTTCCCAAAAAAAATTACTGAATATAAATATATTTATTGTAAACTGGAAAATTTGCGAAACAACTCAAAGAAAACTCTTTGTCCTGTTGTTGTTGCTTTGTTAAAATTATTGGTCGTAATTAATCTTAAGTGTATAAATGCGACGGTTATGGCAAAATTTGATTTATGTGAAACAGAAGTAGCCCTAACCTTGTTGATATAAAATTCTATAGTGAAATACAATTTCTGATGGCTATATCCTTAACTAAACGGGCTCCTTGAAAATTTAATGAGCGAACGCCACTGGATCGAAAAATTATGCATAGTCTAAAGTTTTCGTTGTAGTCTCTATGCTAAGTTCTAACCGTGCTGAAAAGTACTCAAGAAGGCTTCAGCGCGGAGAAAGGAATGTGGTGACAAAATTGCATTTTCGTGGTCGCTTGAATCAACTGAGCTAAATTACCTACAGCGACAGCGAGGAAACTTGCTAGCTGGCGGCAAGAATCGGGCGACTTCGGGGTTCCTTCGAAATACCAGGGGGAGGGGAATCGTTTGTTCGAGCAACAAGCGGAGAATTTTACACATCGCGTCGAAGCCAGCAGCGAGAAAATACAACTGGAGGATGAAGGGGAAAAGAAAATGAAGCGCTAGGAATCGCTGAGTCGCTGCGTGACGCGTTAATGTTGATAAAACTTTAAATTACTACGAACAAAGTTTAGTAAGACCTGCGAGAGTAGATATAAAAATGCCAACGACTTTGGAATACGGTCGTACCAAGGGGCGGGGAAAAGGATAATTGTCGAGCTGTCAGAGCACGACTGCAAAACTCAAACACTTCCGTGATCGCATAATAACGACGACTTGGAAAGGTGCAAGCAAAAATAAAGGACTAATGAACTTTACATAAAATACAATCGGCCTTCAATAATGGATTATAACTTACAAAAAATAATACGTAATGCATATAATAAAATTTTAGGCAAACGTGTAAAAGATATAACAGGTTCGGGAACCTGAGAATTTGGCTTACTTTCGATTTTTTGAGTAAAACTTGAAGCATTTTCAACTTTTACTGTTAGCTGACTTTCAAATAAATCTTTAACTTTTGCCATTGGCTGTACACAGGGAAACTAATAAATTCACTTTCAACTTTGCGGCTATTTAGATTAAAACTTATACCATTGCTTACGGCAAACTTCTGAATTTATATTTGACAGATACAATATTTTTAGGCAAATCTAAAACATCGTCCTTGATAACTAAACTATTTTGGGACGGATCTTGAACTTCTTCTTTTTCACTTTGCTGAACAATACGGGACTGAGGAAGGGGTGGAGGTATTGGCGGCTGAATCATCATAAAACTCTACAGGAGGTGGATCATTTTTAAGCTCACTTAAGGCTAATTCGTTGGTACGCCCTTGGTCGTAAGTAACAAATTTCTTGCGTTGACATTTACAGTAACAAATTACGAAAATTGCAAAAATACTGATAATAAACGTTTGCTTATAATAAACTCGTAATAATAATATGAGGATATTCAAAAGACTTCTGCACCAGATGGATAACATTTGAGGCTTCTACCTATAGAATAAATCCGTTTATTATAACTAAAATCGCAATGATTTTCATGTTCCTAAGCAACAAAACAAACAGTTCTTCAAAACTAAAGGTATTTTAAGCCTGCCTACTTTATATTATTAGGTACAACCTTAGTGACAATGAAGTTCGACAAGTCACAAATATAGGAGTGCGTTGCGAAAGAAGGAGAACACATGCATATGCTGAACATATTTTATTCAGCAGGCAGGCTACCTGGAACAAAGGAAAACTAAAATTTCCGCTGCAACGCAGCAATGTATGGTGTCCACACAAAATAAAACATTTTCGTCCATCTACACGTGACATTGAAGTTCGACCACTGTTAGAGGGGATCCTGTTTACCATGGTGTGACGCCGCCCCGTCGGCCAATAACTGTGTCAATGCGTCGGGGCATGCTGCGGACGAGTCGTTCAAGATATTCCACATCGATGCGGTGGCATTCCTCCTGCAGGCAGGCGATAAGAGCAGCCACTGTCGTGGGTCCCCTCTGTTGCACACGTCGCTTAAGAACACGCCACACATTCTCAATGGGCGAGAGGTCGGGACTCGATGGTGGCCATGGCAGAGTTTGCACGTGATGGCGAGTCAACCATTCTCTTGTCAGCCGCGCTGTATGAGACCTGACGTTGTCGTGTTGAAAGATGAGACGCCGCCTGTGGAACAGGTGCCTTCGCACTGTGGGAAGACGCCGCTCCAGTATGCGTGCATAGGCGTGTACATTCACAATGCCCTCACAGACGTGTAGTGGGCCAACCTCAGATGCCGTCATGCATCCCCGTACCATCACTGACGCAGGTTTCTGTACCCGACGTGCATAACATTTTGCTTCATTCTGTTCCTCCTTCCGACAAATGACTGTTTTCCGTATTTTCCCGTACACAACATTGAAAATGGATTCGTCCGTCCACAAAACCCTGTTCCACTGCCGAAATGTCCATCCCGGTACATTCGTGCCCACCGTAGTCGATTGCCTTTGTTAAACATGGAAAGGAAGGGTTTACGTTTCGCCTTGTACACTCGGTAACCGCATCGCTGTGGTTCTGGTTGATACTTCAATGTGAAAGCGTTCTCGAGTCCACAGTCGTAATTCGGCCACAGAAACATGATGGTTGGTCTGGATATAGCGCCTAAATATCCGTAGATCACACACGCTCAGCAGGCGTTTTCGACCGGGGGCCTTACCTGGCTCTGTAGTACCCGTATTTTGGTGGTGTTTGATGATGCAGTGGACGGTTGACTTGGGTAAGTTCAGTTGGCGCCCTATTTCCCGTTCACTGAGTCCATCCCGTTGCAACTCCACCACTCTTCTCCTCACGGTGTTGTCAATAGGTTTGCCCCTGGCCATGGTGATGATGCACTGCGGTTTCTCGGTGTACAGCACGCGCTTATATACGGCGGACTCCATTATCGTGTCCGTGACGTCATGCTTCCGTCGAATGCGCCACTATCTGGAATTTTCGGTATGGGTCTGGTGCCTGGTCGAAGTTCAATGTCACTCGTATATTTCCCCGTTTTCGTTCTTAACGTGACCTTGGGTGCAACGTGCTGGGATCACGATTGTTGCCTGCTCACACGCCTCCTCTTACACACATGCGTCACTTCTGCGGGTCACCCATTACACCACATATGCCTCTGTACATTTAATCACGTATTCCTTTCTGGTCGAACTTCATTGTCACCAAGGTTGTATTTTAAACTCAACTCATTTATTTCTGAATCTACGCTCAGTTTATCTGCTCAATTTATTTACGTAATGTAATTTATTTATTTTTAAAATTTTTAGGCACTGTTTAATTGACTTATCTTATTTTAAAATTACTGCAAACTTATCTTATTTATTCTCAGGCGTTGTCCTTATTTTTAAATACTTAAAATCCAATCAAACCGTACCAAGGTACAATGAATGGGAAAAATAAAACTGATTTATTCCTGACTACCAGAAATAAAATAATAATTACTATTTATGCGATATTAAAATGCATTTAAATAATAACATCACTAAAACTTGAAGAATCTATAATTCTCTCAACCCATTTTAAATATGCTTAGCATATTATTCAGGCAAAGTTTAAAACTAAAACCGTTGTGGTCTAACCATAATCATTCTGCGATGGCAGAATGGATTTACAGGATTTTGGTAGCTATCCAATATCCGAAGGAAAATACTTGTTATTGGGGCGCAATAAAATCTTGACGTCGACGTCTACATATTCATATAAAATAAATATTCTCAATATATGGCGCTTAAAAATAAAACTTTGCTAATATAAGTGTTTACCTTCTTTTGAAGTGTAACTATAATTTTTTAGTGATGTACTTGCTGAGCTAGTATTTTTAATACTGAAAGAAAATTGTGTATAAGGCACATTGATAAATAATAAGTCTGCTCTTTAGTGCCATTATTATTATAAATAAATATTATGTTACGCAAGTGAAATTTAAAATATTAAACCTGTTACTTATATCGATTTTCATTTTTAGTGACCATTATCCGTACTTGAATCCGCGTTGTCCTCCTGATGATCTTCGTCTTCATCTTGACCTGTCAAGTTCTACTCACCTTCACCATCATCTGGCGCATGGTATTTTTTGAGTCTTTGGACGGCAATAGAGTCCACTATTGTCCTGCCTCTTGTTTTGGAATTCCACCAGGTATGTGTTGGGATTCTCTGCTCGAATGACGGTGACCGGGCCCTTGAAAATACGCGAAAAGCACCGCACCGTACCAATTTTCTGGGTACTGTCGAAAATTAATACTTGATCACTTGGTTCAAATTTGATCTGTTTCCTCTTCCGATCATAATATTTCTTCTTTTCAACATGTCTCTTTGCCAAATTATCCGTAGCATTGGCTCTTGCTTTTTCCAGTAATCGGAACCGTACATCATTCTCCACATTTTCACAGCTTGGTGTGTGTAATGCGAGTTCCTAGGGCAAAGTAGGTTGAAATCCATGTACCAAATAAAATGGGCTATACCGCAAATTCTGATTCTTTGTAGTATTATAGCTGAACACACTTGGTTGTAAATACTGCACCCAACAGTGTGTTTGGAATTAACATAGCATTTCATTATGCTCTGTAGCACCCAGTGATTTCTCTCCTGGAGACCTATGGAATTATGTAAACATACTGGCGAATACTTGATGGTTATTCCCAATTTGTTCCCAAGTTCCGGAAAAAGCTTAGATTTGAAGGCTGAACCCCGATCGATATAAATATCTTGTGGCGTTCCATAGCATAACACTATCTCTTCGTACACAAATTCAGCTGCTATACTGGCAGTACAATCCGAAACTGGTTTGGCTATTAAATACCGCGTCCAAAAATCTGTTGCGGCAATTATATATCTGTGATGAAGGTTCCACGAAGAAGGATATGGACCTGAAAAGTCTAGGCATATCCGCTGGAATGGTGTCTCGCGGGAAAAGTAAAAAGTTCTCTTACTGGTGGACCAGGAGGGCGTTTATTCTGGTGACACGTAATGCATTCCCTAATTTTCCTTTGTATAAATAATTACATATTTGGAAAATAAGTTCTTGGTAATGCGATGTTGGAACATTTGGTAAATCCAAGATGAGAGTCTCCTATGGGTGATGCGTGGAGTGTCTCGATCACAGAATCACGTAACGTCATTGGTATGCATAACAATTTCCTGGTAGTAGCTACTAATTTCTCCTGCCTATATACTAAACTATCCTCCAATACATGGTGATAAGCCTGCCTCTGAATTGATAACGGTTGCGTTCCATCGTCCTCATCTGGGTCCTCCAAAATTTTAATAATTTTGCCAAAAAAGGAATCCTGTCTCTGATGTTCCGCGACATCTGTGGTTGCATCAAAAAGTGTAAGTTTCCTGTGTTCGAGAATGTCGTCAACAATGTTGCCATCTTCTATATTTTCTCCACATTCTCTGCTAAGGGGATTGGCGATGTTCTCTGTTGTTTTGACATGTATAGGAGTGAATGAAAAATCCTCTAAAAGGTTACTCCTACGAAGAAGCTTTGAGCTTAAAGTACGGGATGTCCTGATGTACGTAATTGCTTTGTTGTCCGTGTGCAAATCGAAATGATGTCCCACAAGAAAGAACCTAAATGATTTTAAAGCATATAAAATTGCTGTTAATTCTTGTTCGATTACACTCAATCTCTTTTCAGTGTCCGTCAATGTTCTACTACAATATACACACAGCAAATACTATCCTTCTGCATTGGGCTGCATCAAATCGCCACTGACAGCGTGAGATGGAGCATCGGTAAAAAGCTTGGTGTTCTTCGCTGGATCGTAAGGTAACACAACAGGTGCAGTAATTAATGCTTCTTTTAATTTCTCAAATGCTGACTGTTGTTCAGGACTCCATAATTTCTTACCTTTACGGATTAAACCTTGTAATGGCGATGCTATTTCAGAAATTTTTTGACGTACTTCCTCACATAGCTGCAATGACCTAATAACATTCTAACCTTTTTTGTGGTGGTAGGAATTTTATAATTCTTAATGTATGATAATATCCTGTCGCTGATGCGATAACCATACCTACCCATATTGTGTCCTAAAGCAATAGGACATTTAGGCACAGCCAATTTTAATCCGGCAGACCGTAGACATTGGAACATTTTTTTTAAATTCACTAGCATATCCTTAAATCTATTAGGAAATACAAAGATGTCGTCAATATAGAAGGCAAAATTATTAGCATTCATACCCGCTGTAGCGAGCTGGACACACAGGGTCATCGTCGCAGGAGATGTTACATGTCTCATGGGTGTAAAATCCATAGCAAATTGTCCCTTAGCTAGTAGAGTGTATTTTTTGATTCTTCTGCTAAGGCGATATGGAAAAAGGCTTGTTTAAGATCTGCACTTCAGTAGTACTTCTTACCGGCCATATTGTGTAAGATTTCTGAAATGTTTCCTATCGAAACTGCATCGAAAACAGACCTGGCATTGAGTAACCGAAAATCCTGCACCATGCGGTATACTCCTGATTTCTTCTTATCAAGAAATACCGGGGAATTGTAGGGAGAGGTTGGAGGACTGATGATCCCTGCTTCTAGCAAGTTGTCAATTTGCTGATTAATTTCCGAACGCAGGTGTACCGGGATAGGGTAGGCTGGAATGTGAAATTCAGAATCGTCTTTTAACTTAATGCGATGCGTATAATTTGTGGCATAATCAATGTCCTGCTCAGACCATGAAAACACATCTACATACCTCTCTAATAATCGTGTAAGTTACAACTTCTGATCTGGTTCTAGTGCCGGGTTAATATCAAATTTTGTAAAGTCGTGCACTGTTTTTGTCATGGTGCCAGTTTCCTTGGTCACCATAACGTTAGGTCCTTTGCCATCTCTAGTATGACGCGAGGCTGGGCATGGATTTTGCCATGCCTCTGCAGTACCTAAGCGTGCCCCTTTCCTAACTTTAATTTTGTAATTATTTGGGTTGGTAATCCAAATTAACAATGACTCAGGATTTATAATAGCTCGGGGTACCATTAAGCCCGTGTCCATTTGAAACTGTAAATCTGGTTCTAAATAAGTTAAATTCTGTTAATTTGACAGGAATACAAAAAATGAGACCTAGGTTTAATTCTAATTTGTCTGGAAGTTACAAATTCTGGAACAAATAAATCCCTGATCAGACTAGCAACTTTTATGGATACGTCAAAGGTTTTCCTGTGTTCCGTCCTTAACTGGTTCCGCGGAGGAGTTCCAAATCTCCTCAACGTGAGTAGATTCTGTTTAAAATCCAAATTTGCTTGATGAGCTCTTAAAAAAATGATTACCCAAGATTGTCCCATGTTCAAAATTTGGAATCATCCAAAAAGGATGGGTAAAATTGCAGCCGTTTATTGCAAATATTAACAGGACAATATCTTTAATTTCAATTTGTTCCTTTGCTACTCTCCTTATTGCCGTATGAATATTAAAGCTTTCGGCAATTGAAGGAATACCTCGATCACTAGTAACTGATACTTGGCTCCCGGAATCCACAAGAAACCTCTGACGTTTTTCCCCTAATAGCTGTATTAATATATACAAGTTCCTCATAGGGGAATGTAGAGACTGAAATTTGTTTCCCTACAAAATCTGCTCATACGTCTCTTCTATGGGCAGTTACCGCTCGTTTAAAGCCTTCTTGTTCTGAAAACAAATGGCTGCTGAGTGATTGGGATAATTACAAATAGAGCAGCGTGGTCTTTCCCGTTGCTCTTCCCTACTTTCCTGGCCTCGCCATGCTGAGGATGAGGAACCCCGCGAGTTCTGCCCGCGGAAGTTTCCACGTCCTCGCCATTGTTGGGCATTGCCATATAGCCTATTGCGATCTGAATTATTATTAGGGCGTGCATTTCTATACTCCCTATTGTACTGCGGTCGTCTAATATTCCCCCGGTAGGAACCTCTATACTTATTTCTTGACTGGTAATTGCCTCTATAATACGGTTCTCTAAATTGCCTCTGTCCGGATGAGTCGGTGCTAAGGTGCTGCTTTTGATTATCAATGCTATCTAGTCTAAAAGTAAGACTAGCTAATATAGCTTCCAGACCGGTTTCCTGAGCCCGGGTCTGAACCTGGTTACTTTGAGAGTTGTTAACCAATTTCAATTGTTCGACCTCCTTCTGCAAGGCATTGTATCTTGCATCAATATCTGAAGTTGGTCGCAGCTGTGTAGACTCAGCAGTAGCCAGATTGCTGTTATGTAATAAAATCAGCTTCTGTTGCGAGAGGGTTGGTACGCTGTTCAAAGGAAGGAATAAACTGTCCCTTTGATCTTCGCAACTTAGCTCTTTTAACTTGCACTGCCTCATCAAAGACTGAAGCTTTTCAAATGATTTTAAGTCCTTGAGCAACCCATGCACTGACTCATATTCCTTATGATGAGTATCTTTCATATAATCCACTCGTAATACCAAAATGATTTGTTTAATCTGTTGTTGGACTCCCATTTTAGGATCTGCTTTAAGTAATAGGAATTGCTTGTCGCTCACATAGTTTGTATCCGGCTCAGTTTCTTCATGTTAGCTATACCGTATTTGTTTCTCGATCTGGAGTTGATCTAAAGACCCTGTAAATTCATCCTTAATTTTTTGCTTTAAGTTCTCATAAGAACTATCTTGATTCTCTTGTACATATCTCCAAGCCTGAAACCATCGCAACGCTGGACCTGCTAAAATGGCTGGGAACATTTCCTGCTTTTTGATATTCTTCCACCCAATTAAAATGGCAAGGTTGTCTACCTTATTTAAAAATTTTGACACATCTTCCCCGGCGATCCCTTGATATGGGATACCCTCTAAAATCGTTGGGGGAACAAACTGAGACTGAGCCATAGTTGTAATCTGTGTTGGGCCTAAATCTCTAAAATCCTGAAATTGTTGCTCTAATTGTCTTTCCTCTAATTGTTTTTCATGTTCATGTTTCTCTAAAAATTGTCGCTGAAGGCGTCTAGCTAAAATTGGGCTACGTTGAAACTTGGGGGTTGAACTTGCAGTTGGACCGCTAACATCTAAATTAATACTCGCAGCCACTCGCGCTATGTCTAACAACTGATCCAATGTATCATCGAATTCATCAGCAAGGTGAAAACTATCATGCAATATATAAAAGTTTTTCTCCCCCATTAATGTTAAAAGGAAGAAGAAAAAAACCTTTAAACCCTATGTATTTTCAAAATCTAAGGTGGCAAGGACATATTAAAAAAACTAAACAAGTTAGCAAAAAAATTTGGGTGGGGTTAATTTAAAAGTGGGTAATAGTTTTCCATCTCAATTCCGTAAAAATGAATGAAAGCCCTAAGCATCTCCATCCACGTATCATTCTACAGAATGATGGGGATAAGAACCAGTCACTTCCACAATTAATCAATGGGTGTTGTAACTTATTCATCCTTCATCCTCGATGATGAGAGCACTTGTCATTAACATGAAAATTTAAACGCTTGGCAGTACGAAAGGCACAACTAAAAGTAAACAGCTTAACAATTAGAAAAGACAATGGTTACTTATTGGGTTTTATGAACCTTTGAACCTGAATCTTGGCTGGGTTAGGATAATTACCTGACTATCTGAAGAATGAAGATAAATTCGAAGAATAAAATAAAACTAAGTCCTCTCTAGGCTTCGTTGCAGGTTAACCAGGACTCGCCTCACTTTCAATCAACTCCTTTCTCTAAGCTCCTCTCTCACCTCAATTCAAATCAAGAGTCAGTTCCTTCTCAGTCTGTCTCACCTCTATACCACCCAGGCCATGGAGACCTTCCTCCATGTCGAATCGTGATGTTTATTACCTCTATTGCAAACAGCTGACTCCATAGGCTGATGGAACTTCCTATATCCTGAATACATCAGGAAATTTGCAAAGCACAACACTGTGCATTATTTACATACCACAGAGGTTGAGACAGCTGAGATAAACAAGTGAATGCCCTGGTCAACATGAAGCATCAGAGAGGCTTAAAATAAAATATAATCTTATGGATTGATACGATTGCAAGACCCAAACTTTTGGGGGGAGGAGGGAAGGAAGGACACCGCCTGACAGCTGAGTGTGTTCACTGTTCCGTTATGGCGATACATGACATCACACGGGCGTAAAGGCAAAAAGGTAAAGTTTTCGTGCAAATAACACCGTGCCACATTTAGGGATGGTGAGGGTATGCCCCACACTTTCTCGATCTCAGTCATTTTGGAGGTGATGTGATGAGCACCAGCCTCCGGCTGCTTTTGCCCTATAGTTAACATTTTATTTGGGTCTGGGTGAGCCCCGGAGCAGTTTTATGCGGGGACAAGTACGGAAAATTTCCGACCTTAGATCACCCACCCCGTTAATCGAACCTGGGTCTCCCGTGTGACAGGCGCCCTACCGACAAGACCAGCACAAGACCAGCACGGCTCACAACTAGCACGAAAGCACAACAAATTAGGCTTTCCATAACCATTTCTTATATACCACAACATAAACATATATATACGCTGCTTATAATAATCATGTTATAATTAAGAATGGTTAAATCCGGATAAAATTTGGTTTCCGAATATCCAAATTATCCAATTATCCGAAATAAGTCCATTATCTGAATAGTTGTTTTATCAATTTTAGAGATTTTCCGCATGATAATTTATTGGTTCTATCCGTATTTCTACCACACTGATTCTCAACACGAGTGTCGTTTATCAGTTTAACAGAACCTCTGCATACTTTAAAATACTTCACGTATTCTTGCCTTCTACATTTTATTTGTAATTTGTCATTCTTTCGTGTTTTTAGTGTAACTTCTATGTATCTTTCCATTTTATTTTCTTCATTGTTCTCTTCTGTGTTTGCTGTACAGACCCTCCCAAAATCGGGGGAGGGTATTTGGTTTAATTATTTCTCCGTTATGATTTTTTAAATATCGCAATATGTTAAGCCTATTTACTGTTAATGATGATCGTAAATCACCTCAGTGCGAGCTGAGTAGCAGACTAACTCACATTCTCACTACGGAAAGTCCCGACATAATGTAAGCTTCAGTTACGAATGAATGAATTTATTTATTTCGTGTGTCTGTCACGTTTGGATAATTACAAAGATGGTGATCAATGATGAAAATATGAGATGACAATCACAAACACATACGGACAGCACACAATTCACACAGAGGGTTACACTGGCTATGAGTCAAGACGACAGAGTCCTGTTAGTCAATTACATGCAATTGTACTACGTGGAAGACAGGTTGACATTTGGATGTCTTCACACGCGGAAAGGTCACAGAATGACAAAGAAAAGAAATTAGAATGTATCATGTTACTAAAGCGTAGTAATATCAGTCAATTTTCTAATGCGCTTTACCACCACACCCCCTATACGCCTTCATGGCGTGGTTCTAAGCACAGGGGAACACTTTACTTCTTTTTTTATATAAAAGTCCCTGCTCTACTCTTTTTAATTACGTTTTTGGATAACTGAAAATTATTTTTTCAATATTTTTCATGAGTCCATTTTTTACAAAGACTATTTAGAGCGGAATTTGAACCACTCCACAATATCCTCTGTGGCAATTGAACCCCGGGAGCCTTTCATTACAAGATGTTTAAAAGCTGAATGGTTTCGCTCAAGATTATGTTTGTAAGGCGAAGTGGGGAATTCTGGTTTCTGCACCTCCCCCTTTTGTTGCCTAAATTTTTACTCCTGCACGATTATTAAATGTCAATGCTTTACGGGTAGTTGCTTATCGCCCTCCCCTAGAAATGTTCTATATACCACACTGTTTACGTGCATCCATTCATTCTGGACACTTATCGATATCTCAAACTACTGGCACGTTAGATACAAAAATGCGAATAAACGTGAACTGATATCACGAAGTGAGTGTATTACACGAGACTATATGGGGCCTATATTTTGGTAGGGGAGGGGAGGAGAGGGCATAATCGAACTTGGGACTTAAGTTGGAGGGGAAAGAGAGTCAAAAGATTGTCCAACGCATTGGAAAAAACATCCAGAACTATTTAACTAAATAACTGTTACGTTTGATAAATTATAAGAACAACTGTTTTTTTCGTTGTTCCTTACGTCGCACGAGATTATCAAAAATATTCTTAACTTGTAAATTTTTAATTTTTAAAAGCCGGAAAATTTTTGGGGGCAATTGATCTCCCAAACCCCTTGTCCTCGCCAAGTTACACCTGTGACCTTCAAACCTAAAACAAGCGACTTCACAGCATAAAGTGACTGGTGATCTCAAAGCAAGTTGGAAGAACTTTCTCGAGACTATGGTTCAGCTGAAGAAAACATGTTTCCGGCACATCTGCCAGTGACCACGACCATTCAATCCTCACTGCCCCTCCTCTTCCTTTCCTTTCCTTCCCTTACCTACCAGATCCTAAAACCCGAGGTTCAAGGCACTATAGCCGCGGGGCCAATTTGCCGAAAGGGTATGGTTCATCGCACCAATTTCGAACACCGTCTTGGTGACGCACCATATTTCATCTTCTGACGTAAGCGCGGAATGCTATCGTGATTAGGGAGGCTTGTTAGTTTAAATCTCTCAGCATAAGTACACTCTAAAAACGAAAACGTTTAACCTGGCCTAATCTCAGAAGACGAAATACGGAGCTAGACCAAGAAAGTTTTTGAAATTGGTGCGATAAGTAAGACCAGCTGCAGAAAAGATGGGAGTTGCCTGATAGGGACAGAGAGAAATTCATAGACAGCAATGCCAACGACTCCCTCACACTTCTTCGTCAACAACCTGAAGCTTAACGTTGCAAAGACAAAGGCTATGGTGCTTCACACGATAGATGTTACCCTTAATGAGGCCAGAGTATTTTTGAGCAATCATTTAAATTATCTAGGAATCATTACAAACCCGAACTAAATTTTCACCTCCAAATAAATAACTACAATCGTAAAATGTATCACCATGTTTACATATTTCGAAAAATTCGTAAATATCTCAATAGAAATCTTAGTAGATATTTCTACCTTTCCTTTATCCGTCCCGTATTCGAGGATGGTGCTAGTCTTATTTATGGCGGTAACTTAACTCATCTGAAGAAACTTGAAACAATCCAAAAGAATTGGTTAAGAACTATTCACATGCACCCCCAAGAAAATAATTCTCAACAATTGCGCAAGATTTACAATATACCCACAGTCACTTCGAGAATACATTACATCTACCTGAATAAGGTATGCCATTGTATACATAACAAATCATCTCCATTGCATCATAGGATTAAGCTCCGCTCTGAGTTCAGCACCCGAAGCACCAGATCGTCTTTACATAGAGACCTAGTAATCCCCAAACCTAACAAAACCAGATTTGGCCAGAAGTCCTTCTCGTACCTAGCAGCGGTAACCTAGATTCACTCCCGACGAAGGTCATACTCAGTACCAGCAAAGCGCAGTTCTGTCGTCTTCTACGTTCACATGCCTGTAACATTTGAATACTCCAGTAACATTATTTTCAGTGCTTCACTCCCTCAAACCACCACCACCATTCCCACCACACACATATGTTTAAAAATTTTCATCCATGTGTTTCGAACATTAATTTCATACACACTCATACCCAAACCCACACACCCTTACATTTCCCTTTCTTCTAAATGTGTATAACTCTCAAAACTTTTCTTATTTCATTGCTACTATAAAACACTTTATACTGTATACTCATGTAAATTAATATAATTTTCCTTAGATGTAGCTTTTGTATATTTTTTACCACATATAGCATCAAGTTATTATGAAATGTTGTATGGCTTAATTGTAACCCTATCGAGATAATAAATAATAATACTAATATTGTTAGGAAAGGGACTAACGACAGTCTCGAAATCGCGATTCCTTTAACATCCAACCAAGGCTTAAATTACTCGATGTTATCAAAAATATGATTATAAACTGTTACAAGTAACAGTAACCTACAAGTAATTCTTCCGGTGCCCATGCTTATGGGTCCCATGAAGTGTAATATCCTTCAAGGTGGGTCCTGGTCTGAGAAAGGGTTAAGAACCACTGCGTTAGATGAAGAAATGGAGGGATTTAGGGGATGGTGGCAGATAAAGTAAAGTGATAAGTAAAGATAAAATAGAAGCTTTCAATAACGGGATAGTAGTTGACCTAATGTCGTAATTAAATACTTTTATATGGGGTATTATGGCATGGTCTGAAGTGGACGATTATTGGCCTTGAGGGATATAGGCACACCCGGAAAACGGATGTAATTTCTGAGAACTTAGAATATTACCCTTCTTTTACATAAATATTTTCGAGGAAATGTTGCTGAGATAGGCCCAAAGTCATGAGAAAGCCTGAGATTCTGACTGAAGAGAGTTCTAAACGTAGATTACAACATTAAAATAAAGGAGGGAACCCCCTACTTGTACCCATCCTAAACTGCATACATTCGGAGGTGTGTGCTATTGTCCTGGTCCCTTAAGTTGAGACCAGAACGTCTGGTCCAGAACTCCGGAAAGTTGTTATGAGCAAGAGCTTCGTTGCATAACATGGTCAAGTATTTTGACAATTTCTGTCTTGCACACTGTAGCTACTCAGAGGGAATATTGTCAGGTCCCGATGACATATTTATCTTCATCCTATCCAGTTCAGTCTCGATTCCCTACTTTGCAAAACAGATTATCGGAGATCTGAAGTAAGCCCTGTTTTAGCTGGAAGCAACCCTAGAGGGTGAAGGTGGTGGAACGTGGTGCTGATCACATTGCTTCCAAAAGGACCGACATTGATAATGTGTGGGGCGCTACTCCTACATACGTTACCTTACATCTGACCGTAATACTCGCCCATGCTGGTTTACCGCACCTATCATTATCTTGCGCATCTTACATTCAAAACTTTAAAACCAGTGTGTTAGATCTTAAATCATTTATATCTTTACTTGCCAAAGAGCTTCGAATGTCATTCCGAAAGGCTAGCAAATAAAATAAAAGCAAACTACACATTATGGGAAAGTTCCATGCTGCGTATGATATGTAAAGTTGGCTTTGTGTTTTCTGCTTATTTAAAATTATTTAACGGCAAATTTATATTTCTATTGTTACTGCATTTTTCACTTACTTGGTAATGTCAATCTTCTGTTCAGAATTAGAACAACAAAAACATTTTATGCAGATTCCCTTGTTTCTTAAAAAAAACAAAAAAAAACTCAACAAAAATTTTGCTTTCGCGCCATGCGTTGCTCCTTGATTTTTAAGACTGCGTAACAGTGTTGCCAATTTTCAGGACTCCGGCCTCCCTTGGAATAAAGATGGCCGTATGATGGTCGAACTCTTACAGTTAAGATTGATGGGAGACTTTGTAACCAAGATATTGCCGAATCTAGTGTTACTTAGGTGTTCGTTAAGTCCCTTATTATTTACATAAATGACGTAGGTGACACAGTTAAGCATAGTAATTCTTTAGTGATGATTTAAAATTGTACATGTAAATTATAACCACTGAAGACCTTAGGAATCTTCAAACAGATATTAAGTCATTTATCAGTTAATGGGTTAAATTTGAATACCTCAATCCAAATATTTCACATTCCTTATAAAATTCACAAGATTTTTGAAAATATATTATAAATAATTTCAAAATTGAAATGATTGAATAAATAAAATATTTAGATGCAATATCTGATTCTCGTTTGAATGTCAGTTTGCATGTTCTAGATTTTGATCTTGCGTAAATAAACTGATTGTTTATAGATAGAGGCACGCCCCAGAAGTTTGTAGAAGTTTGGTAATTTTAGTTTTATGACCATTGTTGCAAGGCTACCAAACATTCGATTTAGCCGGGACAGTCCATTGTTTTTAATCCCTGCCTCGACTTTTTTTCGAAGTGCAGTCGTGATGCGAAAGTGTATCATTTCTTTTTGGCTAACTCACATTCAGGCATGTTCATCATTATTAGAATCGTTGCTAATAAGTATCAGTTAATTTATAAATATACTACTTTATAAATGTAAATTACTGGAAATTTGATAGCATTGTTAATTTGTGAAATATAGTACTATTCGAATACTTCTGAGAATTGAATGTAATCAATAAGCACCAAGCAATACGCCGTGCGACAGCTTTTGGGGCAGATCAAGAGGTGGTGGGGCAGATCAATTGAAGTGTTAAGTAAATATAAAATAGAGGCTATCAGTAGAAGTTGACTTAATGTCGTAATTAAATATTTTTATTTGGGTGATTATGGCATGGTCTGAAGGGGACCCCTACCCTTCTTTTACATATACAGGGTGGCTCAATAAGTCACTTAACACCCTCAGTACAAGGCCACTGCGGCATGGAATTTGAAATTGGCGATGACCAACCGTTATCAGGCCAAGGGGGAACCACATTGAAGCCACCCACACGGTCGGCGGCCATCTTGATGTCCGCCATCTTGAATTCAACTTCAGAATTTTAAATGGGAAGGGGGTCGTGCGACATATCAAAATGGGCTAGAATTTCACGAGAAATGCAATGGTGAAGGTTTCTTTGACGTATCTTTAACCAGTAAAAAGTTATGACTGAATTCTTGTACCAATTTGCTCCTTTTCGAGGTGTTAGAAAAATGCCTTAAAATTTGTTTAGCGCATCGGTAATGCATCGAGATCAAAGTGACGTCTATGAAGAGACGTTCGCATGCCATTGCACATTATTTTAATCGGATACATTAATGAAGAGCAGTGCATTATGAATGGTTGTCGCGAACAATTTACAGTGTGACGCTTCCATTGAATTAAAAGTCCTTCACAGTGACAAGGCTAATGTTTATGTTCATAAGGAAGTTTATAAACAGAATATGTGACCCTTGTCATCTGATAACTAACTTTGGACAAAAACTGGTTCATAACGTTCCCATAAGTGTTCTGGCGTTCTTCCCTATTGAAAAAACTTTGTAAAAAGTACCTTCTTCCATAAGCAAGGATGAAAAAAACTGTTTATTTAACAAATCCAAGTAGCCCTAAGCATTTAAGGTTCCGTTGATGGAAAATTGACTAACCAATCGTGTTCCACACAACACGCCACACCATTAACTTACCAACACTAACCATTCAGGTTTGATCTGTCGAAAATGGGTTATCAGATAAAAATCATCGAATATTATGTTTATGAACTTCCTTATGAACATAAACATTAGCCTTGTCACTGTGAAGGACTTTTAATTCAATGGAAGCGTCACACTGTAAATTGTTCGCGACAACCATTCATAATGCACAGCTCTTCATGGATGTATCCGATTAAAATAATGTGCAATGGCATGCGAACGTCTCTCCATAGACGTCACTTTGATCTCGATGCATTACCGAAGCGCTAAACAAATTCTAAGGCATTTTACTAACACCTCGAAAAGGAGCAAATTGGTACAAGATTTCAGTCATAACTTTTTACTGGTTAAAAATACGTCAAAGAAACCTTCACCATTGCATTTCTCGTGAAATTCTAGCCCATTTTGATATGTCGCACGACCCCCATCCCATTTAAAATTCTGAAGTTGAATTCAAGATGGCGGACATCAAGATGGCCGCCGACCGTGTGGGTAGCTTCAATGTGGTTCCCCCTTGGCCAGATAAAGATTGGTCATCGCCAATTTCAAATTCCATGCCGCAGTGGCCTTGTACTGAGGGTGTTAAGTGACTTATTGAGCCACTCTGAATATTTTCGAGGAAATATCGTTGCTGAGATAGGTCCAAGGTCAATCGAAAGCCTGATATTTTGACTGAAGAGAGTTCTAAACTTAGATTACAACAATAAAATAAAGGGAGGAACCTCCTACCTGTATCCATCCTCCGCCGCATACATTCGGGGGTGTGTGCTATTGTCCTGGTGCCTAAAGTTGAGACCACATCGTCCGGTCCAGAACTCCGCAAAATAGTTTTGATCAAGAGCTTCGTTGCATAACATGGTCAAGTATTTTGACAATTTCTGTCTTGCACACTGTAGCTACTCAGAGGGAATATTGTAAGGTCCCGATGGTATATTTATCTTCATCCTATCCAGTTCAGTCTCGATTCCCTACTTTGCAAAACAGATTATCGGAGATCTGAAGTAAGCCCTGTTTTAGCTGGAAGCAACCCTAGAGGGTGAAGGCGGTGGAACGTGGTGTTGATCACATTGATTCCAAAATGACCGACATTGATAATGTGTGGGGCCCTACTCCTACATACGTTACCTTACATCTAACCGTAATACTCGTCCATGGTGGTTTACAACACCCATAACAATTTTGCGCATCTTACCATCAAAACTTTGAAACCAGTGTGTTAGATCTTAAATCATTTATATCTTTACTTGCCAAAGAGCTTCGAATGTCATTCCGAAAGGCTAGCAAATAAAATAAAAGCAAACTACACATTATGGGAAAGTTCCATGCTGCGTATGGTATGTAAAGTTGGCTTTGTGTTTTCTCCTTATTTAAAATTATTTAACGGCAAATTTATATTTCTATTGTTACTGCATTTTTCACTTACTTGGTAATGTCAATCTTCTGTTCAGAATTAGAACAACAAAAACATTTTATGCAGATTCCCTTGTTTCTTAAAAAAAACAAAAAACAACTCAACAAAAATTTTGCTTTCGCGCCATGCGTTGCTCCTTGATTTTTAAGACTGCGTAACAGCGTTGCCAATTTTCAGGACTCCGGCCTCCCTTGGAATAAAGATGGCCGTATGATGGTCGAACTCTTACAGTTAAGATTGATGGGAGACTTTGTAACCAAGATATTGCCGAATCTAGTGTTACTTAGGTGTTCGTTAAGTCCCTTATTATTTACATAAATGACGTAGGTGACACAGTTAAGCATAGTAATTCTTTAGTGATGATTTAAAATTGTACATGTAAATTATAACCACTGAAGACCTTAGGAATCTTCAAACAGATATTAAGTCATTTATCAGTTAATGGGTTAAATTTGAATACCTCAATCCAAATATTTCACATTCCTTATAAAATTCACAAGATTTTTGAAAATATATTATAAATAATTTCAAAATTGAAATGATTGAATAAATAAAATATTTAGATGCAATATCTGATTCTCGTTTGAATGTCAGTTTGCATGTTCTAGATTTTGATCTTGCGTAAATAAACTGATTGTTTATAGATAGAGGCACGCCCCAGAAGTTTGTAGAAGTTTGGTAATTTTAGTTTTATGACCATTGTTGCAAGGCTACCAAACATTCGATTTAGCCGGGACAGTCCATTGTTTTTAATCCCTGCCTCGACTTTTTTTCGAAGTGCAGTCGTGATGCGAAAGTGTATCATTTCTTTTTGGCTAACTCACATTCAGGCATGTTCATCATTATTAGAATCGTTGCTAATAAGTATCAGTTAATTTATAAATATACTACTTTATAAATGTAAATTACTGGAAATTTGATAGCATTGTTAATTTGTGAAATATAGTACTATTCGAATACTTCTGAGAATTGAATGTAATCAATAAGCACCAAGCAATACGCCGTGCGACAGCTTTTGGGGCAGATCAAGAGGTGGTGGGGCAGATCAATTGAAGTGTTAAGTAAATATAAAATAGAGGCTATCAGTAGAAGTTGACTTAATGTCGTAATTAAATATTTTTATTTGGGTGATTATGGCATGGTCTGAAGGGGACCCCTACCCTTCTTTTACATATACAGGGTGGCTCAATAAGTCACTTAACACCCTCAGTACAAGGCCACTGCGGCATGGAATTTGAAATTGGCGATGACCAACCGTTATCAGGCCAAGGGGGAACCACATTGAAGCCACCCACACGGTCGGCGGCCATCTTGATGTCCGCCATCTTGAATTCAACTTCAGAATTTTAAATGGGAAGGGGGTCGTGCGACATATCAAAATGGGCTAGAATTTCACGAGAAATGCAATGGTGAAGGTTTCTTTGACGTATCTTTAACCAGTAAAAAGTTATGACTGAATTCTTGTACCAATTTGCTCCTTTTCGAGGTGTTAGAAAAATGCCTTAAAATTTGTTTAGCGCATCGGTAATGCATCGAGATCAAAGTGACGTCTATGAAGAGACGTTCGCATGCCATTGCACATTATTTTAATCGGATACATCCATGAAGAGCAGTGCATTATGAATGGTTGTCGCGAACAATTTACAGTGTGACGCTTCCATTGAATTAAAAGTCCTTCACAGTGACAAGGCTAATGTTTATGTTCATAAGGAAGTTTATAAACAGAATATGTGACCCTTGTCATCTGATAACTAACTTTGGACAAAAACTGGTTCATAACGTTCCCATAAGTGTTCTGGCGTTCTTCCCTATTGAAAAAACTTTGTAAAAAGTACCTTCTTCCATAAGCAAGGATGAAAAAAACTGTTTATTTAACAAATCCAAGTAGCCCTAAGCATTTAAGGTTCCGTTGATGGAAAATTGACTAACCAATCGTGTTCCACACAACACGCCACACCATTAACTTACCAACACTAACCATTCAGGTTTGATCTGTCGAAAATGGGTTATCAGATAAAAATCATCGAATATTATGTTTATGAACTTCCTTATGAACATAAACATTAGCCTTGTCACTGTGAAGGACTTTTAATTCAATGGAAGCGTCACACTGTAAATTGTTCGCGACAACCATTCATAATGCACAGCTCTTCATGGATGTATCCGATTAAAATAATGTGCAATGGCATGCGAACGTCTCTCCATAGACGTCACTTTGATCTCGATGCATTACCGAAGCGCTAAACAAATTCTAAGGCATTTTACTAACACCTCGAAAAGGAGCAAATTGGTACAAGAATTCAGTCATAACTTTTTACTGGTTAAAAATACGTCAAAGAAACCTTCACCATTGCATTTCTCGTGAAATTCTAGCCCATTTTGATATGTCGCACGACCCCCATCCCATTTAAAATTCTGAAGTTGAATTCAAGATGGCAGACATCAAGATGGCCGCCGACCGTGTGGGTGGCTTCAATGTGGTTCCCCCTTGGCCAGATAAAGATTGGTCATCGCCAATTTCAAATTCCATGCCGCAGTGGCCTTGTACTGAGGGTGTTAAGTGACTTATTGAGCCACTCTGAATATTTTCGAGGAAATATCGTTGCTGAGATAGGTCCAAGGTCAATCGAAAGCCTGATATTTTGACTGAAGAGAGTTCTAAACTTAGATTACAACAATAAAATAAAGGGAGGAACCTCCTACCTGTATCCATCCTCCGCCGCATACATTCGGGGGTGTGTGCTATTGTCCTGGTGCCTAAAGTTGAGACCACATCGTCCGGTCCAGAACTCCGCAAAATAGTTTTGATCAAGAGCTTCGTTGCATAACATGGTCAAGTATTTTGACAATTTCTGTCTTGCACACTGTAGCTACTCAGAGGGAATATTGTAAGGTCCCGATGGTATATTTATCTTCATCCTATCCAGTTCAGTCTCGATTCCCTACTTTGCAAAACAGATTATCGGAGATCTGAAGTAAGCCCTGTTTTAGCTGGAAGCAACCCTAGAGGGTGAAGGCGGTGGAACGTGGTGTTGATCACATTGATTCCAAAATGACCGACATTGATAATGTGTGGGGCCCTACTCCTACATACGTTACCTTACATCTAACCGTAATACTCGTCCATGGTGGTTTACAACACCCATAACAATTTTGCGCATCTTACCATCAAAACTTTGAAACCAGTGTGTTAGATCTTAAATCATTTATATCTTTACTTGCCAAAGAGCTTCGAATGTCATTCCGAAAGGCTAGCAAATAAAATAAAAGCAAACTACACATTATGGGAAAGTTCCATGCTGCGTATGGTATGTAAAGTTGGCTTTGTGTTTTCTCCTTATTTAAAATTATTTAACGGCAAATTTATATTTCTATTGTTACTGCATTTTTCACTTACTTGGTAATGTCAATCTTCTGTTCAGAATTAGAACAACAAAAACATTTTACGCAGATTCCCTTGTTTCTTAAAAAAAAAAAAAAACAACTCAACAACAATTTTGCTTTCACGCCATGCTGTGTTCCTTGATTTTTAAGACTGCGTAACAGCGTTGCCAATTTTCAGGACTCCGGCCTCCCTTGGAATAAAGATGGCCGTATGATGGTCGAACTCTTACAGTTAAGATTGATGGGAGACTTTGTAACCAAGATATTGCCGAATCTAGTGTTACTTAGGTGTTCATTAAGTCCCTTATTATTTACATAAATGACGTAGGTGACACAGTTAAGCATAGTAATTCTTTAATGATGATTTAAAATTGTACATGTAAATTATAACCACTGACGACCTTAGGAATCTTCAAACAGATAATAACTCATTTATCAGTTAATGGGTTAAAATTGAATAGATTAATCCAAATATTTACTCCCTCTGACCCATATTTATAGCCCGGTATGACAAAATGGTAGCTTTTTTTATGTTCTTTAGAATACTTGATCGGCCACTTTGTACTGATCCTTGAGTAATAACGTTGTATGAGTCATTCCCATGTTTCATTTTCTTCTTCTGTATACACCAATGTCACAGTTTGCATATCGGACAATTATTATGGGACAACAAATAAAATTGTACCGGACAATAATTATGGGACAGAGAGAGAGTAACATTCGTTAGAAAATTCACAAGATTTTTTAAAAAATTTTATTATAAATAATTTCTAAATTGAAAAGATTGAATAAATAAAATATTTAGGTGTAATATTTGATTCTCCTTTGAATGTCAGTTTACATGTTCTAGATTTTGATCTTGCATAAATAAACAGATTGTTTATAGATAGAGGCATGCCCCAGAAGTCTGCAAAAGTTTGTTAATTTTTAAGTTTTATAACCATTGTTGCAAGGCTACTAAGATCTCGATTTAGGCGGGACAGTCCATTGTTTTTAATGCTTGTCCCGACTTTTTTCGTAGTGCAGTCGTGATGCGAAAATGTCCCGTTTCTTTTTGGCTAACTCACATTCAGACATGTTCATCATTATTAGAATCGTTGCTAATAAATATCAGTTAATTTATAAATATACTATTTTCTAAATGAAAATTACTGGAAATTTGATAACATTGTTAATTTGTGAAATGTAGTAATATTCGAATACTTCTGAGAATTGAATGTAAACAATAAGCACCAAGCAATACCCCGTGCGACAGCTATTGTCAAGTCGGAGTGGGTTATCAAAGAGTCTAATTCTTCCATTACTTTGGGCCAACTCTACACTTGTACCTCTAGCTACTACAGCTTTGGTGATCACATCTAATACTTCAACAGCTTATCGGATATTCCTCCCCACCCCACACATTTTCGGATCCTACCTAAAAGAAATCCCGGTTAATTGAAATGGTTTAATGTGCAAAATTGGCGCCAAACTGTAGATTTCCTTCTGCTAGCCGACTTTCTCGGGCATCACGTGGGTATTTTCAGCTAATACCAGAAGCCTTGGAGGCAACACGTGCTTTTTCCTCCACCTACCAGGAGTCGTTGTTTCCTTCGCGTGGGAAATATGAGTTCCCCATTGTTACATGGTCATTGACATGAATGTTCCGCTGGTAGAGACATCTGTGCTTACACTCCCAAATGACAGCTTGCATCACTGTCTGTTGCCACGTTTGCTCACCTGCGTTGTAATCTGTGGCAACAACGCCTGCAGACGACAGAGAAGGTTCTGGCGGGAGCCATGCCAGGTTAGACCTTCTGCCCTACAGATATAGGTCTGTCACCAGCCATTGCATTACAAATCTTATGTGTTCCTTTGAAACATATAAAGAAGATGTAAAGTGAAAAGTATTGGACATGAATGGTTGACAATAACGAGATAGTTTTGATGGGATTCCTTGTGTACCGTTGAGAACATTCGCTTTATTCAAACATATTACAATACCTTTACTAAGCTTCTCTTACCAAAATCTAGGAGGATGCCATAACTGCTACAAAAACCGAGTACACTACAGAATTACGTGAAGACTTGTATTAATATTGATTTTAATCTCCTGATATGTATGTTAAGTATAAGAAAATAGGTCTGAGAATCAAGAAGTAAAACATCTCCACTATGCTCATCAAACTAGCTCCGACGAAGAACCCAGCTACACCACCGAGGGACACTGAAATTGGAAGAAAATAATTGTAATAAAATCCTTATTAGGAATACAGCAATAAAATTATTAACCCCAGGAAATGTACTCTAAGATATATATCTAGTAAACGTATGTAGGGGAATGTGCGGCAAGACAGAGTAATTAATATTTAACAGTGTTGTAACAGATCAACTACAGATCAGATTTTTCACATCAGACAGACACTTGAGAAAAAGTGGGAATATAATCAAAATGTCCATCAGCTATTCATTGATTTCAAAAAAGCATATGATTCGGTCAAAAGAGATAAATTATATAATATATTAGTAGAGTTTGGAATACCTAAGAAGCTTGTTAGTATGATAAAAATATGCACCAGTGAAACAGAAAGTAAAATTCGTGTAGGTATTAATATGTCTGACAAATTTACAATTCATGATGGGTTAAAACAAGGAGATGCATTATCTCCATTGCTCTTTAATTTTGCCTTAGAATATGCTGTTAGGAAGGTAAAAGAAACTAAAGAAGGATTAAAATTAAATGGTGTGACTCAGTTGTTAGCATATGCAGATGATGTAGACTTACTGGGGGATGATGTGAATACAATTAAGAATAATGCTAAAATAATTTTCAAAACTGCTAAAGAGATAGGTTTGAAAGTTAACAAAGAGAAAACTAAATATATGATTACAGGCCGAAACCAAGTGTTAGGTAATAATCAAAATCTAATTATTGATAACAACTCGTTTAAACCAGTTTCCAAATTCAAATATTTAGGAGTAATATTAACAAATGAAAATTATATTAAAGAGGAAATAAAAAGTAGGCTTAATTCAGGAAATGCATGTTACTTCTCTCTTCATAAACTTTTGTTTTCTAGTTTAATATCTAAGAAACTAAAAGTTAAAATATACAAAACATTAATTTTGCCTGTAGTATTATATGGATGTGAAACTTGGTCTCTTACATTGAAAGAAGAACATAAATTGAGAGTATTTGAAAATAAGATCCTTAGGAAAATATTTGGACCTAAAAGGGATGAGGAGACAGGTGAGTGGAGAAGGTTACATAATTTAGAACTACATAATTTGTATTCATGTCCAGATATTATTAGAATAATTAAATCAAGAAGACTTAGGTGGGCAGGCCATGTGGCACGAATGGGAGAGGAAAGAGGAGTTTACAGAATTCTTGTTGGGAAACCTGATGGTAAGAGACCTGTAGGAAAGCCAAGACGAAGATGGAGGGACAACGTTGAGATGGACCTAAGGGAAATCGGTAGGGATGGAAAGGAGTATATAGAACTTGCTCAAGATAGGGAAAGATGGAAGGCCTGTGTTGCTGCAGCCATGAACTTTCGGGTTTATGAAGGCTAGGTAGTTAGTTAGTTGTGAAAGTTACTTTTTAAAAGTAACTGACTGAGTTAAAGTTGCTGGTACTTGGAAACTAACTATACAGTTATTTTCTGATGGAAATTTTCTTGCGAACAAATTACACAAATGAGTAATCATAAATTGTTATAAAATGAATATATGAAGACTTGCAAGTGTTTTATTTAATTCTCTGATACATAATGTAAGTCTTCAATTATTAAGAAGAACAACAAAAAATAAATCAAGATGGAGCAAGTCTTCAGTGATTTGTTCCATTTTATATTATGTCAAATTGTAATATAGCATGGATTGAAAAAAATATATGCAACGTACCCTAACTTCCTTCTTTAGGCGATTAAAGAAAATCCTTTCCCCTAAGCAGCCAGACGAGTCACATATTTACAAACGTGGTTGACAAATTTAGCTCTTCTCCCTAGTTGCAATTTAGTTCCATAGAGTAACTGTCATATGATCTATTGATAATGTTACTTCTATTGTAAAACAGTAATTCTGTTACAGCTACTTACTCTTAAAAGAAGCTAGTTAAAGATAGAAGTTGTCAAATAGTAAATGTTAAGAGTACTTGTTAATTCCAAAAACTGATGTTTAACCACATAGAATGAGACTAGATATAAACAAGCATATTTAATATCCATCCTTGTATTCAACTCTCCTCTACACATAAAGTTGATTGAAACAAACAAACATATATGAGTAATTGGTTTAGAAACCAATATTTACAAAGGTACGTTTCATCGTCTTGCTCCACAGGCTGGACAATACGGGGTACCTCCATTGACTGGCCATAAACATTTAAGTTTTAGCATTGAAAAGTCAAAATAGAGGAATGAAATGTTTAATGCGAGTTAAGACAATGGTCCTTGGTTCTACCTTATGCCTATGTTCGACCTTAAAGTTAAATCTCGTTTCACATATAGAATGACAGCATTATATATTTTCTAAATATAATGTCAGTAAGTAATTGACATTGAGAAAATATACCTGCAATGTCCACTATGTTGCGGACCACAATCATACGCCTTCTTATTCTGTTAAGGTGTACTTGAAAACCTACTCTGGCCATTGAACCCATTTCGATTCCCTCGCTTCTGCAACGAGAAGAAGAGTTCTGCTGTAAACCAATTAGGGTAAATTTCAATGTTTGCATACCTCGGTATTGTGTGTTACTGAAAAGATTACACCTTTTACACCTTAATACATTACCTCCGTCGTAATATTCCCAAACCAATACTTGTCCTCGCAGTGTCCAACGCAGCGCACAAGTTAAAATTCATTACTATACCTTAACTCTTCAATGGTATACGTATGAATGTGGAGCTCACACATGAGTTACAGTGCTTTTTGTATTTTTCGGCTATTTGTACTTTCATCACAATCAAAATAGTTCATTACCATTTATTGTATAAATTTATCACAGTTATTATACAGGGTGTCGCAAAACTTTTTAAAAAACGCTTGGGTGCTGGTAGATATCATAAAAACAAGTAACTTTACCCTATAAAGTTTACTTCGAAAGCGCTTAGTTTCTGCGCTATAAGCGCTTAAAATCTATCCTGTACGTATGCAACCCAACATAGCAAGCGCTTACTCTGACATAACTACCAGGGTTGCCACTAGCGTTCCTCGTTAAGAGAGACGACTTGAAATCAACAACTTGGGAGCCTGGCCTGAGCAAAATCCAAAACATTAATGATACTTGCGATGTTGTAAGAAGCATTGACAGTGTTTATAAACTGACCAAGACAAATAATGGGCAGACTGTAATTCACTTACTCATTCTAAAATATCTCCATAATTGATCGATTGATTTGGTTTATTTTAATTTTCTTTTCTGCCACCTTTGGCTAATCGCGAAGATGAGGATGATATGATGAAATAACAAATTACACCAATGTCTACGCCAGTATTTAAACCCGAGACACCTGGTGCCTTAGCGATCTTTGCTAACAACATCACCACAGAGTGTTTTGTGTATAATGGATGGTCAACAATTGCAAGGGACGCGTAAGATAGAGGAAATTCACGAACGAACAAATGTTCTCTTAACGAGGAACGCTAGTGGCAACCCTGCCACGGGCCCCTCGTAGTTATGACAGAGCAACCCTTGCTGTGTTGGGTTGCATACGTACAGGATAGATTTTAAGCGCTTATAACGCAGAAACTAAGCGCTTTCGAGGTAAACTTTATAGGGAAAAGTTACTTGTTTTTATAATCTCTACCAGCACCCAAGCGTTGTTGAAAGAGTTTTGCGACACCCTGTATAGTAGTAATTAATATTTTTGTTTTGCATTTCACCTCATCGTTGTTAGTGTTCGGCGATATATCGCGATATTGAAAAATATATCGTCAGGCGATACCAACTAGACAATATAGCGTTACGATATCTTTGTGATATGTATATAGTGTCGGCGATATATCGTCACGATATTTGGCGATACATATCTTAGAGTCGATATATAACCATTATCACGATACGGAAAAATATCGTATCCTATCGTCTGTGATGATATTCTCTTGAGATATATCGCGTTATCAAATTTCGGATATCGCCATCCCTAATCATTGCCCTGTTCGTCTTCTTTCCCTTCCAAAATATTAATGATGTTTCCAGAATCCTCTCGTTGGTGCACTACAACATCAATTGTTTCATAAAAGTAACAATATACGTGACTTCGGAAGCCCCTCGTCTTCATCTTGTGGGCCGTGTTCTTTCTCTCGGCTTAAGACATGCGACATATTTTTGTGTGGTTTTCCAGTGAATTGGCGTAAAATAAAATTCGGACATCAAAGTCGACTATTTAAGTAGCTTCGATGAAAGTTGTGTTGAGGTCCTAATGAATGTAATCGCTTTATTATCAGTGAATATATCGAAATGTCGGCCTATAAGATAGAATCTGAATTACTTACGTATATGATTTCCAACAATTTTTGCTCGATGGTTAAAGGTAGATTTTCATGTTCTTACAACACGCAACTACAATTTGAAATAGGCTGAATATCAACGTTCGCATTTGGTGTAAAATCACCGCTCCAACAACCTTGATGCTTGCATCGGTGAATACCCTTACTTCTTTGCATGGGTCATATGCCATTAATCCAGGAGCTGTAAGCAAAGCTTCTTTCAACCTCTGAAACGCAGTTTGCTGTTCCTTTCCCCAGACAAATTTGTTCTTTTCCCAATTAACGTTTGCAAAAGGAGTGCTATCTCGGAGCATGATTTTGAAATTTTCTTGACATAGGATGTTAATCCGAGAAATGTGCGAACTTGTTTCACAGTTGTTGATGTTTTATATTTCTTGATGGAATCAATGATTTTGTCATTAATCCGAAAACCAAAATGTCCAATTTAATGTCCTAAAGCTATAATTTCAGTGTAGTCCAAGTGACACTTCTCTATTGCAAGTTTTAATCCTGCGGCCTGTAAACATTGCAACATTTTTTCCAGAGTTTTGAGAATTTCTTCGAAGGATTTCCCAAGCAAGAGAGATCATCCACATAATAAGCAAAGTGGTTTGGGTCCATACCAGCGCACGCTAGTTGTAGACAACGGGTCATAGCACTTGGAGAACTGACGTGGCCTTGTGGGACTCCGTTCATTTGGTACTGCGACATTCCTTGTATTGTAAAGGCCGTATATTTCTTAGTCTGCAGTGAGAGGGATGTTGAAGAGACCACTTTTTAAATCTGCAGTACAGTAAAATGTTTGGCCTCCCATATTGTATAATATTTAATTGATATTGTTCACTCCCAGAGCGTCAAATACAGAAGATACATTTAATCTACGATAATCTTTTAAGTGTTCAACTTGTTTTAGATCTCGTAACATTTCGTGCACTGAATCATATTCCCTTTTATACACTTCTTTAATAAATTCAGGTTCTAAACCCCGGCTTATTTGCTTAATTTGTTCACTAATTTCAATGGCAGGGTCTAGATTCAATAACAATAACTGTTTCTCTCTCACATATTTTGAAACAGGTTCATTTTCATAATGGAGACGTAATCGGATTTTTTCTTCTAATTGGAAAGCTTCTCCCGGTTCGGTAAATTCCTTTAGAGTTTTAGTTTTTAAAGTAGCAAAATCTATACTCTGAACTTCCAGGGTTCGACTCCAAGTAGTGTACCATCCCAATGCTGGACCATACAAAAATACAGGTAGCATCTGCCTTTTCTTTGGGCCATACGACTCATTAAGAATGAATTTTCCAATGAATTTTAATACACCCTCGTGAATGTTGCCTTGAAACTGGATAGTTTCGAGAATGTCGGGGTGGATAAATCTAGACTGCGCCATGATTCTATCCGGTGTTCGAATCAGGTGTTCTGAATGATTAGTCTATGTGCAGATGTAATGTTGGATTAGCTTAATATGAGCACTAAGTTTCTTATGTACTCTTCGCAACATGTTAATTGACCGCCCCGAAATAATTCTAAGTCCTGAATTCGTAAACTTAGCAACATTGAACTTCAGCGCCAGCTGAGACACCTTTGAGTCCGTTATTCAACTAGACGAAAAACGCTGCGGTGAAAGGTTTTCAATTTCGCACATTCCATGAACTTATAAACTATAAATCTCTAATATAATACACACTGAAACAGAAATAGTAGATTGAAATAAGAATAAGAATGAGAATCTTGCGGATTTGTAAAAATTCTGCGTGCTCGACTTGAAATCACGTAAGTTTGAAACACTGAACAGGGGTTTTCTCCACCTGGAGTAAATCGCCATCAAATTTGAGTAGAAAGAGGCAAATTTCTGAGGAGTTTATGCGACATTTTATTTGGAATACGCTGCACAATATCGAACAGTTCTAAAAAAAAAAAAAATCACGACTTGTGGAGAAAACGTGCTGGAACACAGGAATGTCGATTATATCATAAAAATCAACTTGTTTTTAAGGGAATTTTGTCAGTAAGTTTATGTAGAGCAGTTGGTTAGACGCTGGTATCTATATCTTTCAACACACTTGAAAGGTCGCGTGTTCAAATCTCACCGTCTCCTTTTTTTTGCTGAACAGAGACAGTTGATATTTCAACACTGTAAAAATATCCGATGCACAATTAGAGGCATATATTTCTTCTGCACATTTTTACCCTAAGAAGGTTAATTCTTATTCAGTTGCTTGCCAGGATTTAAAGTTAAAACTTTTTGTATTTTAGCTATTCTTCATAAGCTGAGTTAACACACATTATGACTAATTAACATATCATATATATGCATTGAGGATGCTGTAGGTAATGGTATTTAATCCTGGGTTCGAATCCTGGTCAGGCATGGGTGTTCTTTGTAAGTGTTCCTTCATCAATTTCATCATACCATCACCCATTTTGATCTTCGCGATTAACCAAAAGTGTCACAAAAGGGAAGTAAATTAAACCAAATCACCAATCAAGTAATGATATGTAAGATAAGTATTGTGTACGCTCTTCACTGCACACCTAAAATATTAATTATTTCAAAATACTAACACACAAACACACAATTATAATAGGAAGGTTATGTTATTTCGTTTATTTAGTAATGACTGTTCTTATTTCGCTCACTTCGATCTTCCAATGCATCTAAAACTAATAATAAGTCCCCAATGAACATAAGTAAATGGCTCTTGCGACCGAGACCGATGCGATAAAAATCTACTAATAACTATTTATATATTGCGTGACATTTAAAAAATGCAAAACTTGAGAATGATCATTAATTCGCCACTGCTTTGTATCCAAAATACTTGTCTAATTTCAACAACATATTTGTGTTATTTGACAGAAAGTATTATATCTATCAAACTTTCCACCAAATTCGCAATATTCAAAACAACCACCCTCAGACTTACTTATACGTTACTTGATTCTGCCATTCTACGTGGCCCGTGATTGAGTAATAACATTGAAATGGTTTCCGTAAATTCTAAACGCTTCATCATTACTTCCATCTCGTGAAATACACAGAGAGATCATCCAAGAAGAGTATATTACGTCCGATGCCATACTCCTTCTCAAAATAAAATTATGCAGCGTGAGGAATCGAACTTACGACCACGCTTGCCAGGAACAAGCACCTTATCAGTCATCACTTCAATCCCTGAAGATAAAAGAGCTCTCGAAATCTCGGAAGCCTATCCGGAAATAACCTGGTTGATATCGCGGTAAATCCTCTTCATCAAAGTTCCCATGAGTTTAGGCAAAATTTGAGCTAAAATACACTGCACAATACCGGTCATTTCTGTCGAGAGCATTTCTGTAGAGAGCAACTTATCCACAATCTGTGGCAAAGAAATATTTGGAGCACTGGCAGGTGGTGTTTCCCGCAACCATGTTAGGAAACTTTTTTTCCATTTCCTTGTAGAACAGTTGGTAAGAGGTGTATTTCTTTTTATCTAAAATGAAAGATCACAGGTTCAAATCCTAACCGCTCCATTTCTTTTCTGTAGAAGTGAACACAGAAGTACGATATTTACTGAATACAATAATTTTGAAATAATTTAACCTTGAATATAACAGGTTACTCTGTGAAAAAAAAAATCGCAAGACTACAACTCTAGAGTATCAAGAGTATTCCTTCCGCATACTTTCATTCGACTTCTTGTGTATATTTCTATAATAACATGAGGTTTTATATAAAGCAATGTGTCCCCAGAACTGTCAATTTTCAACATGAACATTGAAACATGAATGTTTCCGTGATGTTGCATTGAGAGCCGAAGGAATTAATTTTGTGAGTGGAATAGATTTATTATGTGAATAAATATGATGTTTTAATCATTGCTTTGGGGAGAAGATCGTTTAATTATTTTTTTTCTTGTTTGTTCTGGACGAAAAAATAGTAACAAGAAACTTTACATTAGGTATTACATAATAAAACGTGAAAGCTGAGACGGGTTTGAACCAATACCTCAAAGAGAAAAGATGAACGTAAGAAGAAGTATGGTTGTCTGACACGTTACGACTACGCTACTTTTACACGTGGATGTAAAGAGCACTCGTTGTAGCACATTTGTCATAATTATTATTTATTTGTTGATTAAATTAAACTAATGTAATTGTAAACAATGGTTAAATTTCCTTTATTATTCTTGACATATTTTTCTGGTATGAATTCGTACGAAACTTTTCATGGTTGAATGTTATTGAATATTGTCTTTGAACCAACTGCAGCATCACGTGATTAACTATTCCAATAGAAGACCTTATTTCCTTTAAACTACGCTCTAAACAGAGGCATGCAACATTTCTCTCTTCAACCTCACGAAGAATGGAGCACTACAACAAATCCACAAGAGAAAGGGTGATCGTTTTAATCGAGGGAGCTGGATTGTCACCTCGTTTAGCTGGTGAGCAGTATGGCGTTCAAACACGGACAGCAAGGATGTGGTGGACTCGATACGAAGAAACTGGTGAGGCATCACGGAAAAGACGCGAGATGGGACCGTGTTTCGACACCAGTGCAAGACGATCGGCTGATAGCGGAGTGTGAAGCCAATCCATTCCAGTCAGCCACTCAACTCAAGGCAAGGGCCGATTTTCCTGGTTGCCCACAGACAATTCGACGGATGCTGGCTGCTTCTGGTTTACCGGCACGGATGACAGCAAAGAAGGAGGTCTTGACGGATGCGCACAGAACCGATAAGCTAGGATTTGATGAAGAAAATAATGATCGGGTTTGGTAAATAGAGTAATCTCAGACTAGAGTATTTTCTACTGCAAATGATGGTCCGGTTCTGGTCTACCGGCGTCAAGGACAACGATTTTATCCCCATTTTGTTGCTAACTCACATCGGTGTGGGCGTGTGAGCGTGTCTGTCTGGGGTTGGATGTCTCTCAGTGGCCGAGGTGACCCACACCGTATAGAAGAACGTCTCAACGGGATATAGTATGTGCACATTTTGGAGCATGATATGGTTCCTGGCGTGTGAACTTTGTATCCCGAGGGAAATATTGACTTCCATCAAGACCACTCCCCCATCCATTATTCAGCCATCGTTCAGCGTTGATTTTCTGAACGAAACGACATAAATCTATTTGACTGGCCACCCATGGAATGCTACATCAACCCCATGAAAATATGTGGGCCGTGGTCGTTAAGTGTTTGAAACAAAACTGGCCTGATCCACCACCTCGAAGAAGTGAAGAACTATTTGACCACGTCAACAATGCCTGGAATGAAGTGTGCAATTCGCAAAGGTATATTCGATATCTTGTGCAATCCGTTCCTCGACGCCTGAGACATGTCATAGATGCAGGTGGCTACTGGACAAGATATTAAATAAATGTTACATTTTCTCAAACAGTCCTTTTAAGGACTAACAAATTTAAAAAAAAAATACACTCATGTAAGAAATATTTTAGAACCTTTCATATATTATTGTCTTATAGGCCTCAATATAAATAAAAATATCCAGAAGAAGTGAGGATCGAACACTTATCAACGACACAAGTGGAACTGCAATTGGGTGCCTTTACCGAATGCGCCACAAACCTACAACAGAATGAACTCCACAGCTAATACCTTAACTTTTATTTTCTATTCATGCATACATCTATTCCATCTGGAAAACTGTTTTCTTTTAAAGATTTAGATCCCCTATTTTTAACCGTAATGATCGTAAAGCATAATCATTCATTAGTTATTTCATTGCTTTGTTGGGGATTTTCCTGTAACGAAGGCACTGATTTGCAGCTAAAATCGAGCCTCCAGTACCTGCTTCTCCGACCCACTTTAACACGTGTTCGTTTATCATTTGTGCAACAATTGCCTTGTTAAATTATGTTACATTGCTCCTCTGAGAGAGAGAGAGAGGGGGAGGGGAAGAAGTTGTGTAGGTTGTGGAAAGCAGGCTAGAAATATATTCAACATTTCATAGAACTATATGTTAAGAACTGGAAACTAGGGAACGATGTTTTCGCGAAAGAAAAACTTATGTAAGAGGAAAGTGAACATACAGATAGAGTTATTTTAATCACAATGCCGAGTTGGACACAGCAACGACGTTACAAGAAAACAACTCCTAGTTACCTTCAGTACAGAAACGTCTTGTCAATTTCTTAATTTATTATTATTGACTCACAATGTGTGTTAACCCAACTTATGACGCATAGCTGAATGAATTTCATTGAATTTCTTACGAGTATTGACGAGCATATGGGGCCTCGGCCTATCTCCTGACTGCCAGTCTCCCTCCCACAATCCTACCTAGAGGTGTGGAGTTCTTCAACCGGTATGAGGTGACGTGGGGTCAGCACGTCGAGCCCTCAGCAATTATGGGAGATTTTTATGACCGGGTTACGCTACTCACTCGTAACTTCCCAATATCCTCACGTTGGTGTGTTGCCATATACACAGGCCGTGTGTTGCCATATACACATCTGCAGAATAGTCCGTGTTGCTATCAGTATCACTATCTTATAAGCCTTTAGAATCAAACACTTTGTCCACATCTTCCGTTTTCTTTGGCCCGCTTTTAACCCAAATCAATTTTAAAAAATGCATAGTAAATGGTATTTAAAATTATTACATACTTACGACGTGTCAGCATGGTACAACGAGACATCATATTGAAGGCAAGATATTGGACATTCGCAGTTCAATCCATAGTCTCTTGCTTCAAATGTGTTCACTGGTTCTAACTTATCTGAAACGAAATGAAATATTGCGATATCACCACAAGACAGTTACGCCAGTTCGTCATTATTGGGAACGAATTACTACTGACAAAACATGGCGTATTTATTTGCATTTATATCACGCATCTCTTGCTGCTTTGGACATCTTAACTTAGTTGACGGCGTCTACTATAGACTCACAGGCATGTGCAGGAGTTTCTCTTTATTAGAGAGTTAAACTTTTGTCGGTATTATAACTTTTGTGATGAGAAGATTTTAGTAGATTGAAATTAAATACCTTGCCCCTAAATATACTTTAAAACTGACTTAAACCTACACTCTGTCCAAGGAATCTGTTAGAGCTATTGAACAAAAGCAAGTCCCCTCCGCAAGTATACCCTGTCCCAGCTAACTGTGGAGCAAGGCAACGCATAGCGTCAGAGGAGCGAGGGAAATCTATTGGCCAGAGCGAAGCAGTAGACACTGATGGGAAGACTGGTAACTTCAGTCGCTTTTCCCCTCTCAACATAATTCCGTTTCTCTCACGTGTTCATTGGTGGAACCGTCTCGCTTCACTATGCGCAGAGACTTGCTTTCGTTTGCCTGCTCCACGGTTAGCTGGGACGGAGTATAGTGATTCGAGAGAGTTCGACCAATGAATATGAGAAGGAAAAGGAGTGCATGAATGGGGCAACGAGGCTGTGGCTACCAGCAGTTTGCAGCAGTGAGCACTATTTTGCTCCGACTACACGCATTCTCCCCTTCTCTACAGTTTTACGTGGTGCTGCCCCAAAAAATCCTGGGACGCAGTAATAGACTCGAAGATTTCATCAAAGAATTTTCGCGACGAACAGTCCCCCAGGTAAATTGCCCAATAGACATTCTGGGGTCGCAGCATTGCTGAAAATCCCGACTAGTCCTCCTGGCAGACCAAGCTGTTGGCAGGCAAGAACTCTTCTGGAATCTAGATTGATGAGTGGTGTTCCTTTTCTATCCAGATTTTCTGACTTGTAGGTACAGTAACGGGCAATAGAAATGACACACCTAGATCCTTAAATACTCTCCGTTATGTGTATTGCCTAACTCTACGGCGATAAGTGCATTTTAATAGCAAATTTCAATGACAACTTCTATCACCGCCGCAGAATTAGGCAACACACATAACGCCTTGCAGATAAGGTATTTCAGGATATAGGTGTCAATGTTTTATTACCGTTGACTGTATTTCATATTTCCTTTATGGGGCAATCCTTTGTGAAGACACGCAAATGCCAACCTCTCTTCCACGTAGTACACCCTAAATTGCATTTTGGAGACTAGCATCTTGACTCATCGCCAGTATAATCCACTGTGGGGCTTCCGTTTTGTTGTGTCCAATTCTTATATGTGTGTGTGTTTGTCCCTTGATCGATTTCATCTTCTCACCGTTCATTCTCGTCTTCGCGATTTGTCAAAAGTGGCAGAAAATCGAAGTAAAATCAAATCAAATATTTATATCATTATTGGAATTTTAGATTATTCTACCTAGGTATTAATATACTATATATTCTACATTAAGTATGCCTCTTTATACTTTTAGTATATTTAAACCATTCTTACGAATGCATAGTCTAGTATCTTTAACGAAAATAACACAAGCTTACAGCGCTTGTTTCGTTTTACGGCGTTCGGCCTACATGCTGGAAAAAGGAGTTGGGAGCTGGGAATGCACCGCGGACCAACCAGACAACAGTGGTGGCGCTGAGAGTTACGACGTCGCGGGAGCACGTGCTGCGCGAACCTCGTTCTACAGGCTGCTGTGTTTCTCATCGCACTGGATTCATCGCTTCCCCCCTCCCAACTTTCCTTGCCAGCATGTAGGCCGCCCACCGTAAGACCAGGCAATAGCTTTAGTAATTCTGAAATAATTTATTCAGGTCTTAGATTAGTTGAAATACGCTATTGCAGCGCAGAATAATGAGGTATCTCTACTAGGGTAGAGCGAAATAAAACCACTTTTGTCGAATTTGAAAAACAAGCAGTGCTCAAAATATGTATTTTCACTATTTTCACTCCCTTACAACACATAGAAAAATCCTCCTCGATTTCTTCACTCTCTACAGTCTTCACTTTGCAACAGGATAACGTTTCTAGGCTATACATAGACTCAATCAATATACATTCATAGAAGGCGTCTACTGTTCCACACATATCACCCAGAGCACGATCCTTTTCTTTTAAATGACACTGTATCAACTTCCCTCAGTGTCAACGCCTGATTTTTACTACCCTAGTATTTACTCTTAAACAAAATTTTAAATCAACTTTCTTATATTGCTCAAAACAGAGCATTTTAAAAATAAAATAAAATAATTTCTTGTGTACCTTCGATATTGCCTATACAATCCATTCCTTTTTGATCACAGAGATGTTGATATCCTGCAAATAAACTAAAGTCATGAACTTGATTTTTGTCATAGGAAAATTCATTGTTAAGAAGCATCCAATATACAGCCTCAAAAATATAATCAACAACAGTTTGAACACAAATTCTAGAATTTACATAGGCGTGTATGAAACTTCGCAAAAAGCTAATTATCCCTATAATCGTGTACGTATGTTGTTTACGAGATGGTCTACATTAAGCAGCGTTCCTTCCCTAGACAAGATTGCCATCCTAAGATCTATCGAATAAGTATGTGTTGACCTTTCTATCCCTTTATTTATATTTTCAGATGTATATACATCCCTGGACTGTAAAACAGTAATTCTGAAATTTTGTATGTTTATGTGTGTGTCGAATTTTATGGCAATTATAGCATCATCGTACTTCTTACAACGGCGTTATACATTCTCTCTCTCTGAATATATGGATGTGGCTGTATGTGTGAAAGAGTGAGGGACAGCACGAGGAAGAAAGGGACAGAGAAGAGAGACTTGTATAATATGAGCGAGAAAAGAGATAAGAGAAAAGATGAGAAAAAGATACAAAAAAATAGTATAGTGAGAAAAGAGATAGAGAAATGAAAAGAGTGAGAAAAGAGACAGAGAATAGAAAAGAGTGATAAAGGAGACACGAAAAGAAAATATTGAGGAAGAGATAATGAAAAGAAAATAGTGAGGAAAGAGATAGAGAAGACAAAAGAGTGAGAAAAGGTATAGAGAAGAATATGTGTGATAAAAGAGATAGAGAATTGAAGAGAGTGAGAAAAGAAATAGAGAAAATGAAGACTGATAAAGGAGACAAAGATAAGAAAAGAGTGCGTAAAGAGACAGAGAAAATTAGTGAGGAAGAGATAGAGAAAGAAATAGTGAGAAAAGAGATAAAGAAAAGAGATAGAGAAGACAACGAGTGAGAGATGAAAAGAGTTATAGAAAAGAAAAGAGAAGATAAAATTAAAGAGTGAGAAAAGAGACAGAGAAACAAGGAGAGTGAGAAAAGTTACGGAGAAAAGAAATGGGTGAGAAAAAGACGTTAAAGAAAAAGAGGAAGAGACAGATAAAATAAAATAGTGAGGAAGAGCTAGAGAAAGAAAAGACTGAGAAAAAAGAAACTGAAATGCAAAGACTGAGGAAGAGATCGTGAAAATATGAGAATGGAGTGAGGAGTAAGTTGAAACAACAGTGATCGACAAAGAAACAGAGAGAGAGAGAGAGAGAGAGAGAGAGAGAGAAAGAGAGAGAGAGAGAGAGCAGGGGAAGGCATGACAGGTGTTGAAGATGAATAGGGCTATACAGTGAAAAATGAGCATTAAGCATCTATTTATTTTAACAATACTAACTGAAAATACCTTCTCCATTTGCTCCATATCCAATTATCACATCCGTGCAGTTGCATAATTTCATTTTGGCTTCAGCTCTGCACTGAGCAATGCAGCCCGAATAACTGTAGTACCTGTAAGCCCACATCTCTTCGTTCTCTTCTGGAAATCTGCAATGTCTGAACTCTGCAGGTATCGTTCGAACCTCTTCGTCAGCTATTTCGTCGGTAAGCACAAAAACTGCAAGTCCATATTTCGATAAAGTTGTGGCATGTGCAACAAATGATGATCCAAAGCCACGTTCCAATGGAACTTCGTATGGAGCCAATAAGTATGACTAAAAAATATTAATATTAAAATATAGTTTAAAATTATTGCCAAAGAGAGTTTCTTTTCTCACTAAATAATGTTAAGAATTACCAATATGATGGGAAAGATATGTGCTTACTTATTTATGACAAGTTAAAAAAGTAGGAGGTAACGGTTTCGAATGTGTCATGATTTCTCAAGTTGAAGAGTAGCATATGCAAGTTTCGTAGAATACTTGTAATTATTGTAAAGTTAGAGACAGTCATTAGCTTAGCGTGTGAACAACTTTGAACTAATCTTATAACACAGGTTAGTACTCGTTAAGCTATATAAATATAATTATCTACATGCTAAAGATACGTGCGTAAATAAGCGAGACGTTACGGGACGAAAATGCTGGCATCTGCGCCATGTCAGGCGCTATCTCGGCCCAGAGTCAAAACGAACGCACTGTATTTTCCCATAGTAAACACTATTTGAGAAAATATGGTGCAAGAAAGAGCTTAGCCTAGCATCAGCGATTCTCGGCGATCACACACTCCTCGTTTGTGGACCACATTAGTGGTGACCTCACCAGCAGACAAGTGAGCAAGATTGACTCCAAACAAACTCATCGCGTGGTTTCTTCCTATGCGAGAGCATTGGAAATCCATCGCAAGGGGAAACTTTTAGAATTGTGACAGCAGTTGTGAAACAAAATTGTGATGTGTATCGCACATAAATGAAAAGATGAGATTCCGGAGAATAAGGAAATCGTACATTTTGAAAGAAAATCGAGCCATTCGCTTTACTAGATTTCTCACTGCAGCATACGACTGGGGTGTGTGTGACTTGCTTTGCACTCAACAAAACAGGAATTTCTACAAATTTTGGACCAGACTACCTTCACAGGAATGTTACTAGTGTTAACATAGTATGCCAGCATGTGAAGTAAGGTTTTTGAGTCACAAGCTGAAGTGTCTCTGAACCCTGGTAAAAAAATATTAACTGTTGCACAATTAGATGTCCTAGAAAACGTAGTGATTCCAAAATTTTTCATTCTTAACATTTTATATCTTGTAGAGAACATTACAACAAAAATCATGACACCACTATCATACACGGTGTCCCACTAGAAGGTAGTCCCGAAAAAAAGCCAGTCGGAAATAAAACAAGAAATTGATATTTCCTTCTTCCGTAAATCTCCCAGTGTACTTCATTTGTTCGAGTACACACACCCTTTGGGTGATGACAAATCTGGCGATCTTGGAGGCCATATCCCTTTTGAAATGACCAGGAAAGAATGATTCAATCTCAGATATACTTGCGGCAAAGTTGTGGCTTCTCGTGCAATCCTGCTGATAACAACTCAGGCCGAGTTCCTCGTCGTCTAATTGGTTCAAAATAGCCTGGAACATTTCAATATATAGATACTCTGTCTCGAAAATGTGTGGAGCAAGGTCTCACATAACGGAAGAAAAGGGAGAAAGCGAGTGCGGAGAAAAGCCGTTCACACAAATGGCTGGTGTAGCTCTTGTTTCTTCTTACGGTGGGAGGCCTACATACTGGTAAGGGAAGTGGGAAGCGGGGAAACGACCAATCCAGCGCAATGAGAAACACAGCCGCCTGCAGAATGAAGTGCGCGCAGCACCTTCTCCCGCGACGTCGTAACTCTCGGCGCTACCGCTGTTATCTGGTTGGTCTGCGGCTCATTCCCCTCTCCCCACTTCCCTTGCCACCATGTAGGCCGCCCACCGTAAGAATAGACAAGAGCTATAGCTAGACTCATTTTCTGTTTCACGAGTTTATTGGTCGAGCCACCTGTAGACACAACTTGCGCACACACTTGTCTTCGTTCGCTTACTCCAGAGATTGCCGGGACAGAGTATAGACACTAATCGTCACGATGAGCGTAGTGATAAAATGTCAATGGAATCCTCCAGATTTTACCAAAATTAGACGTAGATAATCGCGGCTACCTTTGAGTGGGAGACACTAGCTAGCTTCATGGGGGGTAGGGTACACGGAAGCTAGTTCATGCATGGTCTATTCTATTTACTTACGTACAAAGGTCCGCTGTAAATGAACGAGTAGTATATTATGAAGCTCTTGTCGAGTGATACCTGGTTGTCTTCTAACAAACTCACGCTGAAATTATTTAAAAATTCATTAATATTATATTTTCATTAAAAAATTATAGGTATGAACTATCTTGAACATGGCTTCGTTAACATAAGAAAACTGTCAAATAACATTTATTCCCATGAAATATATATATTTTTTACTTTAACTACCCACCAAGATGTTAGAATATTTTAGTTGGTATATTATGAAAATTTTCTGGTACATACTCGTAAGGCTACATAGAAACGTTTCGAATGCTTAAAGGATATCTTCATTCGCAAATCTTTAATGTAAATACTGAAACTCCTTGCCAGAGTGAATGTTATTAGATTTCTACCATATATACGGAGGAGAGAGTGACTCATTTAGATTAATTGATCTTTGGGCAAGCAAGTGCGTTGCATACAAAAACTTTGTGTGAGGGGGGGATATGTGTGTGTCTGTAAAAATAATGTAAAGATTACCTCAGATGAATACTAGTCATTCGGTAGAAATAAATTACAATAAAAATGTCTCATTTTATTTTAAAAATCTTGTCACCTAATATTTATACATTTATTTTTCTTTGTATTCTTTGGTAATCTGTAAAATGATAATATTGAAGTATTCTGTTTTATGTTGCTCGAACATATAGCGACGTACTTTTGGGGGAAACCTGCCCCTGTGCAACCGCTAAATCCGCCAATGGTCAGAACAATAATAACGATGACTGTTCAATGTTTTAACGAACCTTTGTAGTTAGTGCTAGTTAAATTATACTCACTTTGTTTGTACAGAGTTAAACGTGAAGCATGTTTGTACTTCAAATCCTCCTTTCGCAATGAAAGTGCAACAATCAAACTGTTTTCCATTCGCTGAGCAGTCGGAGAAAATCTCTGAGCAAGACCTGTGAAGAGAATGAGAAGTTTCACATCATGTGGCAGCAGGAGTTAGTTAAACGAACTTGGAAAATCTGTTGAAAATTATTAATATTCCCTTAAGAATGTAACTCTCATACAAACAGTACTTTGGAGACGAGAGAAGATCTAGGAGACAACAGTTGATTTTCAGATCAAGAAGGAATCCACAGTTCGTAAGGAAGTAGAACACAGAACACAGAACAGACATATAGGTGCAAAATAGGACTTATTCAGACATAGGCTGACCTATCTTTAAAATAATCTCTCTTTTAATTTTATGTTACAACTTTAGAAAACGATACATTCTTGACAAAGTCCAATACTTGAGGTATTAGGACCTGTGTCTGTAACCGATAGTTCTGTGAGGCCTCCGTAAAGATGGAAGCTAAAGCATGGTTGTTAAAGGTCCAGGAATTTTAATTAAATCCAATTTCGGTCAAGGAGAGAAAATCAGCAAACGTAAATTTGTTCTGAACCGTAAAGAACCTTTTTATCTCTAAGGTATTTCATTTCGGTCCAGGAACCTTTTTCCCGATCAATTTAAATACGGTCCAGGAACTTTTTCCGGATGAATTTAAATACAGTCCGGGAACCTTTTTTCCGAACCAATTTAAATTCCGTTCATGAACCTTTATTTCAGGATCAATTTAAATACGGTCCAGAAACATTTTTTTTCGAATCAGTTTATAGGGTCCAAGTTCCGTATTGAAATGAAACAATACGCAACTTGTATAGAATACGGACCTGACGATAAACAATTATCCACTTGTGAGCATGAAAGACTAATCCAGGTGCTGGCTGCCTCGAGAATCTAATGTATAAGATAGAAATGGGCGAAACGCAAACGATGCACTCACGTTTTCCTTCTCCATGTAGCCCCATTCTCTCGCGCGTGTTCTTTCACTTGGTTGTAGTAGCAGCACTGCCCGTATCTGTTGTGATATCTACTGGGAACACAGCAACCTCACGTTACCTCATCCACGGATCCTATTGGCTGCGGTTCCTGGATCGGATACCAAAGCAACACGTGACTGGTTTCTTTGAACTTGACGCCACACTAAAATAGTACATTGCGTTATGTACAGTAACTCTTCCACAAGGGAGTTTTTTAACCTGGCACACGAGAGAACAACAGCGTTTTGATTTATTCTCTGCACTACGTTTTCTACAACAGCAGCGTAACATTCTAATTTAAAAGTACTCGCGGACACTTTTAGAAGGCAACTTTTGATCAGTCAACCCTGGTCTAGAAATTGTAAACAGATTCGATCCCTGACTGGGATAGAAAAACAGCAAACGTAAATGAGTTCCAGGCAGAGTATAACCTTTTCATATTTAAAGCATTTCAATTCAGTCCAGGAACCTTTTATCCGGATCAATTTAAATTCGGCCCAGAAAACGTTTTTCAAGAATGAATTTCAATTCGGTCCAGGACGCTTATAGTCTTGAACTGTCCACACGTTAAGGTTAACGATTTTGTGACGTTTTTTGTCAAGAAAGGCTAACGAATGCCATTTAGCGTAGTCTCCGCTCTTCGTTAACGAGTGCGATCACGGATGTGCCAAAGGAAAACTACTGGAATCCACTCACAAGGCAGGCACCAACTGAGTTCTTTCACGGCTGCAGATTTTCAAGATGGACACTATCAGCTGGGGGTTCGCGATAGGAAGTGATAGGATCAAGACCTGTAGTTAAAGCGGTCCTGAGTAACTACCACCGTCTACCTGTTCGAGCTGTCTCCATATCCTTTTCCTGTACGGGAAATTATTTGTGAACTAGTGATAGTGTTGTGAAGTGATCTTGTGCTTGAGTATCGAATTAAATTTACGGGACCGTGAAATAGGCCCGTTTTACCATGGCCGGGAATCATACTCCGGACTCCCAATCCGACATGGACGCTGAGAAAGGTTCTAATAAACGTTCTCGCGAAGAAGTGGACGATGTTCACCCAGATAAAATCTCCAAAAGTGATACAATTAATGTGTCCCCCCAGATTCCACCTACATATTGGTATGGCACGGATATGCCGGGTCCCTACATAGTCCTATTTGACGGTATAGACACTAACGAGAAATTTCTTGCCGCTGGAAGTGTTGGTAACTATCTCCGTAAGAAAGCAGTCCGAGTACAGTTAGTGGAACAATGCGGTCGTAATCGCGTCCGGGTGACTTTCCCCACCGCTAAAGCTGCTAACGAGTTTCTCACGCGTAGTGCAATGCATCATGATATGGGAGTCAAAACGAGAATTCCATTATCGTTAATTCAACGGGAAGGACTCATATTCGGCATAGCTCATGACGTGTCAGAACAGGACGTACTCGATGGTTTCGAGTGTCCTATCCCGGCCCTTTCGGCCAAGCGCATGAACAAAAAACTGTGGAAAGAGGATGGATCTTTCCAGTTAGTTCCCACTAAACTCTTTTGCATCACATTTCGCGGTAACATTTTGCCGGAGAAAGTTCTCATTAATAGTGAAATATTCGCGGTTCGACCGCGTATACGATCAGTCCAGCAATGCTCTAGATGTTTCCGATACGGCCATTTAAATTTAGTTTGTAAATCAAAACCCAAGTGTGCCAAGTGTGGATTGGACTCCCACCCAGAGGACTGTGACAGTCCTTTGTGTTGCATCAATTGCAAGCTACCACATTCAGCCTTAGACCGTACCTGTGCGAGCTGGCGGTTGGAATCAGCTGTCCAAACCAGCATGGCTGAAAACAATTTATCATATCGGGAGGCGAAACTACAGCTGCAAGGCATATTCCTCCCCACTCCCACTCGCGAGGATGTTTATCGACCCCGAGTGACAAAAGAGGCATTCCCTGACTTGCAGACCTCCCGCACAAAACCTTTCTTTACTAATCACACAAGGACATATGCCAATATATTTTCCCCGCTACGTAATCAACCTGACAGAGACTTTCCTGAAAATAAGGATTCTCAAACATCAATTGCTTCTTCTCGTTTTAAGGTGCCATCCTTTAAGACTACTTCTCAACCACGAAACACTAAGAAATACAAAATCCGCCCTTCTCCGAGGACAGAAATACATCGCCGTCCGCGATGGGAAGACGATGACGTCGCAATAGTGTCCGCTGCTAGTTCATCGACCCTTACCGACCCAGAGGAAGCAATATCCCAACCCATAGGAAACAACGCATACCCGATAAATAACACTCCTTCCCAGTCTAAGCATTACCAACGCCAAACATATGTGCACCCGCTCAAGAGGCATAATAATCCACAATCGCACAGTACTGAACGCCCTACCGAACACAGCGAGGTGTACCAGGCTCTGTTAGACATGATTCCCAGCATGTGGGAAACTGTTCGACACATACGGGACAACGACCATCGAATTCGCCTCATCCACCACATTCAATTTTTGACAGACAAACTTTTGACGTTACTCGAAGACACTGCCTAAGGTGATGTCGGAAATGGGTACCATCTTACAATGGAACGTGAATAGTTTCTCTGCACGGAAACTCGAACTCTTAGATTTAATTGCTGAACACCACCCGCTTATTCTTTGCTTGCAGGAGGTTAAAGGAACGAAGCACGAGAAATATAGACTCGCCCATTATCACATGTACGGAAACCCTGCGCATCAGCGTGGTAATGTCATCTATGTGCATGAAACCCTTTCCCATACCGAAATACAAATTCCACATAACCTTTCCCTCGTTCAGACCTTCCAACTCGAGATAGTGGCTATCAGAGTCAACCTTAATGGCCGCAATATAGTTATCATTTCCTTATACATTCCCTCCGCAAACAATTCCCAAAGAATCCGTTCTCACGAGTTACAAGAGATCATAACCCTTGCTCCGGGCCCCTACCTCATCCTCGGAGATTTTAATGGCCATCACCCCTCTTGGGGACATACGTACGCGGACCGATTGGGGACAAATTTAGATGCATGGATTACACATAACCGGTTTATACTTTTTAATGACGGCACCCCCACTCATTATCCCTTAAATGGCAACCGACCCTCCTGCATTGACCTCACAATTACTTCTCCCCGATTGTATCACCGTTTTCATTGGGTAAAAGAGCAAGATCTCCGTGGCAGTGATCATTCCCCCATTTTACTTATAGCCCGTCGATCGTTTTCCACATACTTGTTGCGAGACAATAGGGGGTCGGTTCCGGTGAAACGTTGGACCAAAGCTTCCATAAAATGGGACGCATTTAAAACACAATTTAAAAGCATTTATGATCAAACAACTCCCCATAATGACGGAAACATAACATATCACAATTTCCTCCGTATGATTACCATTGCAATAGACAATAGTGCCCATCGAAGCCAATATAGTAGCCCAATTAAATTTCCTTCCCTCAGTTGGTGGACCCGTGACTGTGCTTCAATAAAATGTCAAAAAAAATCAATTAAAACGATACGAACGAAACCCCTCGCCGGGGAAGAAAATCGAACTTCGGCGACTGCAAGCTAAGGCGAAGAAAATATATTTAAAAGCAAAAAGAGAAGCGTGGCATTCATTTTGTAATTCACTCGACTGCACAGATAGTCTTAGTTCCATATGGCATAAATTTCATTCTATTAGGAACCCGCCCCCCCCAAAACGGAAAAATCGTGATAGACAGTGGGAAGCAGAATTTATGCAACTACTCACGCCACCCTCTGTATGCGCACGAGCGGTAAAATCCTCTGCACAGAATTTCGATTTCACTGCCGATTTCCCGGCTGTTACTGCCACCGAAATACAACAAATTTTAGAAATCGTGCCGAACACTTCCCCAGGATATGACGGTATCACCTATGACATGCTCAAACATCTGCCACAGCAAGGTATACAATTACTTGTTCACATATTCAACACCGTCTATCGCACAGGACGAATCCCTATCGAGTGGCGTCATCACATAGTCCTCCCCATATTAAAACCTAACAAACCTCCCGCGGAGGCAAACTCATACCGGCCGATAGTATTAATACCAGTAGTTGCCAAACTTTTCGAACGAACATTTCAACATCGCATTAATTGGACGTTGGAAAAGAACAAGTTATTTTCGCCAACACAAATGGGTTTCCGCATGCAACATGGAAGCCAAGATGCCATAGCTACCTTACAGATGAAATCCAAAATAGCCAGATTACTCATGATTATTGCTTCGGCCTATTCACTGACATAGAACATGCTTATGATGCTGTTCACATCCCGATCTTATATAAAATGATGGTCCAACTAAACATACACCCCATAGTAGGGACCATCATCTGGAATTTATATCACGAACGAAATTTACAATTCTGGTTTGAAGATAGGTTGGAAGGCCCCCGTATAGCTCGCACGGGAATCCCTCAGGGTTCGCCCCTTAGCCCCCTACTCTTTAATATCTATACCCACCAAATGCATCACCTCAATATGCACGGCTTTAAATTGTTACAATATGTCGACGATTTGTGCTGCTATACATGCACCCCTGACGCCACGCAAGGCTTACTCGCTCTAAAGAAAACAGTTTCAATTCTTACAGATCACTTAGACACCTTAGGACTCACTATTTCCATTCCGAAATCCAAAATCATAATTTTTAACTCGAGAAAAATGAGCAGTTACCCTAACAATATCACAGAAATACAGCACATTCCAGTAGTCGACAATGTCAAATACCTGGGTGTATACTTTGATAGGAAACTGAATTGGACAAGGCATCTACAATATCTCAAGTAAAAGGGTCTAAAAATTGTTAATTTACTCCGCTGTATTTCCACGACCAAGTGGGGAGGACACCCCCATACAATGCTATTATTTTATAAAAATTGTCTTCGTGCATTATTTGATTATGCAGCACCAGCTTATGGTGGAGCCAATCCAAAACTTCTTACGTCTATCGACGTATTACAACGACGAGCCTTACGTACCTGTCTAGGACTCATGCCGTCTAGTCCCAATGTTAGTGTATATTTAGAAAGCAATGAATCTTCTTTGTCACACAGACGCATCAAACTCACTGTGTAATATTTGTTTAAATCGTGGGCGCGACACGCTCATCCGTTTAATAAAACATTTGCGATTCAACGACAATGGTTTGGCCTCCCGACCCCCCTCCCCCCACTAAACGTTTTTTTTTCTTACAATGTTATAATATTGACCCTGACGCTTACCAACAAACTTTTACCCATCCGGACCCGCTTGTATATCAACTGAATATTCCCACAGAACCCCGAGTAGAGATACAATATGCAGATCATGGCCGACATGAAAATTATAGAGACTTGTGGCCCACATCAACCTTTATTTATACTGACGGATCGAAGTCTGCAGACGGTGTGGGATGTGCTTTTTACGTACCATCTCATAACATCACCCGACAATTTTCCCTTCCATCCGATATGTCGATATTCTCGGCGGAATGTTATGCTATCTATAAAGCATTACAATTCGCCCTGCAGTTCCGAATCGATCATTCGTTAATTCTTACGGACGCATTGAGCGTACTTCAAACGTTAGCACGAACAGGTCGGGCAGCATATAAATTAACGGTATTTCCTTATCTTATTCTCCGAATCATGTTAGAACTTCAACAGCAGGGTCTGTCAGCGACCTTCACATATATTCGTGCCCACAGTGACCTCAATAAATATCAAGATCGCGTTGATGTAATGGCCAAACAAGCAAGAACGAAAGAAACTGTTACCCCGATGCGCCTGCCGTACACTGACCTCCTCCCACGGGTAAAAATCAAAGTAGAACAACAATGGGACGATTGGTGTACCCAGCAACTCCTCAATACCAATACATATAGATGGCATGCACAAGTCGGCAATAAACGTCCTTGGTTTCAACACATTAACCTACCCCGTGCAGTTTTAGTGTTTACCATGCGAATGCGTACAGGTCACGTCGTCATACATCCCAGTTCATATACCGTGCCTGCAACTTCCTGTCCGTGTGGAGAACCTATTCAATCAACCACACATTTGTTTTTACATTGCCCAATTCGACAACAACATCGCAATACTTTATACAAACAGTTACAACATGTGGGTATTCCATTTCCGATGTCCCTTTCGACTCTACTCTACGAGCCACGGTCTGATGTCATGTGGATACTGTACAGCTTTGCACGAAAGAACAACATTGTAACATAAACAAACAGACACTTGGAATGTAAACAAACTTTCTCATAACAAATCAAAATAGGACCCCTGGCAAGAAATCGCTCATAGGCGGTGTGTGCCAAACAAAGAAGAAGGAAGGAAGGACACTATCAGCTGTTGCGGAGGAAGGTTTTAAAGAAAGAAGAATTGCAAGCCCACTTCGTTTCAGTCGTATTTCGAGTAAGTACGTTATGTTAGTATGTTATTAATATTATTGTGTATGAATATTAAGAGCAATTGGAACAAATCTGGGGGTGAGTGAAATACGTATATATTGTGAATTGTTGCTACGGTGTACCTAAAGAATTGAATACTTTTTGCCATTTTCCTTTTTATTGTTGATTACATTGTTCCATGTATTTTGTAAGAATTAGAGTTGATATTTTTGCAACATTCCTTAAGCTTGGCAATCGCGAAATAAAATATGTTTTGATACACGTGGGAAATGTATGCCAACATTCCACGCACGTCACATAAGAATGTAAAATAACGATCCCGCATAAAATAAGAACAATTAATTTTCTGCAACATATTGCAACCAGTGAATGAAATTAAGGTACTATAAAATACTTCAATTAGGTACCACTACCATATGTTATATAACGTATGATTTATACAGTACGTGAACTGATGATAGAAAGATTTTAAAGGAAATTCCTACACTATGTTTTAAGTTGTATTAATTGCAGGTCGAGTGTGCTAAATTACGTACTACCTCGAATTTCCATGAAAAATTCCTCATGAAAAGATTAACTGTTTTTAAGACTAGCTATATCAGAATTTTGGGGGCACAGAAACGTATATATTTACAGAGTTACGGACATTAGAATGTATTCCAAAACTATTTTTTTTATCACGACGGGAATGTAAAATTATCTCGTTTTTATTGTAATCACAAAATCTAACCTAACAGCCTAAGTACCAGTAAAAGTGAAAGTATTCCATTCGGTTACACTGGTGAGAGAAAAACTTTTTTTGCGACAAAAATGTCTTTAGTAATGTATATGTGTGTGTGTGTGTGTGCATAGAAGGGGGGTATTTGCTATACTGTATTCATAACCATAAATTTTGAGGGGAACATATTTTTTCCTATATGCAGCCATCAACAGAATGCACTCAGTTTAACTACCTTATGTCATGTGATGATAGAGTGGGTAGCATGAATTCATTTTAAGCATGAAAAACTTTGAGTCAGTGGGAACTGTTTGATAGAAGTTTCCTTGTAAGAGAATTTATATTTATCTTTTTCTGAAATAATTTTATAGGTGCTAGAAGCTCTCATTTTCACAACATGGAGGTAGCAGCCATATGGTTATAAGTTATCAGCCAGTGTATAGAGCAAGTGTGCAGTGCTATGGTGGTTATTGCTTGTCACAATGGATGAAGTTCCCAATGATACAAGTACAACAGCTGGATGTTAAAAGGTGGTACGATAGTGTATGTTATTTTTGTTTCATTATAATAACACCTATTGACATCCATCATCTAGTGGGTTTGACTTTCTTTCCATTCTCATGTGAAAGTTTAAAAATTGAATTTCTCTGGAACATTGTATTTATAATTATTTTTTCAGTAAGTAACTAGCTTAAGTATGTATAAATATTGTTAAGCCTATTCTTACACGAACATTGCAGTTTAGACAGCTTCTACAATAAAATGTAATAAAACATAAATAATGAAATGGGTAGCTGACTGGGCATGTAGGTAGGTATATTGTGCGAGTGAACATGTTGGTTTATTTTCAATGCTATCCATATAGTTCTGGATTAGCAAACAAAATTGTATCACCTTTTATCTCGTATTCCTATTTGCATGGACAAAATAATAGAATTATAATTGTTAAGGCAAACCAAATCAAAGGAGCTCATGGCAATAACAGTTCCAGAGTGATATTCTGTTAATATTTTATTATTTTTTATTGGAACACAGTAAAGGATGAATTTGTGTGTTTTTCAAAACAGTTGCTATTTACAAATAAATCAGGTAAACAACTGAGTAATGTGTAACATCAGATGGTATTTCTCATTCAGAATAACATGAATATATATTTTTTAATTTTTTTTCCATTACGTCTGTGCAGTATCTCATTACGATCAATACCTCAACTTGTTAACCCCCATTATTTGTGCAAAAGTTACAGTACTTTTGCTGATTTGCAAATAGCCGATTAAAATGAAAATATTGTGAATACTCTCGGTATCCAGGGTGGACACATGATGCATATATATGGAGGAATTCCAACATCAGATACTTTTGCCAATATTAGAATAAGGCAAGTACAAGGAACACTTGGCTGTTAGGTATGTAAATGTTCTAAGTCTGCAATAATTATTGTTAATAATTTTTCCCATGAAGTATTTAAATTGCACTCATCGCATATATGCATTGCATTATTAAAGATGTGAAGTACTATGTTTATTACCATTACTGTATTATGAATACATGTGCAGTGTTGTTTCATAATTATCTATATTCTACAATAAGTCTAGTATTCTATTTTCCTACCTTTTTATTATTACAAAATGTGCATTATCAGTAAATTTTAAACTTAAACATTTCTGAGTTCTTCAAATGTTATCCAAACGTTTTATTCTTAGATACAAGTAGTAGTAGTAGTAGTAGTAGTAGTAATAATAATAATAATAATAAGAAGAAGAAGAAGAAGAAGAAGAAGAAGAAGAAGAAGAAGAAACCCTACCAGTATACAACAAGACCTTGCTAGGGACATATTTATGTGGAAAGCATTTATATTAATAGAAATATTACGTGAATGTTTCATAAAATCATATAACTATTTTTATTCCAGACAATGCTTTACATGAAAGCCTTCACATAACATTCACAGTTAGCATAATCTATAATGTTTGCCTCACAATGAGCATGTGATTAAATATGATACATGTTTAATATGAATATGAATAACAAGATTGTTGAAATGAAGAGTTGAAATGTAATAGAATTTGTAGAATGTAAAGCGAGGATGATAAATTTATCTAACCTTATTTGTTGTGGGCAAGTTTAAAAAAACACCTAGGAGTCATAACACATTATTTGTTCATTTGTTCAACATGCCATTTGTTATAAATAGAGCTTTTGTGAAACACTTGCTTATTTTTAGAAGTCAAATATTGACATTGCGATTTGAACTAAAGTACTCCAAATTTCTATCACTGTGGCGCTTTGGAGGATTGCCAAATTTAACATACAGTTTCTTCAGAAGAACTGGGGGAACAGTCACCGGATATGTGCACTTTAGATGTTTTGAAGTAAAAACATAGATTATAGAAGTGCTCATAAGTTAATACTTGAATTCCTGCTGATACTTTAAAATATTTTAAGTATAGTTACTTTCAATTGATATTGGGATATTTATTACCTGCAGTGGAAACTCAGGACAGGCCATTTTTATCTTTGCAAGTAACAGTGGGTACCCATAGGAACCATGGGTCATGACACCAATAGATGGTGCTGGTGAAAACACTCCTGAGGTACATAGCTGTGTAATGTAATGGACCATTGGCATCCTAAAACAAGGATGGAGGTGTCTTTTACTGGACATGGTGATTCACTATCGCCCTCCTATGGCAACAAAAATCATAGACGGGTCCTGCACTGGAGGGATGGAAGAAAACTCAGTTTTCCCATCCACTGTCAACTCTGTGTGAATCTTCAGATGTGCTTTAAATGTTATTGAGTGTGTGTTAAATTACAGTGTGGAATAGATTTTCTGTGACATTCTTTATGAAATATAACATATCAATATAGTTAGCTGTGCCAATTCCTTACTTCCTTCATTTAATTAACATATTGTAGATTGGTGCGTATTACTCACAAATAATTTAATTTAATTTATGGAATGCTTTAAATGATGAACTTGTTCATTTTTGCTACATGCTAAAACGTTTTTTGAAGATTGGGTCGCAACCAACAGAAAACTAAATATCCAGGTTGAATTTCTGCGTGAGCCGGAATTTTTAGATACTTTTTCAGTAAAATTCAATATATACTCCATGCACAACAGCCATTTCATATGTCTTAGATGCCTGTTACCTTTAAAATATTTTTCTTTTAAGAAAGGAGATTGATATCATGTTTCACGTTCATATGGAGGATGAGACATGAAAAGGTTCATTTTATTCTGTTTAAAGCTTCCCCTTTGCAACAGTTTTTAAGCCTTGTTTGTGGTTATGAAATATCATTGTACTTTATTCCCTTAGTTACTCTGGCCATAAAGTAGTGTGTTGTTGTAGAGGAGTACTATTGCAAGAGCTGTAATAGAACACTAAAGGGTTTTCCTAAAGTTTTAAAAGGCTGAAAAAGCAACTTATTTTTATTACATGCAAAGTTCTCATGTAGTCATTCCCCCCCCCCTTATGCCTTTTCTGTGTACAAAAGGTCTGCATCAGAGTGTATCTGATTTCATGAATACATGTTTCATAATGTACAATATCACCTCCCACTTGTTTTAGAAAAGTTGCATTCAGAATATATTTTTCAGTGCTGTTCTATTTGAAATGTTAACCGTGTAAATACCTCCAGATTTGGGTACAAAAAAAGTTGTAAAATGGCATAAACATGTACTTCACTATGGAAATTGGTTTACTTTACTCATTCGCTCACTGACAGTTTAAGCCTCTTCATTGGTGTATTGGAAATGTTGTCACCTTGCAATCAAGGGATCCCAGTTCAATACTCAGTGGAGGAACTTAATGGTTCAGATCCAACTTTAAACTATTAGCTTCTCTGTGCATAAAAATGACTGACAGGTTAACATGTCATATATTGTCGTGTGAGAACCAGAGGAAGGTGACTCCAAAAAAGCCGTGTTTGGAGCCAGATTGAGCCATGTCCAGATTTTCTCATTCGTGGTAAAGAAGATTCAAGTATTTTCAAATTACTTACTTTTTAGATTCATACATAATCACTCGTGAAAATTTCATAAATTGGAGTTAGGTCCATTTGGTTCTCGTACAATAATATTGCAATAGTCATTAATGGGAGGACTTCTTTAAATCTTAAAACAGTCTCCCCATTAATATATTAGTGAAAACTTAATTACCTCAACAACCAGGGGTTCCGGATTTCATTTTCAGTCTCTTCAGACTCATTTATTTTGGTTTACCTTTTGATGCTATATTTCCATTTGCATACGGCATCCAAAATTATTTTTGTTACAGGGTGACAAAGTTTAACATCTTTGCTTTGAAATCAAGGGACTCAAGGTTTAAGCATCGGTGGAGGCACAGTGGTTCGGATCCTAATTTAAATTGTAGGTCCATTCCCAATTAGCCTATGTGTGCACTCCACTCGAACAGTAAGGGAAATCCTACACCAAGATTGTCATTAGAGTTCATAAATTTTTCACAACACTGTATCGATACTTTAAGGACTGAAAATTACACTTCACTGAATAAATAGTTTTGAGGAATTAAAGTTGTACCAATCATTAAATAGCATCTTGGAATGTGAAATTTACATGTTGTAGACATTATAATTTACTGAAAATTTATGAAATTAAAACTATGTCTTAGGCATTATGTGCCAATGCTCAGAGTTTCCAAAAGTAACTCTGTATTGCACTCCCATAATTCCCGTAACTTGGATCCCAGGGTAAATTTATAATGTCAGTTCTGTAACTTCTTGGTGCTGTTAGACATAAATAAGTTACAGCATAGAATTTGTTATGCAAACACTGTGTTCTTCCTGCAATTGAGGTGCCATCTAGTTAAGAATGTTCACAACTTACCATAAGCTATTGCATATAGCTAGCTGAGGATATTCACACTTCCAGAAATATTAACTTTAATTGTAAGTAAATGGGTTGAACCACATGCCTCTGTAGGTACACAATGAAGATTGTGTGGCTCTGTCATAAACTTCCAGAAGTAATAATTTTCATTTTTGACAAAGCACCTTTATGAAATCAGTATATTTTCAGATTTTTTTTCCCTTACAGACCTCAGATTTTTGTCATGTTTTTATCCTAGCTTGTTTCTCCACACCAAATTAAATTTCCTATATTCTGTGAACGCTATGATGATGTTGTTATTTGTCATAAACATTTGCACATAATCCCTAAGGCATATTTTTAGCAAATTCATTGTATGACAGAATATTTTTGTCATTTTTGAGGTATTTTTTCTGTACATTTCATTAGATGGTCTGAGCAAAATCACACTTCTATTGGTAATGCAAAGGAATTATGTATACTTCCTTCCCCGTTCAATAAATTATGAATTAGTGAAGGGAGGGACCTGGATGTACCAGGAATGTGCCGTAAAAGAATTGCATCAAATGGTTGCTTTTGCACTTTAATGTTGTGACAACAATGGATAACTCCTGTATTTCCCAATATCTGATGTGATCGTTCGATTTTTTCAATATTTTATTTTTGTAAATAAAATTTGGGATAAAATGCATATAAGTAGTGTGATTTACGGTACTACCAGGACGAGAAAGTATGAACCCCCCTCAGGCAGATTTGGCTACACTTAAAACAAGCTCAACATGCCCATATGAGCTTTTTGCTCAAGTGTGGAACCCTGCCTAATCCAAGATTTTTGTGAAAATGCCCTCGGGAAGTTCCTGTGAAATGATGAGCCCCTCAGATTGATTTGCCTACACTTATAAAAGGCACTTCTGTGAGATTGTTGTCCATAAATTTGTTAAAAATATGCCCCTCTTGTTATTTTTTTTGCCCACACCTAAAACTAAGCTCTTGCATCATGTTATGCATCAAATTATGATGCAAGAGCTTTTGCATTGTGCAACAAATTATGATACAAGAGCTTTTGCATTGTGCAACAAATTATGATGCAAGAGCTTTTTGTATTACATATCAGTTAGTATTGTGAGAGTGGCTGAGGAGTACAGATGTGTTGTTGCATTGCTCCTCTTATTTTTTTTTAAATATAGCATATTTGTATAAATTGAATTATAGGTTTGTTTGATTCAGTATATAGAATTTTCTAATATATTGAACAAAGGGTTTATATTTGCCCTAGTTTGTTATACAAGATCAATACATGACACATGGCATTAGGTCAATGCCTTTCCATGCACATCACGACATGCCTGTTCAGACATGCAATGGTGAAAGGTCAGTGCTTCAGTGGATCAATACTTATTCTATCTTTGTGCATGTAGGCTATCCTGTACAACCTGTCATAGGTTTATTAAGTATAGAGTTTTGATTTGAACCCCAAGAAATTTTATATAAATACCAAAGCCAAAAATATTAACACACACATACACACACACACACACACACACACACACACACAAATTACACTGCTGAACCCAACTGATATTTTTTATTAAGCATAGAATTTTGATTTGGACCCCAGGAAATCTTATATAATAAACAACAAGAAAAATGCCAAATCAAAAATATTGTAATCAATGCAATAAGAATATAACCAGCCCCAATTGGGCAAGGCATCAAAGGAATTGTAATCCAGACAAATGCAGAACTCCCACAAAAATATGCCCTAAATGCCATAGAAAATATAGCATGGAATACTTCACATATAAACATAAGGGTACTTGCTCTGCACAGTCATCAACATTGCCCCCACAACCATCTACATCTGGTCTGAAAAGGAAGCATGAAACACCTGTTAATGCTGGACCGGCAAAGCAGCCACGCTATGAACCCATCCATAGCAGTTTTGCTGGCCAATTAAGGGATTACCGGTTTGTATCAGAGCCAAGATGTGGTATTAAGAATTTTTTGAACAGTTTAAATCCTGATGTGCAGGCAATTCTAAATGCACAAAATGGCTCTTATAAGCTGTCCCTCAAATTGTTTACACAATATAAGAAGCCAAATGGCACAAAATTTACACAGCCCCACATAACAGAAATTGTACCGGTATATTCAAATGCAAATTCAGATAAAATAATAAGCAGTTTGATAGATCAATTGAATATTAAACACTCTGAATTTGCAGCAAAAGAGTCTGGATGGAGCCTATGCGGATCTCCACACAAGTTATATGTTAATATTTCTGAATTCAGCCCATTACAAGGATCTACATATCTGCCATTACCCGCCAATATTAAAAACAAAAGAGCCGTGGTTAACATAGAAAATTATGATGAGAAATGCTTTTTGTGGTGTATTTTAGCTGCTTTGTATCCAGTTTCAAGGCATCCTGAGAGAATAAGTTATTATAAACAGCATGAAAATGATTTTGATGAAGCAATGGAGGGTTTAGAATATCCAATGTCTGTTCAGAATATTGATAAATTTGAAAAAAGGGCCAGGGATATTAATGGTAAACAATTATCTATTAATGTATTTACTTGTTCTACTGGCCGTGGCAATTGCTTGATAGATCCTCTCAGAATCAGTACATTTGATGATGATTCTGCTGTTCCGATTGATCTGCTCTTAATTAAAGGGGATGGGACATATCATTACACTTTGATACATAATCGTGAAGCTTTAGTCAGAACACAACTAGACAAAACTCATAAAATATTCAAGTTGTGCAGAAGATTTGTATTTGATGGTCAAAAAATGGTGAATGGTGTTTGTAAAGAGAATGCAGAAATTCCTAAAAACAAGTTAATTGAGCATCTGAAATACTGTGGGAATCATAAACCTGTTCATATGGTGATGCCTAATCCAAGTGAAAATGCCAAATTCAAAAAATTTGAAGCCTTGTTGGAACACCCAGCATATTTAGTCTGTGATTTTGAATCAAATCTCAATCCCCTTGCATTCTGTAGCCCAGATCCTGAGGAATCTTCAAGTACATCATACCAGTTACATGAACCTTCTAGTTTTTATTATGTAATTGTACAGGATGGTGTTGTTAATAAAGAATATTTATACATGGGAGCAGATGCCATCAAAGAATTTGCACATAGAATAGAAAATGAGTGCCATGACATAGCATCTAATATCTTATTAAAATCAAAACCCATGTTGCCTTTAACAGAGAAACAGATTGAAGATTTCAACAATGCAGAAAAATGCCCGGTATGTGATTCTGAATTTTCAGATGCAAATATCAAGGTTCATCACCATTCTCATACAGATGGTAAATTCAAAATGGCCCTGTGTAATAGCTGTAATATTAAGATCCAGAGACCAAAATTTGTCCCCATATTTTGCCATGGCGCATAAAATTATGATTTTCATCATTTGATCAGGTACGAGGGGTTTGACAAGCAGAATTTAAATATTTTAGCTGAAAATAATGAGAAATATATTGCCATTAGCAAAATAATTAAAGTTAATGGTGTTCCTATTCACTTAAGATTTCTTGATTCATACAGAATTTTATCGGCTAGCCTGGCTACACTGGCCACTCAATTATCTGATAATCAATTCAAAATCACATGTGCTTTGTTTCCAAATCAGTACCTGAAATTAATTAGGCGGAAGGGTGTATATCCATATGATTATGTTACAGATTTTTCTAAATTTGATGAGTGTTCTCTGCCACCACAACAAGAGTTTTACAGCAAAATCAGAGCATCTGGAATCACTGATGATGATTATCACCATGCCCAGTTGATGTGGAACAATTTAAAATGCCAGACATTTGGTGATTATCACAAGGCATATTTAAAACTTGATGTGACCCTCTTAGCTGATATACTGCAGGCATTCAGAAAATCTTCCATGCAAAATTATAAGCTGGATACAATGTATTTTTACAGTGCTCCGGGCCTAGCATGGTCTGCAATGTTTTTAAACACTAAAATGCAATTGGATCTGATCCAGGATCAATATATGTATCTGTTTATGGAACAATGTATAAGAGGAGGCATGGTGCAATGTTCTCAGAGATATGCCAGAGCAAATAACAAGTATATTCCCGATTATAATCCAGCACGGCCATCAAATTATATACTGTATGTGGATGCAAACAGCCTGTATGGTTATGCTATGATGAAAAAACTGCCATATGCAGGGCTTGAGTGGGTTGAAGATTTAAACATTGAGGATATTCAGGACTTTGATGACAGTCACTATGGCCTGTTCTTAGAGGTTGATCTGACAATTCCTGATAATTTACACAACACATTTTCTGATCTGCCCCAAATTCCTGAGGTTGAGTGCTCACCTGGCTCTAAACAGAAGAAATTGATGATGACTCTAGAGCCGAAACAGGACTATGTCATTTATTACAAAAACCTCCAGTTCCTGATGCATCATGGTGTTCAAGTGACCAAAGTTGGAAAAGTTTTGAGGTTCAGGCACTCAAGATGGTTGAAACCATATTTTGATACAAACACAGAGCTTCGAACATCTGCAATGAGCCAATTTGATAAGACCTTGTTTAAATTGATGGTCAATTCAGTGTATGGCAAAACAATTGAAAATGTCAGAAAACATATTGATGTTAAAATAATTACTGACCCCAGCCGGAGCAAAAAATTGATTGCAAAGCCCAACTTCAATTACAGAAGAATTTATGATGAAAATATGGCACTTTTCAACATGAAAAAAACAAAGATTAAGTTTGATAAGCCTATTTATGTAGGGGCTGTGATATTGGAATTGGCCAAATTACGCATGTTAAAATTGTATTATGATGTGTTGAAGCCTTTTTATAAGGATCGTGTAAAACTGATGTACATGGACACAGATAGTTTTGTTCTTGATATTCAAACAGAAGATGTTTATCAAGATGTTTTATTTTGATACCACTGAACATTCAAAAATTAAACCCCACAACAAAAAGGTGCCTGGCAAGTTAAAAGATGAGACACTTGGTGATGTTATTGTGGCATTTGCTGGGTTAAGGGCCAAGATGTACAGTTTTGAAACATGTAGTGGCGCTGTTCCAAAAAAAGCCAAGGGCATTGGCAAAGTGACTGTTGACAAAGAGCTTGAATTTGAAGATTACAAAAATTGCCTCAAATCATGTAGCACAATCAAAACATCAGAAAATAGAATTCAGAGTGTGGATCACTTGTTGACTAGCAATATTGTAAGAAAAGTGGCTCTGGACCCACATGATGATAAGAGATGCATTTTATCATGTGGCATTCATACTCTACCATGGGGTTATTGTGATTTGAAAAGTGGCAAACAATACCCAATTACAGAGCATGAAGTGAAATAAATAAACATGCCTATGAACTTATTTGGGTTCAAAAAACAGGCTATTATGGACCTGCCAACACCACAACCCTCTTCTGATATGATATCTAAACTAAGTGCTTTGTTAATTATTCATCTGAACAGCATATTTACAGATGTTGATGATGAAACAGGTAAAACATTGTACATATTTAACAATAATTTAAATCATTACCAATTACCTGTAGGTGGGCAATTACAATTTATTACAACCCCTGAGGGTAATGTCAAGATTTCAGTGGGGAGAAATATTTATAGAACTAACCACTCAAACATGGTTTCTGGCAATGTATATACTGTTTCTGCTAGTGACTGCTTATATATTGAGGTCCCGGGATCATATGACAAGCGTATACCTTTTATTATAGAATTAAGAATCAGATATTCAATAATAAATAACCACTAAAACAAAAATGCCTAATGATATATTTGACCATACAAGACATGAAGATCACAGTGATGAGATTCTTATGCTTGATGTGATTAAGAAGTGATTTACAAGCTTTACAAACCACACTCAATACCAGTCTTCAACTAGAAATTACAAATTTACAATCACAATGCATGGACCCTCTTCCTAAAATTGACTCAGAACTCAAATTATTGCTTCAGAAATATACTGATTTGGCCACATTAGATAATTTTCAAAGTTTAGAAGAAGCTGTAGCAGCTCTTCAAGCCAAATTTAAGACCCAGGCCACCAACTCTGAGCAATTGAAACAACAATTGGAAGAGCAGATAAATAATGTCCAGACACAGCTCCAAACAATTGTCAAAAGCATAAAATCACAAGAAGATTTTGATCTAGTGATTTCCACTCTAAAGGAACAGATTCAATCACTCCAGATACCTAATCTGGACCCCTTGAACAATGCCATAGCCGAGGTTAAAGAAAAAATTGAGACACTTGAAAATTTTATGAACAACTTGCCATCTTCTGATGCTTTGAGTGCAATAACTCGGAGTGTTGCCAACATCAAGCTGCAACTTGAAACATATGAAGATTTTGGAAAAATTCAAAGTACCATAACCCATCTTGAAGGCACAATAGCAGCAGTGCAAAGTGATTTGACAAATGTACAAGAATCTCTAGAATCCCGCCTGCCTGGTATTGTAGACACACTTGTCAGTGTCCAGCAACAGATCACAAAGCTTGAAAACCTCAACACTAAATCTGAACTATCTCATTTTCATCATTTGATCGATGATATCCAAACAAAACTTGAAATTTTACAACAATCAACACCCACTCAGGCAGATATAACCCTGCTCCAAAATGCTATGCAAAAAGTGGCTGATGCTTCTGAATTAAATAACGTGAAATTGGCACTTGAATTTTTGCAAAATACTGTATCAAATCTGCCTACATCACAGGAACTTAAAAATATTAAGAGAGCAGTGAATCGCATATTGAAATCAGAAGATATCAAGAATATCCAGACAGAGATCAAACAACTTACTCAGACAGTGGCCACTCTACCAACCAATCAACATATTAATGAACTGCATGCCCTGTTTGAGGATATTAGAAGACAGGTCCATGATCTTACTGCTCAAAATTCAAAATTGGCAGTTGTTGAAAATTTACAGCAAATTGTAGCTAATATCAAGCAACAGCTAGGGACCATGGAATCCAATCAAGCAAATGCTCTGTCTGTTTTTGCCACCCAGCTACAAGAGATTGTGCAACAATACAAGAAACTTGTTGTGGACATAAAGATCAAACCAGGCCATGATGATGTTGTTAGGACTATCAATGAGCATCTTGAATCTGTAACAAGTAGATTGCTCACAGCAGAAAAAGAAATAACTGGCATAATGGAAAATCCTAAACATACAGTAATTCTTGAATTGTACAGCATCCCGAACAAAGAATATGATTCACCATTTACACCAGGTGGCAAAATATATATGCTGTCCCCTGCACAATTTTATTATCAGTTTTTGTTGGGGGCACACTGAGACCAATCAAGATCAAATATTGGCTACAACCACAGGCACACCACTACCCTACCTTATCAATAACAAATTCTGACAACAAAGCAAAAATCACCAGTGTAGAGTTAGAGGATTTTACAGACCCCAATACATCAGAAACAGCCTATGTTGAAGATGATGGCTCTCTGGAATTTAAAATACAAATAGGAGACAAATTATATTTAGAAAATCCTGTAGTATCAGCTGCTGAACACCCTATAGTTGCAATATTCTTGTTTACATATTATGTCTAGACAAATTATTGTTGATGAATTACACAGACAAGCCAGACATAATTATAAGAGACTGCCAGTTGTTACAAAAGGCATAGATGATTTATGGCAGTGCGACTTGATTGAGATGGCAAGTGGACAGTTGAAAAACTTAGACAAAATCAACAAGGGCTACAAGTATCTACTCACTGTCATAGATACATTTTCAAAATTTGCCTGGGCTGTGCCACTCAAATCCAAAACTGGAAAATGTGTTACAGAAGCCTTCAGGACAATCATCAATCAGAGTGGAAGATCACCTCGCTATTTGCAAACAGATAATGGCAAAGAATTTTATAATTCTGTGTTCCAACAATTTATTAAAAGCCAGTCTATACATTACTCGAGATACAGTGATCTCAAGGCCTCAATTGTAGAGAGATTCAACAGTACCCTAAAAAATCATATGTATAAACAATTTACCCTCCAAGGTAATTCTAAATGGCTTAATATTCTTCCAGAACTTCTACATAAATATAACAACTCGGTTCATTCCACAATCAACATGAAACCCTCTGAAGTAACTTCATCTGATGAGCAAAAATTGATCAGCACTGTTTATTATCCTAGATACCAGCCAACAACAAGAAAAGCCAAATACAAGATGGGTGATCAAGTAAGAATCAGCAAATATAAGCACTTATTCAAAAGAGGCTTTACAAGAAACTGGAGCACTGAATTATTTACAGTGGTTCAAGTTAACCCTGGGACCCTTAACACATATATAATAAAATATCACCGAGGAGAAATTCTCAAAGGCAGGTTCTATGAAGAAGAACTCAGCAAAACTAAACAGCCTGACACATATCTCATAGAAAATATCATCCGCAGAAAAGGCAACAAGTTATTTGTGAAATGGCTAGGACTTCCAGAACACAGCTGGATCGATGCAGACAAAGTGATAATATGAGCACCTGGGATGTTATAAAAAGGCTGCCAGAACCTGAACAGCAGATTAAGAGAAATGCAAGTTGCTGCCTGAAAATATTAGATGTCTTATTGTTGGGCCATCCGCTTGTGGTAAAACTACACTAATGATTGATAATTTTTTATTGGCACCCAACTGGTTAGACTGGAAAAACAGGCACTTGTATGTCTTCTCTAAGAGCTTGGAACAATTAAAATATCAGCAGCTGATGAAGCTATATGATGGATTGGATATATCCACTTTTGAACCAGATGTTAAGCCACTCCATGAATGTCTCGATAATTCTGTTGTTGTGTTTGATGACATTATACTGGATAATCAAAACAAGGTTAGAAATTTCTTTACACAGGGCCGACACAAAAACATTGATTGCTTCTACCTGGCACAGACTTTTTCTAAAATTCCGAAGCAGCTGATCCGAGACAACAGCAATTTTATATGTGTGTTTCATCAATATGTAGGTGGGGACTTGAGCTACAATGATTTTTCCAAGTTTTGCAGTAGGTGCTGGAATCAGGACAGCTATGGGTTTGTCACAATTGATATGACAAGAAAACCCAATAGTGGCAAATATAGAAATAAAATCAACAATTTTCTAGATATTGAAACATATATAAATAACCATGAAAAGGCCAATCATTGATGATCTTAAATTAAGAGATTATCTTCTAAAAAGATTTAAGGGATGGAAATCACAGAACCGAGGAATTTATGAACAACACAAACAAGCAGAACAGCCTATTATTGATGCTATTAGTGAACTAGGTAAAAATATCAAAACTGTTACAGAGCAAAATCAAAATTTGATCACAGAGCTTGTACCTGTAGCTGCAAGGAACATATTAGATTATCCAATCACCCCACTTTCCAGTATTCATACACCTAGTCCTGTTGCTCCTCGAAGAATTGAAGCTAGTCAGGATCCTATTGAATTGGGTCTTCTTGCTCAAAAATATTTAAGCACACCTAAAGACAACAAAGATGAGGTCTTTGGCTTATATGCTGACACAGAGCGTGATGGTAGCATCATACATAGAATTGGCAATTTCAGAGTAACATTTATGGGAGATGATATAATTGTATATTCAGAATCTCATCTTGGACAAAGAGGTGGTTTTGTTAAATATCCCGGCACACCTGGGTTGTGGGAACTGATGACTAGGAAAAGGCCTGGCAGCTATACAGATCAAGATTATGAGCATTACAAAGAAATATTAATAAAATTAGATGCTCTATACCAGAACAATGATCCCACACAAAAAAGAGTCAAGTCTAGCAGTGGAGCAAAATACAACAATTTAATCAAGCCCATATGGTCACAAATTAAGACAGGCAGTGGAATCAAACAATACAACACCCTGCCTAAAGAATTTGTGTGGGTTGATGATGTCAGGAAACTTGTAGATAGGTTATTGGTGATAGCTGGGGAGGAAAATGCTGGCAACCACAATTTTTACAATGAAAAGGTTGGAATTATGGACATGATAAGCACAAAATTGTCTAATTTTATAGTGAATGACACTAAGGGGATTGGATATCTTATAAAAATTATTAATACTCTACCACCTAAGTTTTGGAATATCTCTGAGGGTCGGGTGTTGGTTAATGACATTATAAACAAGCTGCCATTTGAACTACATATTCCAAGCTATCAGTATTGTGGTCCCGGTACAAAATTGGACCATAGATTAAACAGAGGTGATCCTGGTGTTAATCCCCTAGATGCTGCTTGTAGAGACCATGACATAGCATACAACACACATTCTGATCTTGACAAGAGACATGTTGCAGACAAGAAATTAGAAGAGGCTGCATTTGGTAGATTTGTAAGCAAAGATGCTTCTTTGAGTGAGAGAATAGCAGCATTGGGGACCACCATAGCTATGAACACCAAACAAAAACTGAGGTGGGGGCTGTGAATATATATATATATAATAAACCTACAATGAAGGCCAAGGGTGTTATGTATCAAATACCTTATGCAGGTCTTAAATCTCTTAAAACTATTGATAGCCTTTTAACCAAAAACAGCGCAAGAAAAAAAGCTCTTGTCTTGCCAAGGGCCATGGTATGAAATTGTTGCTTAGTACCCCACAATTAAAAAAAAATTACAACAATCCAGAAAAAAATCACATGTGGGGGGTTTCATATTTACTATCCCGGCCATCTTTGCAGCACTTGGGGCTGTTGGGAGCTTGGCTGGGGGATCAGCTGCCATAGCAAAAACAGTAATAGATGCCAAGAAAAATAGGGCAGAATTAGATGAAATAAAGCGCCATAACCTGGCCATGGAGAAACAAGGCAAAGGTGTTAAGAGAGCCATGAATAAGTTTAAAAAAAACAAGAGCCGCTTACAAACCAAGATATTGAAGCTTTAATCAAGCCACTGGGCATCAAAAATTTTAGAGGTGTGTACATGTCTGATTCTTTACCAGAACAACCACTCAACAAAGAGTGTGGCATTGTTAATTTGGATAAGTACAAAAATCAGGGCACTCACTGGATTTGTTATCTTAAATATTTAAACAATGAGGCATTTGTGTTTGATTCATTTGGAGGTGTTCCACCTGAAAATTTAGTAATATATCTAAAATCAACTAATTTTTATTACAATAATGCCCGTGTTCAAAATTTCAAAGATGTTAATTGTGGACATTTGTGTTTATCTGTTCTTAGATATATGTCTCAAATAAATAAACCATCAATTGAAGATTTTCAAAAAGCCTTGTGGTATCTGAAACATCATGGGGGTATTCCATGTCACCAGCCAAAATTTAATATTGAAACTCAAATTACATGATGATATAGTGTATCCCAAAACAATAGCTCTCAGAGCATTTTATGGCATGTACTTGATCCCTAATATTACACACCACAACAACAAAATTGCAGTAGGGGATCAAAAAATTGTCATCACTCCAGGGCAATATAATCTGTCCACTCTAAATGCTCAATTACCCAGAGGTATAGTATTAACTCAAAATTCTGTCACTCACAGAGTAGAGATTGTATCTGCAACAGAAACAGTGGATCTGGGTACTATAGGAGAGCTGTTAAGCTTTGAGAACAACACAAAACTTGAACCGGCCATCAAACACACTGCTATTAATATACCTAAATTCTTAGCCATAGAGACTCTGAATATTCACTGTAATGTGGCCGAGGGTATGATCACCAAATCAAATTGCATAGGCACTCACAAACAAACTGGGATCATTGCAACATTCAAACCTAATTCTGAATTTATGGAGCCAATCATCTACACTCCATCCCCAACATTATATTTTCCTGTGTGCCATAATAGAATAGATAACATTGAATTGATGGTCACTAATGATAAATAAGAATTAGTTGATTTTGCTGGAGCCACAACAACTGCAATCATAGAGATTAATATTTAAATAAAAATACATACAAAAAAATGGAAAATATTGAGAGTTATGAGCTACAATCATTCCCCCCAAACAGGAGGACATTTGCAAATTTAAATCAACCCAACACAGAGATTGAGGTTGAACTTGATGTACGGGATGGCTTTATACACCCCCACAGAGCAGATCTATACATCAAATTTGATGTTGTAAAGCTCGATGGTGCAGATTATCCGGCAAATTCAAATATAAGATTGGTAGATAATTTTATGCCACATCTGTTCTCTGAAATTGAAATCAGAAAGCATGGTGTTGTTATAAACAGAGTGGATTATCCCGACATTACCTCCACAGCTTTGGCCACACTAAAATTATCCAAAACCGAGGCATCATACTACAAAATTGGTGGATTTCAGGCTGGTGATAAAATATTATCTAAGAGCCACACAGTACTGTTCCCTATGCGCCTGTTGCCAGGATTCTTCTCAGATTACAAAGATATTATGTGGAAGGGTGGTTTAAGAATCACATTTAGAAGAGCTGCCAATGATAATAATGCTTTGATGAGGTACAATACATTAAACTCTACAGGGGAAGCTCTGCCTAATACCCTACCTGATGAAGGCAAATGCATTATTCAGACTATGGAGCTAAGAATCCCGGTTGTTGAATATGAGGCCAGTTATGCTCTTAAATACAAAGCAGATATAATAAAAAATCCACAAGTACCTTTACAATTTTATACATATCAATGTGTACAGAAGCCTGCCACTGGTACTTATTATGAGTTTGATGCTACAAATTCATTCTCCAGTATACAATATGACATGCCGGATTTTGTGGTGGTACTGTTTCAGACTGGAAGACACAATAATCAGGAAAAAAATTCAAGTAGATTTGATAACTGCAACATCAAGAACATATATCTTAAAAATGGCAGAAATGAGGTATTTCCTAGAGAAAATTATAATTTAGACATGTCCAAGGATGATTTCCTTAAATTATATGAAGCATTTACAGCATACAAAAGGGTCACTACTGGCAATACTGACATGTATTACACACCAGATGAATTCAAAGCACAGAGACCCATGTTTGTCATCAACACTTCAAAAAGGAAACAAGTTGTGGTTAATGACAGGACAAACATTAAAATTATCTGTGAATTCCACGATACACTCCCTGATGACACCATATGTAGTGTTATTCTCATAGGTGAAAAATCATATGTTTATGATGTAAGAAATGAGAGAGTGACAGAGCAATTCTAGAAGAATTACATTATCTTAATACTAGATATACAAGTTGAGCCTGGTGCCCAATTGAACTTGGACCGGAAGTGGACCGGAAGTAAATATGTGTGTGTGTGTGTGTGTGTGTGTGTGTGTGTGTGTGTGTGGGTGTGTGTGGGTGGGGTGTGTGTGTGTGTGTGTGTGTTAATACGTTTGGCTTAGTTTTAAGTGTATCCAAAAAAATATCAAGAGGGGCATATTTTTAACAAATTTATGGACAACAATCTCACAGAAGTGCCTTTTATAAGTGTAGGCAAATCAATCTGAGAGGGCTCATCATTTCACGGGAAATTCCCGAGGGTATTTTCACAAAAATCTTGGATTAGGCAGGGTTCCACACTTGAGCAAAAAGCTCATATGGGCATGTTGAGCTTGTTTTAAGTGTAGCCAAATCTGCCTGAGGGGGGTTCATCATTTCTCGAGTTTATAATACCACAAATCACACTACTCATATATATTCTTAAAACGCTCATAGTAAATCATCCCTCATTCACCAAACCTCACAGTCACCGAAAATCAATATTCTGCCATTAATAGAGAAGTTGGCAAATGTTCCGAATGTTAAATGATTATTTTTTATTTTACTTTTTTTTGCAAACTTAATAGATGTATTAGAAACTAGTAGGACACAATTGTGAAGGTAAGTTTGAAGCTTTGAGAAATGAATTAGCACTGTTAAATTCTACCCAAAGTATTATTTACCAGTGATACTTCGATTTTTAAAGGAGCTTACACGAGCACCTGGGATTTGCTGCAAATAGCCATTCTTGGTTTCTGGTTATGTAAGACACGGAGTTTTAGCAGATTTTCATCAAGGTTCGAAGGGAGTTTTGTGCTTGAGACTAGATGTTTTATTCACTTAGAGATATTGTTATAATGCTAAGAACCTAAACCTGACTGACCCAACTTTACAACAAAAGTATCTAGGAAAGTTTTATTAATTCTAAGAGCCTTAAATCTAACCTGCTTAGCCTAACAACGTAAGACACCTATCAGTCAGCTATTTGTATCAAAGACAAGCAAAACATTCATTTTAGGAATATGTAACATTTTTGTTCTTTATGTTTCTAAAATATTATTTACCAAGCAAAACTGTAAATACAACCTTCAATATGTTGCATATATATATATATATATATATATATATATATATATATACAGGGTGACTGGTAATTAGATGTATTCCCTGAAAGGGGTTAAAGTAGAGACAATTTGCAATAAATTTGACCATATGATACCCCGTCCGAAAATTAGTAGTTTTCGAGATAATCGAATTTCAATTGTTTTTTTTTTAAATGACAATTTTCCACATAAAAAGATGAATTGAGAAAAAACTGCTCATTGTATGGAACTTATTTCAGCGTTTTCTGATAGCTAACAAATAAGTGGTTCGTTGAAAAAAAGTTTTTTCCCAAATAACAATCACATGTAAGTAACGGGTGGGTCTAAACTTACAAGTGATGATAAAAAATTGCACTCTTAGTTTACTTGGCAACGTATTAATAACAAAAATGTTATAACATGAAGCGTACAAATTACTTAAATTACTTCCTTGTGACATCTGCTATCCAACAAGGTACAAATGTTGCAAATGTTGCTGACATTCACATTTGTGTACAAGAAATAATACCTTATTCATCTTCATGTGAATGGAATCAATGAACAATACAATTAAAGAACATGATATGTCTTGCTCAAAGTGGGCACCTCCGTTACGAATGCAGGCACGCAGGTTTTTACGGACATTTGGTCTCTTTTAACTCGTGATGTGATGGTGTCCTTGATGTGTTTACCAGCTGTAAAGATCCTCTCCCTGAGCTCTTCTTACGAGTTTACCGGTGTCTTGTCATGTGGCTCCAAATGCAAAAGTCGCAAGGCTTCAAATCGGGGGATCGAGCCGCCTCGGCCAATCCATTTCTTTCGGTAATTTTTATCCAGCCACAGTCGCACGCCCAGGCAGAAGTATGGATGGGTGTAATCAACAATCATTTGATCGAGCCATTTTTCCTGCCCCATATCGTAAAAGGCATCACTTATGAACATTTCTTGAAGAACGGGATGGCAATGTTGTTGGAGGATGTGCCTCTAGCTACAAGACGTGACATGATTTATCAGCATGATGACTGCCCAGCTCGATCCCCCGATCGATTTGAAGCCTTGCGACTTTTACATTTGGAGACACATGACAAAACACCGGTAAACTCGCAAGAAGAGCTCAGGGAGAGGATCTTATCAGCTGGTCAACACATCAAGGACACCATCACATCACGAGTTAAGAGACCAAATGTCCGTAAAAACCTGCGTGCCTGCATTCGTAACGGAGGTGCCCACTTTGAGCAAGACATATCATGTTCTTTAATTGTATTGTTCATTGATTCCATTCACATGAAGATGAATGAGGTATTATTTCTTGTACACAAATGTGAATGTCAGCAACATTTGCAACATTTGTACCTTGTTGGATAGCAGATGTCACAAGGAAGTAATTTAAGTAATTTGTACGCTTCGTGTCATACCATTTTTGTTATTAATACGTTGCCGAGTAAACTAAGAGTGCAATTTTTTATCATCACTTGTAAGTTTAGACTCACCCGTTACTTACATGTGATTGTTATTTGGGAAAAACTTTTTTTTCAACGAACCACTTATTTGTTAGCTATCAGAAAACGCTGAAATAAGTTCCATACAATGAGCAGTTTTTTCTCAATTCATCTTTTTATGTGGAAAATTGTCATTTTTTAAAAAAAACAATTGAAATTCGATTATCTCGAAAACTACTAATTTTCGGACGGGGTATCATATGGTCAAATTTATTGCAAATTGTCTCTACTTTAACTCCTTTCAGGGAATACATCTAATTACCAGTCACCCTGTATATATGCAACACACGAGATACAGCAAGTAATCACTGAAACTATGGAGCATGTGTTAATATAGATAAAAAAATACCTTTGCACCATGATTAATTTTGAATTAAACAATCGGAACTTGGACCGAGAAGAGTTACCACATATCTGAAACACCTCTTTTCATGATAAATTTGAAAGAAACAACCCTCCCTCTCCCTGCCCTCTATGCAGTTAAGAAAACTACCACTACATATTAAAATAAAAAAAATCGGGCTGGCCTTTCATAACATTGTACAATATTTTTCTTTCTTTTTTAAGTCTTGACGAATTTAGTAAGCGCATAGGTTTGTTTTATTTTTTCTTCCGAAAAATCCTCTTGGAGTGCCACCCACATGGATGAATATTATCTATTCGAATAAACTATTTACTTTTCCGTGCAGTTTTACATTTACGATCAATTTCGCCATTTGCGCAACTTCATAAGACAGTAAACAAACCACAATCGATTTTTAGGAAGATCGATTGATTCTTCGCGACTCTCGATTTTAATTATCGCAATCTGATTGGTTCTTTGGGTGCAGCCTCTACGAAAAGCTTGTTTTGAGTGCATCATAGACTATATTCTCAGTCGTTAGCAAGAACTCGTAAGCTATCGAAGTCGGTACTCGTTAACGACCAGTCAGGACTACGATTTTCTCTCCGAGCACGAGTTAGAGCGAGTGGTCGTTTCCGCGCTCACGTATTGAGAGTCAAGACTAAGGCCCCCGGAACCTTTTTTCAAGAATGAATTTCAATGGTCCAGGAATATTTTTTCCCGCATCAATTTAAATACTGTACAGGAACCTTTTATCAATGTAACAATACGCAACGTGGACCGAATTTAAATTTTGCGAGAAAAAATATTCCGGTCCTGAAGCGGAACCCAATAGAACCCACTAGAATTTATGGGTTCCTGAACCTTAAACAACCCTGAGCTAAAGGAGAAAACACCCCTCGGACCAGATAGACGTAGTCCCGCAGAAAGGATTCCGCTTTCCAGAATCCACCGGCTGACGGGCTGGTGCACCGCTGATGCACGCTTCGGCGTTCCTTATTTCACAAAAGCTTGGTCCACCAAAGTTTTCACCAGGTTAAACCATGACGTCATCAGTTTACACCGGCCTCCAGAAGTGTTGCGGCTGCTGAATCAAAATGGCGTCGTCTGCTTTGGAACTTGTTCTGATTCATAATATCCGTTCTGTAGGCAATAGTACGGAATGCAACGCTGATTTTGTTGCACTGAGGGCGAATAAACTGGATGCAGGCATAAGCTAAAATATTTTAAGTAGAGCTGCTCCTTCGCTTGCATGCAATTTGAAATAAAGTATGCTGATGCATCAAAACATGCGTCCGTGTTCTGCCGCAACATGCAGGAAAGTCTCCATTCGCAGTATTTGATACTTTTACAAACAATACCGATTAAATTCGTAGTGCATATGCAAAATGAGATATCATTAAGTGAAAATATACAATATTCATGAAATATCTTCTGTGATTTAGCCACCATGAGTGACTTTTCCTTAATATACGTGAATATGCGTGTGCATTCTGATCCGAATATATTCTTCATTTGTTTCAGTATGAAGCTGTCCGGATTTCACAGAATTTGACGTCATTTTTGGTTCACCAGTCTGATGTACGATGGTGAATTCTGGAAAGCGCGAAAAAGTAAGATATTTAGACACTGGGAACACACTGAGAGTTGACGCTGATAGTCTTCAGCAGGAAGACCGATTTAGTCAGCTCGTCGTTTGCTGAAAAGCTAGCAGTTGGCATTAAAGTTCTCCGGAAGAGAGAGAACTTTGAATCTGCACCGGTTTTTCAGATTTCAGTCATAAGTTTTCGGTAAAACTACTATTTCAACGCTGAGAGCTTCAGTCGATAGAACGTACAAGTTCGCGAGTGGCAAGTGGAAGTGAACAAACTTCAGAGGGCTTTTGGAAAGAGAGTTTGGAAATTCTCAAGTGTGGAATGAGTTGCAGTTAGGAGTTTAATAGTTGAATAGAATGCTAACTGTCTTCGCGCGTTGCTGTTAGTTTATGCATACTATACTTTAGAGAGCTTATGTTTCCTGACTCGTCGAGATTGTCGTCGTAGCAACTAAGGAAAAGGCACATCCAGTTCGAGCCAGAATTGGCAAACTTGTTGTGTTCGCAGAGACTGAATTCGCCAATGGCAACGGGTCATCCAAGTTTTGATCGTAAGGTCGAGGTTGTAACTAGGGATTTACTCCAGTGATAGGATAGTAGGTAGGGTCCGACTTGCGTCTCGAGCAACACCATCGACGAAAAGAGGAACGTCCTCATGCAAAATATTCCAAAGGCAACCTGTTCATACTTGTAATATATCAATACAATTTGGACTTATATTTACATATAATTTATTTGAAAAATGATATACTTACACATTAGGTTGTTCTATGCCTTTTAAACAGACTGCTATAGCTGGGATGGTAGCATTCGAACTTTTCTCACTTTGTTCTGGCACGTACGTGACTGCACTGTGGATGAATTTATTACTCATCTCTCGGGAGGCAATGATTACTAGTATAGTAAAAAATGCCCAAACGCAGAACCAAGCAAACCTGCAAAACATAATAGTAATTTTCTTGAAATGTTTTACGAAGGCAAATTGAAAAGTCTTTACCACAATTTTTTTCAGCCGAAATAATAAACATGCAGGGAAATCAAAATATAGGAATTGTTTTATCTACCTTGCACTATTTTTCCACATAGTCACCACAGCGGTTCAGGCATTTGTCCCAACTCACCACTAGTTTGAAGTTTCCTTTTTTTTTGTAGAATTCGGCCGGTTGATCTTGGAACCACCACCGTACAGCGGTCTTCGCATCGTAGTCGCAAATGAACCTCTGTGCTGCCAGGAATTTCGTCAGTATACCGAACACGTGGAAATCTCTGGGGTCGAGGTCCGGATTATACGATCCATGCTCTAGAATCTAGAGTCTGTCGATGGTCCTGTTGTTTCAGTGAAGCCATCATTCGCTTGCCCTTGGTCAGGTCATGCAAAAGCTTTTAGACCCATGTATATGAAACCATGCGATACCCCAAGCATTCGTGAACTATCGGGTGGGCTGAAAAGTTCGTAGGCTGACTCATAGATGGCGTTACTACAATTAAATCCATGTGATTTTTACTTAGTACTAACCTTCATAAGATAGGTGTATAAATTTCACAGCTGCCGGATAATTAGTTCGTGAGATATAGCATTGTGAGTGAAGCAGCTTTTGTTATTGTGAAAAAGGGATAAAAAAGAATTTCGTGTGTTAATAAAGCATTGCTTTTTGGCGAAAAAAAACACTGTTGAAGCCAAGGCTTGGCTTGATAAACATTACTCGGATTCTGCACCAGGAAAATCAACCGTTGAGAAGTGGTTTGCTAAATTTAAACGAGGCGAAATTAGCATCGAAGACGATGCACGCAGTGGAGGCCCCAAAGAGGCTGTTACCGACGAAAACATTAAAAAAGTCCACAAAATAATTTTAAATGAGCGTAAAGTGAAGTTGATCGAGATAGCTGACACTTTAAAAATATCAAAGGAACGTGTTGGACATATTGTGCATGAATATTTGAACATGCGAAAGCTGTGTGCAAAATGGGTGCCGCGCGTGCTCACAATCGATCAAAAGCAACAACGTTTTGATGATTCGGAGCAATGTTTAGCGATATTCAACCGTAATAGACACGAATTTTTCAGTCGATATATTACAATGGATGAAACATGGCTCCATAACTACACTCCAGAGTCCAATTGACAGTCAGCCGAGTGGACTGCACGTGATGAACCGAATCCAAAGCGTGGAAAGACGCAACAGTCGGCTGGCAAGGTTGTGGCATCAGTATTCTGGGATGCGCATGGTATTATATTCATCGAATACCTCAAAAAGGGCCAGACCATCAACAGCGATTATTACATAGCGTTGTTGGAGCGTTTAAAGGATGAAATCACAAAAAAACGGCCCCATTTGAAGAAGAAAAAAGTGCTGTTTCATCATGACAATGCACCGTGTCACAAATCAATGAAAACGATGGCAAAATTATATGAATTAGACTACGAATTGCTTCCCCATCCACCATATTCTCCAGATCTGGCCCCCAGTGACTTTTTCCTGTTTGGAGACCTTAAAAGAATGCTCGCTGGAAAGAAATTTAGCACTGATGAAAAGGTAATCGCCGAAACTGAGGCCTATTTTGAGGCTAAAGAGAAATCGTACTATAAAAATGGTATCGAAAAATTGTATGACCGCTATAATCGTTGTATCGCCCTCGAAGGCAACTATATTGAATAATAAAATCGAATTTTGTCAAAAAAATATTTTTTACTATGTTAGCTTACGAACTTTTCAGCCCAACTGTTATATCGTAAAATTTACCATAAAAATGCCAAGCTCCTTGGAAATGTCCTTGAGATGCACACACCGATGCCCTTTCACCATTGCATCCAAGCGGGCAATGTTTTTCATTGTGAGCGAGGAGCGAGGGAAAATACAATCGCTCATTGTCATGAAGGTCTTCTCGGCCATTTTCGAACTCACAACTCACACTTGTTTCCATACGCCGGATGCATTTTCCTATGGTTATCGATGGGCGTTCGTCCCTTGCTCCATAGAAAACGAATAACAATTTGTTGCTCGTACGACGTGGATATGTTGAGTATTACAGCCATCTTTGCAAACTGACAGCAACGCCGTGCCGCGGAGCAGCCGAGAGTTAACGCTGGGCAGTTCCAAGAAAAACCTATTGCATTGAATGTATATCTCGGTTTATCAATCACACTAATATTTCGGCTGAAAGAAAATAGGGTCGAAAACTTATCATTTGCCGTCGTATATACACGGGCCACAGAAACGTATAGAGAACATGAAATCAATAAATGGCTTTCGTATCATTTTTGTCGTTGGTGCGTCGTTTTGGAGCTACGAATATTCAAATGAGGTCATTTTGCACCTTCCATGCGTGCAACCCAACATAACATTTGATCGCATCTGTGACGTTGCTTCCTTCTTGAAATACACATTTTGCGAGAAATCACATACTACCAACCACATTATGCGTTGTATAACGTAACAACGCATTCAATAAACCAACGGAAGCAAACCAATTATTCGAAAAATGGTGGAAATATAAAGAACGTATTGGAATGGAAGTGGTGGAGACTGAAGTAAAATGAAAAGTTAAAAACTAAAACTTCGAGAATGCCCGAGGGCGCAGAAAGAAGTTGTGCTTCCGGGGGCGACATCCGAGGGCAAACAACATTTTTTTTTGTCTCAGCCTACACATTTAATATACTTGCAAATTAACTTTCATTTTCCATCGCATCACATTGCGACGGGTTCTATCAATGGAGCTTCAGCCGTGATGGCTCTACCTCCGTATTTCTTGTAGCGGCTGATGTCATGTCGGTTGTTCTAATGTTGACTGGTTGCTGATGTCTCACAAATGTCGGTGGCGTAGTGTGAATACAGGTATAGTAACGCCAAAACTTCTAAAACTTCGGAAAACATGCGGACTATAGGCTTCCCCGTAACTTAATCTAGCGATACTATAGCTCTTTTGTAGTCTTACGGTGGGCGCTCTACATGCTGACATGGGAAGTGAGAAGAGCAGACCAACCAGACAACAGTGGTGGTGCCGGGAGTTTCGACGTAGCGGGAGAATGTGCTGCGCGCACCTCGTTCTACAGGCTGTTACGTTTCTTATCGCGCTGGATTGGTCGCTTCCTCGCTCCCCGTTTCCCTTGCCAGCTTGTAGGCCGCCCGCTGTAAGACTGGACAAGAGCTATAGCGCCACAGATACCATGCCAGAGTTTCAAATGCCTTGGTGGATCTATAATGTTGGTGCTTGTAATTCTTGTTGGTCTGGAGGATGACCTCCGCGCTCTTTCCTTTTCAGGGTTATTCTTTTATTATGAAATACGTACATTTTATCCAGTGTAAACTTTCTTTTCTCTGGAGATGGAGAGGAGAAGCGCTCACCTTCCCTCTATCCGCCCTTGGAGCTGTAGAAACCCAGCTACACACTTACCTGCGGAAAGTGTTCCTTGCTACGTTTTACAACACATGATACATTTTTTTTTTCAGAATATATGTTCCTAGCAACACTGACACGTGCCGATTCACGAATGCAAGCAAGGCCAAAGATGCGATCAAGTAATATGTTGTGATGCAAGTATACAGGCGGCAAAATGACCGCTTTTTGAAAGCACCAACAGCAAAAATGGTACGAAGACCAGCTGTTTCACATGCCTGTTTTACGTTTCTGTGGTCTGCGGGCGCCATTTTAATGACAGCTTGTTAGAACTCATTAATTCCCTGTAATTACTAAAGTTGAAGGTTTATTGACACAGAACATACGTCTTCCAGCTGTACCTTTCATGGGAAAGACCAATGCTTTTTTGACCATCCTTACTAATTTCCTTCAGTTTCAGTTTAATATTGTCATTACATCTTCGAATTGGTCTTTCAACAGGTCTTACCATTAGGTTTCTCACTTGTAAACCTGTAACCTATTCAATTTTCTCCTATTGGCCTCACCAAAGAAGTATTCGTGATTGATTATTCTAATAATATCACATAATGTATATACAGGGCGATTGCGTGACCTTCAATGTTAAAAAAAAGGTGGATGTGTTTATAAATGTTTTCTAGTACTAATGTAGAGTATAGCGGCGTAAGAGTAGATGCAGATCCGGTATGCACAGTTCTTTGCGCGAACTTTTACCCCACAACACCTATTTTTCGTTACCAGCAGATGCCCTCATTCATGGAGAGTAATTTGAAACATTTAATGCATTATGACACACACACCACAAGTGCTTTACTCAAAACTTGTGGTCAGTCATTTACTAAAGTTCATTTCTTTTGAATCCCAGTATGCAAATAATCAAAATATTATACTAACAAGACAACAAACGACACTTACATCGTGGTTTCAACGTTCTTTGCTCCAGATGCCTGTAACTCCATCTGATTACATTCCGCCATTACACCTTTCAGGCTGACTTATAGTTGCCAGCCTAACTTCCAATGGATCATTGCAAACTTTTACACGCCCTTTCTATCCCGCTCCACTCTACATTTTTTTGTTTTTGTGTAGGGGATTTGTTCGTTTTCTAATTTAGTAACATGATTGATATAAAAAAAAATACAAAATGTGTACTAATATTGTATCAAATGACTGCTCGAAAATTATTGGACAGGATGTATGCACAAAATATTTATTTATTTTTACTTTTCTTGTTCGTTATTGTTGTATTTTGATATATTTACCTGATGGGATGGTTCGGCGCTTCCCTGATGTACCTAACGCCACATATTGTAGAAACAGCCATATATTCCTTGAATGATTCCCTGAAGGCTTTGTATACAATAGTCACGTGACTTTTAAACTTGCCGTTCTTATATAAACTGAAATAGAATGAAAAGAAAGATATCACTACTACTATAGGTCTTGCCTACTCTTACGGCGGGCGCTCTACATGCTGTCATGGAAAGTGGGGAGCGGTGAAGCGATTAAATCAGCGAAGCAGCGGCCTGTAGAACGAGGTTTGCGCAGCACTTTTTCCCACGTCGTAACTCTCGGCGCCACCGCTGTTGTCTGGTTGGTCTGTTGCGTATTCTCCGCTCCCCGCTTCCGTTGTTAGCATGTAGAGCACTGGCCGTAAGACTAGACAAGAGGTAGGTATAATAGAAACAGAAGTTACATCATAATCATGTATTTGCTATAAGTCTAAATATTTATTATAGTTTGGTAAAATCGGTAAAGTGAAGTATGTGTTACATTCCTTTCTTATCTCATGTTTTATGTAATACATAGTCAACAAGAAATGAAACTGTGTTGAAAAGAGTTGGGAAAGAAGAGCAATGCTGGAAGTTATGAAGGTGAGAAGGATGAATGGATGATATTAAATGTGACGTCAGCGACGCAGAGCATGATGGGAAATCTGGCAAAATCCGCACGTGGTCCGGCTCAGTCCGGCAAACCACAGCAAGCCTGAAGCGAGGCATATGCTACGTGCATGAAAATGACCTGATGTTTAACATTTTTAATTGTAGGATATTATTGTAGATTTTCAAATGTAGTTTCATTTTGGTTAATTAATACGTTGTGCAGGTGTGTGTGTGTGTTGTGTGTGTATGTGATTGTTTATGTATTAATTGTGAGAGAGAACATCAAACAATCAGACAGTTTCGTCGGTGGTTTAGATGGCGTGATTTTTCCAATCCAGGGTGAAATATGAATCGTATTTTAAGGCAAGTATTGTGTTTATGGCTAGCGTTATATGACTTTTATGCTACTTTTTTCATCCGCATGCCTTGGAACGCGCATGGTTGTTGTACGATCTATAAAGACGTTCACAAAAAATGAAATGCTGCGTTCGCAGTATGCGTATATACTTTTCAGCATATCTTCTATGGCTGTCTGAATGTACGTACATACGAAAAGTGATAATGATACGTTACCGCCTTAAAAAAATATAGTACACAATTTTGTACTTCGGAACATTTCTATAAATTATTATTTTCACGAGACAAAGTTTGACTTTAATTCACTTTTTTAGAAAAAAATATTTTTAATTTTCTTTTTTCAATCCCCCTCCAACGTGAATCGAATTTTAGATCCTTCGATTACAAGAGGATAGCATTAGCCACTGTACTATCGGATAGGCCCGATTGATTCCATATTCCATATTCCTGTAATTTTTTCGTATGTTACGTAGCTTTATACAACGTTGTTTTGTGGCAAATAGCATCTTTTTAGATACTCTGGTCATTGATACTAGTCTTAGAAAAATATGAAAGACTACATTTGTCATATAATCGTTATACTTGTATGTACCTTGAATCACTGCCACAAAAGTTGTGATCGCAATACTTACCAAACGGGTTTCCAACACGCTTCGAAACGTTTGCCGAAATCATGGCACCGGGCGTGGTTTTGCGCAATGAATTGTGGGGAAAGTTATTCGCTGAATATCATCCATTGGCTGGGATAATAATTATGAAGAAACTACGTGCTAAAAGGCGCACTAAGAGGAATGGTTAGCTGGGAGAAGCTAGGAGCTTGCAGCAAAAAACATTCCTATTACGATTCATGCCCAATTCACAGATTCCAAATTCACAGACTGCCTGAATTATTTCCCGATTCACCGATCATGACCCCCGGCGGAGTGTGACACGTACAGTCTTATCGAAACTCTTCCAGATTTACAGGTTTCTCCCCTCCCTCCGTCCACAATACGCGCCCAGCTCCTCGAAGTGAGTACTTTACCACTCATAGAAAATATTTTTTGTTATATTTCCTGCCATCCATCATAAACTTTATCCGTTTTTAAGAAGGCCAGAGCGGAACACACGCACATATGCAAACGGATTTCCTTATCTTCTTGATACTCAACCGAGCCTAACCTAACCTAACCTAATCTAATAGAAAATAATCTTGTCAGGAACATGTGGAACTGCTACGGCCAGAGTCACAGAACAACAAAGCCGCAGAAGGGTGGTACAGCAGGCTTGGAAGTAGGATTGGGAAACGTCACCCAAACTTTGTCGAGTTGGCAAAGATATTGCTGGAAGATGCGGAACATTACGATCGTTTACAGGTTAGGTCCGAACTTCACATGGACACGAAGAGGAGGAAGGCAAAACATGTCGAGCTTGACAGAAGGATTGGCTTAGCGTTGGCTCGGTACGAGACAGATAATGACATCGGGAAACTTCTCAAGAATCTCGGCTGTATGATCAAACTGCAGTAAAGGTTGGCTTGTAACACAAGACGATATTGAAAATTGCAACGATAATAGACAACGTATCGGTGCGACCTCTTACAATCAAGAAAGTGGGGAGGGGAGGGATGAAATATATGAATTGGGAAGAGGTTCTGAACGTGAAGAGAAGACTGCCCGTGTCACACTCCGCCGGGGGTTGTGATCGGTGAATCGGGAAGGAATTCAGGCAGTCTGTGAATTGGGAATCTGTGAACTGGGAAAACAGAGAACGATAAATGAAAATGGGAAAAAATATTAAACTTTTTTTTAAAATAAACTACAAATACGTATCTATATAGGCTCTACGCATGCTATGTTTTATTTTCTTCATGTAAAGATAAATGTTTACATATTATTAATCTTTGCTCCCATATTGGTAATACCGCATGAGCAATGGGTGACGAAAATCAAGCCGAAACTTTCTTAATCTTCGTTCCATCATGTATGTACATTGGTTTCAGAGTTAAGAAAGCACATATGATTGGAAGGCAATAATGCTAAACCAAGCCTTGCAAAGGAACTACAATACAGGATCGACTCATGGATTCTCCTGTTAAATAATGCACGTTGCTAATGACATGGACCTAAGTGTTAACCCACTATCATTTGATTCACCATGACTATAGGTCTTTTCCACTCTTACGGCGGCCGGTCCTAGTTCTGGCAAGGGGAGCGGGGATTACACCGCAGACCAACCAGAGAACAGCAGTGGCACTGAAAGACACGACGCGGCGGAAAAAGGTATTACGTGAAGCTTGTTCTACTGGCTGCTGCGTTTCTTATCGTGCTCGATTGGTCGATTCTCCGCTCCCCACTTTTCTTGCCAGCTTTAGGATCGGCCGCCGTAAGAGTAGAAAATACCTTTTATTAAGAATTTATATTTAAATTTTACAGTTGTATTTCTCCCCACCAGAGGTCAGAAAACCGCTTCAATTTGTGCTCTGTCGGAATATTTATTAATTATATGTTTCAAACCAAGAACACTTACATACTTACTTACTTAGTTTTGTACGTACAAAAATTTTGCAAATTAACAAACTACAGTAATAAATAATTTGAAAATATATAAAATAATTAAACTTATTTCAAACAAATACTAAACCTGATTAATACTGTATGACTTAAATCACGTATACTGTATCATTAAGTCTTATCGGGTTTCGGATTGTATTAGTATGTTTGATATAATGTACGAATCATCTATTTGACAGTTTAATTTGGTAATCTTTCTTAATTCTTTCATCAGTAAACTTTCCTGTATCAAATTTTAGAACCATTAGATTTTGTTGCTTATGATTTATCACTGAGAGTCTTTCTCTTAATTTAGCAATTACTAAATAATGGTCACTGGCACAGTCAGCACCTCTATGTGTACGAACGTCAATTATACTATAGCTCTTTTCAGTTCTTACGTCGTCCGCTCTAGAAGCTGGCAGGGGTAGTGGGGAGCGGGGAACGTGCCGCTGACCAACCAGAGAACAGACCACCTAGCGGTGGAGCCGAGAGTTACGCAGTTGCGGGAGGAAGCTGAAGCGCTAACTTCGTTCTGCACGTTGCTGTGTTGCCAATTCACCGCGTTGCAGATGGTATTTTGCCCCAGTGTCGATTCCTGTTTGTTATGAGCGGGATGTAGGAATAACATACGTGGGAGTAATTGTTGTCGCGTCGTGTATTACCTAACTGCATTGTTTCTTCGATAAACGTGTATGTGGCATGTGGTGATGTGACGTTTATTTGTACTCTCGTTGTTCCATAGGGAGTTTTGTGCTTATTAACGCAGTAAGCATAGGCGCCGACTCCATGGGGCTTGGGGGGCTCGAGACCTCTCCCCAATGTTAACGATGGGGTGGGGGTGGGGCAGAGCCCCCCAAATAATTTTGCTTAAGAGTTCTAATGTATTATTTTGCTTCTCTTGTCAAGTTTACTCTGAATTGTGCCACATGAACTTAACTTTAAATACACATTTGAAATGTTCTAGTCTAGACCATCACCTTTGGGGGGCTGAGACCGCTAAACCATCAACTTAGGGCGGGCTGTGACCAGAGAAAACAGAACACATGACTTATTACTATATACTAAGTATATAATTATGAGTATTGTTAAAATTTTTACTAAAAAAAGAGTTTCAAAAGACGATGTGCATGAACAAGGGTAGTGGATGGGACGTTCGGGCTACATGACATTCAGAATGAGATCATTGGTATATTAGGAAGATCTGTTTTGCGCTCCTTGGTAGCAGATATTAAAAGTCGAGAATATTTTGCTATTATGGTTGACGAAACTTATGACATATCCATCCGTTGACAATCAATATTCTGCATTTGAACTGTGAATAAAAATTTTGATATTTTTGAGGAATTCATGGGCTTTTATGAGATTCCGAACACTGAGGCCAAAACTTTTTTTAAAAAAGGGAGAGGGTGAGTCATTGATTAATTTATTTCAGTGATCAGAGCCCCCCTTAATAATTTTGACAAGTCGGCGCCCCTGGCAGTAAGTATCGTACGATGGCGAACAGGAAAGAGGGTAGTTTATAGCCAAGGCAAGGAAATAATCAGTAGGGTTCATGGATATTATCAAAAGGAAGCAGAAAACAGTGGTCCCTTGGTAAGTGTGCACAAAGTGCAACAGAGTGTGTTGGAAGCTTTTGGAGTGAGTACGCGAACTGTGCAGCATATTGTTAGGGAAGGCAAAGACAGTCTTGAGGCGTCGGGTTCCACGTCATTTGAATCACCGCGCAAACGAATCAAAAGGAACAGTATCACAAAGACAATCGACGGTTGCGATAAAGATATAACAAGAAGAATTATCCTCGGGTATTATGTAAAGGGCGAATATCCAACACTGAACAAGTTTTCGTTCATTTGCGTACACAAATAAGCTTTCAGTGGAGAGTTTCGTCGTTGTGGAGTATACTGAAGTATATGGGGTTAAAGTACAAAAAGAGCGGTAGACGATTTCTGATGGAGAGAGCCGATATAGTTACAGCCAGAGTAACATTTTTGCGAAAAATGCATCTTCTAAAAAATAAGGAACCTTTGCCCTATATAGGTATTTCATTTAGATGCAACGTACATACATCAGAATTACGCTCCAACGAAAAACTGGCAAAATAAAGAGGGTACATGGGGTTTAAAAGTGCCCGTGGGTAAAGGTGGGCGCATTATTGTTTGTCACGTAGGTTCCAGTCACACTGGTTTTCTACAGTAATGTAAATTAGTTTTCAGTGGTTTTTGCAGTTTTTAGATCCGCTTGACGAAAGGAACATCAAAGACGCAGTGATTGTAATGGACAATGCTTTAGATACCATTCGGTACAGTTGGAAAGAATTCCTACAACGTATACACTTGATATCATACACTTATCGGTATTCTACTGACCACAAGATGGGGATAATATGCATTCTCAGGCCAAACGCGAACAATGGGACGTCTGTATTTCATGGTTCTTTCGATTTCAACGCATCTTTCCCGCTACTCTCACATGGCAAAGCTGCAGTCTCTCTCTCTAAGCGGCCTGTCTCGTTGCGCTGGATAGGTCGTTTCCCCGCTCTCCACTTCCCTTGCCAGCTTCTTGAGCTCACGCCGTAACAACTGAAAAGAGCTATAGTATGCCTTCTCTTATCAATGAGAATATGATCTATCTGATTATGAGTTTTACCATCTGGAGAAGACCAGGTATATTTATGGATATCTTTATGTTTAAAAGTGGTACTTTTCACAATTAAATTCTTTGATGTTGCAAAAGTAATCAATCTTATACCATTATCATTACTTAATTCATGAAGACTTTCTTTACCATCGTGGGTTTAAATGTCTCTTCTTTGCCAATCTGTGCATTACAATCACCTAACAGAATTTTCATATCATACTGAGAAAATTTATCAAAGACCTGTTCTAACTCTGTATAAAAATCATCTTTAGCATTATCATCTTTATCTTCCGTTGGTGCATGTATGTTTATTAAAATAATTTTACACCACCTACCCTGTAAACCTGCATATGATATCCTATCATTAATAAATTCTACTGTTTTAAGAGCCGAGATAATTCTATTATTTATGAAAAAGCCTGTTCCAAAATTATGATTTTCAGTACCACCATAGAAAAAAGTATAATTTTTAGTTTTACAATTCCCTTCCCATGGCCACCTAACTTCCTGGACAGCTACTACATCTAATTTATACTTAACTATCTCATTAACTGTACACTGAAATGCCCCAGGCCGGTAAAGGCTCAGAACATTCCAGGTGCCTAATTTAATATCCTTATTCCTAATGTAGATCTTATCCTTAGTCCAGGGACCTCCCAAAGTATTCCCCACCCGGAGATCCGAACGGGGGACTATTTTACCTCCGGAATATTTTACCTTGGGAACATCCATGGCCTTATATTGCTGTTTCTTGACATTTTTTTTACAGTGCAGAGTTGTCAGCTCTACGCCTAACCCCCAATATGAATGGAGGATCTACTACATAAGACGAACACAAACACATTAGACAGCACAACTACTATACAAGACACACACAAACACATCACAACTATAACCAATAATGATAGCAATGTCAATAATCAGACAAATTCCCATCAATACTGATACTATGAGTGTTGAAGTAATTTGAAGTTGCTTTTGGAGAGAAATTACTACAAGTTTAATGCAACTAAATCATGTGAATAGATCTGTACACAATAATAAATGGTTGAGAATAAATTCGATTTTCCGTTTATCAGGGGATCAAGCTGAAAAAACTTAAAATGTGGAAAATCAAGGAAAATTGTAAAACATTTCGCAATGTTGGGACCATTAAGATTGAATGTATAATGCCGAAACATAAAATCGGGATTCCACTGTGCAAATAAGAAAATGCCTTATTCCGAATAAATAAATATTTGCAATTGATTAGTTATTTTGTTTATATTTTTTTCGAGACTTTCGAGACGAGACGAGACTTTTCAGGAGCCGTCTCGAAAACGAGACGACACGGGTGGTAAGTCTCGTCCCGTCTCGAATTTTAGAAAGGCTGTCCCGTTTCGTGTCTCGTCTCGTTTTCGAGACATGTCTCGTCTCGTGGGCAACACTAGCCGGGATCCATGGCGTCGTAGCGCGCTGTGCAAACCACTCCGCCAAGGAGGTGGGAACTTGTGCAGTGATCACTTACATTTAATCGTGCAGAACGTAGAGACATGGCAAGTTAGTTGTAATATGTTTTTACTGTTTTTGAATACCTTGCTAGATGAATAATACAAACATTTTGGGGGAATTTGTTTTGAGAATATTAAAAAATACAGAAGTTTGAGATACCATTGTAAAATAAATGTGTTTGTTTCGATAGCCCGTCACGACATGAAATTAATAAATATACTGCAAATTTTACCACAAGAAAGACAGTGACTTTCGAATTGTGAGAATAGTCGTGGACAGACATAAATATGTGACGTCATTTCCTTTCTAGCTAGGGAGGGCACCGAACCCGTGTTTCCTCTTTTGTACCGCTGTAAATGAATCATTGTTGACAAAGTGACGTTTTGCGTGTACCAAGATAAGCCTTTCAAGGTGTATTCTCTAGAAGCTAGCAAATCAACGGAAGGCGGTACAATTTAGATTGAAGGCCTTATTGAGGTAATCCTGTCGCAAAGAATTTGAATAAGGTATAGCCGACCTGTTTTCATAGTGCCGATTTTCCTATCTGATGGGCAAACTCGAGGCGTGTCTCTCATTCGACGGTGCAGTCCAGCTGAATGTGTTGAGATCTTCTGCGCATATGAGGGTCACAACGCATGCAGCTGCGAATAAGTATGCGCATATTATTGATAACAACTCGTTTGAACCAGTTTCCAAATTCAAATACTTAGGAGTAATATTAACAAATGAAAATTATATTAAAGAGGAAATAAAAAGTAGGCTTAATTCAGGAAATGCATGTTACTTCTCTCTTCATAAACTTTTGTCTTCTCGTTTAATATCTAAGAAACTAAAAGTTAAAATATACAAAACAGTAATTTTGCCTGTAGTATTATATGGATGTGAAACTTGGTCCCTTACATTGAAAGAGGAACATAAATTGAGAGTATTTGAAAATAAGATCCTTAGGAAAATCTTTGGACCTAAAAGGGATGAGGAGACAGGTGAGTGGAGAAGGTTACATAATTTAGAACTACATAATTTGTATTCATGTCCAGATATTATTAGAATAATTAAATCAAGAAGAGTTAGGTGGGCTGGCCATGTGGCACGAATGGGAGAGGAAAGAGGAGTTTACAGGAGTCTTGTTGGGAAACCTGATGGTAAGAGACCTGTAGGAAGGCCAAGACGAAGATGGAGGGACAACGTTGAGATGGACCTAAGGGAAATCGGTATGGATGGAAAAGAGTATATAGAACTTGCTCAAGATAGGGAAAGATGGTAGGCCTGTGTTGCTGCAGCCATGAACCTTCGGGTTTAAGAAGGCTAGGGAATTAGTTAGTTTATCATTTTACACTTACGTAGGCTTTTTGGAAAAATAGCAATGTTTCAAATGCATCCGCTCCTCATTTTGTATAATGTGAAAGGTAAAGCGAAAAACACCACAGAATTTTATTTGACTACTATTTGGGATACATTTTATGAGACGCAGGTAGCTATGATCCACATGCATAGAATTGAAGGTGAACACATAACACGATGTAACCACGGATAAGAAGCTGAAGCTACAGCAACTAGTAAATTATGCAAACAATTTGGAGACTTCTCAAGATGATTTTAAGTTCTAGCCTACAAGGAAATATTACTTACTGAACATTGAACAGGATGCCTCATTTTAATATCAAGGATGAAGTTGTCACCAATACCTATTTTTGTAGGAAGACTGCTGCACCCCACCCTCCCGCTTACCACCATATACTTCAACGTTACTTTACATGAAATGGTGATGCATTGTTGAAAATTACCCACGACACTTACTCATTCTCAAGAAACAATGCAGTCGTCCGTACACATGGCGGATCTACGTGTACAAGCCACAATCAATATTAACGTCGGATGGTGATAAGAAACTGTCTATGTTATTTGAAATATGTGTAACATACCTTGCATCTTGGTGAAAACAATGAATTCTCCTTTGAAAGCTCCCGTCATCCAAGGACCGCGGATATATAACTCTCTGGACGAATGCATCTCTCCTGGACATTCTCCTCATTCTCAATGGTACAAATTCGTTTCTAATCTCAGCATCATTCAGCTTCTGCATTTGCCTCAATTTACCCAAAATTCTCTCTCGTGTTGATAGCCTTTTCATGGTGGATAGCTTAGGCTCGCTTCTGTATGTCCTTATCGCACACAGAGCGAAGTGAAGAATGGCGAGGTACACCACCTCAACAACAGAGAGTAAACTACCACCGAAGAACAGGCATCCAATCCCACCAAATGACACTGAAACCATATGCAACATACAATTAAGATCAGGTAGAAGAATGAAGATGCAATGAATCAAACTAACTGTAATTTATGAACACTTTAATGAACAATACATTTTCAAATCATAGAAACAATTCCTTCGTATTTAGAAAGATTTAAAATTTTATTGGAGGAAGAAGTTTATTTACTTACCTAACATTTCTAAATCGCCGAACATGATGTCCCTTTTGAATCTGGTTCTCGGAAATTCTCCCATATGATACCCTATGATAGGCGTTTTGTATCTGTAATTAATTATATTTACTTTATCACTTCTTTTGTTTGGACAAGTGCTTTCCTTTTCATATATCTGATGGTAGTTATGAACAGTCACAAGAGTCAAGTACCGTTAGGAATATCTTTAGAATCAAAACAATTTACATTTTTTAACATCTTCGAGCTGTTACTAGAAACACGTATGCATAGCTATATCATAATTTATACATAGACCCGAACATGTGTCTGAAAGTATAAGGGTCAGTCAGTGGAAAATAGGCCACTTCGTATGTCTCGACGTGTAGATGCTGCAGCTCCACGAAACTCCTGCCACATGAAGGGGGTTCCATTGTCGCGCGGTAGATGGCAGTCTTGTCGCAGGCTTGTGTAAAGTGCAGACGTGCAGGAGCTTGTCGTCCGGCATATCACGGAGGCCACTATGGAAGAGCAGCGAGTAGTCATGCGCTCCACTGTACACCGTCGATCCTGTTGAATGATGTCAACCACACGTTGGATAAGTTCATCATTTGCGACAGTGACAGATGGTCTAGGTCGTGGATCGTCCTACAGTGACTTTCTTCTTTCGCGAAGGACCCTCCGACTCCACTCCTTCACCCGCGACAGATATAAAGAATGTTCCTCATACACTGCCATCATTCGATGGTGAATATCTCTCGCACTAGAGCCTTCCGCCACCATGAAATGCACGACTGCTCGCTGCTCTTTCTTACAGGCCTCCTCGATATACCTGAACTTCACACGGCTCACACTCGCACTGCTTCACACAAGCCTGCGACGCTTCTGCCATCTACCGGGCAACAAAGGAATCCACTTTCCAGTAGCAGGAGTTTCGTAGAGCCGCGGCATCTGCACGTGGAGATATACGAGGTGGCCTGATTTCCACTGACTCATCCTTATCGATGCCCCATGTGCAAAAACGATAAATGTCTGCATTGTACATTTTACACAGTACCATACAGAAGTAGAGTAAAACAGATAGCTCAGCTGCCTCTTTTGGTGTGTTTTAATTCTCTTGGTGAGATGAGCATGAGTAGTCCTCATATGACGATATTCGGACTATACACTCCCAATTATAGTCCGACATTCGTCCTAAGTCTCCATCGGACACAAAAGGTGTAATTGTTTGTGGTATTGTTTGTTGTATTATGTGTCTTGAGAGGATTCACGATGTGTATCGTCCAAGTAGTGTTACGAAAACACGAAAGATGGCAGATCTGCTTAAGCAGCAATAAACGCTGATTCGTGTGTTTCTCGCAAGATGGCACTAAACATTCGGGACATTTGTTTCCCATTTGATGAAAGTATCTAGATTGTCATGTTAAACAAGGAAGAAGCGTGTTGTTCTACAATGATATGTCATTGTTAATTTACAAGGCGTTAATTGTTCGTAAATAAAATTCGCAATGATCGCGTCCCTAACAGTGGCCTAGTTGGCTAAAAGCAACTCGCGCTACGGCACGTTTGGTACAACGCAAGTTGCGGGCGGCAAATGGTTAGAGGGAAAGAATGGACGTGGAATGATGCGCGTCGGGTTGAGCGGCGTGCATATTGCAAAGTTCAGCACGCATCCAGCAGTGTATGGTTGAATTTGAAGTGTTCAACTTGAAAGGTACCATCTGTGCACAGGAGATGCTAAACTTGCAAGGTAGGTGGGAATCACCATGTTATAAGAAGAAAGGTGGACCCGATATTGCATCATGCATGCTGGTATGCACGTATAGAAGGTAAGTTACTGTTTCTTACTTTTCACAAAGAAGTAGTTCGTGAACGTCCCGTTACGAATTACGTTTTGAGCACATATCCTAGCGCAGAACTTCAAGTGTATTCTGACGCCTTTTATGTTTGAACTTTTTACAATATTGTGCAATTACGATCACGTTTGCATACAAAATGGGCGATGACGCCATTTTGAAAAAAAACTTGGTTTTTCACTGGTTTTCGAACCATTTCAGCCATCGAACGATGAGTTAAGATCACAAGTCTCTCAAACAAAGTTCCTGAAGTTTGTTTCACGTCGATTTCAGGAAGGATCTATCGTGATTTTCATGTGGATAGCCAATGCAAATATGTCCACGGTTTGGTAAGTGAACTTACACTTAGCTTCAGTTCAATCAATACATACGTTCCTCGAGCAAAGACACGAAAGTTTTAGTGCTGCTGCTAGCTTATTATTTTCAAATACAAGTTGATTGGCTTATTTTATGCTTCAAGAAAGCATTGTGAATTTTCAAAGTACGTATCAATATACAATGTGAAAAATCATCGACCCTTGTGGGTGATAATGATCGGCTTTTCGTAAAATTCCAAGTGTGGTTAATTTGTTGATATTACGCGAGATTTCATTTAAGCGTACACTGTTGTACGTAACTATTTCTAGATCAAGTAAGGATCAACAGAGACATGTTTTGTTCGGCGTATCGATTTTATCAGTTATTTTCTACAAAATGTAATGCTATTGTAAAAGAGCTGTGTAGAAAATTTAATTGTTGCTTATCTGAGAATACACATAATTTGGCACTATAAGTTAGTATTATGCATTAGGCATAGTTGATGTTCTGTCATTGCCATTGACAGTGTATGGTCATGGTAATCATATTGAACTCATACCGAGTAAGCTGAATGCACTCAAATTTCTGCAGTATCAAAGTTATTACTATAGAAACTTCTCAGGTGAATAAGAGTTTGATGCATATGTGTGCATCTTACATTCAAATCCACCATCTGACATTAAATGAGATGTGAACAACTTTGGCAACTCTGATTTAAAGATTGTAGGAAAAAATAAATTAAAACAGTATCTGTTACCAACTTTTAATGGTTTAGCTTTTCATGAGTTGCTAGGTACAGGGTATGTCATGTTAATGCTATCTTGTTGATAAATTACATACTGTACACACAGGTACAAGTACATTTTAATATAACAAGGAATCTAATACATTATACTTTCATCTTTGATAGATTCCCAGTAATCTATTCGTGTGATATACATAACAGAAAGTTCATAATAAACATATAGTATTTTGTGCATTCATGTTTGTGACTTTCAATCCATAAAATAAACCATCCAAAGTGTGTATGTATAACTCATGTACGAATGGTGTCTTCTCTTTCAGTGGGGGGAATCTCTTATGAGTATACTAAACTTTGTTGCCATTTATTTTAGTCAAACTGAATGTTGACCTTCTGCATGGCCTTCAAGGGGAAATGTTTACCAGGTCAATATTGTCAAGAATATATATCCTGTTTGAGGACCACACTTTGTCTTTCATAAAGGGATAATAGTAAGAATGGGATTGCATCTCTACAATACTATTAGTATCGGTGCATGCCTGAGTGCATACACAACTAGGGGCAAAGGATTCGCTGAAGTTTTTTACTTTACATTCTAACATCTGTATTTAATACTCCTTTATTGTCCAGAGAGCTAGTGTAAATAATTATTACTTTATAATTTTGGTAACAGAGTGTTCAGTTAATCCAACATCAGCTTTAAAAGTATGTAATATACACACACTTGTTTTTAAGAGAAATTTCGGTAGTAATAATCCTTTGGGTTTTGTTCCAATCTGTAGCATCTGTCAGCGTTCCAAGAGTTACCGATTCACACGTGTTACTGTATCGGATGTTGAAAGTTTGAGCGGAGATAAGGTTAGAGTAGAACCTGTGACTCATGCTTTAGTTGTGGAAATTTTGAAATTTGGAAGAATTTAAATAAACATTTTTCAAATTATTTGTTTGATGTAGTCATATAAGGAAAGACATGGGAACAGGAATCCGAGCAGCAGACCCGTGATAGTAGTTCATGAAACTCAGTGGTTGAGTGGATGCAGCTGGGGAATATCAAATTTTGAAAAGTTTGAACAAATTTATTTTCTCACCAGTTTGAGCTGCTTATACTCATTACACCACGTAAGAATACGAAATACCCAAATTCTTGGAAAATCACTGAACATTTCTCAGAGTACCCGTGTACAACTGAAGTTTTTTTCCTAGTATTGTACAAGCAATGTACCCCAATGTCAACTATGGCGCGTTCTCCCAGATAATGTCATAATATCCAATAAAGTATTTAATTACGACAGCGTGTCTGCTACTATTGCTTAAAGTTCGTTTTCAGCTAGAAATACAGTGTTTTTGCAGGTATAGTAAGTAACTAGCATAAAATCAGTTTCAAACTCACCTAAGACGTGAGAACAATATGGCTTCAAATGTTTCTTCATTGCATGATGGTAGGCAATTGCAACTTTTCAAATGCTTCCCTCTGGAATTTTCTGAAAGACGTGAATTCGTTATATTATAAATTTGTCAGATCTTTCAGAAGCCATTTTTCCACAACTGTGGGAAAACATTACAGAGAGAATAAAATAAAATAAGATAAAAATAATAAAGGTGAAATTGAAGAGAATAGGAATAAATGAGGCTAGGGATGCAAAAACCTTGAGTAGTCGACTAATAATATCGCAACAGAAAGCTTCGGGTTCAAGTCCTTGGAGAGTGTCGTTTCACCAATTCCACCTGACCGTCATTCGTCCCCATCATAACAGTTGGCTAGAAAGGCAGGGAAACAACGTAAATTTAGAAAAGCACAACTGCAAATGATATGAAAGATAGTGGGAAGAGCGAAAGGGAAAACACATGGAAGACAAGAGAATAAAGAAATGAAAGAGGGCATGCAGGAAGAGGAAGAATGAAGTGGAAATGGAAAGGAAGAAAATGGAAGATTGGATGGATAAATGTAACGAATGAAATGAAGATCGATGTGATGTAAATGCCATCTATACTGAATTATATATCAACCATATGAATGCACGGTTATATGTGTCACTTCAACAACGTCAACAGAACAGCATTCATCCACATCGTTGAGATTGGGCAAAAGTAATAGAAAATTAACAGAAAATAAGAAAGTTCCAATGGAAAATATAAAAGTCCAGTAGGTATTTGCAAACAGCAATATCATAAAAGAATAATGACTTAATAAAATTAAATGTCTTTGAATTTACGTTCTTCTTTATAATTTTAACACTCCAGTATTTAACATTTATAGAAGAGTACAAAATATTTACAATTACTAACCTTGTTGGCGAGCGATACAAGTCAGTCCCTTGATGTCACAATACTCGTAGGGACCTACATGAGAGAAATACCATGTGTGTATTAACGTGCTAAAGCTCTTGTCTAGCCTTACGGCAGGTGGCCTACATGTTGGCAAGGGAAGTGGGGCATATGCCGCAGACCAACCAGACAACAGCCGTGGTGCCGAGAATTACGATGTGACGGGAGGAGGTGCTGCGTGCTCCTCGTTCTACAAGCTGCTGTGTTTCTCATCGTGCTGAATTGGTCGCTTTCCCGCTCCCCACTTCCTTTGCTACCGTGTAGGCGGCCCGCCGTAAGATCACACGAGCTATAATTCTCAACGAAACTTGTTTTAACATGCTAATCTACTAAACAACAAACTTCAGTTACTAAATGTAAATATATTGTCAAAGCATTGAAGACTATAATCCATTAATCACTTATTGTTTCACAACATTTAGTGAACAATTATGATTGTAATTATGGCATAGTATGGAGGGTAGATACATAGGCTAACACATATACACATTAAACAAGATGTGATTAAGTTGTTGACAGTGGCGTGTCCAGGATTTTCGAAAGATGGGGCTACGTACACTTTTCTTAGTAGCCAGAACTCACTTTGCAATAGGCCTATGTATTTGCTTTCGACATTCTATTTTTTTTTAAAAAAAAATACTGGGCTAAAGGAGGGTAATGACCCACACACACCTCGTGTTTGGCACTGGTTGTGGGGATGGACTGGGAATAATGTAAATATTCTAGGGCATCTTCGATACAGAAGTGCTTTGCATTGTTGCCTTGTATAGAAAGCAAACTTTATGAAACCTCGGAAAGTATTCGAACTACTGGCTTCCCCATATCTTAAACTGGCGACACTAGCGCCACTGCTCCCACGCCAGGGTTTTAGATGCCTTGGTGGATCTTGTTTTCCTCTAAAGACACATTAGGCACTTGTTGGGATGCCACTTTAAACTATGGGTCCATTCTTAGCAACTAACTTCGACACTTTATTTTTGTCTCCGTGTTTCAAATAATTAGAACAAAAACTTTGCAGAAAATAGGCCTATATGATTAACGAGTTATATAATGGCATGGGCAAGAAAATAAGTCACATGGAGACACAGTACAGAAGATAGAGTTGTCACTGAAAGCAGTATTATTAATTAGAGGAAGAAATCACATAAGTACTTATTAACAACCAACATGCAAAGTTTGCTTTGCCTACGACCTGTCTTCCGTATATACATATCGATTTGCTTATTTTTGTTCGATACTACTCACATCACTGTGGTTTCTGGTCTTGATCTACACATTGTTGTTTATTTGTGTCAATCCTTTCATCAATTTATTCAAATGAGCATTAATTCTCATCATAGTGAATAACTTAGGAGGGAGAAAAAGATAAATTTCTGTATCTATTCGCATCTTTCTATTGGTGTGTATCCATCTTGGGTTATTCGTATTTACGATTCTCTATATTAACCGTTGCTCTTTTTGCACTTTTGACTAATCGTGACGATGAGGATGAGTCACGATTAGCCCTTAGACGTCGGTGCCGATTTCCCCGATTCAACTCCGTGAGCGTTTTCAAGCGGGAAATTTGAAATTCGCCAAGATATAATAATATTTTTAACTTTGAAACTACAAACACTGTAGTTACAAATGATACCTCGTTTTGTTCATTAATGATTTTACTATAATCCTATAGTCCAAAAGCCTTAATTTTATTGACCAAATAGAAGAAGAAGACGAAAATTTTAAAATTTTAATTTTTTCAATGAAATTTGAATTTCGTCGGGCCCTTACGTAGGCAACGGCAGAACGTGAGGGCTAAAAACCATACCAGAGTATTACCGGTATGTGTGGCATTCGTGTGGCAAGAATGTCACACTTGCTGCTGATACTTTCGGAGATTTTTTTTTTTCTAAAGTAAAAGCAGTGCTTTTTAGTGAACTAAGATTGCTGGAGTCTCATGTGACACTCAAAATATGTATCTCCGAACATTATCTGATACGCAGGGTCTTCCGAAAGTCACATAACACTTCTTGTGACACGCTGTCACACTCGACGTCACTGCCATCGAGACAGGCATAAGTATAAATACAAAAATTTGCAAATAATGCAAGTGCCATTTCTACATAGCTTTAGTTCGGCTTTATGTTTACTGCGACTTTTTAAAATTTCCTTGAGGTATTAAATAAATTTCTAGCTGTTCTCCACAAGTTACATAACATCACTAGCAGATTTGATAGTTCTTCAAAACTAATACTATTTCCTACCTAGATTGTAAAACGTCAGAGGACAGCACTTGCAAGCTTCAATCGCCTTCTCGTAATCGCACTCTTCCTGGCATGCCACAGGAGTGTAGATGTGGCTGACTTGAAGCTTCACCTCGTCTCGGAAAACGCACTTCCTCTGGGTGATGCTCAGCCTCCTGAGGTCGGGTGTGCTCACAGTTGTGTGCACTATCAAGGCGTTGTAGAATACGTTGTATTCGTTCCCCTTGACATCGTGATAGTGAAAATTAATTATCGTCTGTGGATATTCGTAGGGTGAGTTCAGAAACACCTGATTGGAATACAAACTTTAGTTTTTATATTGCAGTATCGCCCATCTGATTTTTTCATCGTAGTATACTTACACAGAAATACCATGTAACTTAACTGTAATCCAATTAGATAAATGATAATAATCATTTAAAATTGATGAAAAGTCAAATATTTACTTCACAATACATAAAGTGTGCATGTATACCTGGTGGGGTACTTAAAAGTAACACCGGAAATATTTCGTGAACAACAATAAATATTGAAAAACTGCTTTCGGAGATATATAGATACATAGGTATGAGAGGGGCTCATGAAATTAGTGGACCCAATACGTCAACTACGTAAGGAAGTACGATTTTCAACACGAACTTTGTTTTTTTAAGTGGCAACCCCATTTTATTTTTAGATCATTTGAAAGTACGGAAAAATCATTAAAAATTGCGTTTTTTACATTGTAATACGTCAAGTAATATAAACATGAAGTTGACGCTTGAAACAAACATTCTCACAAGTTGATTGGTATGTTGTATCATACATATCCCCCTCTTGACGCCATTTGGGCATCGTAACAAACCTGTTACTCTTCTGCAAACTATGCGTTGTGCTTAGGAAAGTAGGTACGATCCGACAACTGCGGGTTACAATAAAATGTGTAGTTCATACATGAGTAAAATTTGACAAATTATCAAAGAGGTTCTGATACATCTTCCGGAGTTAACAAATATTAGTTAATTAAAAAGTGTAAATTTTAAATTTTCCGCCATCACTTACATGCATAAATGTTAGTACATTAACTTCTTTCTAATTTTTAATTGACGTTCATTTATTTACGTCATAATTTTTATTACATTGGAACAATCAACTTTTCTCCTTTGGTCATGACAAACTATTAAACTTTGCACCTTGTACATTTTTCTTTCTTTCTATATTTCAAATTGATTTATCAAATTTATCAAATAAAGCAAGGACATAACATAGTACACTGATTAATTAGACGTTTTCTATAGTGTATTTACGTCAGAACTGTTGCTGAGAATATAGTATTTTCAAACTCTGAAAAAGCCGAGATGATACTTATCTATGACGAGTGTAGGAAAAATGCAGCACAAGCGTGCGGGCTGTATGCACCACGGTATTTACGCTCGGCTCTGCCGACAGGCATAGTGGGGATGCGCCTTCACGCTCAACTAACTAAGTCCCTAGCCTTCTTAAACCCGAAGGTTCATAGCTGCAACAAAACACAGGCCTTCCATCTTTCCCTATCTTGAGCAAGTTCTATATACTCTTTTCCATCCCTACCAATTTCCCTTAGGTCCATCTCAACGTTGTCCCTCCATCTTCGTCTTGGCCTTCCTACAGGTCTCTTAACATCAACTTCACGTAACAATTACTTGAGAACTACTTGACGTATTATAATGTAACAAACGCCATTGTTAATGAATTTTTCCGTACTTTCAAATGAGCTAAAAATAAAATGTGGTTTTCATTTTAAAAAACTAAGTTTGTGTTGAAAACCATATTTCCGTACGTAGTTGAACGTATTGTTTCCACTCATTTCATGAGCCCCTTTCATACCAATATATCTGCGAAAGTAGTCTTTCAATATTTATTGTTGTTCACCAAATATTTTCGGTGGAACTTTTAGGTGCCCCACCCAGTATACTTCCTTATACGTACAGCGTTGTCGTGACCGTAGGTGTACTGTAATATGCAACAAGTGACAGCCTGCAGTTTTCACGGTACAACGAACATCGTAGTGTGCGGTATTGTCATGTTCCAGGTACATCTTTACTCCGTTGAATAAAAATACGATTTGTAATATGAATTGACAATGATAATGGATTTTATAAAGAGACGCAAGAAGCTTCAAAACAAGACCAATATTATTAATAGGACTGTCCAATATTAAGAAAGAGTTGTTTCAAAAAATTGATCAGACAGATTTTTTTATCACTTTTAAAAATCTCAAAATTAAGAATTGTATTTACAATCTTCTGGCTGCATCGTATTAATATTTCATCACGATCGGACACCCATTTTTTTTTTAATTATAGAATTTGAAAGAGAGCGATCGAAGATGGAGGGACAACGTTGAGATGGACTTAAGGGAAATCGGTAGGGATGGAAAAGAGTATATAGATCTTGCTCAAGATAGGGAAAGATGGAAGGCCTGTGTTGCTGCAGCCATGAACCTTCGGGTTTAAGAAGGCTAGAGATTTAGTTAGTTAGTTAGAGGGTGAGTGATGATTACATGGAATTTATGAAAGACACTAAGAAAGAACACACACTTCCCGTGTTCGAGTGCCGGCCTTCAAACGAACTTTTATTATTTTAAATTGTATGTAACAGACGATTATAATATAGTGTTGGAAGTGGGGGTGCAATCCTTTCAACTGATTTACACAAAGCATACCCAACCTATTCCCAGAACTTGAACATACTTATCCCTTATCTATTTACTATCGGATTAGAAATTATGGGTACTCTAATTTGGACTCCAACTAAAAATTAACCTGTAGACTAACATAAAAAGGAGTTACATCAAAATTTAGCTGATTCAGTTCTGCGTTACGCTATGATAACAGTTTTTTTTATTTCGAGTATGCTTTCTAATTTCTATCGTTGTGAGAGCAAAAAAAGTTATAAAAACGTTATAAAAAACGTAACGCAGAACTGAATCAGCTAAATTTTGATGTAACTCTTTTTTATGTTAGTCTACAGGTTAATTTTTAGTTGGAGTCCAAATTAGAGTACCCATAATTTCTAATCCGATAGTAAATAGATAAGGGAGAAGTATGTTCAAGTTCTGGGAATAGGTTGGGTATGCTTTGTGTAAATCAGTTGAAAGGATTGCACCCCCACTTCCAACACTATATTATAATCGTCTGTTACATACAATTTAAAATAATAAAAGTTCGTTTGAAGGCCGGCACTCGAACACGGGAAAGTGTGTGTTCTTTCTTAGTGTCTTTCATAAATTCCATGTAATCATCACTCACCCTCTAACTAACTAACTAAATCTCTAGCCTTCTTAAACCCGAAGGTTCATGGCTGCAGCAACACAGGCCTTCCAGCTTTCCCTATCTTGAGCAAGATCTATATACTCTTTTCCATCCCTACCGATTTCCCTTAGGTTCATCTCAACGTTGTCCCTCCATCTTCGTATTGCCCTTCCTACAGGTCTCTTACCATCAGGTTTCCCAACAAGAATCCTGTAAACTCCTCTTTCCTCTCCCATTCGTGCCACATGGCCTGCCCACCTAAGTCTTCTTGATTTAATTATTCTAATAATATCTGGACATGAATACAAATTATGTAGTTCTAAATTATGTAACCTTCTCCACTCACCTGTCTCCTCATCCCTTTTAGGTCCAAAGATTTTCCTAAGGATCTTATTTTCAAATACTCTCAATTTATGTTCCTCTTTCAATGTAAGGGACCAAGTTTCACACCCATATAATACTAAAGGCAAAATTACTGTTTTGTATATTTTAACTTTTAGTTCCTTAGATATTAAACGAGAAGACAAAAGTTTATGAAGAGAGAAGTAACATGCATTTCCTGAATTAAGCCTACTTTTTATTTCCTCTTTAATATAATTTTCATTTGTTAATATTACTCCTAAGTATTTGAATTTGGAAACTGGTTCAAACGAGTTGTTATCAATAATTAGATTTTCATTATTACCTAACACTTGGTTTCTTTCTGTAAGCATATATTTAGTTTTCTCTTTGTTAACTTCCAAACCTATCTCTTTAGCAGTTTTGAAAAATATTTAACATTATTCTTAATTGTATTCACATCATCCCCCAGTAAGTCTACATCATCTGCATATGCTAACAACTGAGTCACACCATTTAATTTTAGTCCTTCTTTAGTTTCTTTTACCTTCCTAACAGCATATTCTAAGGCAAAATTAAAGAGCAATGGAGATAATGCATCTCCTTGTTTTAACCCATCATGAATTGTAAATAGTGGTTCGGATCCCACTTTAAACTGTAGGTACAGTCCCGATTAGCCTTACTGTGCATAAAGTGGACTTAAAACACCAAATCAACATGAATTGTAAATTTGTCAGACATATTAATACCCACACGAATTTTACTTTCTGTTTCACTGGTGAATATTTTTATCATACTAACAAGCTTCTTAGGTATTCCAAACTCTACTAATATATTATATAATTTATCTCTTTTGACCGAATCATATGCTTTTTTGTAATCAATGAATAACTGATGGACATTTTGATTATATTCCCACTTTTTTTCAAGTGTCTGTCTGATCTGAAAAAATTGTTCTGTAGTTGATCTGTTACGTTTAAATCCACATTGATAATCACCTATAATTTCATGAGCATATGGGGTTAGTCTTGTTAAAATAATGTTAGATAATATTTTATATGTTGTTGAGAGTAGAGAAATTCCACGGTAATTATTGCAGTTCATTTTATCACCTTTTTTAAACACAGGAACAATTATGGATTCTTACCACTGTTGAGGGATTTCTTCTTTACTCCATATTAAACAAACTAATTTATGAATTTGACATATTAACGAATTTCCACCATATTTAATTAACTCAGCTGATATTAAATCAATTCCAGGTGCTTTGTTATTTTTTAGCCTTTTAATAGCATCTTGAACTTCAGTCAAGTTAGGTTTTGGAACTAAAGGTTCTTCTGTGTGTACTTCATTTACTTCTGATTTATCTCCTACATGAACATTTAAAAGGTCATTAAAGTAGTTCTTCCTTCTATTTAGAATATCGCTTGGGTCAGCTAGAAAATCACCGTCTTTATCTTTTATCAAGTTTACTTTAGGTTGCCACCCCTTTCTAAACTCATTTACACCTTTATATAAATCTCTGATATTTTTATTTTTGCTGTTTGTTTTAATTTCGTTAATTTCGCTTTTCAAGTAATCTCTTTTTTTACTTCTAAACGTGCGGCTAACTTCTCGATTTATTCTATTATAATTGTTTAGATTTGTATCATTAGAGTTATTTAACCACCTAAGTCTAGCCTGATTTCTTATTTCTATTAGATTATGACATTCATTATCAAACCATGGCTTACTTTTTCTCGGTTTATGGTATCCTATACTTTCTTTATCTGCTGATTCTATTGCATTACGTATGTGCTTCCAATTCTTATTTACATCTGTTTCATTTATATTTTCATCATCATTTAAATCCTTCAAAAAATCAAATCTATTTGACAGTTTAATTTGGTAATCTTTCTTAATTCTTTCATCAGTAAACTTTCCTGTATCAAATTTTATAACTTTTAGATTTTGTTGCTTATGATTTAACACTGAGAGCCTTTCTCTTAATTTAGCAATTACTAAATAATGGTCACTGGCACAGTCCGCACCTCTATGTGTAAGAACGTCAATTATACTAGTATGCCTTCTCTTATCAATGAGAATATGATCTATCTGATTACGAGTTTTACCATCTGGAGAAGACCATTTATATTTATGGATATCTTTATGTTTAAAAGTGGTACTTTTCACAATTAAATTCTTTGAGGTTGCAAAAGTAATCAATCTTATACCATTATCATTACTTAGTTCATGAAGACTTTCTTTACCAATCGTGGGTTTAAATGTCTCTTCTTTGCCAATCTGTGCATTACAATCACCTAACAGAATTTTCATATCATACTGAGAAAATTTATCAAAGACCTGTTCTAACTCTGTATAAAAATCATCTTTAGTATTATCATCTTTATCTTCCGTTGGTGCATGTATGTTTATTAAAATAATTTTACACCACCTACCCTGTAAACCTGCATATGATATCCTATCATTAATAAATTCTACTGTTTTAAGAGCCGAGATAATTCTATTATTTATGAAAAAGCCTGTTCCAAAATTATGATTTTCAGTACCACCATAGAAAAAAGTATAATTTTTAGTTTTACAATTCCCTTCCCATGGCCACCTAACTTCCTGGACAGCTACTACATCTAATTTATACTTAACTATCTCATTAACTGTACACTGAAATGCCCCAGGCCGGTAAAGGCTCAGAACATTCCAGGTGCCTAATTTAATATCCTTATTCCTAATGTAGATCTTATCCTTAGTCCAGGGACCTCCCAAAGTATTCCCCACCCGGAGATCCGAACGGGGGACTATTTTACCTCCGGAATATTTTACCTTGGGGACATCCATGGCCTTATATTGCTGATTCTTGACATGGCTTTTTACAGTGCAGAGTTGTCAGCTCTACGCCTAACCCTCAATATGAATGAAGGAACTACTACACAAGAGAAACACAAACACATTAGACAGCACAATTACTACACAAGACGAACACAAACACATTAGACAGCACAACTACTACACAAGACACACACGAACACATCACAACTATAACACAATATAAACACAAACACACCACAACTACTACACAATATAAACACAAACAAACTACACACCACAACTACTACACAAGACAAACACAAACACATTAGACAGCACAACTACAACACAAGACACATACATACACACCACCGATACTACACAAGACAAACAGAAACACATTAGACAGCATAACTACTACACAAGATGAACACAAACACACAAACACACTAGACAGCACAACTACTACACAAGACAATCCCAACCACACTAGACAGAAGTGGAAAATGAAACCCTGTAGGAAACGAGAAGATAATCAAACTACTTAGGGAATTAGAAGTAGAAATAGGGACCTCAAGCAAAACGAGATACAGAAAAATCGAACGGAAAGGGAAATAAGACGTAGAAAAAGGGGACACCAAACGAAAGGAGAAGTAGAACATGATGAGCATCAGAGGAGCTAATTTCGAAGTAAAATTTCTGGTGATAAAGGGTTTGAGGTGTGATATAATCCTAGGAGTACCTTTCTTCGAAAATTACAATGGGCACATAATAAAAGTTGTAGTAAAATAAATTCAGATTGACTGAATCTCGTAAATAATATTGTACTTATGAGTATTTTGGGAAAATAACAATATCTGTTGAAAGTACTTGAGGCAATCTCTTGCCCCCAAAATCAAGCAACGATTCTGCTGCGAAGTGGATTCTCCTATTTACATATAATCGTAAGCCATTCTATGATTGGCAGAATCGATATCAGTTGCAGAATAACCCTGATGATGGGGAAAGATAAAGGTTTTATGCTTCTGCTCAGTGGTGGTGAAAAGGGATCAGACCTTGCGGTACTGGTGGAGAGCTAAAAGTTTAATGATTATATTTTTTAATTTATTGAAAATAGTACATATTACGGAAATTCAGAACTTGAATGGGACCGGTAATCAACCATACACCTAAAAAATATTTATATTACGAAAAACATCGAAAAATGTATTTTAAAAGGTAACAGTTCCGAATGTTTCATGATTTTTTTTTTCAAATTTTCCTAGCAGGATGACTAATTATCGTAGAATTTTGGCAATCATTGTGACACGAAATTTGAACCTTCCTTAAAATAATGAGCACTATTTGGATTCGAAAAAAGTTATTTATGTTGAAAAAAACCTTCAAAATGACCTTACTAAATCATACATGCTTCCCTCGGACAAGGTATTCTCCGGTTGACAAGCGACAGTAAGTATCGTAAACTAGTGGGAATGAATGTAGAAATAAATCGGAACCTTAGCAGAGTGCATTCAGGGTCTTTATTTTAATTCTAAGACAACCAAACCTGACATTCCTAACCTAACCCTCGTCGTGACGATTAGCCAAAATAGGTAGAAAAGCAACATAAAATAACAAAAAATATGAATGGAATGTACATAATCGTAAGGGTTTATAATGGGTTCTAAATATTTTGTATTTAAGGAATGCTATGGAGAGAGAAGCTCTAAGATGGAACCCCCAAGGCGGTAGGCGACGAAGAAGGCCATGGATGAACTGGGGAAGGAGATCAGAGAGATGCGAGAGTCTTGGGCAGATCTCCACACGATGGCCAAGAATAGTACCCGGTTGTTACAGCTCTTTGTTCCAGATGCAGTTTCAGGACATAAGTGAAGTAAGTAATGCATTGAAGGTTTGAAGTTACATACAAAATAGTAATGTCATGATGATATCTATGGCACAGCCAGAAACTTTTGTAGGTGGCTCAGACCATTGATGAAATTTAAATCTAAAAATAATAGTAATTATTATCATGGTTATGATTGTTATTATCTGTATACAATAATAACTATTATAAACTGAAAGAGATTTATAATTTGTACAGGAAATTATTGTTATTATTATTATGGAAGGGAAAACTTTTCTACCCGATCCATAAATGAATGAATATCTAACAAAATCATTTTTCAATATTTCTTTTATATTTCATACAATCAGTGTACTGAAATGCATAGTTATTTCTGTTACTGACATTCACACACAAAAGTTTTGGGAAATTTTTAGTCATAAAGCTATTCTGTAATAAAAATGTCTTATTATTTGGAATTTTGAAAACTGTTGAACTATTTATTTCTTGACTTACATGGTAGAACATGGAAATAGAACCTTGCTCTTGTATTTTATACTAAGTCATTTCGATCTAACGCAACATTTACTTGGCTAATTCTATTAGAATACTAACTAATTTAACCTTATTCTGTTATTAACAATAAAAATAGCAACCTTTCTTCCTATTCTTAACTCGAAATGAACAATGCCAATTTCAAGGGGGAGGTCGACGGACCGGTTCGAACCCCCTCCCGACGCCCACGAGCACAGATAAACGTGTACGTTTATCTCTCGTTGTAGTGTAGTTATTACTTTGTTCTTATAATTACATATTTGTATAAAATAGAACCATGTGAAGTTTCTGGCCTAACCAGAAATGTTACTGGTATCACCTTATTATAACAAGGGGAATTACCTTCATTCCTTTTTGAAGGAAACTGATAAAAACATTCACTTCTACATCGCTACTTTCAACAGAATTCTTTATAATCTCTTTCTCTGTATATTCCAAGCCTTTCCTGAAATATTAAGAAAAGAGACAATCATTATAAATACAAAACCATACTTAAACTACTTAAATATTGTTATATGTGAAGGCTATTCTGTAATAATTTCTAATTTATAATCAAGTTACTGGAGGAACAGATCTTTGAGGGGCAAGGCATATTTTCATCATTTGACGCGATTATAGCCCCATCACCTCTGTCATGTGGCTACTTAGATCCAAGTCAGTTATTTCTTCTCACACGTTGCTCTCCAATTGTAATTACGATACTAGTTCAACACCGAAATTTTGAGTTTTCCGCCGGACGTCAAATGCGAGAAACATTCGTACCAAATATGAGAGCATTGAAAAACATATATGTTCATTTTCTAATATCCGAAACACATCTTATTTATGTCCTTTATTGGATATCCAGTTTTGGACAAACTCTAGCTATATATTGGATATCCATAATTGGATGAGTTCTAGATATCCAGTTTTGTGAAAGTTCTAGCTCTCTATTGGGTTAGGTGGTAGATCAGCAACAGCTGAACCTCGCTCAGCAATAAAGTCAATTCAATTCAATTCAGTATCCACAATTGTATGAGTTCTGGATACCAAAGTTTTGGACAATATCTGCCAACATATTGGATGTTCAGAATCGGATGAGTTTTTAATAGTCAGTTCTATACACTTTTGGGTTACGTATTGGATATCTAGACTTGTATGACTTTTTGATATCCAGTTCTGGACATACCATGAAGGTCCACTGGATATCCAGAATTATATATCCTTAACTGGGTATGTAGTGGATATCCAATGGATATCCTAAATACCCTTGGATCTAATCGGGACATTGTGGATATTCAACGGATATACCATGGAGATTTGTGCTGTACGGAAACATCGTTCATAACTGTAAGAATGATTTTAAAATTGGTGTAACTTACGTAATGCAATTGTACAGATACTTATGGACAAGTACTACATTATCTTACTCGTATACCTACGTCAACTCTTTGTATTTCAGTAACCACTAGAACTCTGAAGTGAGAATATTTTACGATAATCGTCGCCGATCTGCACAATGGCTATATGCTGATGAGGCCCCAAAACATATGCCGAAACCGACCCGTCATCCGAGGAAGATAATTTTGACTATCTGTTGGTGTGTCCTTGGTATTCTTCACTATTCGTTCTTGGAAACTGGCGAAACAATTAGTGCTGAGAAGTACTGAACCCAGCTGTATAAAATGCATAAAATATTACGAGTTAAGCAGCCTAGATGGGCCAACAGAAATGAAGTATTAGTGCTTCACGACAATTCGAGGCCCCATAAAGCAAGAACAACAGTTCAAAAACTACACAGCTTGCACTCCGAGACTCTTCCGCATCCACCATACTCGCCAGATCTCTCGCCAACCGACTACCACTTTCTTAAGCATTTGGACTGTTATTTGGAGGGAAAAGGTTCACTAATGAAGCAGCTCTCAGAAATGCATTTGAGGAGTTTCTGCAGTCCAGAACGTCGAACTTTTACGAAAGTGACATTGATACACAAGTATCTCGTTGGCATCGAATGGCACCTATTTTGAGAAATGAGAGTTCCTTTTTAACGAGGTAATGTTGTTTGAAGTTTCACTACCAAATCCGACATTTCATGTGCAACAACCTGACACACTAAAGATTTTCTTACCAAATAAGCTCATCCTAATTGTAAGTATCAACTTTGGACAGCCACAAACTTCATGAAGATTTGTAAAGGTCGTTCTAATCGTTGGCCAACCGTTCCAATCACCACATCGATATCTGAGGTGATTTTAATTTTACATTAATTACCCCCTTCTTGACGCTCAACCTTGCACATGGAATATAGACAGCTTTAATTATTCTGATTGTTACTGTAAGAAAACATTACGATTGCAGGGGTTAAACGTAAGTCCAACATTTCTTACCTGGAAAATAGAGTCAGTGCAGAATTGTAAGCAAAGCACCCTCCGTGAGAACTCCTAAGGAATTCGCCAATGATCGATTTCTTGGTAACATAATTCGTTACCGTTATCTTTGGGTTTTCTCTCACCTGAAATAATAAAATAGCTTGTTAATTATTCTTAATAGTACGTTCATGAAATGCAAGATTTTTCCGTATTCTTTATAACATATTCGAGTGTCACGTTTAAACTGTAATACGTTTAGAAGATAGAAATCATCTCGGATCTATAAGGAATCACGGAACTTATTTGTATAAACTCCATATATATATATATATATATATATATATATATATAGTGTCAAAGTAGGGGCTTCGGTAGTCTAGTCCGTAGGGAGCCAGACCCGGGTTCGATTCTTTGGGTTGGGTGATATAAGGGAGGAATTTTCTGGCCTTGCCCCTGGGGTTAATGCGGCCTGAAATAAATGCAAACTGGAAAACATGGTGTTGTTTTATTAGTCAAGTTGGATATATTATACAATGAAAGTTCATACACATGTAAACCAGAAAGACAGAAGAAGAAAAAACATATACATGAGTATCCTTTACATACGTTGTTCATATATAAGAAAAAGACAAGATACACAGACCATAGACTATGCACAGACTACCAAAACATCGTAGGCCACATGCAGTGTCTCATCTCTTGACTTTATGTATGTCGTTGCTATATACCAACACACCTCCTCAATGAAACAATAAAGTATGCAGTTAAATAACATTCAAGTTACATCAAAACCCATTAATCTACAAATTTCTTTTGTTGTTACACCTTGTAATGGTTTTGTCAAAATATCAGCAATCATACACAATATCTGTTGAAAATACTTTAGTGTTTTTTTCAACATTTTGGACTAATTTCGAACAAAATTATATTGTACATCTGTATGTTTTTTTCTAGTATTTACCTTTTCACTTTCAATCATTTTAATACAGCTTTGATTGTCTTCATACATTACAATTGGTTCAGTACAATTATCTTTCATTTCCTTGATTAATTGTTTAATCCACTTTGCTTCTTGACAGGCTTCTGAAACAGCAACATATTCTGCTTCCATAGAAGATAAGCTTACACATGTTTGTTTCTTACTCTCCCAACTTATTACACTAATTTTGTATTTAAATAAATATTCACTATTTGATTTTCTATCATGTAAATCATTTCCCCAATCTGCATCTGCATACCCCTATCTCCTCTTTCTTCTTTGCATCCAAGTTTTAGTTTGTGCGATTTAGTCCCTTTCAGATAACGTAGAACTCTCTTTACTTCAGTCCAGTCTAACGGTGTTGGTTGTGTAACATTTTGACTCAATAATGATACACTTGCAGTTATATGTGGTCTAGAATTCACACTTATGTATAATAATGCGCCTTTTGCTTTACGATAGTACTCATTATTTTTCAGTAAGTCTGATGTATTTACATTTTTCAAATATCCAGTGTCTATTGGAACTTTCGACGTCCTTGCATCTTCCAATCTGAACCTTTTTATTAATTTCTCAATGTAGTTGGCTTGATGAATAAGAAATATTCCTTCTTCATTTCTTTCAATTTGGAATCCCAAATAATGATTTAGTTCCCCTAAATCCTTAAATTGAAATGTTTGCGACAAAATTTTCTCAATATCAGCAATTGAAGATTCATTTTCACTTGCAATAAATACATCATCAACATAAACTAATATATACACTAATTTTCCACTTATGCCTACTACATATGAAGGCATACTAGTATAATTGACGTTCGTACACAGAGAGGTGCTGACTGTGCCAGTGACCATTATTTAGTAATTGCTAAATTAAGAGAAAGACTCTCAGTAATAAATCATAAGCAACAAAATCTAAAAGTTATAAAATTTGATACAGGAAAGTTTACTGATGAAAGAATTAAGAAGGATTACCAAATTAAACTGTCAAATAGATTTGATTTTTTGCAGGATTTAAATGATGATGAAAATATAAATGAAACAGACGTAAATAAGAATTGGGAGCACATACGTAATGCAATAGAATCAGCAGCTAAAGAAAGTATAGGATACCATAAACCGAGAAAAAGTAAGCCATGGTTTGATAATGAATATCATAATCTAATAGAAATAAGAAATCAGGCTAGACTTAGGTGGTTAAATAACTCTAATGATACAAATCTAAACAATTATAATAGAATAAACCGAGAAGTTAACCGCACGTTTAGAAGTAAAAATAGAGATTACTTGAAAAGCAAACTTAACGAAATTGAAACAAACAGCAAAAATAAAAAAAATCAGAGATTTATATAAAGGTGTAAATGAGTTTAGAAAGGGGTGGCAACCTAAAGTAAACTTGATAGAAGATAAAGACGGTGATTTTCTAGCTGACCCAAGCGATATTCTAAATAGAAGGAAGAACTACTTTAATGACCTTTTAAATGTTCATGTAGGACATAAATCAGAAGTAAATGAAGTACACACAGCAGAACCTTTAGTTCCAAAACCTAACTTGACTGAAGTTAAAGATGCTATTAAAAGGCTAAAAAATAACAAAGCACCTGGCATTGATTTAATATCAGCTGAGTTAATTAAATATGGTGGAAATTCATTAATATGTCAAATTCATAAATTAATTTGTTTAATATGGAATAAAGAAGAAATCCCTCAACAGTGGAAAGAATCCATAATTGTTCCTGTGTTTAAAAAAGGTGATAAAATGAACTGGAATAATTACCGTGGAATTTCTCTACTCTCAACAACATATAAAATATTATCTAACATTATTTTAAAAAGACTAACCCATATGCTAATGAAATTATAGGTGATTATCAATGTGGATTTAAACGTAACAGATCAACTACTGATCAAATTTTTCACATCAGACTGACACTTCAAAAAGGTGAGAATATAATCAAAATGTTCATCAGCTATTCATTGATTTCAAAAAAGCATATGATTCGGTCAAAAGAGATAAATTATATAATATATTAGTCGAGTTTGGAATACCTAAGAAGCTTGTTAGTATGATAAAAGTATGCACCAGTGAAACAGAAAAAAAAATTCGTGTGGGTATTAATATGTCTGACAAATTTACAATTCATGATTGGTTAAAACAAGGAGATGCATTATCTCCATTGCTCTTTAATTTTGCCTTAGAATATGCTGTTAGGAAGGTAAAAGAAACTAAAGAAGGACTAAAATTAAATGGTATAACTTAGTTGTTAGCATATGCAGATGATGTAGACTTATTAGGGGATGATATGAGTACAATTTAAAATGATGCTAAAATATTTTTCAAAACTACTAAAGAGATAGGTTTGGAAGTTAACAAAGAGAAAACTAAATACAGGGAGTCCATAAAGTCCTGCAAAAAACTAAAACTCTATAACTTGAAAACTATTAAGTTTATTAACAAAATATTTTGTGTGTACTTACAGTAAGGTTCAAAGTTTATTTCCTGCTTGTTAGGTTCATCGCCAAACCTCCAATTGTGCACCATTCGCGTCCAAACACTGTTGCAGTCTTTTTGTGAAACCGAGAATTGCGTGCTGATGGTGCTCTCCTGGGATATTCAGAATCACATCTCTTATTTTTTTCTTTTAGGTCATCCAGATTAGCTGGTTTCTGTGAATACACCTCGGTCTCTACATGTCCCCACAACCAATAATCGCAAGGTGCTAAGTCTGGTGATCTTGCAGGCCAAGGTGTGGGCCCTCTTCGGCCAATACATCTACCTTGAAATTGTTTGTTAAGAAACTGCCGAACAACTTTTAACTTGTAGGGGCGGGCCTTCACCTTCTTGCGTACGATCTTGTGTAACGTTGACTTCGGTATTCGGTATTCCCAGTTCCAAGGATCTTCGTTTCAGCGATTTCATTGGACTCCGATGCACGCTGTCCTGCATTGACTGAATCACTCGATCCTGGCCTTCCACTGCGTGGCAAATCTGACACACTTCCCGTTGCCTTGAACTTTTCATACCATCTCTTGATACTTGAATTTGCTGGGGGTGGTTTCCCATATGTTGTCTGGAACTTTCTCTGCACTGAAACACAAGATTTTAACTCTGCAAACCACAGAACACACTGTGCCTTTTCCTCGATGGAAGCCATCTTAAGTCACATGATAACGTGATTACCAGTGCAAGCGTCACTGAGCAGTGTGGCCAGAACAAAACTTTAAACTTCCACCCTTCTCACCCAAAAAATGTGTATTGTTAAACACAACAGCTAAAAAGTTATAGAGTTTTAGTTTTTTGCAGGACTTTATGGACTCCCTGTATATGCTTACAGGCCGAAACCAAGTGTTAGGTAATAATGAAAATCTAATTATTGATAACAACTCGTTTGAACCAGTTTCCAAATTCAAATACTTAGGAGTAATATTAACAAATGAAAATTATATTAAAGAGGAAATAAAAAGTAGGCTTAATTCAGGAAATGCATGTTACTTCTCTCTTCATAAACTTTTGTCTTCTCGTTTAATATCTAAGAAACTAAAAGTTAAAATATACAAAACAGTAATTTTGCCTTTAGTATTATATGGATGTGAAACTTGGTCTCTTACATTGAAAGAGGAACATAAAGTGAGAGTATTTGAAAATAAGATCCTTAGAAAAATATTTGGACCTAAAAGGGATGAGGAGACAGGTGAGTGGAGAAGGTTACATAATTTAGAACTACATAATTTGTATTCATGTCCAGATATTATTAGAATGATTAAATCAAGAAGACTTAGGTGGGCAGGCCATGTGGCACGAATGGGAGAGGAAAGAGGAGTTTACAGGATTCTTGTTGGGAAACCTGATGGTAAGAGACCTGTAGGAAGGGCAATACGAAGATGGAGGGACAACGTTGAGATGAACCTAAGGGAAATCGATAGGGATGGAAAAGAGTTTATAGATCTTGCTCGAGATAGGGAAAGATGGAAGGCCTGTGTTGCTGCAGCCATGAACCTTCGGGTTTAAGAAGGCTAGAGAGTTAGTTAGTTCATTTTCCACTTATTTTTTTTTGTGTTCAAACAAGAATCTGCATTACCTCTCTTGAAACCAATTGACTCAAGTGTCTCATTTAACTTAAGGTTCCATGATCTAGCAGCTTGTTTCAGACCATATATAGATTTCTTTAATTTGCAAGCTAAATGTTCTTTCATTGGTTGTTCATAACCTTGTGGTTGTTTCATATACACTTTTTCTTGTAGTTAACCATATAAAAATGCTGTTTTTGTATCAAGATGCCTTACTTTCATCTTTCTTTCTCCTTCAATGGTAAGAAGTACTCTCAGTGTTTTTTGTTTTGCTACAGTTGCAAATATCTGATCATAATCATCCCCAAACTTTTGTGAGTGTCCTTGTGCAACTAAACTAGCATTATAACTTGAGACGTTTCTTTCAGAATCTTCTTTCATTTTATAAATCCACTTACTTCCTATTATCTTTATAAATCCACTTACTTCCTATTATCTTCTGTTCTACTGGTGGTTGAACTAGATCCCATGTACCATTTTCATAAAGCGAGTTCATTTCTTCTTCCATAGCATCCTTCCATTTTTCTTGGTCACGTCCCGTAACTGTTTCCGCATAAGATTTTGGTTCTTCTTCACATCTAGTAATACACTCTTCATTATTATCAATAACCACCTTTTGTGCAAAAATTTGCTGGTAACTTCCCTTTTGTAATGCGTTCCGATATCCTTATGGTTTCTGATATCGGTTTCTTCCTCGCTTCATGTTTCACAACGGCTTCTGTATTTAACAGTTCCACTTCCACTTCGTGTTCAGTATCCTGTTCATTTTCATGTTCACTTCAGTTTTCATTCCTTGAAACTGGAGTTGAATGACTTGGAGTTTCAATAAATACACAATTCCGGCTAATGCTAATTATATTTTTAGTAACATCTAACAACCTATAACCTATTGTATTTTCATATCCCACCAATATAAGTTTCTTTGCTTTTACATCCAACTTTCGTCTTTTCTCCTTTGGTATCAAAGTATATGCAATACTTCCAAACACTTTTATATGTCCCACATTTGGTAATTTACCATACCATTTTTCATATGGAGTCCTATCAACAGATTTAGTTAATAAACGGTTTTGCAAATAATTAGCAGTGTTTACAGCTTCACCCCAATATCTATTATACATTTTTGCATCAATCAGCATACATCTGCACATTTCCATTAAACTACGATTTTTTTTCTTTTAGCCACACCATTTTGTTGAGGTGCATAAGGAACAGTCGTTTGATGTACAATCCCTTCTTGCTTAAAATATGATTGCAACTTTGATGTCATAAATTCACCTTCTCTATCTCTACGTATTGCCTTTGGTATTTTATGAAATTTTGTAGTTACAAATTTCACATATTCTTGTATCTTTTCTTCAACTTTATATTTACTTTTCAGCAAATACACTACAATATACCTACTATAATCATCGATTAAAGTTAATACATACTTATTTCCAATTGGAGTTTCTGTTTGCATTGGACCACATACATCTGAATGAATTAATTCTAATATTTCTGAAGATCTACTGTTAGTCATCTTGGGAAAACTCTTACGAAACATTTTACCCTTAACACACTCTTCACATGTTTTTGTTATAGTACATTCAGTTAAATGCATGACCCCAATTAAGTTTTGTTCATTCATTTTTCTAATGGCTACAGGATTTCTATGCCCTAATCTCCTGTGCCAAACATGAATACATTCATCATTCACCATGTGAACTGTTTGTGGGACTTGTTGCGGTCCAATATCAATACATAATTTATATAAATTATTCTCCTGATTTGCCACAGCAATAACCTTTTTACCTTTACTAATTAAACACTTGTTATTGTTGAATTGAACATTCTACTAGAAACTTTTTCTACTAGCTTATGTACAGACAACAAACAAAAGCATAAATCCGGTACAAACAATACAGAGTTAACAGTAATCTCTTGATCATGTTCATAATTAGTACATTTCAGAATTCCTTCTCCTAAACCTTCTGCATCCAATGTGCTTCCATCTGCTAAATAAATTTTACCTTTTAAATTTGAATCAAGCACACTGAATAATTCTTTGTTACTTGACATATGACAAGTAGCAGCAGAATCCACATACCAATTTTTTTTTTACTTAGATTTTTCTCACTTGCTTTAATGCATACATAATCACAAACATTTTTCTCTTCTTGATCACTATCTTGATCATACTTCACATAACTTCTCAGTTTGTTGACCTTGTGAGCATTTCTTTGATATGCCTTGTACTAGAACAATTTATTTCAAAAATTACCTGGCAATTTACAAAAGTAACACACACCTTTGCATCGTTTTTAGTGTCACTTCCGATGTATCACTATAAGGACCACGCACTTCTCTTCTTCGATTTTATTCGTCTATTAGCTTACCTTTAACAAGTTCAAGTGTCAAATCTTCTTCAGGTCGAGTTTCTAGTGTTGTAACCAAGGATTGATAGGTGTCAGGTAGACTGCACAGCAACATTGCAAAAAATAAATGTTCTGCTAAAACTTCACCTAAACCAGTAAGTTGATCCACAAGATTCAGCATCAAGTTGATAAGTTTTTCCATATCACCTCCTTCATCCAGTTGCATTCAACACAGTTTCTTCAGTAAAAACACTTTATTGCTCAGCGACGATTTTTCATGATATTTCTTCAAAGCTTCCCAGCAAACTCTAGCTGATTCAAGTCGACGCACATGCACGAGTTGATTATCTTCTAGTACAAATCCATTCGCTGCTTTAGCTTTTCCATCCTTCTTAGTCCATTCTGTATCTGGAACAACGGGTTTCTCACTAGACACGACATCCCATAAATGTTCCTTTATTAATAACAGTTCTACCTTGTACTTCCAAGTCTGGTAGTTGCTATTATTCAACTTTGGAATCGTAAACTTCACAGTGTCCGCCATTTCGTGTAGATTCGTAATCCACTAAGCGCCTTACATATGCTTTTTAAAACCGAAATCCGAACTTCACGCACATTATATCCATGACTGGGCCCATAACCTGTTGTTTTATTAGTCAAGTTGAATATATTATACAATGAAAGTTCATACACATGTAAACCAGAACGACAGAAGAAAAAAAACAACATATACATGCGTATTCGTTGCATACGCTGTTCATATATAAGAAAAAAACAAGATACACAGACCATAGACTATGCACAGACTACCAAACCATCGTAAGCCACATGCAGTGTCTCTTTATGTGTGTCGTTGCTATATACAAACACATGGGAATGCAACCGGAGTGTGGTGTTGTACAAATGACCGACACAAATGGCCGAGATCGAGATTGTGTGGGACTCCACCTCCGGTTGTGCCTTCATGGCATGGTGCAATGTGCGTGGGGAACATTGTAAAATATAACGTCAAGGTCATATGTGTGTGTGTGTGAGTGCGTGTGTCTGTTTGTGTGTCTATGTGATGTGGTTTAATATATTTTACGTCACTTTACTGTCACTTTTGGCTAATCGCGCCGATTGCGATGGATGGTGGTAGGAGGGTTGAAGAAACATTCACAAATAGATAAGGATGATACACAACAACCCCTATAGATGATTATACTAACTGTGGGACCAGACGAAGGAGCCTCGTCAGCTTGCAAAGAAATCAGTCCAATGTGTACTTCTTGGAAACGTATATAATTCGTAGTTGTTGGAAGTTGGCACCACAGCTCTCTATATCATCTTTCTTGTGATTTGTACTAAGATATGCCTGTAGCGTTTGTTCTTTCTAACATTGTGTGTGTATGTTAGCATAATTCCTGTTTCACAATAAGTCCTAAACCGAAGCACGTAAGACAGAAAAAGATCCTTTTGTCATTGTTGATGTTATGACTAATTCTAGCGGTTGGCAACATTGTGCTCGCCAGCTGATGAAACGTCAGTTGTAGAAAAGTAGAGTGATAGTGCCATAATGACCAAAAGTGACCATAATGAACAGCCTCGTCAACGAACCTAAAGAAACACATTCAAGCTGCAATCATGCAGGTGTGTGATCATATTATGTACGTGTTAGGGTAGTTTCTGTTTCAAAACAATACATCAAGTGGAAAGTCAAGTGCGTTATTTTATTTGAAATTTCAATACGACAGTTATCATACGTGCCTCACATTCGATCGATTAAACCAGTTTAACAGTTCAAATATCAGAGTTTTAGTTAAAACAAGAACATTGTCCTCCGTCATTTATTTTAAGTCTTCAATAAACAAATACCACAATAACCACACAAAAACAGTTGATATTTAAGCCACGATTTTATTTGTTTGCTTTAACCACCTTGATCTCGGTTTAGTGAAAATCCAACGTAACATTTCAAAGCTATTACATTCTAGTGTAAAATGACTAATGCTATATTTGGAATCCTCTGTCAAATACATAAATTGAAAGAGAAGAATTAACTATGCATCATCCAAAACACTTTCAACTCTGCACTTGAAATACGTACATCTGCTGGATGCACATGTGTGTTACATTCAACGAAAGACCCAGGTGCATATAAAAACAGTTATAGGAATCCTGACCTAATGGATTCAAATATTACCTTTTGTTGAAAATCGATTAAACTGAGGTTAGCGAGTGTCGTATCGTTTTCGTACTGGATCATATTCTTCATACTGGAACCACTCAATACAACCAACTCTGCCATGAAGTTCTTGTAATATTGTAACTTTTCCTTGTCCACCTGACCGAATGTCCTAAATAGAAAGCCAACGTACAAGTAAATCACATAAAAAATTGATACACGGTAATGATAACCATGCACTTCTATATTTTCCTGATGGGCCGGTTTTTCAATGTACAGTTACGGTTCATGTTAGCACATACTGGAATTTTGTGAAAATTTCGGTTTTTCAATGTACAGTTAGCTCGTAACTGGAAATCTGGTGGCTATTATCTTTACTGCTACTTCTTCTTGCAGTTACCAGCCTAACTGGAAGTTGCGAAGCAACATGGCTGCCTCATGCAGCTATCGAAGTTCCACACTCGCAACTTCACTGTCAGATTAAGAAGATATGATTTATAAAATTGTTAAATTGGTACAGAAGAAGACTTGTTTTGTTTGGCAGAGCTTACAAATGTTGATGCAAATATGAAATCTAAGCAGCGTAGTTGCTAGAATCAGCATCGCGAGGTCGTGTTGGAGAACTTGTGAAAAGGATATCCGGTCTACCAGGTACGACAATCTCCAAACGGTAATTTTGTGCAGTGGTTAGCGGCACAACCTTCCGGAGCGTGTTATGTTTTGTAATACGAGTTCGAGTCCTGATCAAGGATAATTTTTTTCCCTTGTCAATTATTTATTGCCGTGTGTTGTTTTCAATTCATGCTTTATTGTTGAATTATCTTGTCGGAAAAATATTACAGTAAATTTAAGAATTATTTTTACTCGTACCTTCATATTTTTAGAAACTGACCTACCAAGAATGCTTACTAACATGTCTCTTTTCGTTCAACAAACAAGCATAGATAGGTATAAAGTATGCAGTCAAATGTACAATATCTACATATTAATAGTGTTTATATCAACAGACAGGTATTATTAATGTTCCGACTTTCCAGATCAGCACGCTTCTTCTACAAGAAAGTATCTGCGTTTGCGCCTCATAATAGTATTTCCCCCATATGGAATTGACCTTTATTAGAAGAGAATTAAATCTGTAGTGCTTGCTTTCGTTAATTTATTTCGTAAGCATACAGAATGGATACGCAGCCATTATTTCAATAGTTTCCTACACAATAACATGCTTTTAAGCGCGGCGCGCTTGTAGTTCTATTTTTAAACGCAAGGCTGTGTGTCAATCTACGAGGTTTGAAGCTATACTAATAGATGGCGCGGAGATAGATTCCCTATTTTAACGCGTATCAGCATTACCAACATACTATTTTGGAGTACAACCTTTGGATTTGCTAACTGCCAGTTACTTTCGCATTGAAAAACCCGGTGCTGGTTAAGAGTTACGATCATCTCCAATTTACAGATAGTTAACAGCAAGAATAACTGGACATTGAAAAATCGGCCTTAAATCAGGAAGAACTGAACTTTTGAGAAAATACTTTTTATAAACAACTTGCAAGAAAATTACATACTACTTGATATCCTTTCTTTATTTAATGAAATATTATACTTTCTTTCAATTGATAAAATATCTTTATTATTCAAATATCCAGATTAGTCAATCCATTTTTTTTGTTAAAATAGAATGTAAATGGATTCAATACAACAATGATGAATGAACACTATAATGAATAGTGTATAAATATTGCGTAAGTTACATGAAGAACCTAGATAAATACTTTACGTTGAATGTTAAATAATAACAAAATCAAAGAAAACGTATTACAAGGAAAGTCACATAAAGTCCATGTAGCAATTAAGGCCCACCTAATGTTTGGTAATTTTTGTATTTTTTCTGAGCGAGATACAAGTTGGAGAAAATTGTAGAATATATCGCACTGTAAGGGGTCTCGGGTTCGATACCCGGTGGAGACACATAGTGGTTCGAGTCCCACTTTAAACTGTAGATCCAATCCTGATTATCCTCACTGTGCATATAGTGAACTTAAAATACCAAATTAATCAATCAGTCAATAAACCGCACTGTGTTGGCTCTCCAGTATATACATTAAAATTTGTATAACATAAACATCATAGCTGCAAAAAATTATTTTGTGAACACTTTGAAATTTGTTTCTTTAGGATCACCTGTTCCAAATAAGTAAGGTCTATCCTTAGAATTTCACAAAACAAAACAGTTTGAAAATAGTGCGATCTACCAAGACCTATTAGAGCACATTTTATTGTAACTTACAGAAATGTACAATGGCGTGAAACAACACAAGAAAATCTGAATTTTCAGTCCTTTTTCTAAGCACAAAATTCCTATCCATGAATGCAATGTAAGGCATTTACATCTTGTTTTTAATGTAAGGTGCACGCAGTGGCGGCGAATTGATTCCAAAAAGGAGGGGCAAAGTGCCAAAATGGGGGCAAAGACAGTTTATTTGCCTTTGCAGATAAGGTTTAGCATAGTGCGTGGGCAAATGTAGTGAAAAGTGGAGAGCAACTGCCACCCTTGCCCTCTAATCACCGCCACTGATGCACGTATAATTAACATGTTAGTGTGCTTGTCAATTAAATATTTAAAATTAAAGGGAAGCAAGTATAATTAAATTTCTGTGAAATTCTTAGATACCCTACTTAAAGAACTTTCATTAACTCAGATAACGACACTTAGAGCTGTTCATTATTATAAATCTATTCAAATTTCAATTCAATATATTTACTAAATCATTTTTAGTATTACTCTATGATACGAAGAAAAAAATTCGTAAAGATTTTCAGAGTTTAAAATCTGCTTAGCAGGCTCGGATCTATACATGTGGAGGCCTGTGCTAACAAATCGTGTCCCCCTATACACAATTTCATTTTTAAACTTTTAGGCCAAGTTTGCCAGTTTGTTAGATGTAGTTGTATTTTTATACTATATCTCAAATATCTTAATGTTTTCATTTTATCCCCCTTTTCAAATCAAATCCTTTAGCGGAAACAAGGGCTGCAGCCACCCCAAGCTCCCCACTAAATCCGAGTCCGCTGTATAGTACGTACTCATAAACCACAGGCTTGTATTTCCGAATCAGAGCTTTGGCAGGACAAACGATATTAGATGGGTAAGACATTTTCCACTCGTTGTAATTCCTTTCTATCGTGACGATCACTGGATTTTCTTGGAACTTCTTCCATGATTGGTTGACAAGGAAGGCGCTTGCTACAACTCCAGCCATGAAGAGGAGAGCCCACAACGTCCTGAATGAGAAAACGAAACACAGAAAATGTTTTAAAGCAACTTGTTGAGACCAACCAAACATAGAATAACCGTTCTAGTATGGTGAGAATTATTGTCCAGTTTCAATGTTTAAAGAATTTCCAAGCGTATTTTTTCCAATGTTTCTTTACATTTAGTCTAAAAGAAGACGTGCAATACTCTATCACAATTTTTTTTCATTACCTGTCGCTACAAAAGCTTTTCCTCTTCACAATTTCTCCTAAGCCATGAAAAGTTGTGTCGCTCAGCGTATTTTCCAGATACGTACGCATCTTTTTTTATAGATCTACTCGCTTAACGGTGGTTTCATGTTGTGGAGAATTCGGCACACCTGCAGAATATAACATACTATGCTTGTTGAACATTTTTCAATTATTATTATTACTTATTAGCCTGTATTTCATCTACTTAAATCTTAACATGCGGTGAAATACAAGACATGCAATAATATGTTAGAAGTCAAAGAATGTAGAATTATTTTCACACACACGTCATATCTGTTGTTCTGTATAATATCAATGAAGAGTCGAGGCGTATTCGAAGTAACAAGTATACACAAGAGAGATGTTATGATCAACTTGTAAGTATTCTTGGCACTGTTCAATTTATTATTATTGTCGATGTCACCCGTCTCTTCTCTGTCAATGTATGTGTAAATAAGTTTCTTATATAATAGAAGATAGAATATTAATTAATAATATTAATTATATTAATTAATAATTAATTGCATGTCAGAACTTAGATATTTATTCTATTGATTTTATTTCTGCAGTGTCAACGTGAATGCAAATCCACGGCAAATCATTTCTTTGAAACTAGAAATTTTAATGCAGCATGGAATAATTATCCATTATGTTTTATATCGTGAACTATATTTCCTATAAATAGAATAATCATGTGTTGATTTGAACCCACTTCCAACAGAGAATTTTCAGCATGAAAAACAACTGCTTTACTTTACTTTTCCATAGCAACTGCTTTACTTACAAGGAGGCATTCAGCGTTCTGTAGAAACTGAGCCATGGATCTATTTAGTGTCTTGTGTTGTTTAATTATTTATCATTCTACCTCGCGTGACATTTCGTAGCAACATCGTTTAGTAATATAGCCCTAATATGCGACGTTTTGTTCTGATATAACTCATATGATCTGAATGTATCGAAGAGTTGGCTTCCTAAACTTCCTCAAATTACTGGTTTCATTATGCTGCGCAATGAGGTCGCAAAGCTCGCAAGAATATAAGTACTTAGTATTGTGCAACTGAATGTCGGTGCATGCACGAAAGCAATCACTTATGCACGACTATTGATTTACTCCATTGCCTCTGTACTCATGGTAAATTTCAACACCAGACATTTTTGTACACGTAACGTATAACATATACATCATAGGCGCCGACTCCATGCGGCTTGGGGTGCTCGAGCCCCCCCCCCCCTCAATGTTAAAGATGGGGGGCAGAGCCCCTCAAATAATTTTGCTTAAGAGGATCTAATGTATTATTTTGCTTCTCTTGTAAAGTTTACTCTGAATTGTGCAACATGAACTTCACTTTAAATACACATTTGAAATGTTCTAGACCATCAAATTTGGGTGGCTGAGACCGCTAAACCATCAACTTTGAGGGGGGGGCTATGAACGGAGACAGCAAGACACATGACTTATTACTATATACTAAATATATAATTATGAGTATTGTTAACATTTTTACTAAAGAAAGTTTCAAAATAACGAAGTGATATGACAATTATACCAGTATGTTGTTTAGTGAATTCTGAACAATTTGAGGTCGTAAACACGACTTTCAGGCAATATTGATATGTACGATATTTAGTTATCCTCGAAATCTCTTCCTCTAGTCCAAAGACTAAGGGGAAAATAATTCTAATGTCTTTGAGTTTATTTAACACTGGCTTGCAGTAAAGTACGCAAGGAAAGCTTATGAAAAGTCTGTATTGCCTAAGCGAGAACGGCTATGATCAAAGGCATTATTGCTAAAGTACGGCGTGCTATGTGTTTTTTATTAGGTATTGCAAAATTAAATTTAAAAAGTAAAATATTCTAGCAAGAACAAAAAGTAAAACTAATTTTCTTGCGAAATGTGTTAGCACTTATGTAAATAATTAAATAAAACTGTTAAATATTGTAAATATTCGCTATTTTTTGGGTACGTCAACAGTAAGGTTCTTTGCCCCCGTCACATGTCCTTTCTTTACAAGTCTGTTGCGGACATTAAAACTCACCCATGCCCTCGCCGGGACTCGAACCGGAGACCTCTGGATCAAAGCAAGTTGAGCCGACCACCCAACACGCTCGTCTACCGAGGACGGCATAAAATTGTTAGGTTAGCCTCTTAATGTAAATACATAGCCTACTTTTAAATAAAAATGTTAATTGTTATCTAAAAAACAAATGAGCAGACACACGTTTTTCATGTTACATTTCATTTGCATGAGGAATATAATAGCTGCTTAAAAACTGCTATACGAAGACGTAATTTTTATTTCTAAAAAAGGGAGGGAGTTAGCCATTCATTCATTTATTTCAGTGATCAGAGGCCCCCAATAATTTTGACAAGTCGGCGCCCCTGATATACATTCTTGCATGACCGGTGACGTAACCTGATTATGGGGGGCCAAAGCCTTGATGAAAGTTCAGTCGGGAAAGAAAAACCTAATTTTATCTCACTGTTTAATTTTTATTGAATCGATGGTTGTGTGTCTATATGCACTTCCCCACACCGAACATCCCAGGGTGTTGAGGTGCAAGGAAATGTTCGTTCGGCGGCCGACGGGGTTCCCCGCTCGCCTGGCCGTCCTGTTGTTCCCGAGCTGTCAATGTTACCAACTTAAAACTTTGGAACCAAATCTGTTGTTCTATTATACATTATTCCTATACTCAAACAATACTCTACAAGATAATTTCTTCCTCCAAATGTGACTTTTTTATATACCCATAACAAATTATCAGTTGGTTTTAATATAACACTAGTAAATGCACTATAAATGCATTTCTAAAGCACATTTTCTTTCATTGCCAAGAAACAAATAGCAGAGTTTTCAGACTTTATTGGTAACCTCTCGTTACTTGTTTCGGTCATGCTGAAGAAAAATGAATTGATAACGAAAAAATAATAATATATATATTTTTTTTTAAGAAATAAGAATGTAGATTTTAAGTGTATGTCTTGAAAACATAACTGTTATTGGTAATAGTAATACGATTTCTACATCAAAAATTAGAAAAAAGTGACAACCGACGGGGCAATAGGGGTGGGGGGTTATATCGAAGTGACAAGTGACACAGGTACCTTGGTCTATATGCAAGTCTTCTCACATCCGCAAACAACGGACCAAGACGACATGATGCATAACATTCATGGAACTTTCAGACCGAAGTGGAAGGCGACAAGTGACACGTATCGCTTCGAGACAATTGCAACACTAATGAATTCAATATTTCGAAACGAAGCAATGTGACAAGTTGCACGTCTCGCTTATTGCTCCCGTGTTGGACAGAATGGGCAGTTTTCTAAATATCGTGAATTATGTCGCATCGGTTTGGTGTTCGGGCTTTCGCACTTGTGTCTTGTCACTTGTCACTTCGTTGTGAACCTTAATTGTCACTTGCCGCCGTTGTGTGCTACTTGTTGCCTGTAGCTTCGGTTTGAAGTCTCTCCGTAAGAAACCATTCAAGCGTGGGCACGACCCCAGACGGGAGAAACACGGTAACGCTCATTGCGAGAGACACGTAAGCAACACGTGTTGTTTGTCGTGTCGCATTGGTTCGAAAACGACGCCAGGGGCCCGGGTTCGAATCCTGGCCTGGGTATAGATGTTTGTGAGTGTTCATTCATCAATTTCATCATGTCATCAGTCATCCTCATCTTCGCAAATTAGCCAAAAGTGGCACAAAAAGCGAGTAAAATATAGCAAAATAGCATTGGTTCGAATGTTTCATTTATATTTTATCGAATATTTCATATATATATACGCTCATACTAAGATTAACACTGTGTACAAAGTACGGGGTTCATACCGAAGTAACAAGCAACACGCACCGCTTAAGACTATAAGCAAGCATTCAATGTAGCTGCGCTACCAGAAGACGCCACCAGACTAGAACGACGCGATGCGACGCGACATGTGCACCTTGTCAAGTCACTTCGAAACGTCACATATACTTTTGAGTGTTTGTTTCCAAGTTATAAGCTTTGCTTCTCGCTTTGGTCTGGAAGCTCCCTAAACTCGTACAGGATTCGAACACAGAATCCCCAGTCGTAGAGCACGGAGACAAGTGTTCATACTTCTAAAAGCTAACAGCTTGATCTGAGTCCTTAACTTCAATGTAGTTCTTTTTCTAACGACCGTGTTTGGCAACACTTTTCTTTTATGCGATCCACCTCTGCGACCACTGCGCCGTGCATGGGTTGTTTTGCTACGTTGCCACACTTTTTGGCGTCTTCACTTCCCGCCCTCTCTGCTTAAAGTGCGACTTGAAAAGTTGAGAAGCTCCACACCTGACAACGTCGAGGGGGAACACAAGCACGCTCTCCTCTTGCAGAAAAGGATCACCGCGACTTGCTAAGCTGCCTGTTATCACGTTCGTCTCTCCATTGCCTATCAGCTTCACAAAGCAGGAAACACATCATTTCCTATGTTGAACTTGAAACAATTCCATTTAAGTTACATTCTCTGTCCTGCTCTTGTTGTCGTGTTGTTTATGTGCGTGTATTCAATAGAAAATGTAAATAGATAACATACAAATTCTTACGCAGGGATATTCGAATTATTATATGCGTATCATCCTTAATGCATTTTCCTACTTATGTAAAACAAAAGACAATGAAATCAGGGTATATTTGCTAATGTTCCCCAACAGAAAAATTCGGGGAAGGGGAAAACGTCGAGTAGAAAACATTGATTTTATTCCTTTATGATAAAAAATGCCATCTACGATCATAAAGAAAATATTAATTCCATTAATTTTGAAATGACAAGGTAAAATATAAACAATATATATACTCTTCCCGTTTCTAAACGTGAATAATATGTAGCTGTATATTTTATTGAAATTAAAGCAAATTATGTAATAAAGTAAAGGGCCAAAGTAAAATTAAGGTTTAGTAAAAGGAAGCGTGTTCATTTCATGTGGCTTTATTAAGACGACATTTACAAAGTTACACAAGCAAATGTACTTAGAGGAACAGCGAAGCCCTAGGCAGAGGTTATGCCATTATAATGTGAGTGGGCGAGTGCTACAAAAGGTAATGTTCTTCCTTGTGCTTTTTACGGTGCTATCTTTCAAGCAGAAGATATGGCTCCACACATTCTCGATCTGGGCCATACTGTGGGTGATATTATCAACAGCACGCTCTGGTGAAGGGATAGTAAAAAAAGAAAGCTAAGTACGTAGTTCCACTTCTCCTTAAAACGAATGCGTTTAAACGGTGGAGGCACGTAGTTGTTCGGAACGCACTTTAATCTGAAGGTCCAGTTCCGATTAGCCTAACTGTGCATAAAGTGGACTTAAAACACAAAATTAATCAATCAATGCGTATATGTTCTCATTCAGTAAATTAGTCGGACCCTGTGACCGAGTGCTTATTACATCGCGCTGCGATACCAAGGGTCCCGGGTTCGAATCCCGCTCGGGCTTGGTTGTTTGTGAATGTCCATTCATCAATTTCATCATTTCATCACTCATCCCCATCTTCGCAAATTAGCCAAGAGGCACAAAACGCGAAGTAAAATAAACTAAATCAAATAAAAAAAAAGTAAATTCGACTCTATTGCAGCTACCGGCCCCCATGGCGGAGTGGTTAGCACATCGTGCTACATCACCATTGGCCCTGGTTCGAATCCCGGCCTGGGCATGGATGTTTGTGAGTGCCCATTCACCAATTTCATCATATCATCATCATCCCCATTGTCGAAAATTAACCAAAAGTGACACACAAAGGGAAGTAAGATAAAGTAAATCAATCCGTCAATCTATTGCAGCTGACCTTCGTGGCGGATAGGTTAGCACAGCGCATTACGACGCTATTTCGGTGTTCCTTTGTGGATGCTCTTCATCAATTTCATCGTATCATTACTCATCCCCATAGTTTCGACTAGCCAAAAGGGGAAGAAAAGCGACGCTACATAATAATATCTAATCAAATCAACTGTATTTTATTCATTATTTTTACCTTGAGGCCTCCAGGAAGGAGTTTCTACGAAACCAGAAGTCCTAATTTAGAATCCTGAGTAAGGCATAGATATGCCATTGTGTTCGTTTTACCATTTATTTCTGCATTCCATCATCAATGCTCATTAACGATTAACTAAAGAAAAGCGACCCAGATTAACGTTAATAGGCTATACGTTGAATTTTTGTGTCGCTTCATTAATGGGGATCATTTCACTATCCTAGGGGAAAATGTTAGTTGAGCAACGTAAGGAATATTTGCATTCGAGGCAATAAAAGGCATGGGAGGGCGATTACTAAATTCAAAATACCATCTTTCGAAGCGACACATATATTTGATGCATTTATGCTACACTAAGAGCATTTTATTGTTAGTTCATTTAGTTTATTTAACCTTGCATTTCTACCATTTCTGGTTAATTGCGAGGATGCAAATGAATGTTAGAAATGGAGTAGGAACAATCACAAACATACAACGCAAACCCCACAGAGGATTATACTGACTGTGAATGCATGCGATAGAACCTCGCTCTTCTGCAAAATTTAGTCGAGGCTGATCTACGTGGAAGAGAGATTGACATTATGATGTATTCGGAAACGGTTGCTTCTTACACCCCTTCAACATATTACTGAATTATAATTGTCAGATATACAATGTTACAAAGTAACAAACTGTTTCTCGGGAACTGTAATACATATGTATCAAGAGACAGCCGCTCAGGATCACATGATCATAAAAATACGCTGACAGCACTAAAAGTAACAATTTTCAGAATACAGAGTTTTTCGATGGTTGTATGATTATGTATGGCGGTTGGCAGTGGCTGAAAACAAAAATAAAGTATTTAAATTTTTCCTTCCGAATTTTTATGTGCCTGTTTATGTGCATGCATTACTTTTCAAGCTCTTCTTGGTGCTTTTTTTTCTATCGCCTTGAATTTCTTTGGCCGTTATCTCTTTGTATCGATGTCACGGACCCAAACAGCACAGGTGACGTCACAGAAAGCACAGTAGTGCGTCCCAAATGACGAAACGTTAGCGTAATACGTCAACATATTATGCGCCGCTCGGTGTTCTGTTTTTTAGCCTATAGCTACGCCGAACAACGGATTGGGAATTTTAAGTTTAATATGAAAGCCTTAACCTCCAAAAGTATCATATTAATATGAAAGATTAATCTTAGAACATGAAACAAACTCTTCAACAAAGTTTTAAGATATATAATTGTAGTTATAAAAGCCTACCGATTAAATTCTATTCTTACACCTATAAGCATATTTTGAAACAGATATTTTTATAGAAAGAAATTGCGACTTGTCAACAACACTTTTAATGTCAGTTAAAATATATTCATATTTTCAATCACTGACTGACGCATAGTCGTAACGTAATTTCCTGAGAAATGGTGTGAAAAGATGAATTCCCCCACTTCTAAAAGTTCGACTCTGTTGATGAGTGCGTTGAGTGATCGTACACTCCAGGTTCGAGTCCCGTCAGCCTAGACGAGGCTGTTTTGTAAGTGTCTCTTCATCCATTTAACATAATCAGGATTCATCGTCGTGAATTGCCAAAAGTAGAAGAAAAGCGACGTAAAATAAATAATAAATATCAAATACAAATAACTTCTAAAAGACACTGGCCTGGCAGACGACAAAGCTTCATACTGTCCATAACTGCACAAAGTAACCTAACAGTCCATCACCCCCCCCCCCCCCACGTCCCTTTGATCAGGGAATCATTTCGTGGGCTTACAACTGAACAAAATATAAGACATAAAAAAGAACAAAGTAGATTTCAGGGATGACCAGTGGCATAGCAGCAGCTCCCTCAATGCAGGGAAGGGGGAAGCTAGGGACCTGTCTATGCAGTAAAGTACAGATGTTCCCTGTGCATTGCGCCTTGACTGAATATCACGGGAGTGTGGACTGTGGAGTTATAGGGCATAATATGATAAGATGACCTGATTACTGCAACAATTCTATGCTGTGTCTCTTCACCCGAAAAATATACGCAATGTTTGGTATAGGTGACTTCGCACTCACCGCACTGCGAGAGGAGGGGGTCCAAGCCTCAAGACTCCATTCCGAGACCGGAAAGTGAAGGATAGAAAATAATTATGATGATAAACTGAATTCTTCAAGTTTCTCCGATTTGAAACACAATTTAGTAAATAGTTTTGAATTTTGCGTACGTGTTATGTGTGCCCATATTTCTATTATGCATTTAAATTATGAAACTAATTAGCATGTTAATACCTGCTATTTATATTCTTCTTCTTACATTAGCATCACAACCCTTTGTGGTTTTAGCTTTCTCAGACAAATCGTTCCAATCTTTCCTCTTCTTTGCCATTTCTTTCAAATTTCTAACTTTGAGAGTCTTTAAATATTCGCATACATCTTCAATCCATCTCATCCTAGGTCTTCCAATTGGTTGCCTTCCCATAGGTTTCCATTCTAGTATACGTTTTATAGTTCTCATGTTATCCATTCTTTGTATGTGGCCTAGCCATTTAATTCTTGGCTTTTAGTATATCGTATAATGTCTGCACCATTGATTAATTTTTCTAGTTCCACATTATTTCTTATTCTCCATATATCATGTTCTATCTGTACCGGGCCAAAGATCTTCCTTAAAATTTGTCTCTCAAATATACTTAGTTTGTTTCTATCTTTCTGTGTTAAGGTCCAGGTTTCAGCAGCATATGTAACACTGGTCTTATCATAGTAAGATATATTTTCATTTTTGTATTTCGTTTCAGAAGTTTCGATTTTAACAGGGATACATTTGCATAATAGGCCTTATTACCTTTCTTTATTCTTTCATCTATTTCAGATTCTATTTTATTGTTTTCATTAAGTGTAGATCCAAGGTATGTAAAATTACTAACACATTCAAAGGAGTAATTATTTATTAATATTGATCTATTATTATTCATGTTTGTTCTATTAATATTCATGTATTTAGTTTTCTTTTCATTAATTTGTAGTCCTACTCTTGCAGCTTCCTCAACTAGACTTATAAACGTTTCCGAAAGAGCTTTCTAAGTTCTTGCTACAATAGCTACATCATCAGCATATGCTGTGACTTGTTTTAGTCTAGTACTGATGTCTCTCTCACATCTAATTTTTTAATCACCGAGTCCAAAACTAAATTAAATAATGTTGCTGAAAGTGGATCTCCTTGGCGGACTCCTGTCATGACATCGAAAAAGTCCGATCTTGCATTTTCAATTTTAACTGAGGCTCTAGAGTTTTGAATTGTCATTCGAATTAATCTTACTATTTTATTTGGTATTCCAATTTCTTGTAACCTTTGTAATGTTGTTGGTCTATATATTGAATCGAAGGCTTGTTTGAAATCAATAAACAAAACATGCAAATCTATATCATATTCATAGCATTTCTCAAAAATCAAACACATCATCAGGATCTTATCTGTAGTACTTCTGTTGTTCCTAAATCCACTTTGATACTCTCCTATAATGTCTTCAGCATAATCAGCTAGTCTGATGTTAATTATTGCTGCAAGTATTTTATTTAGGTTGTTTAATAGTGATATGCCTCTACAATTTTCACAGACTGTTTTATTTCCTTTTTTAAGTATAGGGCACACTAGTGCTATGTTCCAATCATTTGGCATTTGTTCTCGATTCCATATATTAATTATAAGTTTATGTATTCTGCGATACATTTCTTTTCCAGCTGCTTGTATAAGTTCACTGTTCATATTGTCAATTCCAAGTTCCTTTAATCTTTTTAAAGTTTTTAATTACTGTCTCCACTTCTTCGTATGTTGGTGCATCAACTAATATGTTTTCATTATCCTGCTGATTCATCGTGTTCCAGTAGGGTACATCTAAATCCTGGTTGTGTTGAACTCCCTGGAAATGTTCTTTATTTATTTATTTATTTATTTATTTCGTCTTCTTTTACATGGCGAAGTTAAGGCTGTGGAGCCTTTTCTTCCACTTGACCATGTTTACAAAAAAATTGAATATGAAATAATTAAAATATTGAAAAAAAAGGAAGAAAAAATATATAAAAAATTACAGAGAAATAAAAAATACAAAGAGAAATTACATATAAGAAAGGTAATCTAACCTATAGATACGGACACACACACTCACACACACACATACATATCTTTGCCCTTACACACGTACAAGCAAATACATAACACTACACTTACTTAAGCACAGTCCAATATTATACATACTTAAAACACAGTCCAAAACGGTATACTTTGACGATAATTCATCTTAACTATTACTCTAATTCATTTTAGTGCCTTACGTCCTTCTATCATTCTCTGCACCCGCCATATTAATAGGGAAATCAAACATTTAATTTTCATTGTATAATATGTGTAACTTTAACAATTTTTTGAACGTCACAATTGAGGAAGAGACATGAATTTCAGGTGGCAACTTGTTCCAAAGGCCTGCTGAGGTAACAGTAAAAGAATTTGCATAAAAGTTGGATTTGTGGAGTGGAATGGACAGCAGAGACCTTTCGCGCGATCTGGTGTTGTGGCTGTGAAAGTCGGAAAGATGCTGAAGTCGGTTATAGAAATATTGCGGGTCTTTTATTTGGAGGATTTTGTACAGTAAAATTAACTTATGAAAATTACGTTTATCGCTTAATTTAAGCCACTCGACCTTCGCAAAGTACGATGTCAAATGGTCTGAATATTTTAGGTCGAAAACGAAACGAATGCAGGCATTTTGAATTCGCTGCAGTCGTTTAGCTTGCTCGTGATTGACATCCAAGAAAGCAATGTCGCAATAGTCAACAATGGGAAATACAAGAGACTGGACCAGTTTAATTTTTATGCGTTCAGGGAGGAAGTTTTTGAGCCGACGGAGTGAATGCAATGCACCGAAAGCTCTTCTAGATACAGAGTTAACTTGCTCTGCCCAGGTGAGATGTTGGTTGAGTATCACACCCAGATTCTTAACAGTAGTGGAGAAGGGCAGATGAATATCATTTATGTTGAGTCTAGGGAGGCTAGATTTATCTATTTTGCTCCAAATTCTAGGGGAACCTACAAGAATACACTGGGTTTTAGTCGGGTTTAGATGTAAGCCATGGTGTGCAGACCAAGTACTTATCTTTCCATCTATTCATTTACTTCTGCTTGTTCAGTTAGGATTTGACCGTCTTTGGATTTTAAGTTTCTAGTTCTTGGTTTATACTGTTGTGTTATAACTTTCTGGATTCGATAGAATTTTCTATATTCTTTTTTGGTGTTTAGTTCTTGTAACATTTCTATTTGTGTTTTTACTGCTAGGCGTTTCTTCTCTCTACATATTTTCGTAGCATGCTTTTTCAGATTTTCATATTTTTCTCTATTTGATCTTGTAGTTCTATTAAGACATTTATTTCTAGCTTCTTTTTTTGCTTTAACCACCTTCTTACATTCTTCATCATACCAATCTTCATTTTTTTCATATGCTTCGGTTCCTAAAACCCGATTAGTAGTACTATCTATGATGTTTCTTAAATTATCCCACTCCACTTCTACATCATCTTCTTCTCCTGTTTCTTCAAGTTTCATTTGTATTTCTTGTCTGTATGTGTTTTGTATAAAAGATTTCTTCAATTTTTCTATATTCCATTTCTTAGTTTTCTTGTATACTCCTTCATTAACCATGCTAATTCTTTGTCTTATTTTAGTTCTAACAAGATAATGATCCGTATCACAACTAGGTCCTCTATATGTTTTGACATCAATTATTAATGTAGCTCTCCTCTTATTGATCAATACATGATCAATTTGATTACATCGTTGTTCACCGGGTATTTTCCAAGTCCCTTTGTGGATTTTTTTTATGTTTAAATCTAGTGCTACTGATATCAAGGTTTTGTAATTGTGCTAGCTGTATCAGCCTTTCTCCATTGTCACTTGTTTCTTTGTGTAGGGAAAATCTGCCTGATACTCCACTGCTGCTGGATTCATTACCTATTCTCGCATTAAAATCCCCCAGAAGAATTAGTGTTTCATGTTTTGGTACTCTATCACATACATCTGACAGTTCACTATAGAAATGTTCAATATCTTCTTTGTGTCTTCAGTTGGTGCATATATACATATAAAGGTCATATTGTTGAATTTTCCTTTTATTCTTAATTTACATATTCGGTCATTTATTGGTTGAAATCCGAGTATACATTTCCTCACATTTCCAGTAACTAAAAACCTGTGCCATTTCTTCCTTTAATTGTTGGATGCCCACTATACATAAGAGAGAATTCTTTCTTTTTAATCCATCCATCCCCATTCCATCTTAATCTTATCTCTTGTAATGCTGTTATCTGCATGTTATATTTTATTAATTCATCTGCAATTTCATTCATTCTGCCTGGTTGGAGCATGGTACAGACATTCCAGGTTGCCACATTAATATCCACATTCCTTAGCCTTTTACATTGCGTGGGTCGTCTCTTATAGATCCGTCCGGCTTTGCTTGTCTGAGAGTTCGTAGCGGGAGGTTGTTTTACGGGGTAAGGGTGCTGGCCTTACGCCCAACCCCCAACCTGGAGGACCAGGGATTTGTATTCGAGGTTCCTACACCTAGGAAGACTGGCTGCACCACGCCTAAGGGCTCTTCCTACCCCTTGGTTTTCTGTCAGGGTTTTCTTTCCCTTAGCATTTAGAGATCCCTCTCTTACCTTCAAGGCAGCAGGGGCAGTGCTTATTTAATGGCGGCACTTACTCGCCATGTCGCAGTGTCGTCGCTGGATTTTTGTGGTTTTTAAATGAGAGTTATCCTGCCAGAAATAACTCTCTCCACATCCTGTTGACACTGACGCTCCTTGTCCGCAACTGCTTATTTGTCGCAGCTAGCCTACATATCTGTAGGCCGTTCCCCTATCCGCAACCTGGGGATGCGCTCGGCAGCATAGAGCTCTGCTCCTGGGAATGTTGCCCAGTACCGAGCTGCTATTTATGGTCTGTTTGCTGTTTTATGTGCATGCATTACATTTCAAGCTCTTCTTGGTGATTTTTTCTATCGCCTTGAATTTCTTTGGCCGTTTCTGGCGTTCTCTCTTTGCAAATCTAATATTTATAAAAGTAAAAAAATCCTTTAAATGTATTTAATAATGTTATTTTAAATATTTAGTGATTTAGTAATTAGTAATGTATTTAAAATACGTATACATATTAGCGCGCACGTACGCGTAGATTAAGATCTTTGTCCCCCTCAACCAGTGATTTCACACCATGTACACGAAGCAAAAAGAAGAAGAGTCAGTATTGATTGATTGAGTTGGTGTTTTAAGTTCACTTTATACACAGTAATGCTAATCGGAACTGGACCTACAGTTTAAAGTGGGATCCGAACCACTATGTGCCTCCACCGGGCATCGAACCCGGTACCCCTTGATTACAAGGCAACGACGAAGAGTCGGTATGATGATGTTACACCCATATTCTGTCTTCCGTTTCAAAGATAAGGGCCTCCCTGATTGTTTCATGCCCAACGCTGTCGCTTTGTAATGAAGAGGTTCCGAGATCGAACTTCATGCCTGTTTGGGGCAGATTGATCAGAGGCTCGAATCCCACTTAAAACTGTAGGTCCTTCCCGATTAGCCTATCATGCAAAATGTGGACTCAAAACAAAGTTAAACCACAGATAAGCGTGGTTTGACCAAAGTTTTGCTTTGACACGTATAGTAAACGATGAAACAACATTGACCCCCCCCCCACCCTTACTCATTCGTTTTGATTTGTAGTTCGCATGTATTGACTTCAGTTATATCCTTCTTAAGTGGATGATGGGCAAAGTTTGATAGACAGATATTACCAACGATGGGAAAAACGAAGTACGTAGTGACCAGCAGCTAATGCAAACGCAATTTTGCGTCTGTAGCTTTTCCGAACGCGGGATGAGACTTCCTGGCGCCATTCTTTTACTCAGCTGACGCTGCCAGCAAGGGAGGTCAAGAAGCAAGTTGCACAGCATTAGCTATCGCTTGTGGTGTTCTGAAAGACCACTGTGGAAAATGAAGGAACACACCAAAGAGTGTTTTCGTTTTACTTTGTACAGTCAACGGCAAAGAAATGGTAGGTAAATTGTCCATTGCTATTTTCATTACTTTTTATTCTACATCCTGTGTTGTTTTAAGGAATGACACTGTTGGTTCGAAGCAGGAATTGCCCTCTTCATATTGACGTCATTATTTCAATTCTGTTTCATCACATTGTGTAATACAGACTGAATGAAAATGGTGGTGGACAATTTGCCTACTGTTTCTTTCGCCGGTGAGTGTACAGCAGAACTGTTAATTACATTTATAAAATTATCAGAAAATACTTTAAATAACTTTAGATCAATTCGTATTTTCTTTAAAAAAATTCAGCCTGAGGCTATCCAACTACTCTTCTTTAGCCAACTTATTTAAATACGCGAAAAACATGAAGCTTGTACAAAATTATGTAACGAGATTGCTAATTTGAAACAAGTATATATGATAAAATATTTTGAGACTCTTTTTAATCAACGCAAAGCAATGCCCATTATCTGCAGCGACCAGTTTATTCGTCCAACAAACTTATGTAAGTTATTTAGATAACTAACCACTTCTACTCGTTCCTTTGGGCCGGCCCCAGAAGGCAGAGTGGTTAGCACATCGCGCTACGACGCTAGGGGTCCCGGGTTCGAATCTTGGCCTGGGCATCGATGTTTGTGAGTGTCTATTCATCAATTTCATCATAACATCACTCATCCTCATCTTCGCAAATTAGCCAAAAGTGGCACAAGAAGCGAAGTAAAGTAAAGCAATTCAATCAATCAATCGTTCCTTCGGGGCAGGTAGGAGATTCAATTCAGACGCGATTGAGTAATGTTCAACGGTTTGACCCCTAAATAGAACCGAGATGCAGTGCGATAGTATTTTCTTTCGCCCTTCTCTTGCTTAGATGTTCGACTGTGCAATATGGCAATTGCCAGTGAGTTACTGATAAAGTAAAAACATATAGATGTGAAGGATAATTGTAGGTTGACCAGTGAATATACAACATTATTGCTTAGGAGTATCAAAATGTAAAATCGTCGCGATTAACAAAACAGGAAGAAAAGCCATGTAAAATATACAGTGCGTTCAATTTAAAATTGAACCCACCGGAAAAGCATCATGAGAGTAAGTATTAATTTCCTTTTCTATTTCCATGCCTCTTCGTTCCACACCAAGCTACGTGACTATTCAGCCGTCGTGTTACCATTACAAACAAAAAATGCATTGCGTTAGGTATTCGTAAATTGGGGGGGGGGGATTGCGGTACAATTTTAAATTGAACGCGCTGTATCTAAATAACCGAATATAAATAGTTGTTTATTAACTTCGGATTTTCGTTTTGTGTTGCTTGCGAATTTAGAAACAGTACCTGAATACTTTCTTCCGAAAGAAGCACTGCACAGGCACACAGCCTCCACATGTGTGCATATGTATAAGTGTGTGATTAGAAAATAAATATGAATGATAAGAAACGTGATACTTTTTAAAGATGGTGGAGTTATTGATTTACCGTTACTTGAAAATACCGGAATCTCAGGTATTGGCAACACCGAAATATCAATATATCGAAACGGTACCTTCGCTATTTTCCGGTACTTTCTGCATCTTCGACGTAACCGGTATTTCGAGATATTGAACCCCGGTATCTAAAACTCACTCTATACTCGTAATATTCTGAGACTGACACTTGCAAGGTATAAGTTTACTCTCCAGCACTTGAAATGAGAAGGGAAAGGAAAGGGGGGGGGGATTTCTCGCTCCCTTAAGCAAAGATGAAGACATGGGACTGGATCGCAATTCTGCAATTGATTGCAACAACTAGGGTGATGTTTTAGCCCCTTTTAGCCCTAATGAGTATCACCTCACGTTACAAAGTCTCCGGGGTGTCACTTTGCGAGGTTTTCTTTCTCCTGATAGGAGAGGGAGCTCCTTTTTTAGTTTTACCGTGCGACGGGGCCAAACGAGCCGACATCTGGGCAAGCATGTCAAGCTGTTGATCACGTGGCCTCGGGTTAGAATCTCGACCGTCCCCCAAACTTTAAGTTGGAGAGAAAGGAATGGCAAATGGGCGCGGTAGGAAGAGAACCAACGAAACGCACGAATTTATGTAATATAAAGATTTTCATCTAAACCGTTGTTAAATGTTTAAAAACTCATACTTGACTGATCGAAATCAAATTATTTCAAGGATGGGGTCGACTTCTTACATGATCACTCTTTTGGTTTGCCTCTAATTGTGGTCATCCATTCTTAACTTACTTATTTCTTTATTCCATTGATTTTGAAGTGGAGATGAGTGGAGTGTCAGGAAATTTCTTTAGAGGACGCAGTTGCGGGGGCAGAAAGTGCCAAAATTTGGAGGAGGCAACTACCCCCACGCCCCCATAATCGCCGCCACTGTGTATAATCCTATTCTATTTAATATTATTAATAATAATATGTTAATGTAATTGCCCTTGTTCACCAAGAAGTGATTCCATGGCTGATGGTTACTGTGGCACGATATTAAGCGAGGAGCCTCGGCTGGAATCTACGATGGAGTTATTTTTTATGTAATCCGCTTCGTTAGCTATTACTTCATTTCCTTGAGGTTATCTTGCTGGTGTATATAGTGCACCGTAAAGCAGGCAAAATTAGCAAAAAATATTATGAAATGGTTGCATAATCGGGGTATATTTAGTGCTGCTGAAGCTATTGATTAATTTGGTTTACTTTACTTCGCTTTTCTGCCTCTTAATTGTAAAGTTGAGGATGAGTGATGATTGATTGATTGATTTGGTGTTTTAAGTCCACTTTATGCACAGTAAGGCTAATCGGGACTGGACCTACAGTTTAAAGTGGGATCCGAACCACTATGTGCCTCCACCGGGTATCGAACCCAGGACCCCTTGATTACAAGGCGAAGACGCTACCACTGCGCCATCGATGAGTGATGATATAGCCTAATGAAATTGATTAAGAGACTCGCACAAACACCCATGCCCTGGTCAGGATTCGAACCAGAGACCCCTGGCGTCGTAGCGCGTTGTGCTAACCACAACGCCACGGAGGCCGGATGCTGAAACCCTTGACATACGGGATCCGTTATCTGTACTCGAAAATATGACCTCTAAATATCGATATACTGAGAACCGACATTTTCGGTATCTTCGGTAACCAACATAAAGTACTCTCTTTAATGGTCACATTCATTTATATCTTGTAAGGTTGAGTAGTTGAGGCACTAACATTAGGACCTACGAGAATATTTGTGCGTGTCTGTATTTATTTGCTCTCATCTACCAACCACTTCGACTCATTGTTATCTTTGCGATAGAAACGGCCGAAACGACCGCTCTAGTAAAGACGATTTTATTATTATCACTATTAATATTATTATGGGTTGTATATATTCTTTGCCCCAACAGGCAGTGAGCTAGCAGACGGGCGATTGAGTTGTGTAGAACACAGCGACAGCTGATGACCGAGACGCACTGCGAAAACATCCCCCCTTTTTTTTCAGAAGCGTGCGGTAAAGGAAGGGGAGCAAGCACCATTTGCGGTTTTTCTGTTTTTTTTTGTTTTTTTTTGTATCTGAAGTTCATGTTTTTTTAATGCATTTAACACCTTAGAATGGAATTAATTTCTACAACATATTTACATGGGCAGACCTTTCAGTTCCCCTATTTGCAGTCGCATTGCCTGCAAACATAAACCGGCTCGCTCAGCCATGCGGGTTAGCTGATCGCGTTACAAGGAAGAGACTGAAGCTTGATGCCCACTGAGACGCGGCGAAACATGGAAATTTCCGGCAACAGATCTGCTGTCTGCTTCTACTTAAATGAAATGGTGTAAAGCCCACTACAGGGAAACGCGCGAAACCGAAGCACGAAATGTTTGGCAGGTTATCTTACAGATTATCGCCCACTGAGACGCCGGAAACGGGTCTGTCGTGTTCATTTGCTGAGTTTCTCTGCGTCTTACATGGTTACTGTCCGTCCCCCTTCACGCTAAATAAAAAGTCGAAAGCAAGCGATTCCAGGCCCGTGTTTGTCCTTGGCAAGGGTGTTGGAAAGAACTCGTCTACGCTGCCCAAAGTGTTCTAAATTCCAGAATTTTACATGCATCCGTGGAACCACCTGACTCGGTACGATTTTTCACGTGTGAAACTTTTCAGTAATCAACAAATTACTTTATAAAGTTAGTCAATGATCAATGGTCGTATGGTATATTATTATAAGTAAAATCACCAACCAATACTTGGGCATATCCGGCATGTGATCAGTAACTCCGAAATATAGAGCGTGTGTAACACTGCAAATAGGGTGAGGAAGAGGGTGCTATTTGGAAGCGTAGCGTGGGAGCTGCGGACACGTGTTTTCTTTACTGTGGTCATCGTCCTGTGTTATTCTGTTCTTTTGTGTGGTGCTTCTGCTATCTTGAGTGAAAGTAGGGTCTATATTGAAAATGACCGCCATGGATGACAAACCAGACGAGCCACCGATTTGCAGTGGTGCAGGTAAAGACTCGATTAAGGATCTTTTTCTTATTTCACACGTCTCTGTCCCCCTTCCTATTGTTTAGCTGTTTGACTGTGCATTCTGTCGAATGTCAATGACCGAAGGGTACGCTTAAACTAATATTTTAGTAAAACATTAAAATGACGGAAGATTCACAGTTTCGAAGTACTCTATGTGATCAAAAATATCCGGACACTCACTGGAATTAGGGCGTTAAGTTCGAAGCATCCTCCATCGGATGCACTGGCAATCAATACCATGTGGGGCCATCCTTGACCTTGATGACAGCCTCCACTCTCGCAGGCATACTTGTAATCAGGTGGCGAAAGGTATATTGGGGAATGGCGGCCCATTCCTCGCGGAGTGCCGAGATGAGAAGAGCAGTGGATGTTGGTCGGCATGGTCTGGCACGAAGTCAGCGTTCCAAAACATCCAATGGGATTCAGATCGGAGCTTTGCGCAGGCCAGGCCATAAGTGGGACGTTGTTTTCTTGAAACCACTGTCCCACACAGCACACAGTGTGGACGGGCGCATCTTCATGTTGAAACACGCAATCATCATCGGCGACCTGTTCTTCGATGGTAGGCAGCATGAACGTTTATAAAATGTCAACGTAATGATGTGATGAGACAGTACCATGCAAATAAACGAGGGGACCAAGCCCCTTCCAGGAAAAACATGCTCACACTGTCAACCCACCTCTGTTGGCACAACACAGGATGCTAAATGTTGTTCATAAGGCATTCGGCCCACTCACACAGGATCATCGGATCGCCACATGGTATAACGCCATTTGTTACTCCCCATCACGGATTTCCACTGTTCTAAGGACCAGTTGTGCCTCTCCTTACACCAATCGAGGCGGCCCTTGCATTTCGTTGGGTGATGTGGGGCTTATGGGCAGCCGCTCGTCCATAGTAACCGAGTCGTCGTACCTCACGTCGCACAGTCATGCTGCTAGGATTACATCCTGCCCTGGTTTGGAATTCCTGTGTGATGGTGGCGATCACTGATTGCCGGTTCTCTCGTACTACCCTATTCGACACTCGGCGGTCTCTGTCTGTCAACATGGGCGCTCGGCCAGAACGTTTTGCGGTTGTACACGTCTCATTACGTTTCCACTTTACTATCACATCGGCAACAGTGGACTTCGGGATGTTTAGGAGGGTGTATATCTCGCGCACTGACTTGTTACTCCTGTTGCACCCAATCACTTCACCACGTTCGAAGTCTGTAAGTTCCTTCAACGGTCCCATTCTGCTATCTCGTGCACTATGCTGCCTGTAGTGGTCCCTTGCTTGCCTCACCTCATTGTAGATGGCTCCACAGAGTGGCCTACTATGCACAACACACATTTTGACTCGTGTCCGGATATTTTTGATCACATAGAGTATATAAGATCGTCATGGCTTAGGTGATGTTAAAAGTTTTCTTTTATTTTGTCATGCCAAAAAGAAAGTTGTAACGTGTAGCAGTGTCCACGTTACAAATATGTATATAAACTTAATATTTTTCTTTGTGTGGTACTTATAATTTTTATGTGTTAAGATTAGATTAAGATTAAGATTAGGCTGTCTTTCCCACGCTATATCTGTCGTGTCTCTTGGCGGACAATAATTTGACTAATATCATAATAATCCCTGATTGTTTTACTGAAAGACAGTGTAATCAGAATTTAGTTACGTTAAGGTAAAAGAAAGTTATGCCCGCGCAAGACAAAACCTGTATATAAATAATTTTTTGCTTAACATTTTGACGTTGTAAATTTTCTTTCTTTTTCTTTGTTGTCTTTTCGCGTGGCCGTTGCAGGGAGAGAGGGGAGTTGGAAGAAGCCATACTCCCTAATCAAATTAAATGCTGAGTGTAACAATTAAAATTATATTGCATATTTATTATTCACTAAAGGGTAAAAATAGTAATTTTTACATGTAACTAATTATGTTCCTCATTGATATTTAATTAATTTGTATTTTATTGTAATGTAAAATTGATGTTAAGATAAAAGTTGGTAAATCCTTCACGGGATCGAGAAATGCTATATAAGCAGCGAAGATTGGTGGCCCGTGGCCTTTGTATTCGAACTTCTTATAAATACAGAACTCGTATAACCGCCTTTTCTTTCAACGCTCGAACTTCTGCGTTTACTGCCACTTCGTTATTAGGAATTAGTTTATTCTGGAATTACCTTAGGACAATTACTTAGCTTTCCTGGTCAGAAGGCTTATGTTCTCTCTGTTCTATGCTCCTGGTCCGGAGATATAATTGAGAGGGTTGTGATTGTCTTAGGATATACCGGATTTCGGGATCGGCCGATAGACTGTTGGTAGCCAACGTTTGTGACCCTGGTCAGGGTACACCTTTTCTTTTTCTGTGGTCACGGATTAATTTTCGGTTCTCTGGTCAGAGGCTGAAAAGAGAAAAGGAAGTTGGATACTTAACTGGATATCGACAGAACCTAGTGGGAAGAAGGATTGTCGATTGCTTGTAGAATCTTGGTCAAGGTCTATAAGTAGATTGAGAACCTTTGACCCAAAATTACGATGGACCTTACATCGAGGACTGAAGCAGCCGGATTAACCCGAACCTTGAGCCGAGGAGACTCAAGCCCCGAATAGACCCATCAAACCAAGTACGTTCTAGGGCGGATCGTGACAATTGGAGCTGCAACGTTTGGGGCTCGAAGTATATATCCGGTGGTTCTTCTGAAGTTACGAAATATCGAGATGGCAACAAGAAAGTCTAATCGCAATTCATTGCCGACGATTGTAGAGGAACACGGAATTTTGCAATTTGATTGTTGCTCCGATCACGATGAAGAAAAGGGGTCATTTAGGTGCATTTCCTGCAGCCAGTGGAAGCATTTCGTTTGTGAATTTGATGCTGAATCCGTGGAAGTGCAAAATTTAGATGCCGTCCGGTGTAAAGGTTGCCAGGGCGATGAAGATGAGAATAAGGAACCTGCTATTGAACTTCCTCCTTGGTTGACAGTTTGGTCCGAAATGCAAGAAAAGAAAAGAAAAAAAGAAAAATCTGCAGAGGTGAAAGCTCGGAAGGCGGAAGAGAAAGCTAAAAAAATTACTGAAGAGAACAGGTGGCAACAGTTCTGGAGTATATTAAGAGAAGAGAAAGCAGAAGAAAAAAGAAAACGACAAGAAGAGGAAGTAGAAGAAGAAAGAAAGCGGCAAGAAGAGAAAGCAGAAGAAGAAACAAAACGACAATAAGAGAAAGCCGAAGAAGAAAGAAAACGACAAGAAGAGAAAGCAACAGAAGAAAGAAAGCGGCAAGAAGAGAAAGCAGAAGAAGAAAGAAAACGACAAGAAGAGAAAGCAGCAGAAGAAAGGAAGCGGCAAGAAAAGAAAGCAGAAGAAGAAAGAAAGCGACATGCTGATAAATCGGAAAATGAAGAACGGTGGAAACAGCTGCATGAAACTCTAAGCAAGGAACTGTCCCAAAATAATGAGAAATGGGAGGTACTCCACACAACGCTTACAGTTGAGCGAGAGCGTGAAATGGAAGGAATTACTCGTTCCATGCACACTCTGGGAGTGAGTGTAACCGAGATTAAGGAACAGATGACTGCTTATCTAGGGAAAAATGAGAAAGTAAGTTCTAAGGTTGCTGAGTGCTTCGAGAGGTTAGAGAATTTTGGTGAAGAACTACGTCAAGGAGAGAGTAACGTTTCCTCTTTCTGTGAAGAGATAAATACTAGTATTTCCAGCTTCCGTGAAGAAGTAACCCACAATATAACCAGCGTTCGTGAAGATGTGGATAACATTGCAAAAATAACACTTGTGTGGCCACCGAGTTACGTCAGCTGAAATTAAACGTGGAACAAAACATAAGCTCCCTGAGAGACAGGCTTCAAGGACTTCGCGTAGATCCATCTCAAAAGGAAACCGCTGTTAAGTCACCTTATGGCTTTGATAACCATCAGTCAGCTGGAGAGACGTCAGATTACGTTGAGTGTGGGCGTGCACGCGGACCTCCGAGTAAGAGAAAGATCTCGAGGAAGAATAATATTAGGCCCACAGTGGAAGATGTAATTGTTCGAGGTATGGAAGAAAGAATTAATCACAGGAAAGTTGTGACCTCCATTGGAAACTCTGATGCTGGAAGGTTTGGAAAAACCTCGAAGACAGAAAAAATCGGAAGAGACCTTCTTGTGATTCCTCTTCCGAGGACGAAAGACCACCGGGAAGGATTCGTCGGAAGAGGCGGAAACTCGGAAGGAACTCAACTCCATCTTCAGATTCGGAATTGGATAAAAAAATCGGAGGACGATATGCCAAATTACCTCGAATATCTGACTTAAATCAACTCCCTAAGTTCAGTGGTAACATTGAAGCTCAAAGTGCACAGAAGTATTTGAAGGAACTAAATGTTAACTTTGAGCTCATGCAAGTTCCAGAGAAATATCGTCTCCAGTTACTATACAGATTGTTTACCGGACAAGCCAAGCATTGGTTCTAGGCCCATTACGAAGAGTTTAGGGACTACAATGGATTTTGTAAAAAGTTTACTGCTACATTTGCTTCAGAGGAAGCAAAACAAAGACAATTGGATGACTTGAGAAATAGAAAGTACACTAAAGGCTCCAATCAAACCATGGAAGAGTAAGCGTGGGTAATCTATGCTGGGTTTAAGAATCTTTCTCCAGTACTCATAGAAAGTGAGGTCTTAAATTTGATAATAAACAGATGTCTTATAAAGTCAGACAACTTTGCCTCGTTAACCCACCGAAGACAATGGAAAAGTTGGCAGCGTTCCTGAAAAGATATGAAGTGAATGAAGAGGCCGAAAGCTGGAGAGCAGATTGGTTCAAGAGAAATGAAGCTAGGAACAGTAATAATGGAAGGTTTAGAAATCAGCAACCAATGCAGAGAAATACAGCAGTGAGACAAGTCGTCCGAGAAAACCGCGGACCAGCGGGGAGAAATATTAACAACAACGTCCGTAACCATGATGAACCAAGGACAGGTAATAATGGTTACCGTCAAAGTAGGGAGTTTAGAGGAAGGACGTGGTATAGAAGTCGGCCAAATAGACAAGAACCCAGATCTGATCCCGAGACGAGAGCACCAGAAGGAGGTTACGTCGAGAGAAGAAGAAACTCAGCATCTCCTCCTCGAAGAAGAGTCTATAATTCTCCTAACCGGCAGTTCGTGACTTCAGGATCTTAGACATATGAATCAGAGTTACCGAGGACCTTTGAGCAACAACAAGCTGTTGATCAGACTCGGCAGTTCTATTGGAGCGCTTCAGTAGTTCCCACTAACCAAGGTTTAAATGGGAATCTTGCTTAAGTTCCGTTCCGCTTGGGCAAGGAAGTAGTAAGGAACGATTAGTATCCAATGGCGAAACTTTTAACAGGGCTTACGAAATCCATTACAGCTACTCCTTAACCAAAATAGAAGAGAAAGCTGTGAAAGAAAGGATTAAGAGGTCTGTTGAATTAACTACTTTCCATAGTACGCCCAAAGTTAAAGCTCAAGTGGCAGACATTCCTGTCGTTTGCTTACTCGACACTGGGAGCGAGGCTTCGTTGTTAAATTTCGACATTTAGATGGAACTACTTGAGAAGTACAGGGGAATGAAACTGCAGAAGGATCCAGAAATTCGAATAGTTGGAGTAACCGGTTCGAATCGGATAAGGATTTGTGGGAGGAGGAATATTAGCCTTAAACTTAGAGGCCAGGAGTTGAACACTGAAGTATTTGTGATAAAGAAGTTAGGTGTTGATGTTTTACTGGGCATGCCGTTTCTAAAGCCCTATGGAGCTAATATCTGTTTGTTGGAGAACGAGTTGACACTGCAAAGTAGCTGCACTCCGCTCACTGTTAATCTAGATTACGACGGAGGCAAGGAAGCAAGAGTAAACGTCGCTGTGTTGGATAAGTGGAGTGCCAGTGAAGATAAAATTAGGGAAAAGATTGAAGAAAGTCAATTCTTGTCCAAGAGTGAACAGGATAGTTTGTTCCATTTGCTTATGAAATATCACCATGTATTTTCAGAAAGACCTGGCTGTGCTAGAGACGTTCAGTGTGAGATATGGTTGAAGGATTTAGAGCCAGTGTTTAGGAAGCCTTATCCGATCCCTGTTGCCAAGCGTGAAGCTTTAGAAAAGGAGCTAAATCTATGGAAGGAATGGGGAGCCATTCAACCTTCGAATTCTGCCTATTTGAATCCTTTAATTGTAGTGGATAAATCGCAAGGACAAAAGTAGACCAAGTGGACGGGTTCTGCAACCTCTTTTGGGGCTCAGGGGGCTCGCAGTGTTGCCAGCTGCTTATTCGAAAAAATCACCAAGGTTTTTTGGTGTAACCTAACCTAAAACAGCAAGGAGCTGGCAATTTTGCTTGAGAGTTCACAAACCGGAAGTGGGGCTCAGGGGGCTCGCAGTGTTGCCAACTTTTTACTCGAAAAAATCACCAAGGTTTTTTTTTTTGGTCTAACCTAACCTAAAGCAAGGAGCTGGCAACTTTGCTTGAGAGTTCTGCAACCGAAAATGGGACTCGCAGTGTTGTTAACTCCTCACTTGAAAAAAATCACCAAGGTTTTTGTCTTGGTCTAACCTAACCTAAAGCAAGAAGCTGGCAATCTTGCTTGAGGCTTGTTTTACAGTGCATAAAGCAAAATTGCCAACCTACTGGTATTTTGGCCATGGCTTTTTACAAAAAAGAGAGAGGAGAGAAAGAGGTGAGAGAGAGAGGAGAGAGAGAGAGAGGGAAGAGTTAAACAACCGACAGCTGCCAACACCCAACCTAACCTAACCTAACCTAACCTAACCTACTCTAACCTAACCTAACCTAACCTAACCCACTCTAACCTAACCTAACCTAACCTAACCTAACCTAACCTAACCAGGTCTAACCTAGCCTAAAGCAAGGAGCTGGCAAGTTTACTTAAGACTTGCCTTACAGTGCATAAAGCAATTTGCCAACCTACTGGTACTTTTGCCATAGCTTTTTACAAAAAAAAAGAGAGGAGAGAGAGAGGGAAGAGTTAAACAACCGACAGTTTACCTACAGCTTTCTTTGTCTAACCTAGCCTAAAGCAAGAAGCTGGCAACTTTGCTTGAGGTTTGCTTTACAGTGCATAAAGCAATTTTTGCCAACCTACATATACTAAACAAGGAAAGCGGGCACTGCCGTAAAAGAGAGAAAGATGGATGGATGGGAACACTACACGCGTTCAACGTCATCAAATAGAAATCATGCCTTACAAGAAAACCATTAAGGCATGATTTCTATTTTCTCGCAGTGTTATTAATTCCTACCTACACTTTTTTTAGTTGGCAAGGGCTAGAGAGAGAGAAAAACTTATGGCTGGGAACGGTAATGAGCGAATGCGCCACATCGTAATTTTCCAACTCCTGGGGGGCCAATGTTTGTATATCGCGACCTTTGTAAACCTTTCTCTCTCTCGGGGGAACGACGTGCCGCGCACACACACACACACACGCACACGCACGCACGCACACGCACACGCACGCACGCACGCGCGCGCGGGGGCCAAAATTTTTGAATTTACGGTTGGAAAAATGTTTTTCTATGACATGTTTTCGTTCGAGGCAAATTCGTAGGTAGATATTGTTAAATAAATATTAATATTGTAAATATATATGTACTTATTGTATTTAGGTTTTCGGTATCGAAAAGCGACTGTCATATTGTATTTGAAAAAAAATATTATGCTTTTGCCTGTGGATATCTAGAAAAACGACAATTTTGTTCCCTCTCTCTGTATATGCTATCAACGTTGGCACAATGACACAAATTCAACAAATACGTAGTCAACCGTATATTTTTTTTTTCCTGACAATTTCGTTATCTGACTAGGGCGGAAATGGGTTTTCCGGTGACAGAAAATATGTTGCTCTATTTCTATACAAATAACCAGAAATCACCACATGCATTTCGCAACTATGCTTGGCGGCAGAGAAAAAATACAGTTCCGGTTTAAATCCAATTTCAATGAGCATCTATTGAAGATAGATTCAAAACAGTATTCAACCGGCGAAATGAAAACACGAAGTAGCGTCCGCTCTCGTGGGAAATAAATAACCGGAACTGTATTTTTTCTCTGCCGCCAAGCATAGTTGCGAAATAATGTGGCTGAAATGTAGAAGAGAGAAAAAAAAGGAGAATGTTCTAGAGAATTTGGTTCTTGGATTTCTATTGGTCCACGTTGCGTTGGCTAACATATCATTTTTGACGTTATTAGAAAACCGTATAAAACTTAAAGCGCTGGTGTATAAAGTTCTGTTTTATTTTCAACAAAGCGCTGGTGTATAAAGTTCTGTTTTATTTTCAACGTTAGTGAAGAGCATTTCTGCAGAATTTCTAAAAGTAAGTAACTTTGTTTCTTAGCTCGCATGAGTTGGTTTTTTTTTGTGGAAGAAAATATACTCACAAAACATGCAAAAAGAGAGAGAATATAGAAGGTGTTTCATGTTTCTCTCTGCTTATATATATTTGAAGCATGCATTTTGGTAGCTGGAATATTTTTTTTCTTCCGTGTGCTGTTGTTGGTAGGTAGGAAATATGTGTGCGGGGCATATTTCAAAAAATAAATGTGTTAAATTGTTAGAGGAAGACAGGAAAAATAGAGGAGAGTTGCGTGTTTTTGATATCTAATGGAAGTACTGATTGATTGATTGAGTTGGTGTTTTTTTAAGTCTATTTTATGCACAGTAAAACTAATCGGGACTGGACCTACAGTTTCAAGAACCACTTATGCCCCCACCGGGTATCGAACCCCTGATTACAAGACAACGACGTTATCGCAGAGGCTAGTGGAAGTACTGATTGATTTGATGTTTTAAGTCTATTTTATGCACAGTAAAACTAATCGGGACTGGACCTACAGTTTCAAGAAGCACTTGTACGGGTATCGAACCCCTGATTACAAGACAACGACGTTATCGCAGAGGTTAGTGGAAGTACTGATTGATTTGATGTTTTAAGTCTATTTTATGCACAGTAAAACTAATCGGGACTGGACCTACAGTTTCAAGAACCACTTGTACGGGTATCGAACCCTTGAATACAAGGTTATCGCTACGTCATCGCAGAGGTTAGTGGAAGTACTGATTGATTTGATGTTTTAAGTCTATTTTATGCACAGTAAAACTAATCGGGACTGGACCTACAGTTTCAAGAACCACTTGTACGGGTATCGAACCCTTGATTACAAGGCTATCGCCGTGCTAACGCAGAGGCTAGTGGAAGTACTGATTGATTTGATGTTTTAAGTCTATTTTATGCACAGTAAAACTAATCGGGACTGGACCTACAGTTTCAAGAACCACGTGTACGGGTATCGAACCCTTGAATACAAGGCTATCGCCGTGCTAACGCAGAGGCTTGTGGAAGTACTGATTGATTTGATGTTTTAAGTCTATTTTATGCACAGTAAAACTAATCGGGACTGGACCTACAGTTTCAAGAACCACTTGTGCGGGTATCGAACTCTTGATTACAAGCCTACCGCTGTGCTAACGCAGAGGCTAGTGGAAGTACATAGTTATTCGAATCTTATTTATTTAAAATATTTAGTTTTTTTTTTTATGCACGCTTATTGATTTTAAACCTAAAATTAAATAAAATCTGGCAATTATATCCAATTATACTTATGGCTACAACGAGCATTGAGATTTTTTTTGCTACGTAAACAAAATAGCTGACATGCCAAATATGAACAGGCTATATAGATTTGAGAGAGAGATGGATAAAAAAAGTTAATTAAAATTTAATTTCATGATTGCAACACGGATTGATTTATGATTGATTTAGTTTATTTTATTTTACGTTTTGTACCTCTTGGCTAATTTGCGAGGATTGGGGATGAGTGATGAAATAGACATTCACAAACAACCAAGCCCGACCAGGATTCGAACCTGGGACTCTTGGCGTCGCAGCGCAATATGCTAACTACTCGGCCACAGGGTCGGGCAAGTGTTGGTATATACATAGATCAAAGTTACACGGTTCTAGGCCCCATAGGAGCCGAGAAAATCAATGTCTTGGAAAACGTCTTAAGACAAATATCTTAATCTTTAAGAAAGTCGACTTCCGGTATCTCAAGATGTTACTTCCGGTCTGTCAAGAAAATTTTCTTAAGACAAAAATCTTAAGACGTTTTCCAAGATATTGATTTTCTCGGCTCCTAATTGAGCTAGGATGATGATTTTAGGTTTGTTGGATAGGATTCGACGAGAATTATTCGACTAGAAAATAAAATCGATTCTACCCCCTCAAGTTTCGGAAATACAGACAATTTTTTTATTTTTTGAGAAACTTGATTTGCTGACTTAGTTTTTACCCTAATTCGAAAATTTTAATAGTATTCGATACAAAATTAGAAGTACTCTACAACTTATTGGAGGGGTGATGACTACTGCCTGCTGTTTTTGAGTTATTTTGGATTAAAATTTCAAGATGTAATTTCTAAGATGTTTTGTAATTCATAAACTATGGGTTGTAGGAAAACGATTCTTGCTCTATCTGCTATCGCTCGACGAATACTATAAACATAAATAATGCTTATGGTTTGATTTTTAAAATGGCGAGCGGAAAATAACTATGTTTTCTGAAATTATGATTTATACTTCATATGCCAAGAGGGCTGAGGGTTAGAAAAAAGATTGTTTGGTAGAATTATGCACACATAATATTTTTGTGTTTTCTATACTCAAGCTTAATTATTTTTTTCAATTATTTACAGGATTCATTAAGAAGCAAGAAGTAGCATAAATAGCACACTCCCACCAAACCCAACACTATTGTGAATTATTGCACAGTATTTATTTTGTGGCACTCCACTATATATATAATAACATACCCCACAAATATTTTCAACAAGATGAGCTCCATGAAAAGTTGTCCTGTGTGCAAGAGAACCATATCAAGCAAACGTTTTGCAAGACATCGTCGCACCTGCGTGCCAGGCAAGCATTTGGCTGCCACCGAACCATGTCCCAGGTGCGGTATACATATTACCATTAATAATTTGAAGAGACATATAACATCATGCAAAGTTGTCGTCGGAGCACCTGTTCCACAACCGTCGACCAGCTCGACCAAGAGGAAAGCGGAAGCCGACTCGCCACCATCCGCCAAACGCGTCAAGCCTGTGGCGAAAGCTAACCAGTCTGCTTTCGAGCGGTTGTTAGAGGATTTTGTCCTCACTTCGGAGGGCTCATGCGACGTGCGTAGCTTTTTGGAGAACGTGCGAGCCGAAATTATTTCCATCCTCGACGATGCACTGGCTACGCACTCCACCAAATTCTACGCATCGCTACGTTGCCAGTACAAGAAGCCGTCTGACGAAATTTACAGCTTCTGCCACAACACCAAGGCGAAGACGCTGCATCCGGCGGATGTCGACAACCTCGAGGCCATCTACAACCAGTTTGCCGAGGAGCTGGTGGCAAAACAGGAGGAACATCAAGCTAAAGGCTCGGGGGGTTCGCTGTGTGGCGAGCCTCACGAACTGTGCGTCAAACTTTGTAAGTTCATACCTCTCTCCGCCTCCAGCTACGTCCCCTTACCATCTTCCATCGTGAAAAAGAAGGCTGTCCTGAACATTCAGAACAGTGACGCCAAGTGCTTTCTCTGGTCGGTGCTTGCAGCGTTGCACCCAGTTGAGCGAAAAAACCAACCACACCGGGTTAACCACTACCTACCCTACGAGTCAGAGCTGGAAGATGCGATGGTTGGGATCGACTATCCCGTAGAGGTCCCGGACATTCGAAAGTTTGAGGCCCGTACACACAACCCTCGGTAGGCCATCAACGTTTATGGCCTCGCTGACAAAAATGCGGTGTACCCTATCCGGGTGAGCGACGTAGACGACGATGGTGCGCAGGAAATTCACCTTCTGCTCATCAAGGACGAGACCCATCACCATTACACCCTTATCCGTTCCCTCTCCCGGTTGGTGTCAAGTCAAAAAAGCAAGCAACGTGATAGCATAAAAGTTTGTCGAAGGTGCTTGTCAACTTTTGACAATCGAGAACAGCAGGATTATCAGCGCATCAGAGGCCCCAACATCGCTGCAGAGAAGCTTGCCAGCCACAAGATCTACTGCAATGCCAACGAGCCGGGTGTAGCAGTCTTGCCCAAACCTGGCACTGTGGAGCATTTCCGCATGCACGGTGCCATGGTAGAACATCCCGCTATCATCATCGCGGATTTCGAGGCCTTCCTCAAACCACTGTCCACTTGCGATCCCGATCCCGAAGTTTCCTCCACCACCCCTTACCAACTCCACGAGGCATCCAGTTTCGCATACGTTGCGGTGCGACGTGACCAGCATATCGCCCCCGAGCCCTACGTATACCGTGGTCCCGACGCAGCCAAACACTTCCTCGAGAGGATGGTTGTCGAGGCCAACGAGATAACAAAAGTACTGTTGACCCCCAAGTCTATGCTCCCACTGTCCCCCGACGATCAGCGTAGACACGACGAGGCCATCGCTTGCCCTGTCTGCGACAAGAAGTACACCGCCAACAACCGTAAAGTCCAACACCACGATCACTTTAACGGTAGGTATGTTGGTCCTTGGTGCAACGGATGCAACCTCAATGCCCCGGACCCGCGCTTCATCCCTGTGTTTTTTCACAATGGCTCGGGATACGACTTCCACCACCTCGTCAAGCATCTTGGGTACGACAACGAGAGAATCAGCGTCCTGGCGCAGAACGAGGAGCGTTACATCAGTGTGAGCAAGTGGGTGCGAATCTCAGGATCACACTCTATCGTCGAGCTTCGCTTCCTCGACTCCCTGAGGTTCCTCCCGGCCAGCCTCGATGCTCTCGCAGGGAAGCTTAGCGACAAGCAAATGCTTATTACCTCCGCGAACTTTCCGAACTTGGACGCCGGCCTCTTCAAGCGTAAGGGGGTCTATCCCTACGAATACATCACAGACCCTTCCAAGTTCGCAGAGACGTCGCTACCTCCTCGAGCAAACTTCTACAGCAAGCTGCGAGGCTCGGGCATCTCTGAGGATGACTATCACCACGCCCAGTCCATGTGGCGCGAGCTGGGCTGTCGAACTCTCGGGGACTACCACGACGCCTACCTCAGACTTGATGTGACGCTCCTCGCCGACGTGTTCCAGACGTTCCGTGCGACAGCGAAGACCATCTACAAGCTGGACCCTGCCTATTTTTACAGTCTTCCTGGACTGGCATGGTCGGCCATGTTTCTGGTGACGAAGATCGAGCTGGAGCTTCTTTCGGACGTGGACATGATGCTGTTTGTGGAACGTGCCGTGCGGGGTGGAATGGTCCAGGTGTCGCAGCGACACTCGCACGCCAACAATCACCACATGTCCACCGGTTACGACCCCTCACGACCGTCCAGCTACATCATGTACACGGACGTCAATAACCTCTACGGACACTCCATGATGCAGCCACTCCCCTTTAGAGGCTTTGAGTGGGCTGACCCTTCCAACTTCGACGTCGAAAGCTTCGACGATTCGGAACATGGGTTCTTCGCCGAGGTGGACCTTGAGTTCTCCGAGAAGCTGCAGGATTTGTTCTGCGATCTTCCCCCTGCACCCGAGTTTAAGTGTCCACCCGATTCCAACCAGAAGAAGCTCGTCATGGATTTCGAGTCCAAAGAGCGTTATGTCCTGCACTGCCAGAATCTCCGGTGGTTGATGAAGCAAGGGGTTACCGTCCACACAGTACATCGAGTTTTGATGTTCGAGCATTCTCCATGGTTGAAGCCATACATCGAGCTCAACACCGAACATCGCACAGTCGCCACTTCTGATTTTGATCGCGATTTCTTCAAGTTAATGAATAATGCGGTGTTTGGCAAAACTATGGAGAATGTACGGAATCACATGGACATAAAATTGGTAACGAGGGAAGCACAATGTCGCAGGCTCGTAGCAAACCCGTTATTCAAATCGAGGATGATTTATAACGAACAGCTTGCTCTGGTGCATATGAGGAAGAGCGAGGTGAAGCTCGACAAGCCAATTTATGTTGGCGCCTCAGTATTAGACCTGAGCAAGCTGCACATGTTCGAGACGTACTACGACATATTACGTCCACATTATAGCCACAACATCTCGCTTCTCTACACGGATACGGACAGCTTGGTGTACCACGTCCACTCAGCCGATGCATACGGGGATATAGTCAGGGCACCAGCTTTGGTCAACCTCTTCGACACCTCGGGCTATCCCCAGCCGAACCAGTACGGCATCCTGCCCCGAAACAAAAAAGTGCCTGGCAAACTCAAAGACGAGAAGGACGGTGATGTAATTCTCGAGTTTGCGGGTCTTCGCGCCAAGGCCTATGCCATCAAAGCCGAGGGCAGCGTTACCAAGAAGGCCAAGGGTGTCGGCAGACAGGTGGTTCGGGAGCATCTCGCATTCGAGGATTTTGTCGATTGCCTCAAGACCAGGTCGTCGGTTCTAAGAGTAGAACAGCGCATCCAGAGCGTCGACCATGTGTTGACCACAAACAAAGTTAGAAAAATTGCGCTGGATCCCAACGACGATAAGAGGTGCGTCCTCGAGTGTGGTATTCACACATTGCCGTGGGGGCACTATCGCTTAGCAGAAAGCAAAACCTGCAACATATGTCCATCTTCAACAGAAGATTCATAAAAACAAAACAAAACAAAACAAAAAAAAACACTTTGACTGTCATTACAAGAAACTTTGACCATATTCTTAAATAACCAGCATGCCAATGAATTTGTTCGGTTTCAAAAAACAGATTATTATGGAAACCATACCAGATCATAAAGTCTTACCTTCCGTGTTACCTAAACTCAACGGTCTGTTGATCATTCACCTCAACAGCATTTGGACGAAACTGAATGACGATGTGGGCAAGATGTTTTATGTTTTTAATAACAATTTACATTTCTACGAAATTCCGATCGACGGGAAACTTCAAATCACCGTGAATCCGGTGAACGCAGGCGAAATCAAAATTTCTACCGGCAAGAACATTTTTCGAATCAAGCACGACAAGATGCTTTCTAACATTACGTACGATGTTTCCGCAGGAGATTATCTTTACGTGGAACTCCTCGGAGATTACGACAAACTTATTCCTCTCTTCGTAGAATTACGAATCGTCTATCCTATTATAAATAATCGTTAACCAAAAATGCCTAACGACATTTTCGGCAACACCAAGCGTGTAGACCACGCAGAAGAGATTCTCATGTTGGACATTCGAGTTAAGAAGTTGAGGACCGATTTGATCGCTTTGCAGGAAACCTTAAACAAAAGTTTAGAGTCGGAAATCGCTACGCTCCAAACGCAATGTCTCGACCCCATTCTGAAAATCGATTCCGAACTGAAAACGCTGATAAAAAATTATGTCGACGTACCTTCTTACGACAACGTTCAAAATATACAGTTGAGCGTGGATTCGCTTCAAAATGATTTGGCCAAATTACAGCAATTTCAATCGAAAAATGAAGATTTGGAAAAATTAAAACTCGAAATCGAAGAACGAACTTCCGCAATAGAAAAGAATTTCTCCGAACTTCAAACCGTCGTGAGCGATATAGACGCAGAACGCTTACATGTCGTCGTTTCCAAATTACAAGAAGAATTCACCAGCATGTTGGAAGAAATTAAATCCAAGTTGCAGACTTTGGAAGATACAATGACGAACCTACCATCGTCGGACGAACTGCAGGTCATCGGTAAAAGCGTCGCGAACATAAAAATTCAATTGGAGGCCTATCAAGATTTCGAACATATTCAAACCACCATCGCTACGCTTCAGGCGTCCTTGGAATTGATCAACGAAGAAACTAAAAATATTCACGCTGAAGCGGGAGCGTTGACGAGCATTCAAGACACGTTGAGCATGGTTCAGCAGAAGATCGAATATTTAGAAAATTTGAACGTCGAAACGAATCTCGCTCATTTTCATCACGTACTCGACAACATACAGGGTGACTTGGAATTGTTACGGACGAGCGTGCCTTCGAGCGAAGATTTGGAAAAATTGAAAACGGCGGTGACGGCACTATCCGAATCGAGCGACATCAAAAGTTCATTGAGCGATCTCGAGAGTAAAGTGGCCAATCTCCCCACCTCCAAAGAATTGCACGCTTTGAAAAGAAACATATCTCGAATGCTGAAACGACTGGAAACGGAAACGGCGAACGTGGAAGAGATTCGAGACGAAATCAGTTCGCTGGTGTCGACGCTGCCCACTTCGCAGAGCGTCGCCGACCTTCACACGCAGTTTACAGAGATGCGAAGCATCGTGAACGATCTTACCGAGAAGAGCTCGAAATTGAATCAAGTCGAGAACCTTCAGAATATAGTCGTCAACATCAGAGATCAAGTCGGAGTGCTGGAATCAACGCAGGAATCGACGCTGACCTCTTTCGGTGCCAAGTTGCAAGAACTCAACGAAAACTACAAGCAGTTGAACGTGGAAGTGAAAATCAAACCGTCGTTTTCTGCCGTAACGGATACCATAGTCGAGCATTTGCTGCCCATCGAAAATAAACTCGGACAAATTCACAGTAATCTGCTCGGCGTCGACACTAAATTCGCTAAACTGCATTCTCTACAAGCCATCGAAATCAACAGCGTTCCTAATCAACAGAGAATCTCCACGTTCGTCGAAGGTAACAAACTGTACATGTTGCATCCTTATCATCCGTACTACAAGTTTCTCCTCGATGGCACGATTCAGATAAACGAATTTTCGTACTGGTCTCACGGTAGAAAAGCTAGCGTTCCCACCATGACTTTGATATCGAATCGTGGTGTCCAAAAAGCAGGAAACATTCCTCTGGCACGTTGGAACGAAACGCGCAACATATATGAAATACACGAAGACGAAGATCTCACCGTTTTCGACGTGAGTGCCGGCGATAAGCTGATCGTTCAAAACACGAGCGAAGTGCCACCCTCTTTGAATCCCATCACGCTTGTGCTTCTCTTGAAACGTAATCTCTAAAAAATGTCTAGGCAAGCCATCGTCGAAGAATTGCATAAACCTGCACGCCGCAACTACGAACGTTTGGCTGTGGTAACCAAGGGCATCGACGACCTCTGGCAAAGCGACCTCGTGGAGATGAGTAGCGGCAATTTGAAAAACGTGCATAAATTGAACAAGGGCAACAAGTACCTTCTCACCGTCATAGACACGTTTTCGAAATTCGCATGGGCTCTACCTTTGAAGGCGAAAACGGGGACGTGCGTCACGGAAGCATTCAAATTAATTTTTCGCGAAAGCGGTGGCAGACGACCACGGTTTCTGCAAACGGACAACGGTAAAGAATTTTACAACGCCGTATTCCAAAAGTTTATTCAAAAACACAAGATTCGACATTATTCGAGCTTCAGTCACATCAAAGCCAGCATCGTGGAAAGATTCAATCGAACCTTGAAAACACACATGTGGAAACGATTCACGCTTCGGGGAAATTACAAATGGGTCGACATCCTGCCGGAACTCGTCGACACCTATAATCACACGGCACACAGAACGATAGGCATGAAGCCAGCCGACGTTACCAAGTCCGACGAGCAGCGTTTAATTTCTACCGTTTACTGTCCAAAGTACACACCCACGACAAAAAAAGCTAAATACAAAATTGGAGACCGGGTGAGGATCAGCAAATTCAAACGCACCTTCGAGAAGGGATTCACAAAAAATTGGAGCACGGAACTTTTTACGGTGGTTCGAGTTCTACCCGGAAACCGACACACGTATATAATAAAAGATAGTAGCGGTGAGATTTTGAAAGGAAGATTTTACGAAGAGGAACTCTCTAAAACGAAACACCCCGACACGTACCTCATCGAGAAAGTATTGCGTAGGAAAGGTGACAAACTGTTTGTCAAATGGCTGGGACTTCCGGAAAAGAGTTGGATCGACGCGAACGAAGTGATCTTGTGAGTACGTGGAACGTGGTGAAGCGTCTACCGGATCCGGAAAGTCAAACGAAGAAAAAGAACGGTGAGTTGCTACCCGACAGCATCCGCTGTCTGATCGTAGGTCCTTCGGGGTGTGGGAAAACGACACTGCTCGTGGACAATTTTCTCCTCGCACCGAATTGGTTAGATTGGAAGAACAGGCACCTGTACGTGTTCTCGAAAAGTTTGGAGCAATCCAAATACCAGCAACTGATGAAACTGTACGATGGTCTGGACATTGCAACGTTCGCCTCGGAAATAAAACCTCTCGACGATTGTCGTGAAAATTCAGTCGTCGTGTTCGACGACGCCATCCTGGAAAATCAAAATGAAATTCGCAACTTTTTCACGCAAGGTCGTCACAAAGGAATGGATTGTTTTTACCTAGCTCAAACGTTTTCCAAAATTCCAAAACAGTTAGTGCGCGACAACGCTAATTTCATATGTTTGTTTCGTCAAGATCACACCAACCTCAAGCATGCGTACGATGACTACGTAGGCGGAGACATGAACTACAATCAATTTTCGGAACGCTGCTGCTCTACTTGCTGGAACGGTGACGATTTCGGATTCGCGACGATCGACATGACGAGGAAACCCAACGACGGAAAATACAGAAACAAAATCAACGACTTTCTAAACGTTCCAACGTTGTGAGAAACGACGTGTATAAATAACGTCATGACGAAACGAAAAATCGAAGACGAAAATCTCAAGCTTCGCGATTACCTCGCGAAACGCTTCAAAGGTTGGAAATCCGAGAATCGCGGATTCTACGAAGAGAAGAAACGTCAGGATCAACCTGTGATCGATGCCATCAGCGGTCTAGGTAAAGAAATTAAAAGTGTCACGGAACAAAATAAAAATTTGATTAATGAACTCGTACCGCTCGCAGCTAAAAGTTACGCCGTACCCACGCCCATTTCGAGCATTCCTTCGACGCCGTTCGAACTGAAGGATGCACCTGCACGACGTCGAGCCATAGGCAGCACGTCGTCGTCTTCGGATAAGATCGAGTTGGGGCCTTTGGCACGAGACTACCTGAGCACGGGGAAATTCGACAAGGATGAAGTGTTCGGATTGTATCCCAGCATGGAAACCAGCGAAGGCGGCGGTGTGGTGTGGAAGATTGGGAAATCGAAGGTGACCTTCCAAGGCAACGACATTAAAGTCAATTTAGGCGACAAGGATAGTTGGAACAGGTATCCGGGTACGGTGGGACTGTGGGAACTCGTTGCCAAAAAGCAGCCGAAAGATTACACCGACGAAGATTACCAGAGTTACAAGGAAATTCTGATCATGACGGATGCCTTGTACCAGAACAACGACGCCTCGCAGAATAGGGTGAAATCGAGCAGCGGCGAGAAGTACAGGAATCTCATCAAACCGATTTGGAACCAGGTCAAAACGGGCAGCGGCGTCAAACGCTACAACACGCTACCCAAAGAATTCGTTTGGGTGGACGACGTTAGGAAACTCGTGGACCGATTGTTGGTGATAGCCGGCGAAGAGAATGCAGGCAATCGTAATTTCTACAACGAGAAGGTTGGCATCGTGGACATGATCAGCACGAAACTTTCCAACTTCATCGTGAACGACGACAAGGGCATAGGTTACCTGATCAAAATCATCAACACGCTGCCTCCGAAATTCTGGAACGTGGCCGAAGGAAAAGGACTTGTGAACGACATCATCAACAAGTTACCTTTCGAGATGCATCTACCTGGCTATCAGTACTGCGGACCGGGTACCAAACTCGAGAAAAGATTGGAGAGAGGAGACAAGGGTGTGAATCCGTTGGACGCGGCATGTAAAGATCACGACATAGCCTACAACACCACGCAGACGGATCTGGACGCACGTCACGAAGCAGACAAAAAATTGGAACATGCAGCTTTCGAAAGGTTCGTGAGCAGAGACGCATCGTTGGGTGAACGGGTCGCCGCACTGGGTACCACCATCGCCATGAACACGAAACAAAAATTGGGGTGGGGTATATAAATAACATACTGTAAAAAAATAATAATAATAACAACATGTCTCGCATAACTGATTTGCCGCACGAACTACTATCTAAAATATTCAAAAAAGTAGTTAACGGAGATGTTAATAAACTTGTAATCATAGCAAGAACGACGCCGGAATTTCGCATCCCGTGTGAAATAGTTCTCAAGAACCGTCTTCGGGAGATCAGCGGCCTGAGGTGCGGTGATCTCAACATTCTGCTTTCGGCTGCAGGGGAGAAATTAAACGATAGGTCGGACGAACTGCACGAGGCAATGCAGGGAAGAAGACGGTACACAGTAGATTGGTACAAGTCTATGCAGGAGAGGGAAGATATCATTACGCTCATCATCGCGTTTTCCGAAGCACGGACTTTCTTCCTCTGTTAAAAATAATAATATATATACGTGTCAAAAAAAACTTGATATATAAATAAATAATCTTCGGTATATATAAATAACACACATCGTGAAAAAACAATTAAATTTCTCTCTAACACTTTGAAATTTTTTTTGATATGACGACTGAAAAAATAAGTGATCTCCAAGCATTAAAACAAATGCTAAATTTGTCAGTCGAGTATGTAAAAATTCAGGAATTGGAAGTCGACAAACCTTACACGATAACTTCCGGTTCAATTGTTTCTACCCAGTATGGTCCCAAGGTACGCCTGTTGCTCAACGCACAATACAGTCTATTTTTACCAGATCGATACGCTAACATGTTATCTGACGAGAAGCTATCTATTTTAATCGAGAACAAAACTCGAATTGTGTACAAGGGGACAAAGGAACTTCTTGGCAAGAAAACAAAGCACGTAATAGAATTTGTGTAACGACTGCGAGGCCTTGAAAATATATAAATAACATACCGTAAAAAACTACACAAGAAAAAATCTCAGAATATATATATAAATAACATACCGTGAAAATAACACATAGAGCATCAACATGAAGCCCAAGGGTGTCGTGTACCAGATACCATATTCGAATCTAAAAAATCTAGGTGCTCTCGATGGGTTACTCACCAAGAAACAACGCGAGAAGAAACGTTCTTGCTTGTCGAAAGGACATGGAATGAAATTGCTGCTCAGCACACCTCAATTGAAAAGATTGCAGCGTTCGCGGAAACAGCAAAAGATCGGAGGTTTCATATTCAGCATCCCGGCCATCCTGGCAGCATTGGGGGCCGTTGGAAGTTTGGCCGGCGGAAGTGCCGCCATCGCGAAAACCGTCATCGACTCGAAGAAGAACAAGGCGGAATTGGAAGAACAGAAACGTCACAACCTGGCCATGGAGAAGAAGGGGAAGGGCGTAATGAAAAAGTTTAAAAAAAGAAACAGAAGCACTCACCAACCGAGACATTGAATCTCTGATCGAACCGTTACAAATCAAACACTTCAGAGGAGTTTTCATGTCCGACTCGCTACCTTCAAGCGTTAAAAGAAAAGAATGCGGAGTAGTCAACTTGGACGGTCAAGAAAATCCAGGCACGCATTGGATATGTTACCACAAAAACGACAATGATAAAGCATTCGTTTTCGATTCTTTCGGAGGTGTTCCACCTACAAATTTAGTTCATTATCTGAAAACGAACAAAACCTCCATATACTACAACGACGAACGCATTCAAGATTTCGGAGACGTAAACTGCGGTCATCTCTGCCTCTCCGTGCTCACGTTTCTCTCTAAAATAAATAACCCTACGGTCGAAGATTTCCAGAAAGCATTGTGGAACCTCAAACAGCATCACTAGGATGGGCGTGTTCCATCTCACGAGTGAATCTTCAATCTTGAAACTCACGCTGCACGACGACATCGTCTATCCTAAATCCGTGACTCTGCGTGCATTCTACAGCATGTACCTCATACCCAATGTTACGCAGCACAACAACAAAATTAGCGTCGGAAGCGAACACATCGTCGTCACGCCAGGGCAATACAATCTTTCCACTTTGCAAGCTCAATTACCCAAAGGCACATACCTTTCTCAAAATTCGGTCACGCACAGAGTGGAAATCCTATCCGCGACGGAGACCGTGGACCTGGGCACCATGGGAGAACTTTTAGGTTTCGAGAACGACACCAAACTCGAAGCTGGCATCAAGCACACAGCAACCAACATTCCTAAATTCTTGGCCATAGAGACTCTGAACGTACACTGCAACGTGGCGGAAGGCATGATCACGAAATCTTCGGACGGATTGTTAGGAAGTCACAAGCAGACGGGAATCATAGCCACTTTCAAACCAAGTTCCGAATTCATGGAACCGATCATCTACACGCCCTCTTCGCCGATCTATTTTCCAGTATGTCGCAACCGCATAGACGACATAGAGTTGGTGGTGACGAACGAGAAAGGAGACGTGGTGGATTTCGCAGGTGCCACTACGACGGCCATCGTGGAGATCAACGTGTAATAAATAACCATACATGTAAAATGGAGCAAATCGAAAGTTACGAATTAAAATCTTTCCCTCCCAACCGTCGCACGTTCGCCAATCTGAACGAAGCGAACAGGGAGATCGAATACGACGTGGACGTAGGCGACGGGTTCGTTCATCCTCACAGAGCGGACCTCTACCTTCAATTCGACGTGGTGAAGAAAGAAAGCGGAGACGCGTTTCCCGCAGCAGCAAACTTGATACTCGTGGACAACTTCGTGCCTCACCTGTTCTCGCAGGTGGAGGTGAGGAAACACAACACCGTCATCGACAGAATAGATTATCCAGGCATCACGTCGACGGCAGTGGGAACGTTGAAATTATCCAAAACGGACGCAGCGTACTACCAGGCCGGGGGATTCGAAGCCGGGACCAAAATATCGACGAAAAGTCACACGGTGCTCTTTCCCATGCGTCTGCTGCCTGGTTTCTTCTCGGACTACAAGGAGATCATGTGGAAGGGAGGACTGCGCGTCACGTTTCGAAGAGCGGCCAACGACAACGACGCACTGATGCGATACGCTACTTTGGGTCCGGACGGCACCACGCCGATAGCCAACACTTTACCCGAAGCAGCCAAGTGCGTCATCCGGAGCATGGAATTGAGAATGCCGGTGGTGGAATACGAAACGAACTACGCCCTCAAGTACAAAGCGGAGATCTTGAAAAATCCGCAGGTGCCGATTTACTTTCACGGTTACCAGTGCGTGCAAAAGATGGCGTCGGGAAGTCACATGGAATTCGACGTGACGACGCAGTTCAACAACATACAGTTCGACATGCCAGATTTCGTCGTAGTGCTCTTTCAGACCGGGCGCGATAACAACCAGGAGAAAGATTCCAGCAAGTTCGACGACTGCAAGATCAAGAACGTTTATCTGAAGAATGGACGCAACGAAGTGTTCCCGCGCGAGAATTACAACCTCGACGTGGCCAAAAACGATTACCTCAAACTTTACGAAGCTTACACAGCTTACAAACGCGTGACCGAGGGAAGTGCGGACATGTACTACACCCCCAGCGAATTCAAAATCCACAGGCCGATGTTCGTCATCAACACATCTAAAAGAAAAAAGGTTGTGGTCAACGATCGAACCAACATCAAGGTCGTCTGCGAGTTCCACGATGCCTTGCCCGAGAATACCCTATGCAGTGTCATCCTGATTGCAGAGAAGTCCTTCGCCTACGACGTGAAAAACGAGAGAGTCACAGAGCAGTTTTAACAGGTTTTTAACATCTTTTTTTGCACAATAAGTAATTTTTTGTACTAGCACAATCAGTTACAATGGCACAATACGAATTTCACTAGTTCAGATCAGTTACAAATATCAATTTCATTAGTTATCAGTTACAATATCTTTTTGCACTATAGCACAAGAGACAATCAGAAAATTTGCACAAAAAAAAAAATTGTTGTTGTTTTTACACGTGAAAATTAACAATAAAATTTCTTTTTTTTGTCGTTTCAGATGCTGTCGAAACATCTGAAACACATACACGCACACACTAGAAAAAAAACATGCAACTTTATTTGTAACACATACACATACATTCTCCATCTTCATCAAGAAAATATTAATAATAAACATAATTATTTTTATCTATATCTCACAATAAAACTCTATATCCAAAAATATCACAACATCAAATAACACTAGAGTCGTTAGTACACGTTGCATGCATTACGGAGGTCCTCTGTAGGGTTTCATGGAAGTTTGGGGGAAAAAAAACACGTGAAACTCTACAGAGGTGCGGTAATCTATAACCGCAGCCATTAGAAAACCTTTACATTTTTGGTTGGGCGCCACGCACCCTCGCGAGGTTACAGGGGCCAGGCATCCTAAAAACAACAATTATTATTTTGTTTGTTTGCTTGCGTCACAATACATACGCGCGTGTGTGTGGCACATCGTTCCCCCGAGAGAGGTTTACAAAGGTCACGATATACGGAGTTGGAAAATTACGATATGGCGCATTCGCTTATTACTGTTGCCAGCCATAAATCTCTCTCTCTCTCTCTCTCTCTCTCTCTCTCTCTCTTCATCTTACACCAACGTTGGCATCTCTATTTTTTTTTTTTAGTTGTAAGTAAATTGCCAACACACTCTAGTTAATAATGCTACATATTATACGCACACACGCACACACATACTGCGTTGCCATCCACCCATCTCTCTCTCTTTTACAGCAGTGCCCGCTTTCCTTGTTTAGTATATGCAGGTTGGCAAAAATTGCTTTATGCGCTGTAAGGCAAGCCTCAAGCAACTTGCCACCTCCTTGCTTTAGGTTAGGTTAGACCCAAAAACAAAAATCTTGGTGATTTTTTTTCGAGTGAAGAGTTGGCAACGCTGATTTTTACTTGAGAGGGGGTCAACCGGGTTGATTGCACAAGCAAAATTGCCAGCTTCTTGCTTTAGGTTAGTTTAGACCCAAAAAACAAAAATGTTGGTGATTTTTTTTTCGAGTGAGGAGTTGGCAACGCTGATTTTTACTTGAGGGCGGTCAGCCGGGTTGATTGCACAAGCAAAGTTGCCAGCTCCTTGCTTTAGGTTAGGTTAGAGCAAAAAAAGCTGTGGGTAAGCCGTCGGTTGTTTAACTCTTCCCTTTCTCTTTTTTTTTTCTTGTAAAAAGCTATGGCAAAGTACCAGTGGGTTGGCAACCTTGCTTTATGCACTGTAAAACAAGCCTCAAGCAAAATTGCCAGCTCCTTGCTTTAGGTTAGGTTAGACCAAAAAAAAAACCTTGGTGATTTTTTCGAGTAAAAAGTTGGCAACACTGCGAGCCCCCTGAGCCCCACTTCCGGTTTGTGAACTCTCAAGCAAAATTGCCAGCTCCTTGCTGTTTTTGGTTAGGTTACACCAAAAAACCTTGGTGATTTTTTCGAATAAGCAGCTGGCAACACTGCGAGCCCCCTGAGCCCCAAAAGAGGTTGCAGAACCCGTCCACTTGGTCTACTGACAAATACGCCCGTGCATTGATTTTCGCCAGCTCAACAACAAAATGATAGTTCCAAGAAGTTCCGTCGAACCCATCCATGAGTCTTTGCAACGTTTCCAAGGATCCAGGTACTTTTCCAACTTGGATCTCGCGTCTGGCTACCTTCAGGTAAAAATACACCCTAGCCACAGAAAATACACCGCTTTTTCTTATCGAGGTCGCTTATATGAATTTACTCGGATGCCTTTTGGACTTTCGAATGCGGTCAGCACTTTTGTCTCAGTCATGCACAAATATTTTGGTCCAGAGAGTGAGGAGTATCTGATCGTGTGTCTGGATGATTTACTTGTTCACTCCAAGATGCTTCTAGAGCATTTACAGCATTTGAAATTGGTCACAGAACGATTGAGAGAATGTGGAATGACCATTAAATTAAGGAAATGTGAATTTGTCAAAAAAGAGATTCGCTTTTTAGGGCATATAGTATCAGGAGAGGAAGTAAAACCTGACCCCGCTGGTAATTAAGCCATTTTGAGATTTCCTCGTCCAACATGTAGGAAGGACCTCCGGAAGTTCTTAGGTCTTGCTAATTGGAGAAGGAAATTTTACCCTGGATTAGCACAGGACGTAGAGCCCTTAATTCACCTCCTAAGGAAGGATGTTAAGTGGTGCTGGGGTGAAGAGGAAGAACAGGCGTTCCAGAAAATTAAGATTACGTTAGTTACTACTGGTGCATTGTCTCAGCCAGACTTTAATTTAAGCTTTTGTCTACAGTGCGACGCCTCTGCTAAAGGGTTAGGCTGCATATTGTTCCAAGAACCAGAGGGTGGCGAGAAAATTGTAAATGTTATCCAATATGCAAGTCGAAAACTGAGGAACAATGAGAGACACTATTCCATCAATGAATTGGAGTGTCTGAGTATCATTATTGGTGTTAAGAAATTTTCAGTTCATCTAAAAGGGCAATCATTTAAGATATACTCAGACCACAAGGGACTCGTCTGGTTAAAAAACTCTCAGGATCTTAATAGCAGGTTAACTAGATGGGCTTTGAAACTACAGGCTTACCAATTCCATATTATTTACGTCAGAGGAAAGGATAATGAAATAGCTGACACTCTTTCCCGGTATTCTGTGTCCGATTCACCACAAGGAGAGATTCCGAAGACACTTTTAAAGGTGAACTATCTTTGGCAAGAATGGGAAGAGACTGAGGAACTGGAGAAGTGGATTGAAGCTCAGAGGGAGGACTTGTTTTGTCAAAGCATCTTGAAGATTTTGGAAGCTCCAGAAGAGACTGATACCATTACTCAAAGTATAACTAGGAAGAATTATTGTGTACATGGAAGTTTATTGTTCAGAAGAGTTCAGGGTGAATCCATTATTTGGAATCTTTTTGTGCCGGCAATATTTGTTTCCCAGATACTTAGGGAAAATCACGATAACCTAGGACACTTTGGCATTACAAAAACCAAAGCTAAATTAAAATATAGATATTTTTGGCCCAAACTATCCGGAGATGTTACTCGGTATGTTAAGGATTGTGAGATGTGTGCCAAGACAAAAATGGATAAGATAGGAATCCTGAGAGAGAAACTTCACATTTCACCCAAGGATTTTCATGAGATGCTGTCTATTGATATTATAGGTCAGCTACCAACTTCCCATAGGCTCTCCTACATTTTTACCGCCGTTGACAATGGCACAAAATTCGTTTCGGCCTATCCTCTGAGGAGAGCTACATCTCAGGAGATCGTGAACTTATTGGAGAAGACGTATTTTGCTGATTACCCTCGAGTAAAAGTCATCCTCTCAGACCGAGGTACCCAGTTCACTTCGACAACCTGGAGCGAGTATATGAAAAGGAAGGGCATTACTCATGTCTGCACTACAGCCTATCATCTCAGCAGTAATGTGGTAGAGAGAATTAACCAAGAAGTCGTCCGTCTTTTGCGGCTGTTTTGCTACAGAGAGCATACTCGTTGGGCCACCTTCATCAATGATGTGGTTTGGTTACTGAACAATTCGGTTTCCTCTGTTACGGGATATGGTCCTTCTGAACTTTTCTTTAATAGAGCCATCCCGGAGGAACCTCATGAAAGGTTTTATTGGCCTGTACCACAGGATGAGAAGACGACTTGGGCCTTTAAATTATATCAAGCTCAAGGGAGAGAAAAAGCCCAACAGAAGAGGAGAAGAGTGAAGAATCAAGGACAAGCCTTGATCTTGAAGGAAGGGGATCTGGTCCTAGTGAAGAACCGTAAGCTGAGCTCCAGTCGTCTCCAAACCATGTCCAAACTCTTCGAGGTGTACGTCGGTCCATACATCGCTACCCAGATGAGGGACAACTCCGCACTTCTCCTGCAGCCGTCTACAAAGGAGCCTGTAGATCGAGTTAACTACCAAAACCTAAAGAAGTTCACCTCTTCCAAGGAACGACGGAGAGAAATACTCGGAGAAAGCCAGATTTCTTGTGACTAGTGCGGAACGTCAAGAGTTGCCAGTGAATTGTTTATGAACATTAAGTGAAGTTTTGAAAATTTTCACAATTTTTCTGTGAAAGAGAAAATTGTTCAAATTTTCTCGTAGGAAGCGGGGCAATTGTAACGTGTAGCAGTGTCCACGTTACAAATATGTATATAAACTTAATATTTTTCTTTGTTTGGTACTTATAATTTTTATGTGTTAATGGTTAATTACCAAGGAATGTGGAACACACCTCGTATATAAACTATACATCCTGATGTTAAATATAAGTTCCAAGAGTTTGTTTCTTTCTGCCAGCAACCTGAGCTGGAAGTTTATTATCGGTGACAACAATGCGAGAAAGCTAACGCTATTGTGTAAGAGCCAGGCAGACTCAACTTTATGAAAACGTTGTCACAGGGAAAAGACGAAAGATTAGGCAGTCTTTCCCACGCTATATCTGTCGTGTCTCTTGGCGGACAATAATTTGACTAATATCATAATAATCCCTGATTGTTTTACTGAAAGACAGTGTAATCAGAATTTAGTTACGTTAAGGTAAAAGAAAGTTATGCCCGCGCAAGACAAAACCTGTATATAAATAATTTTTTGCTTAACATTTTGACGTTGTAAATTTTCTTTCTTTTTATTTGTTGTCTTTTCGCGTGGCCGTTGCAGGGAGAGAGGGGAGTTGGAAGAATCCATACTCCCTAATCAAATTAAATGCTGAGTGTAACAATTAAAATTATATTGCATATTTATTATTCACTAAAGGGTAAAAATAGTAATTTTTACATGTAACTAATTATGTTCCTCATTGATATTTAATTAATTTGTATTTTATTGTAATGTAAAATTGATGTTAAGATAAAAGTTGGTAAATCCTTCACGGGATCGAGAAATGCTATATAAGCAGCGAAGATTGGTGGCCCGTGGCCTTTGTATTCGAACTTCTTATAAATACAGAACTCGTATAACCGCCTTTTCTTTCAACGCTCGAACTTCTGCGTTTACTGCCACTTCGTTATTAGGAATTAGTTTATTCTGGAATTACCTTAGGACAATTACTTAGCTTTCCTGGTCAGAAGGCTTATGTTCTCTCTGTTCTATGCTCCTGGTCCGGAGATATAATTGAGAGGGTTGTGATTGTCTTAGGATATACCGGAATTCGGGATCGGCCGATAGACTGTTGGTAGTCAACGTTTGTGACCCTGGTCAGGGTACACCTTTTCTTTTTCTGTGGTCACGGATTAATTTTCGATTCTCTGGTCAGAGGCTGAAAAGAGAAAAGGAAGTTGGATATTTAACTGGATATCGACAGAACCTAGTGGGAAGAAGGATTGTCGATTGCTTGTTGAATCTTGGTCAAGGTCTATAAGTAGATTGAGAACCTTTGACCCAAAATTACGATGGACCTTACATCGAGGACTGAAGCAGCCGGATTAACCCGAACCTTGAGCCGAGGAGACTCAAGCCCCGAAGAGATACTGAGCGTGAAGCCGAGGCTCAATAGATCAAATCAAACCAAGTACGATCCAGGGCGGATCCTTACAAAGTGTTCTTATAGTAGTGATTATTCTAAACAAAGATCCTTTTAAAGGACGCCAAGTGTTCACTCAAATATTAATATATTTTGTCAAAATGTTAACAATTCGGCATTAACAATGCTTTAATTTGCAATTGATATTATAATGTTTAAAAATGTTATAAAAATAAATTTAACTATATCAATGTCTATATGTTCCGTTTTTTTACTTACAGGGGAAGGGGGAAACTACGTTCAAAACGTAAATACTCTCATGTAAAACGCTAGTAACAACAAAGAAGGAGGGGGAAAATGTTTTCAGCACTCGGAACTCAATATTTCACATGCAAGTACAACATGAGAAGCAGCAAATTGAACTTTCCTAAAGGATAAAAATCTGCTGCTACTAAAGGGGCTCTGGGTTCTATACTAACTCCGCGCTATTAATTCGAGGAGGCGTTTTTTTTTTTCACATATTGACTCACACGCTAGTTTTTCATGAAAATCCGCGCTTTTAGTAGGTCATTCTCAAGTAGTGACATGAATAGATATTGATGTTTTTTTAACATTAAAATTCAAGAAATAATTTCTAATGAATCATTTCTTCCTTTGTTGTTTATATTAGTGCAGATATATAATAATTATAATAATTGCAAAATTATAGTCATTATTTAAAAGGGAACCAATTATTGCACCAGTGTTACACACATATTTTATCATTTTCTAAACCTCAAAGTAATATGTTAATATTGCATCAATGCTTTTTCTTGTTCACATCAAATCAACTCCAAATTAGCCGCGATTGAAGTTTATGTGAGGCCCTACACATGGTTTTATATATTCTGATAGATAGTCTGGTCATTGTTAAGAGACTAAACAAAATGCAGGACTACATTTAGAATATAATCGTTATATTTGCACCTTTAATCACTGCCACAGGCACTGTAGGTGCAATGCGTATAAAGTGTGTTTACAACACGCTCCGAAACGTTTGCTGGAATCATTGCAATGGGTGTGATTTCGCGCAAACAATTGTGGGGGAAGTTGTTGGCTGAATATGATCCAATGGAAACAGCCGCTGAGGCTCTAATGGTGATCGAACGCCGGACCGCATCATTACATGTGATACCGTTACCACTACGCCATTGGGGACAATTGCGATAACAGACAACATTCACACCATTTCGCCATCTTTATTTGCAGTTGAAGTTAATTGTACAGCGAGCTTGGACCATATTGGGAGTACCGTATTCTCAACCAATTGCCCCCATGCACACGCCACTGTTGCTTGTGTATATAGCCTAAGTGTTCACCCATTTACAACCGAAACCGAAACTCGAGCTCTCAGCGACACAAATCCAGACGTTTTGGCGCCTGAAACAGACGTTCGTTGGATCCTGCATTTCTACAGTCGTGGCCTTTGTCCCACTGCTTTGGTTGCGATGAAGTATTTTGACAGGCGTCCGTATTTTGCTGCAGGATACATGCAAGGCTTAACAGAAGAATGTTAATGATATGCATATGATATAAAATGGTATTAATTATTATTCGGAAATTAATACATGATTTATCTTCTGCAGAGTGTAAGAATTTTTTCTTCCGATAAAATTAACAACAACGAAGTAATAAAAAATATATATATTACCAGAAATCAACAAAGTGAATAACAGCGATTGCTTTTATTTACCTTTTGATATATTACCAAAACAATTAAATACTGCCGATACTGTGTGTAAATGCAGTCAGTACCCCTTCCCCCAAAATGATATGTTTACTGTCTCTTTATATATCTCTGGCTCTAATTAATTATTTATTGCCACGTAATACAGATGAAACTGACATAGGAATTCGAACCCAGAATTTATTGTTCTAGGATAATGAGTCGACCGACATTTAACAATCGTGACTTCTTTTAACTTTTCCAGGCAGTCATAACCGAGATATATAAAACAACGTTTCGATTATAATTCTGTTGGTTAAAGTTGGATAATTTTTCGTAAGTAACGAAAACGCTTTGCTCGTTTCCGAATAGCACCTTTCAGTAAAAAAAAAATTATAGATTGATCGAGTTAGTGTTTTAAGTCCCCTTTACATACAGCATGGACAGGACTAGACCTACAGTTTAAACTGGAATCCTAACCACGTTATGCCTCAACTGGTTATCGAATCCGGGACCCTTTGATTACAAGGCGGCGACGTTACAACTACGCCAACAAGGAGTCCCAGTAAGCAATATATACATACACACACACACACACACACACACACACACACACACACACACACACATATATATATATATATATATAATGTTGTATATGTAGATTATATTACATTATAATATTGCTACATATATAGTGCATTGGTATATAAAACTACTACGAAGTGTATATAATATATATGTGAATACTGGAGGTCAAATAAACATTAGAGTTCAAGAATTTTCAGGAAGCAAATCAATTTATGAAAGTACTACTATTAATATATTACTTTACAGTTTTCTTAATGTATTTTACTTTCTGCTTGTCTCAATGACAACTTCTTCTTTTTTATCGAAACTACTGTGGAAGTACTAAGCTGATTTCTTGACATCTGATAAATTATTTTGTGCAGGATTTTTCCTATTTAGCTATTCTGGAGAATCCTCCTGTGGATTGCATTATTGTCTGTCAAGATATTTGATATTAAGTTTCCGGAAAGACAAAACTACTTCGTTTATTTTCAACACAGCTACAAATGCAACCATCATGAGGATTCTTCCAAACCTACAGGTGAAAGGGCCTCGCCGATGGTGTAGTGGTAAGGTCGTCGCCTTGTAATCAAGGGGTCCCGGGTTCGATATCCGGTGGAGATAATAGCACAGTGGTTCGGATCCCACTTTAAACTTTAGGTCCAGTCCTGATTAGCCTTTCTGTGCATAAAGTGAAGACAACAAATCAAACAAACAGACCAACAGATGAAATCTTACACATATTCATTTTTCAGAATTTACGAAATCTGCTTAGCACTTTCAGAGGAGAGATGTTTTTGAAAATTCCTCTCTGCTGAGACATGCAAAAATCAGTACAACGATTGATTCTTTCAAGCAAGCAATAACAATTTTACTTTCACGAGTCATCATGTAAGTAAACTCCTACATTTTCTTCGTCCTCTTGCATCTGCCCCGCCTCCCTCCCCCAAAGCCCTCCTGCCTCCTCACTCAAGTTATTCCTTGCTCGAGGGCACCGAGGTCATTGGACCGTTCTGGTACTTGGCACCCTGGATAGAAGCAAAATCTAGCAGAATGAACAAAATGAATCGGAAACAAAGATTTACCGGGGAAGGGAAAATTTAATCATATTTGCGTATTGCCTTTCAGAAACTGTGCTCTCAAACAGCAGGGGTACAACCCAGGGATAAGTCTTCTCTACCATTTGATTGTCATTTCCTTCCCTTTATCTTCTCCATCTTTCCCTTGTTCCCTTAAAGCAAGAAAGACCGCTCCTTGCAATTTGTCAGGTTCGACAGGTGACGACTGTCCTCTCGCAGGAATATTTTATGACAGGCAGTTCAGAGAGTATTTGGGATGCAGTGCCGCCTTTGGTTGTCCGCAACCTTCGCGACAACATTTGTTGAACAAGCTTGTTGCATTGTCTCCATTCAAGCTTTGTGCTGGTCTTAGGACCGCCTTGTGCCTTGTCAAGACGTTGCTTTCCTGAAGATAGAAGATCGCGTTTTATTCGTATTTCTGGGCCTCCTCGATGGCGCAGTGGTAGCGTCGTTGCCTCGTAATTAAGGGGTCCCGGGTTCGATACCCGGTGGATGCACATAGTGGTTCGGACCCCACTTTAAACTGTAGGTCCAGTCCCCATTAGCCTTACTGTGCATAAAGTGGACTTAAAACAATAACTCAATAGTAGTATAAAAGTATATACTATAAACTCGAGAAAGTATGAACCCCCCTCAGGCAGATTTGGCTACACTTAAAACAGGCTCAACATGCCCATATGAGCTTTTTGCTCAAGTGTGGAACCCTGCCTAATCCAAGATTTTTGTGAAAATGCCCTCGGGAATTTCCTGTGAAAGTATGACCCCCCTCAGATTGATTTGCCTACACTTATAAAAGGCACTTCTGTGAGATTGTTGTCCATAAGCTTGTTAAAAATATGCCCCTCTTGATATTTTTTTTGGATACACTTAAAACTAAGCCAAGATACACCCACCCACATACACCCACACCCACCCCCACACACACACACACATATTTACTTCCGGTTTAAGTTTAATTATACACCAGGCTCAACTTGTGCAATATGCAAAAATCTTCTAGAATTGTTTTTGTGACTCCCTCATTTCTTACATCATAAACATATGATTTTTCACCTATGAGAATAACACTACATATGGTGTCATCAGGGAGTGTATCGTGGAATTCACAGATAATTTTAATGTTTGTCCTGTCATTAACCACAACTTGTTTCCTTTTTGAAGTGTTGATGACAAACATGGGTCTCTGTGCTTTGAATTCATCTGGTGTGTAATACATGACAGTATTGCCAGTAGTGACCCTTTTGTATGCTGTAAATGCTTCATATAATTTAAGGAAATCATCCTTGGACATGTCTAAATTATAATTTTCTCTAGGAAATACCTCATTTCTGCCATTTTTAAGATATATGTTCTTGATGTTGCAGTTATCAAATCTACTTGAATTTTTTTCCTGATTATTGTGTCTTCCAGTCTGAAACAGTACCACCACAAAATCCGGCATGTCATATTGTATACTGGAGAATTAATTTGTAGCATCAAACTCATAATAAGTACCAGTGGCAGGCTTCTGTACACATTGATATGTATAAAATTGTAAAGGAATCTGTAGATTTTTTAGGATATCCGCTTTGTATTTAAGAGCATAACTGGCTTCATATTCAACAACCGGGATTCTTAGCTCCATAGTCTGAATAATGCATTTGCCTTCATCAGGTAGGGTATTGGGCAGAGCTTCCCCTGTAGAATTTAATGTATTGTACCTCATCAAAGCATTATTATCATTGGCAGCTCTTCTAAATGTGATTCTTAAACCACCCTTCCACATAATATATCTTTGTAATCTGAGAAGAATCCCGGCAACAGGCGCATAGGGAACAGCACTGTGTGGCTCTTAGATAATATCTTATCACCAGCCTCAAATCCACCTATTTTGTAGCAAGAAGCCTCGGTTTTGGATAATTTTAGTGTGGCCAAAGCTGTGGAGGTAATGCCGGGATAATCTACTCTGTTTATAACAACACCATGTTTTCTGATCTCAATTTCAGAGAACAGATGAGGCACAAAATTATCTACCAATCTTATATTTGAATTTGCCGGATAATCTGTACCATCGAGCTTTACAACATCAAATTTGATGTATAGATCTGCTCTGTGGGGGTGTATAAAGCCATCCCCTACATCAAGATCAACCTCAATTTCTGTGTTGGGTTGATTTAAATTTGCAAATGTCCTCCTGTTTGGGGGGAATGATTGTAGCTCATAACTCTCAATATTTTCCATTTTTTTGTATGTATTTTTATTTAAATATTAATCTCTATGATAGCAGTTGTTGTGGCTCCAGCAAAATCAACTAATTCTTATTTTTCATTAGTGACCATCAATTCAATGTTATCTATTCTATTATGGCACACAGGAAAATATAATGTTGGGGATGGAGTGTAGATGATGGGCTCCATAAATTCAGAATTAGGTTTAAATGTTGCAATGATGCCAGTTTGTTTGTGAGTGCCTATGCCATTTGATTTGGTAATCATACCCTCAGCCACATTACAGTGAATATTTAGAGTCTCTATGGCTAAGAATTTAGGTATATTAATAGCAGTGTGTTTGATGGCCGGTTCAAGTTTTGTGTTGTTCTCAAAGCCTAACAGCTCTCCTATAGTACCCAGATTCACTGTTTCTGTAGCAGATACAATCTCTACTCTGTGAGTGACAGAATTTTGAGTTAATACTATACCTCTGGGTAATTGAGCATTTAGAGTGGACAGATTATACTGCCCTGGAGTGATGACAATTTTTTGATCACCAACTGCAATTTTGTTGTTGTGGTGTGTAATATTAGGGATCAAGTACATGCCATAAAATGCTCTGAGAGCTATTGTTTTGGGATACACTATATCATCATGTAATTTGAGTTTCAATATTGAATTTTGGCTGGTGAGATGGAATACCCCCATGATGTTTCAGATACCACAAGGGTTTTTGAAAATTTTCAATTGATGGTTTATTTATTTGAGACATATATCTAAGAACAGATAAACACAAATGTCCACAATTAACATCTTTGAAGTTTTGAACACGGGCATTGTTGTAATAAAGATTAGCTGATTTTAGATATTTTACTAAATTTTCAGGTGGAACACCTCCAAATGAATCAAACACAAATGCCTCATTTTTTAAATATTTAAGATAACAGATCCAGTGAGTGCCCTGATTTTTGTACTTATCCAAATTAACTATGCCACACTCTTTGTTGAGTGGTTGTTCTGGTAAAGAATCAGACATGTACACACCTCTAAAATTTTTGATGCCCAGTGGCTTGATTAAAGCTTCAATATCTTGGTTTGTAAGCGGATCTTGTTTTTTTAAAACTTATTTATGGCTCTCTTAACACCTTTGCCTTGTTTCTCCATGGCCAGGTTATGGCGCTTCAATTCATCTAATTCTGCCCTATTTTTTTGGCATCTATTACTGTTTTTGCTATGGCAGCTGATCCCCCAGCCAAGCTCCCAACAGCCCCAAGTGCTGCTAAGATGGCCGGGATAGTAAATATAAATCCACCCACATGTGATTTTTTCCTGGATTGCTGTAATTTTTTTAATTGGGGGGTACTAAGCAACAATTTCATACCATGGCCCTTTGCAAGACAAGAATTTTTTTTCTTGCGCTGCTTTTTGGTTAAAAGGCTATCAATAGTTTTAAGAGATTTAAGACCTGCATAAGGTATTTGATACATAACACCCTTGGCCTTCATTCACAGCCCCCACCCCAGTTTTTGTTTGGTGTTCATAGCTATGGTGGTCCCCAATGCTGCTATTCTCTCACTTAAAGAAGCATCTTTGCTTACAAATCTACCAAATGCAGCCTCTTCTAATTTCTTGTCTGCAACATGTCTTTTGTCAAGATCAGAATGTGTGTTGTATGCTATGTCATGGTCTCTACAAGCAGCATCTAGAGGATTAACACCAGGATCACCTCTGTTTAATCTATGGTCCAATTTTGTACCGGGACCACAATACTGATAGCCTGGAATATGTAGTTCAAATGGCAGCTTGTTTATAATGTCATTAACCAACACCCGACCCTCAGAAATATTCCAAAATTTAGGTGGTAGAGTATTAATAATTTTTATAAGATATCCAACCCCTTAGTGTCATTCACTATAAAATTAGACAATTTTGTGCTTATCATGTCCATAATTCCAACCTTTTCATTGTAAAAATTGTGGTTGCCAGCATTTTTCTCCCCAGCTATCACCAATAACCTATCTACAAGTTTCCTGACATCATCAACCCACACAAATTCTTTAGGCAGGGTGTTGTATTGTTTGATTCCACTGCCAGTCTTGATCTGTGACCATATGGGTTTGATTAAATTGTTGTATATTGCTCCACTGCTAGACTTGACTCTTTTTTGTGTGGGATCATTGTTCTGGTATAGAGCATCTGATTTTATTAATATTTCTTTGTAGTGCTCATAATCTTGATCTGTATAGCTGCCAGGCCTTTTCCTAGTCATCAGTTCCCACAACCCAGGTGTGCCGGGATATTTAACAAAACCACCTTTTTCTCCAAGATGAGATTCTGAATATACAATGAGATCATCTCCCATAAATGTTACTCTGAAATTGCCAATTCTATGTATGATGCTACCATCACGCTCTGTGTCAGCATATAAGCCAAAGACCTCATCTTTGTTGTCTTTAGGTGTGCTTAAATATTTTTGAGCAAGAAGACCCAATTCAATAGGATCCAGAGTAGCTTCAATTCTTCGAGGAGCAACAGGACTAGGTGTATGAATACTAGAAAGTGGGGTGATTGGATAATCTAATAAGTTCCTAGCAGCTACAGGTACAAGCTCTGTGATCAAATTTTGATTTTGCTCTGTAACACTTTTGATATTTTTACTTAATTCACTAATAGCATCAATGATAGGCTGTTCTGTTTGTTTGTGTTGTTCATAAATTCCTCGGTTCTGTGATTTCCATCCCTTAAATCTTTTTACAAGATAATCTCTTAATTTAAGATCATCAATGATTGGCCTTTTCATGGTTATTTATATATGTTTCAATGTCTAGAAAATTGTTGATTTTATTTCTGTATTTGCCACTATTGGGTTTTCTTGTCATATCAATTGTGACAAACCCATAACTGTCCTGGTTCCAGCACCTACTGCAAAACTTGGAAAAATCATTGTAGCTCAAGTCCCCACCTACATATTCATCCTGTATGTGTTTGAGGTTGGTATGATCTTGATGAAACACACATATAAAATTGCTGTTGTCTCGGATCAGCTGCTTCGGAATTTTAGAAAAAGTCTGTGCCAGGTAGAAACAATCAATGTTTTTGTGTCGCCCTGTGTAAAGAAATTTCTAACCTTGTTTTGATTATCCAGTATAATGTCATCAAACACAACAACAGAATTATCGAGACATTCATGGAGTGGCTTAACATCTGGTTCAAAAGTGGCTATATCCAATCCATCATATAGCATCATCAGCTGCTGATATTTTAATTGTTCCAAACTCTTAGAGAAGACATACAAGTGCCTGTTTTTCCAGTCTAACCAGTTGGGTGCCAATAAAAAATTATCAATCATTAGTGTAGTTTTACCACAAGCTGATGGCCCAACAATAAGACATCTAATATTTTCAGGCAGCAACTTGCCATTTCTCTTAATCTGCTGTTCAGGTTCTGGCAGCCTTTTTATAACATCCCAGGTGCTCATATTATCACTTTGTCTGCATCGATCCAGCTGTGTTCTGGAAGTCCTAGCCATTTGACAAATAACTTGTTGCCTTTTCTGCGGATGATATGTGTCAGGCTGTTTAGTTTTGTTGAGTTCTTCTTCATAGAACCGGCCTTTGAGAATTTCTCCTCGGTGGTCTTTTATTATATAAGTGTTAAGGGTCCCAGGTTTAACTTGAACCACTGTAAATAATTCAGTGCTCCAGTTTCTTGTAAAGCCTCTTTTGAATAAGTGCTTATATTTGCTGATTCTTACTTGATCACCCACCTTGTATTTGGCTTTTCTTGTTGTTGGCTGGTATCTAGGATAATAAACAGTCCGGATCAATTTTTGCTCATCAAATAAAGTTACTTCAGAGGGTTTCATGTTGGTTGTGGAATGGACCGAGTTGTTATATTTATGTAGAAGTTCTGGAAGAATATTAAGCCATTTATAATTACCTTGAAGTGTAAATTGTTTATACATAAGATTTTTTAGGGTTTTGTTGAATCTCTCTACAATTGAGGCCTTGAGATCACTGTAACTCGAATAATGTTGTATTGACTGGCTTTTAATAAATTGTTGGAACACAGAATTATAAAATTCTTTGCCATTATCTGTTTGCAAATAGCGCGGTGATCTTCCACTCTGATTGATGATTGTCCTGAAGGCTTCTGTAACACATTTTTCAGTCTTGGATTTGAGTGGCACAGCCCAGGCAAATTTTGAAAATGTATCTATGACAGTGAGTAGATACTTGTAGCCCTTGTTGATTTTGTCTAAGTTTTTCAGCTGTCCACTTGCCATCTCAATCAAGTCGCACTGCCATAAATCATCTATGCCTTTTGTGACTACTGGCAGTCTCTTATAATTATGTCTGGCTTGTCTGTGTAATTCATCAACAATAATTTGTCTAGACATAATATGTAAACAGGAATATTGCAACTATGGGGTGTTCAGCAGCTGATACTACAGGATTTTCTAAATATAATTTGTCTCCTATTTGTATATGAAATTCCAGAGAGACATCATCTTCAGCATAAGATGTTTCTAATGTATTGGGATCTGTAAAATCCTCTAACTCTACACTGGTGATTTTTGGTTTGTTGTCAGCATTTGTTATTGATAAGGTGGGGTAGTGGTGTGCCTGTGCTTGAAGCCAATATTTGATCTTGATTGGTCTCAGTGTGACCCAACAAAAAATTGGTAATAAAATTGTACAGGGGACAGCATATATATTTTGCCACCTGGTGTAAATGGTGAATCATATTCTTTGTTGGGGATGCTGTACAATTCAAGAATTACTGTATGTTTTGGATTCTCGATTATGCCTGTTATTTCTTTTTCTGCTGTAAGCAATCTGCTTGTTACAGATTCAAGGTGCTCATTAATAGTCCTAACAACATCATCATGGCCTGGCTTGATCCTTATGTCCACAGCAAGTTTCTTGTATTGTTGCACAATTTCTTGTAGCTGGGTGGCAAAAACAGACAGAGCATTTGCTTGATTGGATTCCAAGGTCCCTAGCTGTTGCTTGATATTAGCTACAATTTGTTGCAAATTTTCAACAACTGCCAATTTTGAATTTTGAGCAGTAAGATCATGGACCTGTCTTCTAATATCCTCAAACAGGGCATGCAGTTCATTAATATGTTGATTGGTTGGTAGAGTGGCCACTGTCTGAGTAAGTTGTTTGTTCTCTGTCTGGATATTTTTGATATCTTCTGATTTCAATATGCGATTCACTGCTCTCTTAATATTTTTAAGTTCCTGTGATGTAGGCAGATTTGATACAGTATTTTGCAAAGATTCAAGTGCCAATTTCACATTATTTAATTCAGAAGCATCAGCCACATTTTGCATAGCATTTTGGAGCAGGGCTATATCTGCCTGAGTGGGTGTTGATTGTTGTAAAATTTCAAGTTTTGTTTGGATATCATCGATCAAGTGATGAAAATGAGATAGTTCAGATTCGGTGTTGAGGTTTTCAAGCTTTGTGATCTGTTGCTGGACACTGACAAGTGTGTCTACAATACCAGGCAGGCGGGATTCTAGAGATTCTTGTACATTTGTCAAATCACTTTGCACTGCTGCTATTGTGACTTCAAGATGGGTTATGGTACTTTGAATTTTTCCAAAATCTTCATATGTTTCAAGTTGCATCTTAATATTGGCAACACTCCGAGTTATTGCACTCAAGGCATCAGAAGATGGCAAGTTGTTCATAAAATTTTCAAGTGTCTCAATTTTTTCTTTAACCTCGGCTATGGCATTGTTCAAGAGGTCCAGATTAGGTATCTGGAGTGATTGAATCTGTTCCTTTAGAGTGGAAATCACTAGATCAAAATCTTCTTGTGATTTTATGCTTTTGACAATTGTTTGGAGCTGTGTCTGGACATTATTTATCTGCTCTTCCAATTGCTGTTTCAATTGCTCAGAGTTGGTGGCCTGGGTCTTAAATTTGGCTTGAAGAGCTGCTACAGCCTCTTCTAAACTTTGAAAATTATCTAATGTGGCCAAATCAGTATATTTCTGAAGCAATAATTTGAGTTCTGAGTCAATTTTAAGAAGAGGGTCCATGCATTGTGATTGTAAATTTGTAATTTCTAGTTGAAGACTGGCATTGAGTGTGGTTTGTAAAGCTTGTAAATCACTTCTTAATTTCTTGACTCTGACATCAAGCATCAGAATCTCATCACTGTGATCTTCATGTCTTGTATGGCCAAATATATCATTAGGCATTTTTGTTTTAGTGGTTATTTATTATTGAATATCTGATTCTTAATTCTATAAAAAAAGGTATAAGCTTGTCATAGGATCCAGGGACCTCAATATATAAGCAGTCACCAGCAGAAACAGTATATACAGTGCCAGAAACCATGTTTGAGTGCTTAATTCTATAAATATTTCTCCCTACTGAAATCTTGACATTACCCTCAGGGGTTGTAATAAATTGTAATTGACCACCTACAGGTAATTGGTAATGATTTAAATTATTGTTAAATATGTACAATGTTTTACCTGTTTCATCATCAACATCTGTAAATATGCTGTTCAGATGAATAATTAACAAAGCACTTAGTTTAGATATCATATCAGAAGAGGGTTGTGGTGTTGGCAGGTCCATAATAGCCTGTTTTTTGAACCCAAATAAGTTCATAGGCATGTTTATTTATTTCAAATCATGCTCTGTAATTGGGCATTGATTACCACTTTTCAAATCACAATAACCCCATGGTAGAGTATGTATGCCACATGATAAAATGCATCTCTTATCATCATGTGGGTCCAGAGCCACTTTTCTTACAATATTGCTAGTCAACAAGTGATCCACACTCTGAATTCTGGATTCTGATGTTCTGATTGTGCTACATGATTTGAAGCAATTTTTGTAATTTTCAAATTCAAGCTCTTTGTCAACAGTCACTTTGCCAATGCCCTTGGCTTTTTTTGCAACAGCGCCACTACATGTTTCAAAACTGTACATCTTGGCCCTTAACCCAGCAAATGCCACAATAACATCACCAAGTGTCTCATCTTTTAACTTGCCAGGCACCTTTTTGTTGTGGGGCTGAATTTTTGAATGTTCACTGGTATCAAAATATCCAAGCAATGCAGGCTGGGACATATCTTGATAAACATCTTCTGTTTGAATATCAAGAACAAAACTATCTGTGTCCATGTACATCAGTTTTACACGATCCTTATAAAAAGGCTTCAACACATTATAAAACAATTTTAACATGTGTAATTTGGCCAATTCCAATATCACAGCCCCTACATAAATAGGCTTATCAAACTTAATCTTTGTTTTTTTCATGTTGAAAAGTGCCATATTTTCATCATAAATTCTTCTGTAATTGAAGTTGGGCTTTGCAATCAATTTTTTGCTCCGGCTGGGGTCAGTAATTATTTTAACATCAATATGTTTTCTGACATTTTCAATTGTTTTGCCATACACTGAAATGACCATCAATTTAAACAAGGTCTTATCAAATTGGCTCATTGCAGATGTTCGAAGCTCTGTGTTTGTATCAATATATGGTTTCAACCATCTTGAGTGCCTGAACCTTAAGACTTTTCCAACTTTGGTCACTTGAACACCATGATTCATCAGGAACTGGAGGTTTTTGTAATATATGACATAACCCTGTTTTGGCTCTAGAGTCATCATCATTTTCTTTTGTTTAGAGCCAGGTGAGCACTCAACCTCAGGAATTGGGGGCAGATCAGAAAATGTGTTGTGTAAATCATCAGGAATTGTCAGATCAACCTCTAAGAACAGGTCATAGTTACTGTCATCAAAATCCTTAAGATCTTCAATATTGAAATCTTCAACCCACTCAAGCCCTGCATATGGCAGTTTTTTCATCATAACATAACCATACAGGCTGTTTGCATCCACATAAAGTATATAATTTGATGGCAGTGCTGGGTCATAATCGGGAATATATTTGTTATTTGCTCTGGCATATCTCTGAGAACATTGCACCATGCCTCCTCTTATACATTGTTCCATAAACAGATACATATCTTGATCCTGGATCAGATCCAATTGCATTTTAGTGTTTAAAAACATTGCAGACCATGCTAGGCCCGGAGCACTGTAAACATACATTGGATCCAGCTTATAATTTTGCATGGAAGATTTTCTAAATGCCTGCAGTATATCAGCTAAGAGGGTCACATCAAGTTTTAAATATGCCTTGTGATAATCACCAAATGTCTGGAATTTTAAATTGTTCCACATCAACTGGGCATGGTGATAATCTTCATCAGTGATTCCAGATCCTCTGATTTTGCTGTAAAACTCTTGTTGTGGTGGCAGAGAACACTCATCAAATTTAGAAAAATCTGTAACATAATCATATGGATATACACCCTTCCGCCTAATTAATTTCAGGTCCTGATTTGGAAACAAAGCACATGTGATTTTGAATTGATCATCAGATAATTGAGTGGCCAGTTTAGCCAGGCTAGCAGACAGAATTCTGTATGAATCAAGAAATCTTAAGTGAATAGGAACACCATTAACTTTAATTATTTTGCTAATGGCAATATATTTCTCATTATTTTCAGCTAAAATATTTAAATTCTGCTTGTTAAACCCCTCGTACCTGATCAAATGATGAAAATCATAATTGGATGCACCATGGCAAAATATATGAGGCTGCGGTGGCTCAGTCGGTAACGCGTCTGACTACCATGCTCAAGGTCCCGGGTTCGATCCCCGGCCGGTTCAAATCCGGGAACTTTTCTAACGGTGAAAGCGGCCCTGGCGCCCACCCAGCGTCGAATAACATGGGTACCTGGGGGAAACCCTGGGGGGTAAAGGCGGTCAGGGGCGTGATGCTGATCACATCACCCCCACTCACGACCGGATCAAGAAAGTGTGGGGCGTTACCCCTACACCCCCTATACGCCTTCATGGCGTGGTGCTATGCACAGGGGAACACTTTACCTTTTTTACCTTTACATGGCAAAATATAGGGACAAATTTTGGTCTCTGGATCTTAATATTACAGCTATTACTCAAGGCCATTAAGAATTTACCATCTGTATGAGAATGGTGTTTCACCTTGATATTTGTATCTGAAAATTCGGAATCACATACCGGGCATTTTTCTGCATTGTTGAAATCTTCAATCTGTTTCTCTGTTAAAGGCAACATGGGTTTTGATTTTAATAAGATATTAGATGCTATGTCATGGCACTCATTTTCTATTCTATGTGCAAATTCTTTGATGGCATCTGCTCCCATGTATAAATATTCTTTACTAACAACACCATCCTGTACAATCACATAATAAAAACTAGAAGGTTCATGTAACTGGTATGATGTACTTGAAGATTCCTCAGGATCTGGGCTGCAGAATGCAAGGGGTTTGAGGTTTGATTCAAAATCACAGACTATATATGCTGGGTGTTCCAACAAGGCTTCAATTTTTTTGAATTTGGCATTTTCACTTGGATTAGGCATAAGCATATGAACAGGTTTACGATTGCCACAGTATTTCAGATGCTCAATTAACTTGTTTTTAGCAATTTCTGTATTCACTTCCCGAACCCCATTCACCATTTTTCTACCATCAAATACAGACAAACATCTTCTGCACAACTTGAATATTCTATGAGTTTTGTCTAGTTGTGTTCTAATTAAAGCTTCAAGATTATGTAACAGAGTGTAATGATATGTATCATCCCCTTTAATTAAGAGCAGATCAATCGGAACAGCAGAATCATCATCAAATGTACTGATTCTGAGAGGTGCTATCAAGCAATTGCCACGGCCAGTAGAACAAATAAAAACATTGATAGATAATTGTTTACCATTAATATCCCTGGCCTTTTTTTCAAATTTATCAATATTCTGAACAGACATTGGATATTCTAAACCCTCCATTGCTTCATCAAAATCATTTTCATGTTGTTTATAATAACTTATTCGCTCAGGATGCCTTGAAACTGGATACAAAGCAGCTAAAATACACCACAAAAAGCATTTCTCATCATTATTTTTTATATTAACCACGGCTGTTTTGTTTTTGATATTGGCAGGTAATGGCAGATATGTAGATCCTTGTAATGGGTTGAATTCAGAAATATTAATATATAACTTGTGTGGAGAACCGCATAGGCTCCATCCAGACTCTTTTCCAGCAAATTCAGAGTGTTTAATATTCAATTGATCTATCAAACTGCTTATTATTTTGTCTGAATTTGCATTTGAATATACCGGTACAGTTTCTGTTATGTTGGGCTGTGTAAATTTTGTGCCATTTGGTTTGTTATATTGTGTAAACAATTTGAGGGACAGCTTATAAGAGCCATTTTGTGCATTTAGAATTGCCTGCACATCAGGATTTACACTGTTCAAAAAATTCTTAATACCACATTTTTGCTCTGATACAAACCGGTAATCCCTTAATTGGCCGTTAAAACTGCTATGGATGGGTTCATAGCGTGGCTGCTTTGCTGGTCCAGCATTAACAGGTGTTTCATGCTTCCTTTTCAGACCAGATGTAGATGGTTGTGGGGGCAATGTTGATGACTGTGCAGAGCAAGTACCTTTATGTTTATATGTGAAGTATTCCATGCTATATTTTCTATGGCATTTAGGGCATATTTTTGTGGGAGTTCTGCATTTGTCTGGATTACAAATCTTTTGATGCTTAGCCCAATTGGGGCTGGATATATTCTTTTTGCATTGATTACAATATTTTTGATTTGGCATTTTTGTTGTTGTTTATTATATAAGATTTCCTGGGGTCCAAATCAAAACTTTATACTTAATAAAAAATAACAGTTGGGTTGAGCAGTGTGCTTTGTGTGTGTGTGTGTGTGTGTGTGTGTGTGTATGTGTGTATGTGTGTTAATTTTTTTGGCTTTGGTATTTATATAAAATTTCTTGGGGTTCAAATCAAAACTCTAGACTTAATAAACCTATGACAGGTTGTACAGGATAGCCTACATGCACAAAGATAGAATAAGTATTGATCCACTGAAGCACTGACCTTTCACCATTGCATGTCTGAACAGGCATGTCGTGATGTGCATGGAAAGGCATTGACCTAATGCCATGTGTCATGTATTGATCTTGAATAACAAACTAGGGCAAATATAAACCCTTTGTTCAATATATTAGAAAATTCTATATACTGAATCAAACAAACCTATAATTCAATTTATACAAATCTGCTATATTTAAAAATAATAAGAGGAGCAATGGAACAACACATCTGTACTCCTCAACCACTCTCACAATACTAACTGATATGTAATACAAAAAGCTCTTGCATCATAATTTGTTGCACAACATAATGCAAAAGCTCTTGCATCATAATTTGTTGCATAATACAAAAGCTCTTGCATCATAATTTGATGCATAACATGATGCATAACATGATGCAAGAGCTTAGTTTTAAGTGTATCCAAAAAAAATATCAAGAGGGGCATATTTTTAACAAGCTTATGGACAACAATCTCACAGAAGTGCCTTTTATAAGTGTAGGCAAATCAATCTGAGGGGGGTCATACTTTCACAGGAAATTCCCGAGGGCATTTTCACAAAAATCTTGGATTAGGCAGGGTTCCACACTTGAGCAAAAAGCTCATATGGGCATGTTGAGCCTCTTTTAAGTGTAGCCAAATCTGCCTGAGGGGGGTTCATACTTTCTCGAGTTTATAGTATATACTTTTATACTACTCTCAATCAACAATCGTATTTCTGGCTGCGAATTTAGGCAGGGACGTAATGATAACAATAATAGAACGTTACAAAATCATATTAATAATAGTAATAATGATGACGCCTTTAACATTGAAATTATTTTCAAATTTAAATTCTAGCAGTATTCCAGCGCAAGCAGCACTTTACATTATGCGAGTGATTTGTAACTCTCCTCCAGACACAAACGTACGCAGGATTTTCTTTCGGAGGGAAGGTGGAGAGAGACAATATAAAATATTTGGTAATTACCACTTTTGGGATTCCTTTTTAAAGTTGTTCAAAGAGAGAAATGGTATCTAGGGTCATTTTAGGGGGTGTGGGGGTTGCACTAACCAATTTGTTGTTTTTTTTCCGAGTTCTTTACAGATTTCATTTCAAAATTTTGTTTTTCTCAAAGTTTCGGGAGAGTTGTAGCCTCATCAGCTCACCCATGTGTACACCAATGCCTCGAGATGTAATAGGAAAAATAGGACGCGTGCCACTTTTCTTTCGAAAATTGTGCACCTCTAAACTTGCACCCTGCATTATCGCAAAACGACGTTGGTGGTTTGTACAAGTGTCATGAAGACACTGACTTAGGTATTTTCACACTTTGTTTATTTCTGTCTCAGTTCGTGTTATCAGTAGGGAGCGCGTTTATAATAGCCACAAACCATGCTAAATAGACAGGTAAATTGGCGGCAAAAATGACAACTTCAAAAAGGCCAAAAGTAGGTAGTAAATACCAACTTGTTATTACCTTTGTTTTCAGTTCATTTGTGAGTTTTCCTTCATTAATTGCCATTTACTTTTATTCTATGTATATTTTATTTTTCAAATTTTGTACCGCTTTTTTGTTACTTTTAGTTAATCGCAATGTTGACGATTATGAATGGCAATTAATGAAGGAAAACTCGCAAACGGCCATCACAATTATATGTAATATGCAGAATATTATTAGCGACTCAAATATTCTGGTTTTTCTTGTTGTTTTTTAACATTCTCAAGAATAAATTCACATTTTTGCTTTATATTGCATATTTCTTATAACGACACGTTCACCACGGCGGGCCTCCCAGGTGTGGTTTACCACGTTCCCTTATAACCAAAGAGTGCCAGGTTCAAGTCCGGATGGAGGCACATTACACAATGGGTCGGAGTCCAATTGACATTATAAATCCAGTTCCAATTAATATATTTTGAGCATAAAATGGACTTTAAACTATTTTTGATTACGATGACAAGTTATTGTAATAATGAAAGAAAATAATATCTCCTTCAGGATTCAAACCTAGGACTCAATTTTACAGAAATTGTAATCTCTAGACCAGTGGTTCCCAAAGTGTGCGCCGCGGCGCCCTGGTAGGCTTACGGGGCCGCCGCGTGATGTTCCAATATTTTCAATGAAATTCAGTCATCGATATGATTGTTCCAAATACATGTTCTTATTTTGTACTTGTTACATAAAGAATGTTTCTGAATTTTAAATATGTTTATTTTTTAACTTAAGGCAAGCAACGTAAGCACACTAACAGAGCGTTACAAGTGTTAGATAGGGCGTCCCCGGTAGCGTAGTGTTAGAGTTCGCCACCTTGTAATTAAGGGGTCCCGGGTTCGTTACCCGGTGGAGTCACATAGTGGTTCGGATCCCACTTTAAACTGTAGATCCAGTCCCAATTAGCCTTACTATGCATGGACTTAAAACATCAATTCAGTCAATCAAAGCAAGTACTAGATAGGCCTACATTCATGACGTAGGCGCTGTGGAAAAATCTTGAAACACGAAGGGCGCCGTGAAACGAAAATGTTTGGGAAACCCTGCTCTAGACAGTGGAGATTAGCTTTGTTCCTTCGTTCGTCAGTGCTGTATATATTTTTTAAAACAATGCAAATATAGGTATAAATTATTTCTCCGTTCTGCGAGGTATCGGTAGACCGTTAACATCTGCTAGCAATGCCAACAATGCATTAGTGTACATGTTATTATCTCGGCTTCCACTCTCTCCGACATTCATTCTAAACCATGGCATTACTTATTTAATTTATTCCAGTGTTCGTGGCGGAGTGGTAAGCGTAAAGGGCTACGAAATCAGAGATCCCATGTTCAAACCTCCACCAGCCATTGGTGACTCATTCTGTTTGTCTATGCTCCCATCACTTTTCCATCCGTCCATCATTCATCAATCGACATCGACTTGTCGTAAAAATTAACCTACGAGGTAGAAAAAATGGTAAAATAGCCAAAATGGAAACCTATTGAATTTCAGCCGCCTCAGTGGCTGAGCACGTTAGCTCCCGAATTACGATTTTGTCCCCAAATGTTCTATGTCCTCTTCATGCACAAATAGGAGGCCAATCGGGACTGGACGTACAGTTTAAAGTTTGATCCGAACCACTATGTGCGTCCACTAGATATCGAACCAAGGATATATATGGAATTATATGGTGACGACATTACCACTACGCGATGTCCTCCCTGGACAGGCAGGCGTGTCTTTTGTTACTGTCCATTCATTAATTTCTTGTATCACCGTTGCATATCTTTGACGAAAATCAAAGTACATCCAGTGTTCGAATTAAAATGGAGGGGGGGAGTTTTTAATTTAACTCCTGACCATGTAAAGAATTTACCCTCATAAGTATATTCTAGATCATATTTTGCCATTGTTCTGAATTTGACGCAATCATTTCTTTCAATTTCAAGTAAATGTTACATTAATATCAACATATATATATTGTCAGTTTCTGAACTAAATTTTACACTAAAATTAATACTGTTGTTGGTTTGCAAATTACAATATATATTTAATGAGAAAATATTTTCTGATTAATTTGCCTTCCTCTAAGAAAAATAATTCTGATATTAAATAAAAGTCCACTGAGGCGAGATCAGTGATTACTGAAACCTTGTACACTAATTGGAAAATTTGTGTTATTTACTTTGAACCCAAGAAATTTATATAAATCAGTCCGTATGTTTTAGATACGGGATTCTTGAAACCCCTCCCCTAGAGAAATTTCTGCCCAACGCAGTTGGCTTTCTATCAGGTACAATTCTCAAAATTAGAATAGGCAAGCTGTGAAATTTTTCCCTCACCATTTTTTCAATTTGAACACTGGATACAGACATACACATATTTCATTTTTTAAATTTAATCTACGAACACACACACACACACACACACACACACACACACACACACACACACATATAATTGTTTTACAAAACTAATTTGTACTCACTTTGTAATTCGCCCACAGTTCCATGCATTTTAGATGGTATGACGTTCCTTTGTGTTCCTTGATTTTTTCACATGCTTTCTTCCAGTTGCGCATCCCTATTTTCCTGAAATTTGGTTCTGCATATCCTGAATCTGTGCCAAATTTACGGCATGGAAAACAAAAGCATGCGTCAAGTTCCACACTATATTCTAGCCACGGCGCAGATGCAAACCAGTGTTTTTGAAATGACCGCTTTTGCTTTCCGAACGTAGTATTTGGATAGTTTTGCAAAAGTGGTTGCCTAGGATTATCTACCCCAAGATCAGTAATTGTTTTCACATTAGTACATTCACTTGTTTTGTCTAACTTTGGAACGTCAGAACTTGGACCAACACCCTCTTCATTGCCGTCATCTTTCACATGTTTTGAGATAGTTTTAAAATATCCGGTTTTGATAAATTTATCCATTCAAGATGGAAATGCACAACAACGCTAGAACTCTTCCCACACACGACCAAATACACAGTGACCGTAGGAACCCGATAGCAGACCTTCCTCGCAAGCAAGAACACAAAGCTAATCTGTGGCTCTGAAGCTGAAGCATAGAGCAATTTTAAATCTCAGAACAATGTCAGTACTGGAGAACTCTCTCCATAGCCTACGTCGCTCGACCACCTACTGTTGACCGCTCGGCCACGGCGGAGTCTTTGATTCCATCTGTATTGGAAGGGTCATTTGCAACAAAAGGGTCGGATCTCTGGTTTCCAGGAACTTAGGGCAAGGGTAATAACCTCTAAGCAGGCAGATTATATGACCTTGGTTATAATCTGGTAAGCAAGGAAAGGGTGGAATTTTGCTATCCTACATTTGCTTCCGAAGATTTTCTTCGGAACAGTGTTTCCAACTCTGCTACAAATTTACCAGAAAATAATATGTAGTATTAATTTAGGATAATTTTTAATCGATCAAAATTTTGTTTGCGGGGGCCAGAGTTACAACTGCCGGGGCCAAAGCCCCCCAGGCCCCCCTAACGACGTCCCTGGTAGGCAGCATGCTAAATTACAGTACAACAAGCTACTTCTAAATGGAAAACCGTATACCCTGGAAGAACTAAAGTCCCCTGGCAGCGTTTCGTCAAATCCACCTTCAGCAAGTCCCCGAAACGCAGAGGTAAACTTGGCAACATCTTGGAACAAACGACCCTACTCATCTCCCGGAAAGAAGGAAATCGACGAACTCTGCGGAAACAGCAGGACTACCCCAACTTCTTTACATGGTGGACAATCGCCAGTGTCTGAAACTACAGCTGAAAGAACGTGGACATCCAAAACATCCAGGATATGAGGATGGGAATGTACGTGCAGCTTCTATGGATGGATGAAGAGGGTGGTCGAAACTCGGAAGCAGGTTGGAAATCCCCACCCCCTCTCACATCCCACCCCTTCCCCAAGTGACGTGGTAACAGTGACAGCAACGGAGGAACAATGTCAGCCCGGGGGCAATTCCCACAAACATAAACACGTAAGTTCTGAGATTAAATATTGAACATAATGTACCAAAATGTTCGCAGGTTGCGTACTAAAATGCAGATATTCTCTCAAAACATATTATCTAACAATTATAGTGTCGTAGCAATTACAGAGACCCCAGTGACGTGAGGTGACATTTAAACTAGTGTACGCAACATTGGCGAACGGAAAGGGGTTATGGGGGCCAGACCCCCCCCCCACATCTTGGGTCATTGTGTTATTCAGAAAATTACTTCTTTCCACAATTTTATAACGGGAAAATTCTCATCCTTGTATTTTATATTCGCAAATATATTCTGATAGTAGTTACGTAGAGTCCAACAAATGTACTTTAATTAATTCCTTCATGCAGTGCGATGAACATTGAACGTGAACGAAATGGCACAATCATTTTTGTGCTTTTAAATAGCATGTGATAAATTTCACAACACCTTTCTCAGAGGAAAAGAACGAACAAGACCAACAGTGAAGTTTCACGGTTTTTCTACTGCCAGCCACTCTGCAGAGAGGTTTTTTTTTCTGAAAATTGTTAATATACTGCTTACCATCCTTCACAACTCCTGCCTGAAACAAGTCCTCCAAATCAGGAACCTTCCATTTCGGATTGTTTTCACTTTCTCGTAAATGCCGAAAATTCCTTCTCCAGAATGTCATCAATAAATCCCGGTTCCCTCTATAACCTAATCTATCACATCACTGTACCGACAAACAATAGAGATCGGCAATTTTTCAGCAATTAATAAAAATATGTTGCGTTCAAACCTTCTTTCTTTTTTAAAGTTGAGTGACATAAAACGAAGTGTAGAGTAACCCCATTTACTACTTAAAGTTATTGAGATACCGCCACCCTGCAAACCCTCACCTCTAACGGCCACAAAGTTACATACATACACACGGATATATATTTATATACATGCACGTATGTATGTATACATGTATATGAAACTTTATCTCATGCTGCATTTAGAAAGTCAGTAGAATTTTCCTCACACTAGATGTTTCATAAATGCCACACTGTGTGATTGAATACCCAACAGGAACCACCTCACATTTCAGCGAAGAGGCGTTGATCCTATTTCTGACCATGAGAAGCATACTCGTAATAGTCATTCCTCTCGCATCCGTTCTGAATTACAGGAACTGAATGAAGAATAGACACTAGAACGCACGTTCATGAAAATAAGCGGCTGGGCAGAATTCCACTGGTGCCACATATGAGAAAAGAAATTCGTAAGCGGGACAAAAGTAGCTGATTTCCGTCGTCAACCGGGCTGTGATGCCTAGTTCGAGCGTCAGAGCGACCTCTCTCGGGGACACTTTCGAGTCCCATTCGATACAGAGCTGCTGATCGTGTGAAATGAAACTTCGTTACAGGCCCCAGAATTGTAGTCCCATATCTACACGTCGGACTACTCTTATACCTCCGAACACACGGGTTTGTCCTCCGATGTGGCAACAGCGCGAACTTCCGCCACCCGCCTAATTTCATGGCCGTGGGTTTAAATAACTACGATTATGCAGAAATTTCACTACGTATGGAATCTCACATACATCTGAGACATGAGTCACTCCTGTATGGCAAATATATACAAACTATAAAAATGCGACATTAGAAATTGTAATTTTACTTACCAAAAGTCAGATCATACCTAATTTGAAAGAAAAATTGTTCTGATAAGTATATTTGTTCAGCATTGGAGACACTGCAACTCCTGTTTTCACTTCAGTCTCACTCTTTGTGAATGAGGATATCATTTGACTACAATAATGACTAAGAACGCCTGAAAATTGTGCATGTGGCGCACATCGTAAAGTATTGAAAAGGAAACAAATAGAATATATTTTGTGTAATGTATATTGTGCTGCAAACGATAGGTTCTGATTGCGTGCAGATAGAGTTCGGGTCAAAAGTTTGAGTATTATCGGCTCATTAACATTTCATAAAGTCTTGACGTGCGCTAGTGCGTACAAGCATCGAAAGTATATGTTGCAAATGACAATAATTTCATTTTCCCTGAAGTGTTCTGAATTTTATTTGCTTCTGAATACTAGGAACCGTTCTGCAGGCGATATTACAAACTTACTGTTTCCTATATGTGTTCGAGTTCATCGATCTCATAGCTATTGTTAACACTGCATTTGACTATCGGTTAATAAAATTTTTGAACTTCAGGGAGAATATATGATGATTTGGCATCTTGAGGTCTTATACTAACATCACATTTTGGGTAGCATTTCTGAATCATGTGTATAACTTTTGTATATTCGAAAGGGGGCCTCCCCTATAGCGCAGTGGTAGCGTCGTTGCCTTTATAATCAAGGGGTTCCGGGTTTGATACCCGGTGGAGGCTCATAGTGGTTCGGATCCCACTTTAAACTGGAGGTCCAGTCCCGATTAGCCTTACTGTGCATAAGTGGACTTAAAACACCAAATCAACCAACCAGACACGAGAAAGAAACTACTATATCGTGTTGATATCAAATTTAATATCAGCAAAGAAATTATTTGAACCTCATAATTTGTACTAGGACAGGAATGTTTGTACTCTGTCCCGCTTATATCTGGAGTAAGGCCGCGCATAGCGGCAGAGAAGGGGGGGAATCGAGTGGGCAGAGCAAAGCAGTACGTACACTGGCCTCATCAAGTACTCCTTTACCCTCCCCATCCCGAACCAAACCACGGCTAAGGTTTTAAGACAGCCAGCACTGAGTGGAGCAACAGATACACTTCCTTATCGCACTACTGTCGGGTGCATGTTCTTGAGGCGAACACGTCTGGTTATCGAGAACAAATGAAAGAGAAAGTTATTTTCTTTCTTCCTTTTTTCTCTTACATTCGATGACCTGTAATAAGGAGCAAGTCAATACGATTGCTTTACTTGAGAGCGATATCGATGCCTGAGCTGTTATATGAAATTATTAGGTGTGTGAATACGTGAGCATAATGTGTTGTGTGTGCGCAAGGGGACTGGGATAGGGGGCAGAGAGACACGCACGCTTTCCTCGAAATGTGAGACATACTTGTCAAAATTTTGACCCACACCGCGGACTTACGTGGCGGAGTGGTAAGCACAGCACTTCGCCAAGGACCCGGGTTCGATTCCCGGCCGCCGGGGAATGGGTGATTTTTGGGAGTGCCCCTTCATCAATTTCACCATATCGTCACTCATCTTCATCTTCGTGATTAGCCAATAGTGGCAGAAAAGCCGAGGAAACGAACAAAAGCAATCAGTCTTAATCCCCACCGACCCTTTTCTTATACGTAGAACCAACAAAGTCTCGACATGAACCCCTCCCGCTTATTCTTAAATATAACTCAGGTCTTCTAATGGCTGTTAATATATTTTTAAAAACAGAAAAAGATAGCATGAATGATTTCCCGATTACATGTAAAAAGTTTATCAAGAAATAACATGCAGGCTTCCCCGATGTTGTAGTGTTAATATCGCCCCTTGTAAACGAGGAGTTCGGTTTCGATACCCGGTGGAGGCACATAGTGATTCGGGTCCCACTTTAACCTGTAGTCTACGTCCGGCCCCGATTAGTCTGTCGGCATAAGAAGTAGATTTAAACAATATCCAAACAAACGAATTTAGCTGCTGTAATTATTAAAATTAATATCTCGCTAAATTTGCAATTGTTAAGAACGTTTTAAAATTTAATATAAATAAAGTAACGCTAATAATGGAATATAATGCAACCCAACATAAATAACTAATTTTGATAAAATTACTTTATTTAGTGTAAAATAAACTAAATCAACCAGTCAATACCTTCTTATATCTCTGGAAAAAAAAGAGCCTAAAATTTTCAACAGTCTTCCGTGTCCGTACTTTGGACTCCGACTACGGGACGGCATGAGTTCGAGACCTCCTGGGTTCAGACTCTGGGATCTCGGCCTGTGTATAGGACCGGTGGCAACCCACCATCGTGAGGAATTGGGGAGCTACGAGTGAGTAGCGTAACCCGGTCTGGGAAATCTTTTATAACGGCTTGGGGGTTCGACGTGCTGACTGCAAGTCACCCCATTACCCGTTGAAGATCTCCACACCTCTAGGTAGGATTGTGAGAGGGAGACTGGCAGTCGGGAGATGGGCCATGGCCCTTCCAGGGCTATAGAGCCATGGATTATGTTGAAATTTCGAACATTTGTTTTTGAATTCGTTTTCCGTTTGATTTGTTTTGAAGATACATTCATGTCTGTCCAAGGTTCTAACCTGGAACCTGTGGCCTCGTAACGCATTATCCATCCCACTCCAAAGGCCGACAGAAAAATATTCGTATTAATTTCATTAGGCCAAATGACTTCCGTCTGTAGAACATCACGTAATTAGTGAGGAACTCTTAACATGTGCAAACCGATGCCCAAATTGCAATCAAGGAAGTGCGCGCTTGTAGAGGATACATTTTTCTATCCAAGGAAAAGCACCTCGATCACTTGCCTGCAAAATACCCACCCCTTCATTTGCAGAATCAAGCCATAAGTTTAGGTTTAATTGAATTTTCATCTCTCATATGATCTCCGGCCAGATGCGAGCGTAACTACTAATTTATTTATTCGATAGCGATTCAAGGAAGCAATAATATTTACACTTCCCTGTCACTTAAAACCAAACAGACAAAAAACCCTGGTAACATGTTGAATATTTCTTGAAATATAGGCCTACATGTAAGATGTAACTAATATTTCGGAATATATTACCATGTGTTTTGTCCCCCCCCACAATATTCGCCCCCATCTATGACTCGCCACATACGCCTCTCTCTCTCTCTTTAATATAATAATGATCATACATGATTATTTAACTTCACAGATTGCAGTTTCACGGATATTCTTAATTATTATCTTACCTAGGTATATATTTAAATTTTACACAAGTAGTTGTATTTACAATATAACCAGTGCGAGAAAGGAAGAGCTCCCCTCATGCAGATTTGGCTACACTTAAAACAGGCTCAACATGCCCATATGAGCTTTTTGCTCAAGTGTGGAACCCTGCCTAATCCAAGATTTTTGTAAAAATGCCCTCAAATATTTTCTGAGAAAGGAAGAGCTCCTCTCATGCAGATTTGCCTACACTTAAAACTTGCTCAACATGCCCATATGAGTTTTTTGCTCAAGTGTGGAACCCTGCCTAATCCAAGATTTTTGTAAAAATGCTCTTCGGAAAGTATGAACCCCCCCTCAAGCAGATTTGACCATACTTAAAACAATGCCAAGTTCCCATATGATTTTATTGTTTATAGTGTGTTTTTTCTGTCAAAATCCCAGGAATCTTGAATTGATATAAAGCTCATAGGTACTGGGTCTTAGAACCTAGTGGAGTGTGGTGCATGGTTTTTATTGCCTTGTAATCGGGAGGCTCGGGTTTGAATCTTGGTAAAATGTGAAGCCTCTTCTGATTGCAAAGTGTTAATATTGTTGCCTTGTAAACAAGGGGCTCGGGTTTGAGTTCTGATAAAATGTGAAGCCTCCTCTGATGGCAAAGTGTTAATATTGTTGCCTTGCTGGGAATCACCCAAGCCTAGTTATTGCTGTTGTTTGGGTATAAAAGCACCACCTCAGCCATTAACTGCTGTTATATTTTTATGCAGGCAAAATTGCCCGATCAATACAATGGGAGAGGAGCGAACAAACATAATTAATTGCATCTATGTTCTTTATAATCTTTTGATCAGTCCCATGTTTCGGCCAACAATAAATTATTGCATGCCTGGGGGATTATATTTCTTGTATGTCAGCAGATATAATCTATATTGTGTCTTTTCAGAGAGAAATAACATATTATCCATCATCAAAAAGAAATTAGTAATTACCTTCTTTCTGTATGCCTAGGAGATTATATCTGTTGGCATAACCTGCACTGTGCCTTTTCCGAAGGAAATTACATGTCATTTGTCATGGGACTCAAAGAGAAATTCTTATCTACACTGTGCCCTCTTTTCAGGGACCATCCATCATATTGAGGAAATTTCTAGTATTGGCTTCTTGGATATTGTCATGCAAACTGAATTGCATTTAGGTTTGGTCTTGTCGCAATAATATAAGCCCAAGTCTGTAACTTACAGAATAATTATTGCAATATTTCTGTATTTAAGCTTTTGGCAGATGTGCTGTGTTATTTGGGTAGGTAATATATATAAAAGCTTTTCTGCCACGAGCAGAGGTGCTATAAAATTTGGGTAAGTAATATATTTTCTGACGGCAAAGTGTTGGTATTATTGTTTTATAATCAAAGGGCCTCTGTGTTTGAATCGGCCCTCTAGAATTGTTCTGTGACTCTCTCATTTCTTACATCATAAACATATGATTTTTCACCTATGAGAATAACACTACATATGATGTCATCAGGTAATGCCTCATGGAATTCACAGATAATTTTAATGTTTGTCCTGTCATTCACCACAACTTGTTTCCTTTTTGAAGTGTTGATGACAAACATGGGCCTCTGTGCTTTGAATTCATCTGGTGTGTAATACATGTCAGTATTGCCAGTAGTGACCCTTTTGAATGCTGTAAATGCTTCATATAATTTAAGGAAATCATCCATGGACATGTCTAAATTATAATTTTCTCTAGAAAATACCTCATTTCTGCCATTTTTAAGATATATGTTCTTGATGTTGCAGTTATCAAATCTACTTGAATTTTTTTCCTGATTATTGTGTCTTCCAGTCTGAAACAGAACCACCACAAAATCCGGCATGTCATATTGTATACTGGAGAATGAATTTGTAGCATCAAACTCATAATAGGTACCAGATGCGGGCTTCTGTACACATTGATATGTATAAAATTGTAAAAGAACCTGTGGATTTTTTATTATATCTGCTTTGTATTTAAGAGCATAACTGGCCTCATATTCAACAACCGGGATTCTTAACTCCATAGTCTGAATAATGCATTTGCCTGCATCTGGTAGGGTATTAGGCAGAGCTTCCCCTGTAGAGTTTAATGTGCTGTACCTCATCAAAGCATTGTTATCATTTGCAGCTCTTCTAAATGTGATTCTTAAACCACCCTTCCACATAATATCTTTGTAATCTGAGAAGAATCCTGGCAACAGACGCATGGGAAACAGCACTGTGTGGCTCTTAGATATAATTTTATCACCAGCCTCAAATCCACCTATTTTGTAGTAAGAAGCCTCGGTTTTGGATAATTTTAGTGTGTCCAAAGCTGTGGAGGTAATGCCGGGATAATCCACTCTGTTTATAACAACACCATGCTTTCTGATCTCAATTTCAGAGAACAGATGGGGCACAAAATTGTCCACCAATCTTATATTTGAATTTGCCGGATAATCTGTTCCATCGAGCTTTACAACATCAAATTTGATGTATAGATCTGCTCTGTGGAGGTGTATAAATCCATCCCCTACATCAAGATCAACCTCCATTTCTGTGTTGGGTTGATTTAAATTTGCAAATGTCCTCCTGTTTGGAGGGAATGATTGTAGCTCATAACTCTCAATATTTTCCATTTTCTTCTTGTATGTATTTTTATTTAAATATTAATCTCTATGATTGCAGTTGTTGTGGCTCCAGCAAAATCAACTAATTCTTCTTTTTCATTAGTGACCATCAATTCAATATTATCTATTCTATTATGGCACACAGGAAAATATAATGTTGGGGATGGAGTGTAGATGATTGGCTCCATAAATTCAGAATTAGGTTTGAATGTTGCAATGATGCCAGTTTGTTTGTGAGTGCCTATGCCATTTGATTTGGTGATCATACCCTCGCCCACATTACAGTGAATATTCAGAGTCTCTATCGCTAAGAATTTAGGTATATTAATAGCAGTGTGTTTGATGGCCGCTTCAAGTTTTGTGTTGTTCTCAAAGCCTAACAGCTCTCCTATAGTACCCAGATCCACTGTTTCTGTAGCAGATACAATCTCTACTCTGTGAGTGACAGAATTTTGACTTAACACTACACCTCTGGGTAATTGAGCATTTAGAGTGGATAGATTATATTGCCCTGGAGTGATGACAATTTTTTGATCCCCTACTGCAATTTTGTTGTTGTGGTGTGTAATATTAGGGATCAAGTACATGCCATAAAATGCTCTGAGAGCTATTGTTTTGGGATACACTATATCATCATGCAATTTGAGTTTCAATATTGAATTTTGGCTGGTGAGATGGAATACCCCCATGATGTTTCAGATACAACAGGGCTTTTTGAAAATTTTCAATTGATGGTTTATTTATTTGAGACATATATCTAAGAACAGATAAACACAAATGTCCACAATTAACATCTTTGAAGTTTTGAACACGGGCATTATTGTAATAAAGATTAGCTGAATTTAGATATTTTATTAAATTTTCAGGTGGAACACCTCCAAATGAATCAAACACAAATGCCTCATTGTTTAAATATTTAAGATAGCAAATCCAGTGAGTGCCCTGATTTTTGTACTTATCCAAATTAACAATGCCACACTCTTTGTTGAGTGGTTGTTCTGGCAAAGAATCAGACATGTACACACCTCTAAAATTTTCGATGCCCAGTGGCTTCATTAAAGCTTCAATATCTTGGTTTGTAAGCGGCTCTTGTTTTTTTAAAACTTATTCATGGCTCTCTTAACACCTTTGCCTTTTTCCTCCATGGCCAGGTTATGGCGCTTCAATTCATCTAATTCTGCCCTATTTTTCTTGGCATCTATTACTGTTTTTGCTATGGCAGCTGATCCCCCAGCCAAGCTCCCAACAGCCCCAAGTGCTGCTAAGATGGTGAGATAGTAAATATGAATCCCCCCACATGTGATTTTTTTCTTGATTGCTGTAATTTTTTTAATTGGGGGGTACTAAGCAACAATTTCATACCATGTCCCTTTGCAATACAAGAATTTTTTTTCTTGCGCTGCTTTTTGGTCAAAAGGCTATCAATAGTTTTAAGAGATTTAAGACCTGCATAAGGTATTTGATACATAACACCCTTGGCCTTCATTGTAGGTTTATTATATACATATTCACAACCCCCACCCCAGTTTTTGTTTGGTGTTCATAGTTATGGTGGTCCCCAATGCTGCTATTTTTTCACTCAAAGAAGCATCTTTGCTTACAAATCTACCAAATGCAGCCTCTTCTAATTTTTTGTCTGCAACATGTCTCTTGTCAAGATCAGAATGTGTGTTGTATGCTATGTCATGGTCTCTACAAGCAGCATCTAGGGGATTTACACCAGGATCCCCTCTGTTTAATCTATAATCCAATTTTGTGCCTGGACAACAATACTGATAGCCTGGAATGTGTAGTTCAAATGGCAGCTTGTTTATAATGTCATTAACCAGGCCCCGACCATCAGAAATATTCCAAAATTTAGGTGGTAGAGTATTAATAATTTTTTATGAGATATCCAATCCCCTTAGTGTCATTCACTATAAAATTAGACAATTTTGTGCTTATCATGTCCATAATTCCAACCTTTTCATTGTAAAAATTGTTGTTGCCAGCATTTTCCTCCCCAGCTATCACCAATAACCTATCTACAAGTTTCCTGACATCATCAAACCACACAAATTCTTTAGGCAGGGTGTTGTATTGTTTGATTCCACTGCCAGTCTTGATCTGTGACCATATGGGCATGATTAAATTATTGTATTTTGCCCCACTGCTAGACTTGACTCTTTTTTGTGTGGGATCATTGTTCTGGTATAGAGCATCTCATTTTATTAATATTTCTTTGTAATATTCATAATCTTGATCTGTATAGCTGCCAGGCCTTTTCCTAGTCATCAGTTCCCACAACCCAGGTGTGCCGGGATATTTAACAAAACCAAGTTTTTCTCCAAGATGACATTCTGAATATACAATCAGATCATCTCCCATAAATGTTACTCTGAAATTGCCAATTCTATGTATGATGCTACCATCACGCTCTGTGTCAGCATATAAGCCAAAGACCTCATCTTTGTTGTCTTTAGGTGTGCTTAAATATTTTTGAGCAAGAAGACCCAATTCAATAGGATCCTGAGTAGCTTCAATTCTTCGAGGAGCAATAGGACTAGGTGTATGAATACTGGAAAGTGGGGTGATTGCATAATCTAGTATGTTCCTTGCAGCTACAGGTACAAGCTCTGTGATCAAATTTTGATTTTGCTCTGTAACAGTTTTGATATTTTTACCTAATTCACTAATAGCATCAATGATAGGCTGTTCTGTTTGTTTGTGTTGTTCATAAATTCCTCGGTTCTGTGATTTCCATCCCTTAAATCTTTTTACAAGATAATCTCTTAATTTAAGATCATCAATGATTGGCCTTTTCATGGTTATTTATATATGTTTCAATGTCTAGAAAATTGTTGATTTTATTTCTGTATTTGCCACTATTGGGTTTTCTTGTCATATCAATTGTGACAAACCCATAACTGTCCTGGTTCCAGCACCTACTGCAAAACTTGGAAAAATCATCGTAGCTCAAGTCCCCACCTACATATTCATCATGTATGTGTTTGAGGTTGGTATGATCTTGATGAAACACACATATAAAATTGCTGTTGTCTCGGATCAGCTGCTTCGGAATTTTTGAAAAAGTCTGTGCCAGGTAGAAGCAATCAATGTTTTTGTGTCGGCCCTGTGTAAAAAAATTTCTAACCTTGTTTTCATTATCCAGTATAATGTCATCAAACACAACAACAGAATTATCGAGACATTCATGAAGTGGCTTAACATCTGATTCAAAAGTTGCAATATCCAATCCATCATATAGCTTCATCAGCTGCTGATATTTTAATTGTTCCAAGCTCTTAGAGAAAACATACAAGTGCCTGTTTTTCCAGTCTAACCAGTTGGGTGCCAATAAAAAAATATCAACCTTTAGTGTAGTTTTACCACAAGCAGATGGCCCAACAATAAGACACCTAATATTATCAGGCAGCAAGTTGCCATTTCTCTTATTCTGTTGTTCAGGTTCTGGCAGCCTTTTTATAACATCCCAGGTGCTCATATTAATATTTTGTTTGCATCGATCCAGCTGTGTTCTGGAAGTCCTAGCCATTTGACAAATAACTTGTTGCTTTTTCTGCGGATGATTTTTTCTATGAGATATGTGTCAGGCTGTTTAGTTTTGCTGAGCTCTTCTTCATAAAACCTGCCTTTGACAATTTCTCCTCGATGATCCTTTATTATATATGTGTTAAGGGTCCCGGGTTTAACTTGAACCACTGTAAATAATTCAGTGCTCCAGTTTCTTGTAAAGCCTCTTTTGAATAAGTGCTTATATTTGCTGATTCTTACTTGATCACCCACCCTGTATTTGGCCTTTCTTGTTGTTGGCTGGTATTTAGGATAATAAACAGTGCTGATCAATTTTTGCTCATCAGATGAAGTTACTTCAGAGGGTTTCATGTTGATTGTGGAATGGACCGAGTTGTTATATTTATGTAGAAGTTCTGGAAGAATATTAATCCATTTAGAATTACCTTGAAGTGTAAATTGTTTATACATAAGATTTTTTAGGGTTTTGTTGAATCTCTCTACAATTGAGGCTTTGAGATCACTGTAACTCGAATAATGTTGTATTGCCTGGCTTTTAATAAATTGTTGAAACACTGAATTATAAAATTCTTTGCCATTATCTGTTTGCAAATAGCGCGGTGATCTTCCACTCTGATTGATGATTGTCCTGATGGCTTCTGTAACACATTTTCCAGTCTTGGATTTGAGTGGCAGAGCCCAGGCAAATTTTGAAAATGTATCTATTACAGTGAGTAGATACTTGTAGCCCTTGTTGATTTTGTCTAAGTTTTTCAACTGTCCACTTGCCATTTCAATCAAGTCGCTCTGCCATAAATCATCTATGCCCTTTGTGACTACTGGGAGTCTCTTAAAATTATGTCTGGCCTGTCTGTGTAATTCATCAACAATAATTTTTCTAGACATAATATGTAAACAAGAATATTGCAACTATGGGGTGTTCAGCAGCTGATACTGCAGGATTTTCTAAATATAATTTGTCCCCTATTTGTATTTTAAATTCCAGAGAGCCATCATCTTCAACATATGCTGTTTCTAATGTATTGGGATCTGTAAAATCCTCCAATTCTACACTGGTGATTTTTACTTTGTTGTCAGCATTTGTTATTGATAAGGTGGGGTAGTGGTGTGCCTGTGGTTGAAGCCAATATTTGATCTTGATTGGTCTCAATGTGCCCCCAACAAAAAATTGATAATAAAATTGTGCAGGGGATAGCATATATATTTTGCCACCTGGTGTAAATGGAGAATCATATTCTTTGTTGGGGATGCTGTACAATTCAAGAATTACTGTATGTTTTGGATTCTCGATTATGCCTGTTATTTCCTTTTCTGCTGTGAGCAATCTGCTTGTTACAGATTCAAGGTGCTCATTGATGGTCCTAACAACATCATCATGGCCTGGCTTAATTTTTATGTCCACAATAAGTTTCTTGTATTGTTGCAAAATCTCTTGAAGCTGGGTGGCAAAAACAGACAGAGCATTTGCTTGATTGGATTCCATGGTTCCTAGCTGTTGCTTGATATTAGCTACAATTTGTTGCAAATTTTCAACAACTGCCAATTTTGAATTTTGAGCAGAAAGATCATGGACCTGTCTTCTGATATCCTCAAACAGGGCATGCAGTTCATTAATATGTTGATTGGTTGGTAGAGTGGCCACTGTCTGAGTGAGATGTTTGATCTCTGCTTGGATATTCTTGATATCTTCTGATTTCAATATCCTATTCACTGCCCTCTTAATATTTTTAAGTTCCTGTGATGTAGGAAGATTTGATACTGTATTTTGCAAAGATTCAAGTGCCAATTTTACATTGTTTAATTCAGAAGCATCAGCCACATTTTGCATAGCATTTTGGAGCAGGGCTATATCTGCCTGAGTGGGTGTGGATTGTTGTAAAATTTCAAGTTTTGTTTGAATATCATCAATCAAATGATGAAAATGAGATAGTTCAGATTCAGTGTTGAGGTTTTCAAGCTTTGTGATTTGGTGCTGGACACTAACAAGAGTATCTACAATACCGGGCAGGCGAGATTCTAGAGTTTCTTGTACATTTGCCAAATCACTTTGCACTGCTGCTATTGTACCTTCAAGATGGGTTATGGTACTTTGAATTTTTCCAAAATCTTCATATGTTTCAAGTTGCAGCTTAATATTTGCTACACTCCGAGTTATTGCACTCAAAGCATCAGAAGATGGCAAATTGTTCATAAAATTTTCAAGTGTCTCAATTTTTTCTTTAACCTCGGCTATGGCATTGTGCAGAGGATCCAGATTAGGTATTTGGAGTGATTGAATCTGTTCTTTTAGAGTGGAAATCACTAGATCAAAATCTTCTTGTGATTTTATGCTTTTGACAATTGTTTGGAACTGTGCCTGGACATTATTTATTTGTTCTTCCAATTGTTGTTTCAATTGCTCAGAATTGGTGGCCTGAGTCTTAAATTTGGTTTGAAGAGCTGCTACAGCTTCTTCTAAACTTTGAAAATTATCTAATGTTGCCAGATCAGTATATTTTTGAAGCAGCAATTTGAGTTCAGAATCAATTTTAAGAAGAGGGTCCATGCATTGTGATTGTAAATTTGTAATTTCTAATTGAAGACTGGCATTGAGTGTAGTTTGTAAAGCTTGTAAATCACTTCTTAATTTCTTGACTCTGACATCAAGCATCAGAATCTCATCACTGTGATCTTCATGTCTTGTATGGCCAAATATATCATTAGGCATTTTTGTTTTAGTGGTTATTTATTATAGAGTATCTCATTCTTAATTCTATAAAAAAGGGTATAAGCTTGTCATATGATCCAGGGACCTCAATATATAAGCAGTCACCAGCAGATACAGTATGTACAGTGCCAGAAACCATGTTTGAGTGCTTAATTCTATAAATATTTGTCCCTACTGAAATTTTGGCATCACCCTCAGGGGTTGTAATAAATTGCAATTGCCCACCTACAGGTAATTGGTAATGATTTAAATTATTGTTAAATATGTACAATGTTTTGCCTGTTTCATCATCAACATCTGTAAGTATGCTGTTCAGATGAATAATTAAGAAACCACTCAGTTTAGATATTATATCAGAAGAGGGTTGTGGTGTTGGCAGCTCCATAATAGCCTGTTTTTTGAACCCAAATAAGTTCATAGGCATGTTTATTTATTTCAAATCATGCTCTGTAATTGGGCATTGATTTCCATTTTTCAAATCACAATGCCCCCAAGGTAAAGTATGTATGCCACATGATAAAATGCATCTCTTATCATCATGTGGGTCCAGAGCCACCATGTAGCACAATCAGAACATCAGAAAATAGAATTCAGAGTGTGGATCACTTATTGACTACAAATATTGTAAGAAAAGTGGTTGTTTGCCTTGATATAATGTTAAACATATATAAATGGTTGATGTCGTATATCTCAAGATTGGTGGGTGTTACAGACAAATGGTTTGCATATTTTGAATCAGCATGTTTCAATTGTCTTAGAACGCGTGTTGGATACCAAGATATCCGCCGAAATTATTTTTTTGTTAATCAGTGTTATTAACATTAGGTGAAGGTTTGGATGACTGAATGATGTGACTTACGTCATCTGATTCGTAATCAACATCACTCATATTAAGCTGATCACCTCTATTTATCATATTCACAAATGGTCTATTCAACTTTAATTGATCTAATGTAGTATGTACTTGTCCTAAGTCCTTCCTAACAGTACACAATGTCAGATCATTTTCCTCACAAGACTTAAAACATTTCTCAAATTTCAAATCAAATTGCCTTGACAGATCCTCGATGGCTCTTTCGATTTTGTTATCAAAGTCGTCAGCTAATGAAACCAATCCCCCATTGACCTTATTGTCAAGCGTATGTAAATCTTTAACTACCTTGTCATTTCTAACTATACATTCATTCCTATATTGACCCATTTCAATTTTGAGATCTTTAAGCTCCTTAGTATGTGCCTTGCTTGCTTCAGTTAGTGCATGCAAAGCTGTGTCAATTTTGGTATTATGTGAATTTAGCAACGCCACAACGTCCGCCAGCGTGAAATTCCCTTCAACAGCTTCGGTCATTGTTGATATATTAAAACAGACTTGGTAATTATTTACGTAGATACACAAATCGAATTTCTAACACCCTATGTAATGCAAACTACAACATAAATAAATTTGGCAACACTGCCTTCAAAGGTCTTAATGTTCCATTAATCTTGATATGATCGATTTTCATGAGACTATAAAAAGCAGTAATATGAGTTTCAGTAATTTTAATAATGACTGAGACTAAATGAGTCTCATATATCTACTGTGAGACGTTCAAATTAAACTATGTAGGAGACATAAGAATCCACAAAATGAGTCTCCATAATCTACTATGTATAATGCCAAGTGAGACGATGAATACATTAAACAACAAGAGACAACATGAGTCTCATAAATCTACTAATATGAGACGTTCAAACTAAACTATTTAGGAGACATAAGAACCAATAAATGAGTCTCCATAATCTAGTAAGACCCTTATTTTGAACGACACTCTTTCCTCGGCAAACTGAATAACACGGTCGTGGTCATTTTTCAAAAAGGAATTAAAGAAAATTGTATTATATTTCAAATCATATTTTACCAAAGTTCAATTCAAAATTTCTATGTATTAACTTTTGAAATAATAAAGGAAAATTACCAAAAATTGAAATATTAACGAACAGTGTATTTAAACAAAATTAACAAGTGCGTAAAAATTGTTCTTACATAAATTTAGTACATCCTTACATATTTAATGAAGCAAGATTTTGCATTACGATATCATTTTCACATATTTCAGGTTTTTCTTCACATTAAGCACAATATCAAGTCAATTTATTACCACGTAATAATACTTCCAAACTTGCGAAGATTTTTACGAGACAATTTGCACGAAACGCTCTATTATCACGAAGTAGAAACAAAGATAATTATGTATATTTATAAGTTCTATAGATTCTTCAAATTCAGAATAGACAATTCTTTCATATTAACAAACTAGGCCTTGCATTTTTGTAGCTACATGCATGTCGACAAATACTTATCTGTCAGTTCATCATGAACACAAGATGGCTGCCCTTTTTTCGTCGTTTCGACAGGTCACTTTTTAATGTCCATTTCACTTTTAAGGTTCTTCACGGCCTCTCTGAAGATCGAAAAACCGTTACTATTCTTTTTGTAACAATATTGTCACATTTCACGGACAAATCTTGTTGTTATATAAAAAATATTTCCAATTTAGGTCTCCGAAAAATTTAGCGACTCCTTACTACTCGTCGGTGATCTTTTAGATGAAGCAGTGTATCCAAACTCGCACTGTTACAACTTTACGCACAGAATTGATTGATTGATTGATTTAGTTTATTTTACTTCGCGTTTTGTGCCTCTTGGCTAATTTGCGAAGATGGGGATGAGTGATGAAATGATGAAATTGATGAATGGATATTCACAAACAACCAAGCCCGACCGGGATTCGAACCCGGGACCCTTGGCGTCGCAGCGCGATGTGCTAACCACTCGGCCACAGGGTCGGGCCTTTACGCACAGAATACAAACTTGTTATTATTTTTCAAATGACAATTATAGAATTGTGCAGATATAATACATGAAAATGCTTGTAAAATAAATTAGATACAATAAAACAGATATTACAATATTCTATTACTTGTTTACGTATTTTCTTTTTACCATTTACAGTTATTTCAAGTTTTACGATTTTGGTGGGAAAAAGGTTATTTACGTACAACTTAGATTTTTCCTTTATGTGAGTTGGCTATGTTTCACAATTTTACAAATTTAGGATTACTCTTCAAGGCGCTCCTTGTAACAAATCGTAATTTTATCGTCCAAATTCTACCAAAACGTATTTCAAATGGTTTGTACATGTTAGTAGTACATATTAAATACATGTTCGTACCCGTATACTTATGAATGAGCAAGTAAAACCGGTTGAAACCAAACCTATGTGTGAATTTGCATAAATTGGCAATTTACGGTAAGCACATTCTTGATACATCACAAATCAAATTACATCGCTGAGAAATAAAAATATTTTAAATGCTTGAAGTTTACATACGTACTTCAACTAGAACAAAGCCAAAGTGATGCAAATTTAATATTGGGCAAATATGAACCACCAAATACGAACTTAAGTCATAGATTTCTACTAAAGGAATTATTTTATTTTTCACGTTATGATGGTACTCATTATGGTACCGTCATAGGACGTCGGCTGGACATTCTCATCTCGGGCGTCGGCTGGACATTCTCATCTCGGACGTCAGCTGGACATTCTCATCTCGGGCGTCGACTGGACATTCGCTGGTTGCGCGATCGCAACGGATGGTGTTGGCGGGGTCGTTGGCCGGTTTCCATGGTCAATTATGTTGGTGTTGGCTATATCTGCTGTAGCTTCGCGCCAGATGGTAGTGGTAGCATCGTTTCGGGACTCGGGAACCCAACGTCCTCTCTCCTCTCTATCCTCTTAGCCTGCCATAGTTCTTGATTGTCCATGTTTCGCAAAACAATTCACCGCGTATGCTCTCACAGAATCAAGCACACGCGATTCAACTCACTGGCAGTTACTCAGTTACTCACTGACGGTTCGCAAAAAGCTAAGTCCACGAAAACAATACGTATACGTGGGTCTAACGCTGAGGTGCTCACGCTACAAAAATCCTGACAAACTGTGTTGAAAACTCGGAATCCCGCAGTTTTATACCAGATATGAAAATGTCAGTTGGAGAATCGTTAAAACGAGCGTTGCTTCTGTTCCAGCGGGGTACATTAACCCTGGGTCTATTGTGTTTCAACGCGGTCAAGGGCCAAGGTAACTTAATATACTATAAGGTAGCGCCGTCCGAAAATTGCCGATCATGCACGAGCGCATGACGTCATGTGGGAGGATCGGTTATGCTCGGTGCCCCTTCGGTTATGTTCGTTCGGGGCTAGGCCGAAGCAAACGGCCGCTATAATTTCTATGAAAGTTTCAGAGAGGGAAAATGTTTCATTACTTTGAGGGGTAAATATTAATTATCATACTTCGGGCTGGTATTGAGGTATTCCTTTAATGATTAGTAACATAATTAAAACATGCTACTTTTAAAAGAGGGAAAATTGCACATGCAAACGTATTGTAAAAATTCATGTTTCTGAAACCTGATCGATATATTACAAAGAAGGTTGTCCGTGTTCTCATTAGAATTTCAGATTTCATCATTTCGTAAATCGCATTATTATTTTAATAAGAAACGTTGCATGCTAAAGAAGAATTGCATAGTGAAAGAGTTACAAAGAAAGAATTGATTGACATATTTGGTTTATTTTTGCTTTTCTGTCTTTTTTTAAATATGAAAGTAAAACCCATAAGAGGATCTCTTTCTTTGTTTCCACAAGCCGGCCTCCTTGGCATAGTGGTTAGCATCGAACTTCAACGCCAGAGGTTTGGGTTCGAATCCTGGCTTGGGCATGAATGTTTGTGAGTGTTCATTCATCATTTCATCACTCATCCCTATCTTCGCAAATTAGCCAAAAGTGACACAAGATGCAAAGTAAATTAAGCAAATCAATCAATCAATATTTGTTTTCACATATACTATCACATTTACTAAATTCTCAATTTTCTCATTAAGCACAAATCAATGTCTTACCCGATTGGATTCGAATCCGGGACCCCTGGCGTCGAAGCGCGATGTGCTAACCACTACGCCAAGGAGATCGACAGAGGCCTCCGAGGTACTACGGGCCTCACAGAACGTCACAGGAGTACTATCGGATTATAAATTATGGATATTAGAGTTTGGATAATAAATAAATAAATTATATAATATATAATCTATATATAAAAAAAACACCCGTTCTTTATTTATAGAATCTCAAAGAGAGCTATAGTTTGCCAAACTAAAAAATAATCCTATTTTGTTCTCACGATGGTAAAAATAGAAGGCATAATCAAAAATAAATTGATAACTATAGATTGACACAGAATTGAATAAGCTGAATTTTGATGTAACTTGCTTTTATGTGGTTCTACTGCTTAACTTTTAATTGGAGTCCAAACTTGAATATCCGTAATTTTTAATCCGATAGTAGTCCGGTATAATCTATTTACAACATTTAACACAACGCAGTACAAAAGCCTAATATTTAGTTTTCTGACTGAATAGTTCCTTCTTATTCATTCAGAACGTTGCAATCATTTCCAGGAACATTTCAAATTTTACATAACATCAGAAAGTATTAAAATTATACTGATATACTTAAAATCCAATCTTTACCATTCTCCATAATGTAACTTTATTCTTGAAATTATCAAGTGAAAGAGGCAATATACAATCTAGATAAAATTTTACTCTGCATTTGAAACTTACTCTAAATTCGAAAGAATTCCCAACCTTCTTCATATATTTATTTACTGTACAATAATTTACGTACGGATCAAAGTTCCACATACAAAAATTTTTTGGAAAGTTTTATGTGGAGGAAGAATGATGAAATAGTTTGTAAGATAGCAGTTTCAGACTTTGAAAACGCAATTCTAGTTTGTAATTTGCAGATATTTTAAATTTCTCTAGTTCAAATTTGGCTGCAAGTTATCGTTGCCATAGTTCTAAAAAGTATTTTTTCGTATTAAGAACTTTACATATAAACGCATGCAGAAGACGAGACAAAGTGTACAAGTACTAATTTAACTAAGTTAACCTACTCGAAATACTTGATGAGTACTAGGAGCATCAAACTTAAATGTCTTAACCTACTAATTCAAGCCTATAGAAATAGATCTTTGATCACACGGTAAATGAAACGCTTTGAGAATATCGATGAAAATATCTTAGTTTAATTAAACAATAAAGGAGAAAGTTACATGAACTCACAATGATTGACCGTGCAACTGTACGAATCATTATTCGTTAAAGGACTTTGTCCGCAGATTTTCCATTTTCATTTCCATGTGTGTCTGAGTTGTATAACCGGAAAATATACTCCAAGGCAGATATGCGACACACATTTGTACATTGACGAAGTAACTTGCATTACACTAATCTTAGATCTTGCTCTTTTTGACAGAAATGTACTACAAAGAAATAATGTAACATCCATTGGTTTATATTGAGTACAAGGGTACAAAATTATTCACAATATATTTGTGAAATACCAAAATTGAACGAAGTTGCAAAAATTTCAATGATGGGTGTAATATTCACTCATGCAATATTTACCATCGTGCATACAACGCTATGTAACTCGAATTGAAAATGTACTAAGTGAATTTAATTTCCAATAGCGTGGAAGTTAGTACGCGATCTTCGAAATGCCCATTTCCGACAACGTTGTTCACAATAATGTGAACATACAAATCACAATCAACATCGGTCTGTGTTAAATGAAATTGTTAATAATTATAAATCCGACTTACATAAAATGTACATAACAAATCAGTTAGGCTCACTACGTACTTCGCACTAGTTGAACACATTTTCAAGATATTGATGACTTTTCTTGTGGTACTGTCGGTTAGGTTACGTTGTAGATTTTGAACTTCTTTATTCAGTTATATCAGGTTGATAGAGGTTGTTTGTAATCTTTAATTTATTTGCTTCATTATGCAGACGTGTGTTTCTCCTTTGTAAACGATTGAATATGTTTTCCAACAACAAACCATTGCTTGCAGTTTGTGCATATACCTTCGTCTATATATTTTTCTCTTTTCTGGCAGCATAGTCTTAAGCTTGTTTAGGGCACGTCTCCTTATTGCATATCTTTTGTAGCGTACATCTCTGCAAACCTTATCAACACGTCCTACAAGCGAATCATATTGTGAAGATAAGTGTTTAGGAGAACTACACCATTTCCTCGATTATTTGGTACTAAAGTAATTGGGAGTAATTTTAGCGATGGCACTGCAGTTGGCTTCAGCACGTTCTTTGCTGGAAAATACAGAAATTCTGCTTTTAGATCTCGCAGATAGTCTTCTTCACAATAATTGGCACTGCACACTTGCGTTTTTTACATTTCGTCTACAAGCATGAATCCACTGTTTACTTACGCAATTATCGACTGGAAATCTATGATATCTTACGTCAGTTCCTTTAGTTTTCTAGTTATAGTTTTCATAGCTTGCTACAGCACAATTAGACATGATTGCAGTCTACAAGTACAAAAATACAACAAAAATAAATCGAACGCTACAAAATCAACAACCTGCTTGTTCCGAATTTTGCGACGTGTTAGTAGCTAAATGTACCCCGCACCAAACTTACTGCACATAGCAACGAGCACCGTCAAACCCGATCTTCCCAGATGACGTAATGCATACGTACTTCACATAGCAACGAGCACCCCCTGGTCAAGGGCGTGTCTTCAGGTAGGTGCAGCGTATTAAGTCATCGCCTCTCTGGCGCCTATCTTGGGGATCCGTAGTTGTCCCGTGAATCGCCTATAAACAACAATTCTCACTTACGTCGTGGATACTCAGTTGATCTCCTTGAAATTTTATCTAGATATCGTTTATAAAGTGCCGCTTCGGTTGTCCAAATTTCATGTAGATCCGCCGACGGTAAACGGAGATATTTCATAAAGTCGATTTTCGTACAGGTGGAACGTAAGGAATGAACCTTGTTGACGATCGTTGTCGTGACTCAGAGAAACTGTCCCCCAACTATCGTTGTCTTGCTCGAATCTCATTTTCACAACAGATACTTATGAACTATTCGAATGACAAAACCAAATCTCACGCTTTACATAAGTCATATTATGTTCAATAATATACAGGGTGTCATTTTAATGGCGCCCACGGACCACGGAAACGTTAAGAGGACATCAAAACAAACAACATTTCCCAGTAACATTTTCCTCGTTGGTGCGTCGTTGCGGCGCTACAGTCGTTCAAAAAAGCCCGTTTTGCCGCCTGAATGCTGGCAACCACACACAACATTTGATTGCATTTGTGACGTCATATCCCGTCGTGAAGCGATGCGTTCCAGGGTTGCCAGGAACACACATAATCTGTGAAAAATGGCATAGCTACAATCAGCCACATTATGTACCGTAACACAAAACGAGAAAACACGTTCTTTAACCTAACAGGAAGTAAACAAACGATACGAAAAATAGTAGAAAGGAAATAGAATTCAAGTGGAAGTGGTCATATCGAATTTTGTCTCAACTTACATGTCAAATATTTGCAAATCTAGTTACCAAGTTGGCATCTACAATTTAGTCTATCCACTTCGTCCTTCTGATACTAGTTGTCTGTGACACACTGAACAGATGACAAAATAGAAATGAAAGAACTCAAAATTCCAAAGGTAAGCAACAGATAATATAATGTATATTCAGAGCATTATGAGGCGAGTGGCAAAAATGATTGAAAATACAGGGATATAAGTAGTAGTAATACAAGCTCTAAGACGACTATGTGTTTATCTATGCACCGGATACACATGTAATAGTTTGCAAATGTGAACAGGGCAGTATATTCGGTACTGATTCATCATTAGATTGTTACTGTGGTTGTACTTGTTTTAGCCGTAATGTAACAAAGTGAACCTCTGATACTTCCGTTATCAGCACAAAAGTACCGCATGGCATCTGGACTTAAACCCGTAGATATCAACCTTGCAACGAGATTTTCAAATATTTGACATGTAGTTGGGCGTAAACAGCCACGTGTAAGCTGGAAGTCCAATAAAATGTATTGTTGTTGATATTTTAGATGTAGACTGAGACAAAATCCGAAATTGACATTTCATTTTGAATACGTTTTTTACCATTTCTCATATCGTTGGTTCACTTCCCCCTTCCCCTGAGATGACTGCTGATCTTTTGGCTGATAGGCTATGATGTTCGGTCTGCTGGACGCGTTTCTCGCTTCGTTTTACAGCTAATAATGTGGTTGGTAGTTTGTCATTTTTCACAAAATTTGTGTGTTCCTTGCAACTCTGCCGTGCGCTGTTTCGCCGCAGGATATGAGGTCTCAGGTACGATCAAATGTTGTGTTGGGTTGCCAGCATCCAGGCGGCAAAGCGGTCTTTTTTGAACGGCTGTAGCGTCGAATCGACGCACCAACGAGAAAAATGTTACTGGGAAATGTTGTTTGTTTTGATGTCCTCTATACGAATCTGTGGTCCGTGGGCGCCATTAAAATGACACCCTGTATAATGAAAGAAATTGAACTGTGATTTACATGTCACTGAATACCGTGACAACTGTAACTTAGTTACTTTTAAAACTTTCACAACACTGTTAAACATTAGGGAATTATCCTGTTTTGCTCAGAGTACCCATGCATACGCGTACTATACAGGCTGATTCAGAATTCCTATTACACACTTCGAGGGGTTGTAGAGGGGACTTTGTAAATAAAGTTTTGATAAGGAAGCCATGTCCGAAAACGTACAGTTTTTGTACTACACAGATGACAAGTTTACACAATTTCACAGCTCCCGCTTCACGGTAGGCAACCCACATTGACGGAGGGCGACGTCTTCAGTCACCTGATGCCATGTGCTGGTGTACGCACATATCCTGTTCTTAATCTAATAATAAACACTATGACTTGCCGTGGGAGTGTGTGTAAGAATTGATCCAAGGTTCCTTGGATTTAAATTCTGCAATCCATCTACATGTATTGCCCACAAACTTAAATTGATCCTTGCACCATTCGTTCCATTGTTCCATCAATTTGATTTTCACTTGTGGTAATAAATCTGTATACATTAATCTATTGAAACTTATGAGTTGTAAATCTCTGGCCCGTTTAGCATGTAAGTCCACTCGATCATTTCCTACGTTAATATTATGTGCTTTAACGTAACTGAATTGTATGTCAATGTTCCTTTTGCAAGCAAATTGAACTTGTTGAATAATTAAAATATTAAGATATGATTGATGACATAATTTTGGATAAGATGTAGATAATGCTTGAAGTACACTAAGAGAATCTGTAAGGAGAAGAATTTTTTTGAAATCTTCGGCTATTCCACATTGTAAGGCTCAGTATAGAGCGTAACTTTCCGCAGTAAAAATAGATGAATCTATAGGTAATCTAAATTGTTGATAATTTCTTTCCTCTGGATGTAATAGGCACATCCTACCCCTTTGTTCTTCTTTGAACCATCGATGTAAATCATTACATGCATTGGCCATTTTTCTCTGTACAATGCATATAGCCCTAGATCTCTGAAGTGAATTGAACATTGAGTATATAATGGAATATCCAGTTGATAAATCAAAGGATGTAAGAAAGTGAAAGTCTTGGATCGAAGTTCTGGAAATAAGTAATGACAGTACACAAAGAAATATGAGGTGGTATGAGGATTTATTGCATCGGATTCAGCCCATTGTTTTTGTATTTCAAACAATTTATTAAAAGGATGAGGATGATTTTCCATGATTTAAGGAGGAATTTTATTGTTAATTGAATCCGCCTGTGACTCAAAGATGTCTCTTTACTCTCCATATAAACACTTACATTGGGACTAGATTGCATAAGACCTAGACAAATTCTCAATGCTGTTTTATGTAATATATCTATTTTGTCGAGTAGACTGGATACCCCCGTAGCTGAAAGCTGCATAGTCAAAAAATGAACGAAAGCAATTTTTATAAAAAAGAAGTATTTTTTTTGGGTGACCACCCCATTTAGTTGTTGGCATGCTACGAATTATGTTTAAAAAATTTTGTCCTTTGTTTAATGAATATAAAATGTGTGTATTCCATGTGAAACGTCTATCAAAATGCACACCAAAATATTTGTGAGAATCTGTCACTGGGATGTCAGAAATTTGTAAAATATTATTGGGATAACTGCCTGTACGTTTGTTATTAAAACAAATAATTTTCGATTTGTTTTCACTAAGGGTTAATCCTGAATTATAAAACCATTCTCGTATGGTGCTGATTAATCTCTGTGTTTTAATTACGCCTTGGGTCGCATCATCTATAGTACAGTAAAAACAGAAATCATCTGCGTATTGTACTATCTCGAATGGATAAAGAGGTAAGGAGTGAATTTCATTTGTGTAAATATTAAATAATAAAGGACTCAATGGTGCACCCTGAGGAATTCCCATGGTAGTGAAACGAGGGGTCACAATTTTTTTTTTCTGAGAACCATCCATATATCTTTCTGTTGGAATATAGGTTCCATATGATTAACGATAATTGAGGATGAATGAAATGATTTTCTAATTTGTTACAGAGCATGTGTAAATTAATTGAATCATATGCTTTTTCTACATCTATAAAAATACTAAAACAGTATGATCGACTAATTTTGCTATTTTGAATTGCAGTGCTTAGGATAGCTATTGCATCTTGACTGCCATAATTGATTCTAAAGCCAAGTTGAGTAGGATAAAAGAAACATTGACGTTCTAGTGTCCAGGTAATTCTGAGGTATATCGTTCGTTCGAATATTTTTCCCAAGACTGAAATTGACACTATGGGTCTGTATGATGTAGCATAATGTGGTGGTTCATTTGCTTTTAGAACTGGGAGAACTATATAATATTTCCACTCCCTCGGTACTATACCGGTACGGAATATGTTGTTGTAAAAAAATACAAGTATATCTAAACCTGCGTTCGGTAGATATTTTATGGCTTGATAAGGAATTCCATCTATACCTAGTGCTGTGGGTTGAACGTTATTAATTATGTTTTTAAATTCCTCTGTAGTAATGGGAGGGAATTCAAGGGAAAAGTTTGAAATATTTTCCTCCATTTTTCATATGGAAGGATAGTGGAGCCAAAAGCATTAAAAATTGGTATTGCCAACTATTACACTGGGGAACAGTGAAATTGCGGCACAGTGTTTGAGTGCTAATTTAGGGTGATTTCATGCTGCTGAATAATGATATAATAATATATTTCCTGAATTGGCTCTAATTTATGAAATAAATGCAACTAAACCAAAATAGCGGAAACATAAGATATACATGTAAATGAACTTCCAACAACAATTTAAATATTTATTTTTGTGACTACAATCATAATTATAAAAAAAATATATAGGCCTATGATCATAATAATTAATATGTACACAATGAAGTAACAAACTATGTGAAACGTTTTCTATACGATTTCCTGCTGTATTGCTTTTTAGGAAAATTCCTCTGTAAGCTCCAACAGTGGTCGGCCATCATGTGGCGATCCCACCGTCCCTGGCACCTTTCTTCCATTATCCTTATATCCTGATGGAACCTTTCTCCCTGTTCTTCACTAAAATCACAAAGGTTCTCAGGAAATCTGTCAATGTGGCTATGTAGAAAATCTATCTTCACACTCATATTAGCTCCCAATTTCTCAAACTTTTTCAACATATTTCCAACTATATCGCGGTAGTTTTCTGCTCTGTGATTCTCTAAAAAGTTTTTGACGATGGACACAAAGCTCAGCCAGGCCTCAGATTCGATGTAAGACATGTAAGTTGTAAAATTGGCATCATTTATAAGTGTACGAATTTGTGGTCCGTCAAAGATTCCTGCCTTCAATTTTTCAATACTTAGCCCTGGAAAAGTGTGGCATATATATTTGAAACAATCACCATTTGTATCTAAGGCCTTGACAAACTGTTTTACCAACCCAAGTTTAATATGCAGTGGCGGAAACATTATTTTGTCCCTATCTATCAGCGATTCATGAATGATATTAGCTTTTCCCACTGTAATATTTTCCCTTGAGGGCCAAACTTTTATCGTCCAATGCTTTTCTCTAGCACGACTATCCCACACACTGTTTACTGCTGTCCTAGTAAAAAAAATTCACCATTTTCAAATCCACACACACGAACCGCTTATGTTCAGCATATTCATTTTTTATAAAACCATTTTTATGTTTTGGTATTCTTCCTTAAGCTTTGTTAAGTGTCCGATAGGAACTGAAGGATGTTTATTACCATTGTGTAGTAAAACACATTTCAAACTTCTTTTAGAACTGTCCACATATAAACGCCAATCCTCTGGGCCATATGTTGATAGACCTAACAGCAGAAAAAGCTCAGGAATATTGTTACAATACACAAGATCATTGTCTTCGCTAAAGTAAGGAAGAATATTGTGTTCTCTTGTTCTATATGATGTTACAGTAACACCAGGCTGAAGACAATGTTTTTCTCTTAGTCGCGATGCTAGAATCTCAGATGATTTATTGACAAATTTAGGTCACGAAATCATTCAGTTCGCTTTGGGAGAATGCTTGCGGTGTAGAACTACATCCTTCAAAAGCACTTTTATTGTCACTAGCACTGTCATCTGATATCTCAAAGTCATCGTCGATATTTTGCGAAAATGTACATACTGGTAAAGGCAAATTTTCACTGTGCAGTATTGGCGGCTTTGCTGACTCTACATTAGGGTACACCCAATTACGCTTTCTGAATCTATTCATGCCCTTAACATTCACAGCACAAAAATAGCAATCATTAACATGATTTTCTGGTTCACTCCATGTCATGGGCACTCCAAATTTGAGTCCCTTTCGTCCGCCTTGGCCCCAATAACGAAGTGATTCCAAACAAGTTTTGCAAACTATATGTGGGACCCATTTTTTATTCTGTTGTCCCAGATTTTTGGCAAAATAAGCCTGATACAAATCTCCCACTACATCCGTGATTTTTCTTCTCTGTGATGGTAGACAATATGTTCCACATATATAGCAAAAAACATTTCGGTTATTGAAACACTTACTAGGTGAGGAACTCATATTTCCAATGTATTTACATTAAACGCATTTCGCTTAGTTATAATACAAAATTCAACATTTAGAGATATATTGCCTAGCAATGCTTTATAAGTTGCCTAGCAACAATTTACAAATAAATAAACAAGTTTCTTAATGGGAATTTCAGCCCATTATCAAATTTTGATATTACCGAGAAAAGCGTGGAGTAATTTTACCTCCTACATTTTCCATGGTGTGTTTATTTTATAACTGGAGTCAATTCAACTGAACCAATCATACAATTGGCAATCACAGCTGTTTTGTGTGCTGAAACTGTTATTAAACTTTATGCCACAAAATAAAATCTTTTTTTGTTCCCCAGTGTTATCTATTGGTTTTTTACGAGGTGGACGTGGTTTACGCAAGGAATTAAATTTATGCCACACATTTCTGGATGATTCCTGCATGTCTATTGAATTGCAATATTTAATCCACGCTTGACGTTTGGCTTGCAGAAATATTTTTCCCCTTGCTATTGACTTTTTCCATAATATTCGATTTTCAAGGGTGGGGTATGAAGGAGGTCCACCAATGAATTTTTGGAAAAATTACTCGTGAAAAATTGACTCTTTTCCGTGAACGAAGAATGTCTAAAACTTCTGTGATAATTTGGAGTAGTGTATAGTATGTAACCGATTGAGAGGAATTTATTTATTCTTTAAGTATATAAGAATCTATTAGAATTGTAAATGCTTCCCATGATAGATTATTAATTTTCCAGCGATTTATGGGAAATATGATATGTGGGATTGGTTGTGATGATATAAAATGAGAATGAATATAAATGAGATAATGATCACTACCATACAGTTCTTCCGCTGTGGTCTACTGAAATTTTGAGAATAATGATTCTGATATTATAGTGAGGTCTATTGATGTGGGATTATTTCCGTTGCGTGGGATATGAGTGGGCGATCCATCATTTAGGACAATAAATGAGTTATTTTCTATCCAGTCGGCGATGCTGGACCCAAGACTGTCCGATTATTGTGAGCCCCAAATGATATGATGACCATTAAAATCTCCAACCATGATATATGGGCCAGGGGTATTATTTATCAATGCTTCTAAGTCTGAAGGTTTTATATTCTGAGAATTGTAATTTGATGGAATATAAATATTGATTATTGTTATTTTTTTCCCTCTATGAAGATTTGGATAGCACGTGCTTCTACTTCATAATCGCGGAAGAGTTTATGATGTAAGGGATGTCTGAATTTGCTGATATGATATTGATTCGTGGACATATGTTCTAATACCTTGTTCATTTTCAGAATAGGGTGGGCCTAAACAATTATAATGAACAATTTTGTATGTTTCATACTGTCTGCCTTTAGTTTTCTGTAAGCAAGGAATTATAGGATGGCATTCCGTTATTAATTTCAATAAGTCTCATTTTCTTGTAGAAAAGCTAATAATATTCCATTGAACTAGAAATATCATCTACTATGTATATCCTACTTGTTATGTTTGGAACTAAGGTTTTGTAACATATTTAAAAGATTTATGGATGGCTTATTCATATGTTGTAGAAGCTGTTTTTGTTGTTGTAACTCTTTGAGTTTAAATAGGGTTGACCATAGGAGTGATATTGTTTCTAGAAGTGAGGTGTATACGTTGTGAATATTATCGGTAGATGGGGGAGGTTGATCAATATTTTTTGTCGACCAGAATTAGCAGAAGTTAAGACATTTTTCCCTATAGATGAGGAAGGAGTAATGTCCGACTCCGTTGAGAAGCTTTCTGCATTTGATGAGATGTGATCTGGATTATTGTGAACCATATTTCTTGCTTTCTTTGCTTTCTTATGGTGCTTTCTTTTGTAGTTTGTAGGTTCATTTTTATTATTATATTATATTTCTGGATGTGGAAATGCTTTTGGGTCCACTGTGTCGTGTCCCAAAGTATATTGTTGCCTTCTTGTATTATTGAAAATGGGCTCCAAGGTTGAGTTGTGTTTTGTGTTAGTAGATTATTGTTCTTGTGAGTTTTTATGTTTTAAGCCAGTGGGTGATGAGCTGGAACATTGTTGAATAGGTGGAAACTCTTTTAGATTTATTGGGGGCTTCATAATTTCCTCTATGCTAGGTTGCGTAATGTAAGTATTTTCTATTATTTCTTTAGCTTCACGGTATGATAAATTATTTAGAGCCATACGTTCTTGAATCAGACGCTCTTTGTGCACATTGGGCAATTTTTATCAAGAGATGAATGAGACCCCTGGCAATTCGAGCACTTGGTAGGGAGATTACACGTATCTCCGTGTTTAATTGGTCCAAAGGTAGCGCATTTAGACTGTGAACGACATTGATTGGCCGTGTGAGCGAATCTGAAACAGTTTCTACATTGGATAACTGCTTTCTGTCGGGGTGTTACTTCATATATGCTGCTATTTATGGCTACTTTTTCCGGGAGATGTCTACCTTGGAATCTCAAACACACTAGTTGAAACGAACCATCACTTTTCCATACATTTCTCTTCATTTGTTTAGCACTATTGATTGGAATATATGATTGACTGCCATCCACTACATCTTCCTCACTGACATCGAATTCAATACCATATATTAGTCCTTCTCGTTGAACTAAGGATTGTGATATGCGAGCCTTAACGGAAAGATGAGATTGAAATTCTTCATTTTTAACAAACTTATTCACCTCCAGAGCAGAGTTGAAATATACTCTTACCCTGTTACGTCCACCTTGGTCTATATATTTAACTGGAATTTCTGCTTTTCTAAATTTGTTACCTAGGCTCCCGCCCGCAAGTTTACCGACGTTTCTTCCTGTACCCTCTATCAGAACTATGAAAGGGCCATTACTGTTATGATCGTAGAAGTTCTGAATGGGAGCAGAGATTCTTACTTCCGAAGACTTAAAAGAATTATCCGTGCGTTGGGCTGAAATAACGTCTTGACCTTGACCTTCTTGATGGGTTATTATCTGAGAATTATCTACTTCAATGTAGAATGCGAGTGAAATAATAGGATTCATGTAACTAACACCAGTGTTTTCAGAATGAAAAGACGAAGCTGCATGGAGATCGTTTGAGTCTACCATTCTGATTATCGATGTGACCTTTACGGCCTGTTATGTATACAATTAACACTTGTATATATTAAAAGTCACCTGTATCACTTAGAAATGATATTTGAATACTCGTACACTTGATCTGTAACGCCTAAATGTTTAATACACAGGCACAATCACACCACTTCACTACTACAATGCGACACTTTAGCAATATTACTTAAAAAATCATATTAGCATATCGTAGAACATTACATTTATTAAACTATTTTTAAACAAATAACCTTTGTAAACAAATAATTGATTCCTAGGCAACATACCACAACACAGGTAACAATGCAAATTTATGTAACTTGCATGTGTCAAATGACTTGTATGTGATATAATTTTCTGCCTGTAAAGCACTATCGTACTGATGCAAAGAAAGAAATAAGAATATTATGCGACGACCATGTCCGTCTGTCTCTTTATCTGTCCATCCGTGTGAATTATCATGTATTTGGAGACAATGGAAGTTAAGATGAAATTTGCTGGACTAATTCAATGTAACACAAGTTATATAAATTGTCCTATCTCTTTGGCTATGGGCAACTATCGTTTTAAAATGACCTGTCGGTAAAAATGTTTGTCAAGTTCATTTTATGCTCAGCTAGGGATTGAATCTGCAGTTCAAAGATGGATCCGAATCACTACTCATCTCCAGCGGGATCGAATCGTGGATTCCTTGATTAAAACACCTGTCGATATCTCGAAAACGAACAAATGGTGATGTATCAAATTGTCTGTCGCTGTAGACCTAGCTAATGCCAGACTTGAGAAGCTGTATGCTTCCAAGTAACTTACTAAGCTCAGTTCAGAGGGAGAGAGAGAGAGAGAGAGAGAGAGAGCGAGAGCAAGCGAGAGCTAGTGGTCCACAGCAAGAACAGAAAAAAACAGAAAAGCGCTGTAGCTAAGGTGGTCTGTAGCTGCTCCCCTTGTTCCCTTGTTATGTGCGAGTGTGTAACTTAAAATATGGTTTACATTTTATATACTGTTTTCAATATATTAATATTAATTATGATATAAATACACACACACACACATAATTTGTGCACTTTACTAAGTTTTTTTTTAAAAAAAATATATGCAGTAGGTACTTCATAGAAAATTATTTCGAGTCACAGGTTTGGAAACTGGAGCTAATGCAATTTCTGAAAGAGAAGTCTGAAGTGCAGTTCTTTCTTATTTTTTGAGGCACATGGATAATGAATGAATGTATGATTTTATTTATTTTACTTCGGGTTTCTTCCATTTCTGGCTAATTGCGAAGATGAGGATGAATGGAGATAAGATGAAATAGATGAAGGGACAAACATAGAGGGACATCACACATGTCCTATAGTGGATTATACTGGCCATGCTCCAGACGCCACAGCCTCGTTATTCTGAAAAATGCAGTTCAGGATGTACTAAGCCCAAGGAATGCCCACATACGGGTTTGTGGACGCAGTTTGCGTCCACTCAGCTTTTTAGGTGGACTTTTTTTGTGATGGAAATTTGATTTGTGAACAATACTGCATTTGACGTAAATTAAACTAGCCTTATAATTTAAGCATCTCTGCTATTTAAATAGTAATTACTAGTAGACTGCTAAGGTGATTATAACGGGTAGGCTAATAAGGATTATTGGGGGTAGTATATCCAACTGCAAAACATTAGGCCTTCATTGTCACGTTGGTTTCATGATGAACAGTACATATTCCCTCGCAGGGGCGATTCATCCATGTAGGAAGTGAGGAACTTCCTACAGTTCATTTATACTTGTTTTGAGTTATGTACTTTTTCGGAATTTAATCAGGCATCATGCATTAATGCACTTAGCAATTGCTTGTTTCAGACTCGCTTTTTTCTCTTCTAGTGGAGTAAAACGCCTGTTGAATATTAATCAATCTGAGCTCAGCTGATTAATTGTGATAAGAAGTGTAAGAACTTACAAGTTGTAAGTTTAATTAATATTGAAATCTCAAGATATAGTAAATTTTGGAAATTTAATGTCTAATAAAATAGAAAAAATTAAATACATAGTACAAGATTTATCTACCCCAATTATCATCCTAATCATTTTATTGTGACACGCGCCCATAAAAGTATCCACAGAGGCCTAACTTGAAGCTAAATTCGCTCCCACACCCATTAAAAAAGTTCGTACACCTTCCTAGATGAAGTCGATGGATAATAGGTTTTTTTGTAATTATTGTTTGCGATAGAGGAAATTTTAAGATCGAAAAGGTAAATTTCTGGAATACGACAAGGAAATTTACTTCTGGTCCAGGAACATCACTGATCTGGAGACGAAAAATCGTGTCATGACGGCCTTCTGGTAGAGCAGCGTGTGATTTCTGTTACTGAGATGTCAATCTCATTTTTGTGTAAGTTTGTGTAGTGTGTCCAGTTTTTTTACTTGAGAAGTTCAATGGCTAGTACAAGTGATATGTGTGATTGTGTAATTGAACGTATTTTTCAAAAACCTTTGGGGAGCTTCTGTTTCAGTGAAAAAAAGAACATTGTAACATGTGGGCGTCCCAACTCCCGCCCTCCCAAATTTGCTTAACCAAAGTATAGCCATGAGTGAGGTGAGTTGTCATTAATTAATATTTATTATTTTTCATCATTACTTGGATTTAACTGTATTTTTTTTAATCGCATATATTACTCTTTATTATTTTGCTCTTGTAACTTGCCCCCTAACTTGTAAATTTTAATAATGATGATTTTTTTGTTGGGGGGGAGACTAGTTACCCCTGTAGTCGTCACAAAATTAGTAAGATCCCTTTTAGTGCCGGACATTCACCCAATGGTTGTTAAATAGCATATTGCATATATGTTCAGTACTTCCTACACCAAGGAAAAACCACGAGTCGCCGCTGTTCTCTCAGGTGGAGGAGTTGCAGCCCTCCATGATTTTCCAACCCCCACATTGGTCTCATGATATTCGGTATATTCTGGATAGACATTTGCGTCGGAGATGGATAGGCCGTGACGGACCAATCGCTTTACAGATACGTAGTTGTTTTTCATTATGTTTATCGAAACTTCAATTTAAGATCAACACAAAATATTATGTTTTACGGTTGGTTGTTGAATATATTTTACTATCACATTTCTCACTGCTGTAGAAATATTCATCATTCCATTTTGTATAATTGTGATTAAATAAACACGGAATGTTCCACCGCTCCTCCTTTCCTTTCTCGCAAGTCACGAACACGTGTTTCCACTTTACACATTGCTTTAATGCTTTCTCTTCACCACAGAATAGAAAAATATATCATTCTGCACCTCACTCATCCCCATCTTCGCAAATTAGCCAAAAGTGGCACAAAAGGCAAAGTAAAATAAAGCAAATCAATCAATCATTCTGCACCTCAATACTTCTTTCCGATAATCGATTCGATTTCAATAGCATATGATCAGATTGGTCGACAGGCAGGCTTGGATGGCGTTATTTAGAACCGTTCCTAATTAGAAATGCTTGAACCTAATCTTGGATCCAATGCGAAAAATGACGTTGTGTCGCGCATCATTTCTTTTTAAGCGTTCGTTTCAACGACTTGTTCGTGATGCATTTGATCGTGTACAAGGCGCTTTACAGCTGACCGCGCAATCGGCGTTGTATAGCTTGACCAAGATGAGAATGTCCCATGGTGAGGTCATCGAATTTTCAAGCGTAAACCAGAGGAGGGAACGTACCTTATTCAATTATCTGCTTGAATTGCTCCCCAGTTTCTTCGTTGCCGAATTGTGCTGTCCTGTCAAAAGATCGTTGTTCATTCTGCCAAGTGTTTGCTGCCCACGAAGGATAAAAACTGTACACAACGAAAGGAGTGACTTAATTTAGGTTCTTGAATTTTTTTAGCAATGGAGTAAGGGAAGGAAGTTATAAATATTCTACTATAAAGCAACCTAGAAAGGGCCAGACGCTGCAGGAATAGTATTAATACAAGTCAAATATAGCTGTAGAGAAATAGAAATTATGAATCTTTGTGAAGAAATTGTGATTTAATGTAAAGAGACGAAGTTTTATCTCTTCGTTCAATTTCGTAGAAGGCAAAACTATGTTCTCCTTATCTTGTAGTGTATAGGAATTCAATAGGTTCATTATTCTTAATGTCCGTTATACCTTTCTGTTCTTTCGACATATGTGATTCCGAGTCGACGTTTTCCTCGTAGCCAATGAACGTTCTTTTACAGTCTATTGATCAAACTAGTCGTACTTTACGTTTTATCAAGCACAGAACAAAGTCAACAGAAACAAACTTGGCTCAATAAGCTAGCTTTTTTTTATATAAGTTGATATCTTGCGAGAAAATTCTTAATGAAAAAGATGTCTTCCATATCCAGTCCGATAATACCAAAATTATCACTTTTACAATCCTTAATGTCATCAAACCGTACAGCTAAATATAAATTAAATCTTCCAATCTTATTCACAGCATACAAGTCGATTAAGGATTTCATACCGAAAGTTATTAGATTTTCAACGTCTCCGTGCTTTACGACAGACTATTTTAAATTAGCAACAATACTTCCCGTTCACTCTCCTCCATATCCAGATAAAGATACACGAACGTCAATGCCAAGTATGGTGAATAACATATTCATGGAATATGTACACTCTGTAGTGCATGAAGACTTTTACATAGTATATACAGACTCATCAAAGTTCGCAACTGGTAACACTGGAGCTGCAATATATTGCAATAATCTAATGGAATACAAAATCTACCCATTACCAGCGGAATTTTCAATATTCACGGCGGAAGCGTTTGCTATTCGTCAAGCATTGTTGTATATACAGGAGAAAAACCTCAAGAGGGTAGTGATAGCCACTGATTCAGCGTCAGTCTTACACTCCCTGGGATCGATAACAGCTGATTACTATGTAGAATGGTACATTGTTAACATAAAAATTTTGTATCACAAACTAAACAACTCAGGATACAGTATTTATTTTGTCTGGACTCCTGGGCATACATCCATAGAAGGGAACCACATAGCAGACACATTAGCCAAGTACGCAGCTGAAGAATCAAGTCACCGATCCCTTCGGATCAAATTTTCTGCAAAAGCGCTCGAGTCGCATGCTAAAACAGAATTGTTGAAAAGTTGGCAGAAACAATGGACAATTACAGGGAAGACTAATGGGAAAAAATATTATTCAATTCAACCACTTATACCTAAAGAACCTTGGTATCAAGACATTAACCTCTCAAGAAACTCTTTAACAAGTCTTCTTAGATGTCGGCTAAATTACACCCTGTAATGATGCGATCATTACTGGATCATTTTTTATGTTATAAATTGTGTATGTCTATGTCTATGTCCTGTACGTTTGAGTTCTTGGCCGTTGGGGAGCGGTAAGTTTCCAGTAACGGTTTAGGTGATTAGCGGGGCCTATAAAAGGAAGGGAAGGGGGCAGTCGGCCTCAGATGTTTCAGTGCAATTCGGCGAGGTAAAGAGGTGTCGTTTCTCTATGGGGCGAAACGAAGAATCTTTCTTGATAATATGAATAGGCGGATACTTTAACTTTCTTTCTTTCTTTTAATACACACACTTGCTCTTTTCACACTATTCCAATAGTTTATTTCATGTGGGAAACCGGGTACACAACACACATACCTTCAGCCACCTTTTTTGGTACTGAGGGTTATATTTTTTTTTACTCGTGGAGCCAGTGACTACGCGAGTCTACACACTATCTTCGGGAAGGGGGTACAGGGTACACCGGAATGTAATTTTGTGAATAACGGCCAAGAATTAACTTCTGTAAATATAATATGAATAAACCTATATATATCTAAAAGGAAATGGGCGTTAAGTTGTAATTTGAAGAGGTACGTGTCTATTGCCTAAACTAGCATCCACAGAACTTCAGGTACTGCAAGTTTTGAACCTCGGGACAAGGATTCAAAAATGTATGGTAGTGTATATTGTGTATGTTGCTGAGAATCAGCTTAAAAGCACAAAATATACCGTTACATACTGGGGGCTCGTCCGGGATATTTTTTTGTGGGAAGTACTGAAGGCATATGTTATTGAGAAGTGGAAAGAAAGTAACAGAAGACAAAATGGCAATTCAAATAGACAGGGAGCTCATTGGCAAGTTGCTAGGCAATGCGAACTTGGAGGGAAGGCCTGAGGAAGATATTGTTGGGGAACTTGAGAGACTTTCTCTAAACCGTACGCAAGGAACTTCGGCAAGGACGGGCGAGGAGAAAATTAGCAAAATATTGGAAAAAAGCAACATTAACATTCCGATCTTTAAGGGAAACGTCGACGATGTAAGTCCACACGATTATTTGTATGAATTACGCAATTATCAGGAAATCATGGAAATTGGGGATACTTTTCTCTTAGATAGAATCTTGCCGCTTTCGTTGAAGGAAATCGCCGCAGATTGGTTCAGATTTTCGAGACCTTTCGGCACTTTTAGGGAATTCGAGAAGGCTTTTCTTGAAGAATACTTTAGTGTCGATTATGATTCGGAAATAGTAAGGATCATTCAGAACAATTACCAGTCACCAGACCAGTCTCTTCTTGCATTTATTCGACACACGAGGAAGCTTTTCGCAATGAGGGAGAAACGGGGGACAGAAGACGAGGTCATCCAGCATGTTTTGAAATTTTCCCATCCTAAATTCAGAACGCACCTGTACGATAGAACCTTTGCAACCTTGAAAGATCTAGAGATCCGCGCTATGGGCATTCAGAAGAGATTGTATTCAGAAGCTCTGTACTATTGTCCAGAGATAAGAGATAGCAGTTTACCACTAGCGTCAACTTCAGGGAGTGTCGCAAGGCAATTAGTAGCTGCGGGGGCAACAAACCCTTTCGGTCGCGTGAGAACAGAAGTATCAATGAGTGCCATAAATCCGGGTCTTTCCAACCGCTTGAGCCTTTCCGGGAATATTGGAACCCCGTCGAGAGCAGAAGAACCGACGAGGAGAAGGGGGTATGATGGTCCGCAGAAAGGCGCCACCTGTGTCATTTCTAAAGATACCGTTAGACCAGAACAGATAACTGCGGTTCTTGCACACGTAGAAGGAAACCAAAACAGGGGGAGGAATCGGGAAATACGCAACTGCAGAAATTTCACTTCTGGCGACAAAAAACCGTTAGTCACCTGTAAGGTTCAGGGAAAGGACTTCTTGCTATATTTGGATTCTGGTGCGTCTGTGAGCACCGTGTCTGTTGAGATCGCAAGAGAACTGGAAAAACAAGGAAATAAGATTAACAATAAACGTATTAATATTTCTTTGGCAGTAGGCTCTGTACAATCATGTGGGGAAATGTATCTTACTGTACATTTGAATGGGATGAAATTTAAGCATAAATTCGTCGTTCTGCGCAATTGTTTCACGGGATTTATCGCAGGTCGTGGGTTCATAAGGAAGGCCGGCATATCGCTACATTTGAAGCAGGGAGGCTACAGTTTGGTGGACAGTAACGTCATTCATTTATTTTCTGCGGAGAAGAGGGAATTGGGAAAGAGGCTTCCGTTCTCCCAGCAGGGAAGAACGTCGACTGTGGAAGCTGGAGCTGGGCTAACCGCGACGATGACTGCGACGATGGAAAGAAATGAAACTGTTACGGAACCAACCGCGACGATGGGAAATTGCAAACCACACCCCGAAACTGAGGACATGATTGACCGTGTTGAATGTTCGACTGACACTGTGCAGAAATCAGTTGCAGATTTCAGCGGTTTGTGTACTGCAGAAAGTGCGAAGCAAATGAGGAAGAAACAGAGGGAAAATTTGCTTCGGAGCACAAAACTGCCCATGGTTCGTCTCTCTGAAAGAAAAGATATAGAAGATTCTTCATTGTTCCCATTTTCTGCCACTGAGGGAAATGAAGAATACAATTCTGAGGATCCACGTAGGCTTCTGGACACAGCCTCCCTCATTTCAGAGCAAATGAAAGACAAGTTTCTTGCTGACGTAGCGAGGGCTACAAGTAATGAGGAAGTGGAAGGAACGAAGAAGTTCAAGGAAAAGGTGAACACCCAGGCCAAATCTTCGTACTTCGACAACGAGGGAATTCTTAGGAGAAATTTGCCTACGGAAAAGTACAAAGATAAGGGTAAAGGGAAAATATGGGCACCTGCTTCTCTACGTTCGCAAATTCTCGTGTCGTTGCATGATAATGCATTCGCTTGTCATCCTGGGAGATTGTAAACGTTAGCGAAGGTTAGGCAACAATACACTTGGATGGGCCTAACTAAAGACGTTATCCAGTATTGTAAGTCGTGCCAGCCATGCTACGAATTAAAAGATGACAGGAATAAGCAAGATTTCATGTCAAGTAAGGAGGAAACGAAATTCAGGATGGAAGACGCCAAGAAGAAAGCTTGTAATAGGAAACGCCGCAAATGCACGTTTCAGGTGGGGGATAAAGCTTGGCTTAAGGAACATCCTATCTCTGGTAAGGCCCGCAGAGTAACCAGTAAATTCTCGGGGAAGTCCTCTGGATCACACGCAATTGTGGAGCAAACTTCGTCAAATACTTTCAAAATGAAACACAGCGGGGACGGAAGAATATTGAGAGCGAACAGTGACCAGTTAAAGCCTTATTCTTCGCCACCTGACTTTGCAAGGAAAGTAGCCGAACCCAATTCAGCAAAGAGAGCGCACGTAACTTCGGCAGGAGGAGCAACACGAAGATATATCCCAGATGCGTTACAAGCTGAGAAACAGATTCTAGTCTAATTTCAAAGGGAGATTTTTTTGTAAATATTGTACATAGGGATTTATCTATCTTTTCTTTATTTTTTATCTTTCATTTATTTTCTCTCTCTGATACCTCACACACTACTCGTGCAAACGTTTCGTTCCGCAGTCAACAAAAGTAACGCAAAGTTAGTGCGTATCTTTTTACCGCGTAATTTCGTCGAGAAGTCGAAGTTCGGTGGCGAGAGAACGCAGTTCTAGCGCCGGGCATAGCAGTGACATCTTCGGATGTAGAGCCAGTTCGATCCATTCATGTGGAAACCGGTCGAAGCGGTGACTTCCGATCTCGGCAGGAGCGCAGAGCAGTGGCGTTGCCGGGAGTCGAACCAGCAGCCTTGGTGACTTGGATGGATTTCCAGGAGACTGTCTCTCGTTGGTCCAGGAGGAAGGATGGAAGAGATGCTGAGTGGGTAAGAATCGACGTGGGTTAACCAGCTCCAGTGCTGAGGGAAGATCGCGGATCTCGAAGTACACTTGTGGACAAAATTAGAGTGAACATTGACTGTCAGTGTCGTGTGATCTAATGAAAGTGTGTTTGTAGTGAACAGAAACTGCGGACAAGTGTTTTGTGTATATTATTATTATTTTTCTAGGTTACAGAACTTTGATTTTCCTCTCTTCAGGAAGGGGGGACTATGTAATGATGCGATCATTACTGGATCATTTTTTATGTTATAAATTGTGTATGTCTATGTCTATGTCCTGTACGTTTGAGTTCTTGGCCGTTGGGGAGCGGTAAGTTTCCAGTAACGGTTTAGGTGATTAGCGGGGCCTATAAAAGGAAGGGAAGGGGGCAGTCGGCCTCAGATGTTTCAGTGCAATTCGGCGAGGTAAAGAGGTGTCGTTTCTCTATGGGGCGAAACGAAGAATCTTTCTTGATAATATGAATAGGCGGATACTTTAACTTTCTTTCTTTCTTTTAATACACACACTTGCTCTTTTCACACTATTCCAATAGTTTATTTCATGTGGGAAACCGGGTACACAACACACATACCTTCAGCCACCTTTTTTGGTACTGAGGGTTATATTTTTTTTTACTCGTGGAGCCAGTGACTACGCGAGTCTACACACTATCTTCGGGAAGGGGGTACAGGGTACACCGGAATGTAATTTTGTGAATAACGGCCAAGAATTAACTTCTGTAAATATAATATGAATAAACCTATATATATCTAAAAGGAAATGGGCGTTAAGTTGTAATTTGAAGAGGTACGTGTCTATTGCCTAAACTAGCATCCACAGAACTTCAGGTACTGCAAGTTTTGAACCTCGGGACAAGGATTCAAAAATGTATGGTAGTGTATATTGTGTATGTTGCTGAGAATCAGCTTAAAAGCACAAAATATACCGTTACAACCCTAGCACCTAAAGACCTGTATACTAGGAACATTGTTCAATCCCCAATCTGTCAGTGTGGTGCAACTGAAGGAACACCTGATCACATTATATTTGAATGTCGCCTTAATGTAACTACGCGTGATTATTTCTTAAGAGATCTAAAAGAAGCAGGATATAATGGCGCATACGCCTTGTCAGTACTTTTGAGGAACCCAACGAAGAAAATAATATATGTACTTAAAAACTATATTGTGAGAGAAAATATTATATTATAAAATTATGAAATGGTAAAATTATGAAATTGTAAAATTATAAAATGTAAAACAAATGTAACTGGTGCATAGCAGCAAAGCTACAACCAAATATACATTTATATATAAAAAAATAAAAAAAGTTGATATCACTTTCAGGTTAGTAAATGTTCATAGCTTGCAAATTTTAGATAATAATGTTATAATTTTGAATAGTGTATTTTTCTATAGAAAAAAATGTGAAAATATATGTACTTGTGTCGGTGAATAGAAGGATTTTTAATGCTATGAACTTCTGAACACTGGCGGATTTGATGATGTATTAGCAGTCGTTAATATTTTATATTTTCATGCACCATTTTCTCTTCGTCTGTATTCTGTCATCGTTTTATATATTACGTTGTGTCCGAACTATCAACCATCCCTTTACTAATTGTAATTGCTTGCTTTCTCTTGATGACAACACACTATTGAAAAAAGTGACAGTCTCAAATGAGTAGTCCAAATTTGTCGATCAGTGTATTAGGCTTGACAGACTTTCAGATATTCGTACATGTAGTTAATTATATGTTATTAGTATGAACGTGAAGTTTTCGATTTAACGATAACACCGAAAAGTTGAGGAAAGCAAAATAAAATGTTTAAAATGTATTTGGATTGGTTAAGGAAGCAAGTTTACGGTGTTTTGGAAAAGCGAATTACGCCATTTTTCAGAATAACACCGAATTTTCAACTTTAACGCGAAAAACGCCGCGAAATATGCAATGCAAACTGATAATAACATTTCTTCTGGTCAAAAGGAAGTACCTAAATATTTCTAGTCTAGCTGGTGATAGTTCGATTCAAAAGACATTGTCAAGCTTCACTTATTGCAGTTTGGCGCAGACATGACTGACAATATTTAACCTCGTCCTGAAAAGGAATTCGCTGAGGGATCTTCCCAGAGGGGAAGTTTTCAGGGAGAAGCATCTGTTGTGTTGCAGGTGAGGGGGTTAGGGAGCCTGTATGTGTGTGTACACAAAACGGTATTTTGAGGTCGCAGAGGGATTCTTTGGCATTGTTATGGAAATGTGATGTGTATGACTGTGTTCAAATATTTGGGTGATATAATTCAATAAACATTTCATATTTAGTGGCTGATGAGTTGAAATTGTTTTCCAAATAGGAAAAAATGGTCATTTCGCTCAAAAATAAGCCATGCATTTATTCTTTTTGTCATTAGAACTAAAATTTGTCTGAATTTTTCAGAACTAGAAAATTTTAAGCATAGAAGGAACAGTAAAGATGCATGTAAATATGACACCGATTTAAAATTAATAACACCAAATTTTGCCTTAAACCACGAAAAATAACACCGAATTGCAGTAGAAAATAACATCGACATTTAAGGAAAACTAAAACGAAAACTTCACGTCCCTAGTTATTAGTATTAGTGTGAACAGACCAGTTTTAAGAAAGTATTTAGTTGAAACATTCTTAAAACATTTGAATTTTGATATAATTTACATGAGCAGATTCAATATTACAAACTTCAATATAAAATATTAATGTAGTAATAAATCAGTTATACTTATATTCAGTTTGGTATTTTTAGGGGGGATGGGGGAATTCCCCCCTGTGGATACTTGTGTCCCCCTCTCTGCATGATAAATTTTATCCCTGGGGGGGAATGGTGTTTTGGGGAAACAAGAAATTATTGGCAATTTAGTTACATTTTCCTACTTCGCCATTCAATTGCAACATTTTCTGTCAGACAACTGGAAGCTCCATTTGGCGAACACAGACGAGGCCTCAAGCGCTGCTCTATTCCTGGAACTGTCAAACAAGTGGCCAGGGTTGAAGATCACCTCCCCTCTTTCCTTTTCTTTGTCCACGGAATTTGGCAGGAAAATGTATGTGTAAGTTACAATTTGGTTGTCACGTGACTCGAACTTGTCACTTCAGAACGTCTCAATTTGTATGAGTGGAACAATAGTACACAAAGATAGCCTACATGGAATTTTTGACGCAAGCGCGATAGCCCTTTACGAAGTAATTTTTTTAAAAACAGTGTTTTTTATTAATGAGCTAGATTTCTCTGTGAAGCTAGAATGTTGGTGGAAAAAGTGAGCATTACGAGTTTCAGACCCTGGTATATCAGGAATCTGCCTTAAAAATGATCGAAATCTCATAAAGCTGGTTATTTCTGAAAATTTGTTAGGTGGGCAATGAAAGGTAATGTATATGTAACTTCATAAAGATCCATGGCCACGTAATTGGGAGATATGTCACTATCCGATATGTATTATTTTTACTGTCTAATTTATAAAATCTTGATATCATTGTTGATAAATCAGAAGTTTTCCTGTTTGCAGTGAAGATATGTGTTTTCTTAATGTTCTTTTTTTTCAGATAAGCCCGTAATCAATGAATATAGAAAGAATAATTACAGCCTAAATCTACACTTAACTTTTAGGTAAAATCAAAGCTTTCCGTAACGGTGCATTTTCCTCAGTTTCCACATGATTCAACATAGAAAAAGTATTATTTTTTTAAAAAAAAAAAAGCATCTTAATTTTCACACAAATTCAAATTACAAAAATAGATGTTCTTAAAAAATTGTAATTTGAAATCTGAAATTTTGAAATTACTATTGAGTGGGTAAAACTAGTGCCACTAACACTGTTAGCAACTGAAAGTGAGTCTATTTTTTTCATTATGTCAACTTGCAAAGTGTCCCTGGTTTTTTCCACTGAGAAGGAACATTACACAGTAGGTCTGATTCCACTTTAAAGTGTAGATCCAGTTTGAACTAGCCCATGTGAGCATAAAGTGGACTTAAAACAAATTTTATCATTATTTTAATAATGTTATCTTTACTATGTCTACACTAAAAATGAGTGTCTTTCTGACAATTCTGCAGATGGCAGTCTCCGTACAGTGTTCGGACTGTTGCAAGGCTAGCCGTGTGTTTCAGTGCTTCATATATTTTACTCCTGGCCGTGTGAACACCCTCTGATAATGGGCGTGTGTGCCAAAAGCCTTGATAAAAAAGTGCAGAGGGGAAAGATAAACTTCATTCCATTTCACAGTTTCATCAACTCATTTTGATGCGAACAAAACAGGGGCTTATCTAGGGTGTCTCCGGATCCCCGATAATCCCATTTCTGTGTACACTTAGTGTAATTTTAGGTTAATTATGTACATATGTCATACTTTTGATGCGAAAATAGAAGCCACGTTTACTTATCTTTCAAAAGTGTATGCATATTCTACACTGTTTAGGATCTCCCCGATGACTCAATGGTATCGTCGCCGCCTTGTAATCAAGGGATCCCGGGTTCGATACCCGGTGGAGGCACATAGTGGTTCGGATCCCACTTTAAACTGTAGGTCCAGTCCCGATTAGCCTTACTGTGCATCAAGTGGACTTATATCATAAACTCAAAAAATAAAAAATAGCCAGGATGGTAATGAATGGAATTTCTACACTTGTTATACAGGGTGAGGCAAAAGTCCGGCACCACCCTTTTAATTTGAAAACGACTTGACGGAAGGCGATGAAATTTCTGATATGGGTAATTGGGGTTGGGGCACACCAGATGAGGCTAGTGTGTATCATGGCGGCCATCTTGAAAGCCGCCATCTTGGAATTACATCCAGATTTTCAAATGGAAGGGAGGCCTCCACGATGGTAGCGTTGTCGCCTTGTAATGAAAGGGTCCCGGGTTCGATACCCGGTGGAGGCACACCGTGGTTCGGACTCACTTTAAACTGTAGGTTGCAACTAAGCTGAAAAAAGGGCCTATCTCATTGTAGTCACGCTCAATCTCAACTGCTTAAAGCAGGATCTACCGTATACAGAGTGCCAGTAAAAGTAAGCTGTTGTCCCAGTCCATTCTTCTAGGAAATTATTTTTACGAATTCAAACCAGAACTTAGATCTTTTCAATTTTATTTTTAACAATGCCAGAATATAGAATTCTAATAGACGCCTAGTAAATATTTCCCTTTCCTTTTATATCAAATTCAAATAAATTTATATCCTACAACTTAATTGATTTAAAATTGGGGGATAATACGTGAGTAGTGCCCGCGGTTATACGACCGAGAATTATAGATTAGGTTCCTGGATACTGAAACTAATAATCTAATTATCAGTTGAAAATAACAAACCTAATATTGAACAAATAAATAAATATCTAACTAAAGAATTAAAAGGAACCCCAATCTACTTACATCCCCCATCGGATAGCCACACTCACCATTCACGTGTACAGTAAGAGTTACTCCACTCTTTCCCCCTTAACGGATGCTTCCCGACTGAGCAGGCTTGATTCTTCCTCATGGTTCTGAGCATGCTAGCCAATCAAAATGAGGCAAGACGTCATACAATGATACCAACTCACTTTGTGGGCAGAGGGTTATAAGGTCCAGTCCCAATTAGCCTTACTGTGCATAAAGTGAACTTAAAACACCAAATCAATCAATCAATCAAATGGAAGGGGGGGTCATGTAGCATATCATTTTATACGTGCGTCTTCTCAGAAATAAGAATAGGCAGTTATTTTTCTCTTAACTTTATTTGATGCGGATATGTTCACAGTTGAAGTTCACCTTTTTGGTAATGTAATGGTTGGTATTTAGCTATTTGTTTCAGGTGATATAACATGGCTCTAACCCTCCAAGAACGGATCGAAATTGTTGTTATAGGTGAGGAGCGCAGTGCCAGCGACATTGCAGAAGATTTCAATGCCCGGAATCCAGTAAGAGACGACATCTCACATACCACAGCGTTGCGTGTAATGCAGAAGTTTAAGGAGACGGGATCCGTGTGCGACAGAGAACGTAGTGGACGTCGGAGAACAGCTACCGACAAAGAAACAGCAACGGCAATCGTGGCATCCTTGGTCAAGAGCCTGAAACGCAGTACCCGGCGATTGGCTTCAGTGTCAGGTGTAAGTCAGAGATCCATACTCCGTGTGTTGCATACTAACAAGTGGTATCCCTACAAAATTCAAATGCAGCAGTTGTTTACTGAGGGTGACCCAGGCAGGCGGTTACATTTTGCAGGCTGGGCTTTGGCTCGTTGCAACGAGGATCCCCAGTTCCCGAAAAGTGTTCTGTTTAGCGATAAGGCCATATTCTTCGTGAACGGTGAGGTAAATTAGCAGAATCATCGTTATTGGTCAGATACGAACCCATCATGTACAGATCTTCGTTAGGAAGTCGGTGCAGCAAAGGTAATGGTGTGGAGTGGGATATGCAACACCAAAATTGTGGGACCTGTCTTCATTCATGGCAACCTGAATTGGGAGAAATGTTTGAATATTCTCCAGGAAGATGTGTTCCCCTCACTGATGAACTCAGTCTGCTTATTTCCGCACTACGCGTTATGTGTCAGACAGTGGTTGGATGAGCAGCTCTCGGGTCACTGGATTGGTCGAAGAGGGCCCACTGAGTGGCCACCCCGTTCTCCGGACCTTACGCCCCTTGACTTTTACCTTTGGGGTCATCTTAAAGCCATAGTTTATCAAGATAAAATCACTGATCTTCGACATCTTCAGCACTGGATCCAACAAGCATGTGATTCTGTCGACCCTGCAGTGTTATTCCGTGTCCATTAGGATTGGCTGAAACGTCTTACGTTGTGTGTAGCACAGAACGGGCAACACATAGAGCATCTTGTAGGATGCCAAATGTGAACTTCAACTCTGAAAATATACTCACCAATTAAAGGGGAAAATATCTGCATATTCTTATTTCTGAGAACACGCACATGTAAAATGATATGCTACATGACCCCCTTCCATTTGAAACTCTGGATGTAATTCCAAGATGGGAGCTTTCAAGATGGCCGCCATGATACACACTAGCCCCATCTGGTGTGCCCCCACCCTAATTACCCATATCCGAAATTTCATCGCCTTCCGTCAAGTCATTTTCAAATTTAAAGGGTGGTGACGAACGTTTGCCTCACCCTGTAGAATGTTTTTCATTTATTTGAATAACAGCACACGTTATCATTTATTGTCAACACATATTGTCTCCTAAATTTCCTCAACACCTCCGTAAAATCCTGCAAGAATACCTACCTGTACGCAATGTATGACATCATTGGCGTTTACACCACCATGAAATGCTTGATGAATTAGTGGGCACTACTAGATGCTGCAATTAAAGCGATTACACAACAAGGCAACTTGGAATAGATTTATTTTCGTGTCGATTTTACTTGTTTACATTTTTAGATTGTTATTTGTGAAAAGGTTAATTCCTTATTTGTATAAACGATTTACAAAACACAAAATGTTACATAAAGTTATACGGAGCGAAATAGTAAAGGCACAATGTTCCACAAGTTTGCAATCTTTGGTGTAGACATTGTTCTCTTGCTTTCAGGCTCAGTAAGTATGGATTTAACACCAATAAAGCTATGGAAGGAATATAATGACATAGATGCAAACCCTATTGAGGATTTTCACATACACCCAGATGAAAAAGATGCATATTCTAACGGTGGAAGCGGCCCCGGCGCCCACCCAGCGTCGAATAACATGGGTACCTGGGGGAAACCCTGGGGGGGTAAAGGCGGTCAGGGGCGTGATGCTGATCACATCACCCCCACTCACGACCGGATCAAGAAAGTGTGGGGCGTTACCCCCGCACCCCCTATACGCCTTCATGGCGTGGTGCTATGCACAGGGGAACACTTTACTTTACTTTTTTACTTGCATATTCCTGCCATTTTGCAGCTAGAGGTCCTGTAGACACCCCTTATAGAAATGGCTGGTATTTTGGTTCGATCAAACTGAATGCAAAATCATTGAACAAGGCGCCAAACATCATCATGTTTACCCCTAGCGGACGTTTCCTCGTCAGACACAGCATTTGCATAAAAATGGAATCAAAAACTACTGGAGACCACCCTACCTTGAGGAGTTTCCTAATGTCCTTGCTTGCCTTTATGTTCTCTGAAGAACCTACAGCCGGAGCGATAATTTCTTCGGAAGATACGAAAAGAAACTTGGCTGATAATAGTAAATTGCACAATCTGAGAAGTAAGTGTTTCCGAGAACAATTCCCTCAACTGACACAACAGTTTCTGCAGGACTTGAACATGACTGAAGAAATGTTGGAAGCTGGTGTGATGGAAGATGTGACAGAACAAGTTGAGCCGAAGCAAGTGAAGAAATATCAGCAAATACTGCAGAAACGCAAGCAGGTACGGCGCCACACTCAGTAGCGTGGAGTCGACAGTTTAGAATTAGTTTTGTTTACAAAGTACAAGACGTTGCCAGGTATGAATTCTATAATTAAATTCATGTTTTACGTGTTATAAAAATGTAATATGTGTTAAAGCTTGATACACTGATAAATTTTCTGAAGATGTTGTCAATAAAACTGTCAACCAATTCTTTTTTTGAATTCGCATTAACAGTAATAGGGGCACATTGGACACAATGCTGAGGCTATACTCTGTCTCGGTTATCTTTGGAGCAGGAGAATGAAAACAAAGTCTCTTCGCAAGTAGTGACGCAAGACGGCTCAACCAATGAACACGTCAGAGGGAACGCTGTGGTGTGAAGGGAAGGGAAAGCGACTGCAGCTACCAGCCTTCGCAGCGGCGTGTACTGCTTCGCTCTGCCCACTCGATTTCCTCCCCTTGTCTGACGCTATGCGCACCCTTGCTCCAGAAATAGTTGGGACAGGATATAGTGGCTTTCTGTCAATTGATATGATAGAAGGGGATAAGAATCAAGTAAATACAAGTAAAACACCAAGTGAGCGACACACATGAACGTAACAATAACAATATATTAACCCTCCAGTTGTCGCGTGGAATATTGTCACGCCAGTAGTCCCGTGCGTTGTTGAAATTCATCGAAACGAGAAGGTGAAATTTTACTACTGTCATAATGTCTCTGAGTAAATGGGATTATTTTGAAAATGAAAAGCGATTACATATTGATTTTGTTTTGTTTAGCACACCAAATAACAGGAAAACATGCACTACTTACTCTACTGCAAACTAATATAAAAAATAAAGTACAAAACGATCTTCTTTACATAAAGATAACCCATTGACGTATTTTTTTTCTTTTTTTTTTGCGATCAGCACACTACAGAGGAAATATAACTTACGTCCCTTCAACGCAAGAAATCTCGTCCATATTATATTCTATTTGACATATGGCATTTAGTAATATCAAAAGTTTTGGACATCAATAGTTTCAATAAGGAGATCGTATTCATAGGTTTCCTTCTCTACTGTTGAGAACATTTACTTTATGCAAACATATTACAAGACGAAGAAGTTCTCTCGGGATATGAGCCAGGTGATGTCCGGATAGGCTTCCTAGCTGACATCCTGAGTAGTGTTGTCCACGAGACGGGACAAGCGTTTCAAAATTCTAGATGAGACGAGACTGACCACCTGTCTCGTCTCGTTTTCGAGACGAGACACGGAACGGGACGAGACGGCTCGTGAAAAGTCTCGTCTCGTCTCGAAAGTCTCGAAAAAAATACAAACAAAATAATTAATCAGTTGCGAATATTTATTTACTCGGAGTAAAGGATTTTCTTTGGAAACCCAGATCAGCGTCTATTACATAAAAAAAGGCTCTTATTTAGTTTTTATACTCTTTCGAAATCCAGTATTACTTCCATTTTTCAATGTATTCAAGCTTAGTAATTGTAAGCTGTAATAGTACTCCAGATAGAAGTACTTTTCTAAAATACCAATTCAGATATATATTCGTATAAAAATATTGTGAGAGAGTATTCTCGATAATTTCTTTGAATGGAAAATTTATGAAAAATATTGTAAACCTTACGAAAATTACAAAAATTGCGGGCTTTGTTTGCTTTTCCATAGTAAGGAAATTTATTATTTGTTTATCCTTAAAACATCTTAAATATATTTAACGCCTTTAAAGTAAAAACTACTGTTATAACGAGCAGGGTGGTATTTGTAGGGGGGATGGGGGATTTCCCCCCATTCTGGGTACATGGATCCTCCTCTGCTTGATAAATTTTATCCATGGAGGGGAAATATTATATATGGCATAAAGTCATTATCTCATGCTCTCCCTAGACAGTCAGTAGAATCCCCCCTGGAAATTTCGTAAATACCACACTGAACAGCTAAGTGAGACATACAATAGTTGTTATCTTCACAACACGATTATTCCCGCACAAGGAATAAGGAATATTCCTCATAAAATCGTGCCATCTAAGGAACGGACCAATTTTTGTAGTCTTCTCATGGAAAGAAGTGATGTGATTGATTTTTGACAATTGCTTCCTTGCTAATTGTAATATTTCCCCATCTAAACCCCCTCGCGGTCAGAAATTATTTTCTCTAGGTATCTCTCACCTTTTAACTTTTTATTAAGCTTTCTGTCTGTTTAAACATGAAATTTCCCAGCGGAGGGAGAATTCCCTCCCTTCAAAATAATCGGCGAAACGGGAATTCCCCTTTCACCGAAATATTTACTTGGATGGGAAATATGATAGATATAATGCGCCTCTGGGTAATTGGGCGAAACGGGATTCGGCAAAAGGGGAAGACATGGACACTAAAACTGGAGCAAGAAGACACCTGAATTCTGTGAGGAAATGTAATCAATTTTGTGGCATAACTTCCCTGGGTGATCTTCTTGTCGCGGCGCTTCGGCACCAAAGATTGCATTTATTACTGTTGGTTCGTTCGCAAGCGACACTTCTCGCTTTTCGCCTGTCCTGTGTTGTTTGTCGCATAGGTCAGACCGAAGTCAGAACCTATGTCAATTTCCGAACCTAAGTAGCACGACCAGCTGCACGTGTCGCTGGGAAAAGGTATTTTTTATCACTGCCCATATCAACATCTCATTTCTAATTAATTTCATGCGTCATTAATGTTAAGCATTCTCTTATTTCTCCATATTTCTGGATGTTCCAACATTTCTTCGATTCTTTAGCAAGCTGTTTCGAGTTATTTCTGTAAGATTCTCCCCTCGCCAAACGTAATTTGCCACACGATGCCAGTAACGAATTTGCCTAGACTATACCCTCGTGTTGCAGATATCTTTACTTGAAAAATCCTGAAATTTCCTCAACAGCTGCTACCCCAAGGGCTTCCTTCCATTCATACTTGCGCCAAACGATGTGGAGGAAGCCACTGCCATTGTTTAGTGTAGATCCTCTTCCAGCCTTATTGGGGACAATCGTCATAAAATTCTCTCCAGCACAAACAGTTCATTCATTGCGACCCCTCTTCTCAAAATCAACAGCTCCATCCTCAGTACTGGTTGTAAACTCTAAAGATTTCACACCAAAAAAACTGGTAATAGGCCAATTTAGTTAGATACTCTGCGTTGACGTAAAGAATTTATATTGCCTGAAGTCAAAGGAGTAAAAAGCGACATGCAAGAGGCAAGAAGCAAAGCCTACCACTTGGAAATGAACCCTCAAACCTTCAGAACTGAAGCGAAATGACGAGCGGGACTTGTCGCTTTCGTGTCGCTCGGACTTGACCGTTTTCTAATGTAGTGCATCGTGTCGCCTCTGTCCGTTGGTAGCGCATGCGTGGGGAAAGCCTGCTTAGAGACTAAAGGAGCTTGTGTCGCTTGTCGCTTGTCACTTCGGTGCGAAACCCTTGTGTCGCTTGGGGATTCCACCGATCTAACGCAGGCTTGCACGGCGTCTCATGCCGCCACGGTGTGCAATACTGCTGTTGATGGGTTAGTTCCCAAGCAGCATGTGTCGCGTGTCGCTTCGGTTTGAACTCTCCCTTACATGAAACCGAAGCGACGTAACAAACTGTTCGGGGTCGATTGTCGCTTGCGTGTTGAACGGATTAGACCGTTTTCTGAATACCGTGCGTCATGTTGCCTCTGACTGTGAATGCTTGCTAATAAACTGAAGTTGCCTGTGCTACGTGTGAACTAACATTTAGATTGTCACTTCGTTCTCAACGCTCCCTCAAGGGAGCTTGCAGACCAAAGCAACGAGCGACACTCGACAGGCGAGAAGAGACAAGCAACCGCTTGGAAACGAACCTTCACTAAATGTGACCTCTCGAACCGAAGTAACACGACAAGGTGTTCGTGTTCTTTATCGCTGAAACCTAATATCGTGAATAGTGTAGCCTCGGTCTGTTAGATTGTAGTGCATATGGTGGGAATATTTGCCTATATACGGAATAGGCTCGTGTTGATGGTAACTTCGGTGCAAACTCCCCATGCGGCTTGTTGCCTGTCGCTCGTTGCTTTGGTCTGAAAGCTCTCTTAGTGTACAATGAATAAAAGAGTTGATTGAAGGCAGAAAAACAACAAAGTAGATTTCATTCTCTACCTATTGGTAATTATCAAACATTATATTGAATACTAGCTGATTTCCAGTCGTTGCTCGGGTATTTATTTATCCCAATCTTCTATTAAACAGGAAACCATTGAATTAACTTGGAGTTGAACGGCATTGGGAGTGTCACTATTCATCTTAGCGACCCCGAAAACTATGGATTCCACACTAATATCGGTCGTTTTACATGTCACCCCCTTCCCATCCCCACCCCTAGGGCTGCCAGAAGTGTCTTGGAGTTGAACGGCATTGGGAGTGTCACTATTCATCTTAGCGACCCCGAAAACTATTGATTCCACACTAATATCGGTTGTTTTTATATTATTTGTACATGTCACCCCCTTTATACCCCACCCCTAGACGTGCCAGGGGTGTCTTGGAGTTTAACGACATTGAGAGTGTCACTATTCATCTTAGCGACCCCGAAAACTATTGATTCCACACTAATATCGGTTGTTTTTATATTATTTTTACATGTCACCCCCTTTATACTCCACCCCTAGACGTGTCAGCGGTGTCTTGGAGTTTAACGACATTAAGAGTGTCACTATTCATCTTAGCGATCCCGAAAACTATTGATTCCACAATAATATCGGTTGTTTTTATATTATTTTTACATGTCACCCCCTTTATACCCCACCCCTAGACGTGCCAGGGGTGTCTTGGAGTTTAACGACATTGGGAGTGTCACTATTCATCTTAGCGACCCCGAAAACTATGAATTCCACACTAATATCGGTTGTTTTACATGTCACATCCTTCACACACCCACCGCTAGGAGTGCAGAGGTGTCTTGGAGTTGAACAACATTGGGAGTGTCACGATTCATCTTAGCGACCCCGAAGACTATGGATTCCACACTAATATCGGTCGTTTTAGATTATTTTTACATTACATCCCCTTCCCACCCCCACCCCAGGGGTGTCTAGGAGTTGAATGGCATTGGGAGTGTCCCTATTCATTTTAGCGACCCCGAAAACTATGGATTCCACACTAATATCGGTCGTTTTACATTTCATCCCCTTCCCACCCCCTACCCTAGGGTTGCCAGAGGTGTCTTGGAGTTGAACGGCATTGGAATGTCACTATTCATCTTAGCGACCCCGAAAACTATTGATTCCACACTAATATCGGTCGTTTTTTTTTAATGTCAGCCCTTCCCACACCCACCCCCCGACCCTAGGGGTGCCAGGGGTGTCTAACCCCCACAGTATTTCTTTCCAGAGTGTAGTTCATATGTGTACTAAGTTTGGTCGTCGTTAATGTCATCAATTGGCTTAGCGACTCCAAAAACTATGGATTTGACACTAATCTTGGTAATTTTTGACATTTTAATTTTCACCCCCTCTCAACCCCCATCCCAATAGGTGATGAAGCTGGGATTGAACGGCATTAGGAGTGTCACTATTCATTTTAGAGACCCCGAAAACTATAGATTCCACACTAATGTTGGTCGTTTTCGATTATTTTTGCATGTCACCCCCTCCCAACCACCACCCCCAGGGCTGTCTTAACCCCACAGTATTTCTTTCGAAATTTCTAGTGATACGCGTAATAAGTTTGGTTGAAATCGCTCCAGGCGTTCGAAAGTTATGCCGGAACAAGCACACACACACACAAACACGCACACACCATACATATACATCCATTTTTATATATTAGACTCGCGTACTTTCGACGTGGCCTTTGGCCACGTCTTGTATGCTCGCATGCGTGACCTTCGGCCACGTTGTGGGCGTAATCATATTATAGATGGGGTAAAATGTCTGCATGTTGTATTGGATGAAGGGGAACAAGTGCATAAGTTCGCTAATTTGAAAAGTTTCGAAAGTTACTTTATGTGTGTATGAGTTCTAATAAGGTACAAATATTCAAAAGAGTATTGCCTAATTTCTTAATAATAAACTGAGTAAGTAATAACCGTTTCAAGATAATTAGTTGGATATTTTTGAATAAACGAATTCAATAACGACACTAAATTGAAAATGCAATATTTACATATTGTTTTTTCATTTTCACATTTTTTAACGTAATTGGATAATAACTGTTTTCCGTCATTCCCCCCAAATTCCTACCTTGCATCTGTAATAAATTCTGACGCTCGTATTTTGAAATACGAAATGTTTAGTATAATTCACTTACACTAGTTTTCTGGGTGAAATAAACTTTCTTCAAGTTCCCTAGAAACGTCCGTTTCCATGGTGAACAACAAGCATGGCAAACTCTCTAAATAAGTGTTTGTTATTATACCTCTAAACATTTAGTTAAAACATCCACGATGTAGAGAATAATTTCGCATTTATTTTACCAATATATACGTAATTGTATCTGGGCTGAAACTCCTTATTATGTAGATGTCACCCTTGTTTGAGCCACCTTTTCAAAGCCAGGAGTTGATTCATCTGTGTGTTGTAGATCTGTGAGAAATATAATGTATCTCGACAATTAAGAATTGAAGGAAACAATGTGAGCAAAAAGAAAAGCCATGGGAACGATTGCTAAGGACGTGAAAAAAGGGCATTTTCACCCTTAAGAAAGGGCCGATTGAACGATTTTTTTTGGGACGATTTCATGGGGGGTCGTAATAGGGCATTTTTTGCCTCCGGGGCTTCCTTCATGGAGAACATTTATGTCAGTGAGTGGTGGAATTGGGGCTATATATACAGGGTGTATCAAAAAGAATCATCCGATTTAAAAAGGCTATATTTAGGAAACCAATGAACATAGAATCTTGCAGTAAGTTGTAAAATACATGTTGGAACTTCAAGTTTTACTTACAGTAGGTTTTCATTTGTTGCAGGTAAGTGCTTTACTGGTGCAGCTCACTCTTTAGTCCGCATCAAGAAGGCAGCCCAGCAAGAGGAAGCATTCTGCATGCTCTGCTTTAAGAAATGTGAGTTCGTTACAACTGTGCAACGTCGAATACTGTGAGCAGTAGGTGGTGTAGCACCGTATTTACGACGAAACTCACGCTGCACGGCTGTAACGGACTCACATTTGTTGAAGTGGAGAACGCAGAAAGCTTTCTGTTGCTCGGTTGCCTTCTTGATGCGGACTAAAGAGTGAGCTGCACTAGTAAAGCACATACCTGCAACAAATCAAAAGCTACTGTAAGTAAAACTTGATGTTCCAACATGTATTCTACAATTTACTGCAAGATTCTATGTTTATTGGTTTCCTAAATATAGCCTTTTTAAATCGGATGATTCTTTTTGAAACACCCTGTATATTGGACTCTCGTACTTTCGACGTGGCCTTTGGCCACGTCTTGTACGCTCCCATGCGTGACCTTCGGCCACGTTGTGGGCGCAATCACGTTATAGATGTGGTTCCTCAATGACCTTAATCACATTGAAAATGTCTGCATGTTGTATTGGATGATGGGGAACATGTGTACAAGTTCACTAATTTGTAAAGTTTAGAAAGTAACTTTATGTGTGTATGGGCTCTAATAAGGTACAAATATTCAAAATATTATTGTATATTTTCTTAATAATGAACTGAGTAAGTAATAACCGTTTCAAGATAAGTAGTTGGATGTTTTGCATAAACGAATTGAATAGCGACTAAATTGAAAATTCAATATTTACATATTTTGTTATTTTCACATTTTTGAACGTAATTAGATAATAACTGTTTTCCGTCATTCCCCTCAAATACCTACCTTGCCTCTGTAATAAATGCTGATGCTCGTATTTTGAAATTCGAAACGTCTAGCATAATTCCCTTACAGTAGCTTCCGGGGTGAAAATAAACTTTCTTTAAGTTCCCTAGCAACGTCCGTTTCCATGGACAACAACAGGCACGGCAAGCTCTAAGGAATTTCATGTCATTATACCCCCTAAACATTTAGTTAAAACAAGCACGATGTAGATATTTACGCATTGAGTATAACGTAATTGTATCTGGGCTGAAACTCCTTATTATGTAGATGTCACCCTTGCTTCAGCCACCTTTTCAAAGCCAGGAGTTCATTCATCTGTGTGCTATTGATCTGTGAGAAATATAATGTATCTCTACAATTAAGAATTGAAGGAAACAATGTGTGCTGCAAAAAATGCCCCTGGCAATGGTTGCTAAGGACGTGAAGAAAGGGCATTTTCACCCCTAAGGAAGGGCCGATTGAGTGATTTTTTAATTTTCTCGGCTTTTTGGGACGATTTCATGGGGGGTCGTAATCAGGCATTTTTCGCCTCCGGGGCTTCCTTCATGGAGAACATTTATGTCAGTGAGTCAGTGGGATTGGGGCTATATATACAGGGTGATTTCGAACTCCCATTACAAACTTAGGGGGGTGAATCTAGAAGGAAAAACAAGCCGAAAGTGCCATGTGGCAAAATTACGAAAACGGCACCGTGTGGCTGCCAGAGCCGTGAGAAAATCGGTTCACACCTCTTTCAAAGAGCAATAACGTCTGAACTACGAAAGATACGAAGATCGGCTCTGGCGGAAGTGGAGGAAGTCGTATCCAAACAATATCAGGGCGTTGAAATTGCGGCGCTTTTCGTAATGCGCAAGGGGAATCCCCAAAGGAAATGGGGAATCCCCACTGCATGTGAGCGGAAACTCGCGCAAAATGGAGAAAGACGACGAGGGAACATGCTGTCACAGGACGGTCGAAAAGTGACACATGGAGGGAGTCCCCAGAGGAGCGCATGAAGTGCGACAAATGGAACATGCTTGGACAGTGACTGTCGCGCATCCTAGATGGTACGCAAAACGGAGTGATGGATGTACACGTGCATGCTACGTGGAACGCAACGTGCAATTACAATTGCGATATGAACCACTACGTGCCCCCTCCCACCGGGAATTCGTTGAACCCGGGACCTCGGGAGTACAATGTCAGCCGGAAGTCGGCTCTCTGAGGAGCAGCACCAAATACGTATCCACGTGCCCCACGAATGCTGGGACACGTTCGTATTGTTCTGTACTACATTACTGCAGAGCGTGTAGAGGTATCCCATGCGAGTCCGACGTTAGTCATTAACGTTCTCACGTGAAGGACATGGAACGGGAGCGACCAACCCGTACTTACTGACGTTCCTTCCCGTTCGTAGCCTCTGTGATGCATGATGTTGTGCGCTGACGTCATACTAGGAGTCACTCGCTATCCCTGGTCGAAGTTGACCCTTGCGCCCTCTGGGTATTGCAAGACTGTATGGAGAGAGCGCTGGACGTGACACATTGGTTGAGTACGTACACACGACGTATCTTCTGGGAACATTACGACGTTGTGGGTGTGTGTGGACGTGAAAACTCCCACGATGGTGCAATACAGTTTCGAGGAGTATGCAGACATGATGCTCATTTACGGGGAAGCGAGATGCAATGGAAGGGCTGCTCGTGCGATGTACCAGGAACGTTTCCCGGAACGTGTGACGCCATCACACACCATATTCGAAAAAGTGAACCGTCGTCTTCGTGAATCTGGAACATTTGTTGTGAGTAGAGTGGACACAGGTGCCCCAAGGACGAGGCGCACGCCTGCGGTGGAGGAGGCAATTCTTCATGCTGTGCACGAAGACCCTGGTACGAAAACCCGAATCGTAGCGCGGGATGTTGGTGTATCTCAGTCTGTAGTGTGGAATGTCCTTCATGATCAACAACTGTACCCATATCACCCCCAGAAGGTGCACGCCATGGGTCCCACAGATTTTGAACCACGTGTTCGCTTCTGCACATGGTTTGTGCGTCGTTGCGTGAATACGCCTCAGTTTCCACAGTTGGTGCTCTTCACGGATGAGGCGAAATTCACCAGAGAGAGTGTTTTTAATTCCCGCAACAGCCATGTGTGGGATGAAGAGAACCCATTCGCAACGAAACTCGTGGGTTCCAGCAGCGAATGGGCATCAACGTCTGGGCAGGAATACTGGCCGGTCGTTTATTTGGCCCATACGTACTTCCCACCAATCTCACAGGTCGTACTTACCTGATTTTTCTTCAAGAGACATTGCCCGAGATGTTGGAAAATGTGCCATTGGCCATTAAGCAAAACATGTGGTTCCAGCATGATGGGGCGCCACCCCACTTTGTACGGGACGTACGGGACCATCTGACCCACAGATATGACAGGCAATGGATAGGGCGTGCCGGGCCCGTGCCGTGGCCCCCACGATCTCCCGCCTTAAGGCCCCTGGACTTTTTTCTATGGGGGCGCATGAAGAGTCTCATTTATGAAACCCCCATCGAGTCTGAGCATGACCTGGTTGCTAGGATTGTGGCAGCAGCGGACTTCATTCGAGAGAATCCACTGGTCTTCAATCGTCTGTATGAGAACATTCTTCGAAGGTACAATGTGTGCATCGATGTTGGTGGTCGTCATATTGAGCCCCTGTTGTGAGTTTCCGTTCTGCACACGCCAAAGGATGTTTTCATACTGTCCTTCGCAGTGCTTACGTGCTGCATTCCGAGTTCATTGTCGTTCCTTCATACCATCGGTAATGAACAGAAACATCAAGCAGCAATGATTCAAGATTTAGCACAAGTTACCTATTTTTCAGGACAAAGGGTCAATATCTGTGTTACTGATTTTTATCTGTTTGTGCTACTCTCTGTTTTCCTTCCGCCAAAGTGATACTGTACATTCCAATGTGAAACCCTTCATACGTACGTGCCAATTTCTTTCCTTTTTTTTTTTTTTTTTTTTTTGTGGCTGTGCTTTTTAGGGAGGTGTCCCTGCATTCGTGGGGCACGGATATTTGGTGCTGCTCCTCAGAGAGCCGACTTCCGGCTGACCTTGTACTCCCGAGGTCCCGGGTTCAACGAATTCCCGGTGGGAGGGGGCACGTAGTGATTCATATCGCAATAGTAATTGCACGTTGCGTTCCACGTAGCATGCACGTGTACATCCATCACTCCGTTTTGCGTACCATCTAGGATGCGCGACAGTCACTGTCCAAGCATGTTCCATTTGTCGCACTTCATGCGCTCCTCTGGGGACTCCCTCCATGTGTCACTTTTCGACCGTCCTGTGACAGCATGTTCCCTCGTCGTCTTTCTCCATTTTGCGCGAGTTTCCGCTCACATGCAGTGGGGATTCCCCATTTCCTTTGGGGATTCCCCTTGCGCATTACGAAAAGCGCCGCAATTTCAACGCCCTGATATTGTTTGGATACGACTTCCTCCACTTCCGCCAGAGCCGATCTTCGTATCTTTCGTAGTTCAGACGTTATTGCTCTTTGAAAGAGGTGTGAACCGATTTTCTCACGGCTCTGGCAGCCACACGGTGCCGTTTTCGTAATTTTGCCACATGGCACTTTCGGCTTGTTTTTCCTTCTAGATTCACCCCCCTAAGTTTGTAATGGGAGTTCGAAATCACCCTGTATATTGGACTCGCGTACGCTCGCATGCGTGACCTTCGGCCAATTTGTGGACGTAATCATATTATAGATGGGATAAAATGTCTGCATGTTTTATTGGATGTAGGGGTTCACTAATTTTAAAAGTTTAAAAAGTAACTTTGTGTGTGTATGGGCTCTAATAAGGCACAAATATTCAAAGCATTATTGTCTATTTTCTTAATAATAAACTGAGTAAGTAATAACCGTTTCAAGATTATTAGCTGGATGTCTTGCATAAACGAATTCAATAGCGACACTAAATTGGAAATGCAATATTTACGTCTTTTGTCATTTTCACATTTTTAAACGTAATTGGAAAATTATTGTCTTCCTTTATTTCCCTCAAATTCCTGCCTTGCCTCTCTAATAAATTCTGACGCTTGAATTTTGAAATACGAAAAGTCTAGCATATTTCACTTACAGTAGTTTTCGGGGTGATAATAAACTTTCTTTAAGTTCCTTAGCAACGTCCGTTTCCATGGTGAACAACAAGTACCGGAAACTCTCTAAATATTTGTTTGTTATTATATCTCTAAACATTTAATTAAAACAACCACGATGTAAATATATTCGCATTGAGTTTACTAATATAAGTACCTATACGTAATTGTACCTGGGCTGAAACTGCTTATGTAGTAGATGTCACCCTTGTTTGAAGCACCTTTTCTAACCAAAAGTTGATTCATCTTTTGTTTATCTGTGAGAAATATAATGTATCTCGACAATAAAGAATTGAAGGAAACAATGTGTGCAAAAGAAATGCCCGTGGCAACGGTTGCTAAGGACGTGAAAAAAGGGCATTTTCACCCTTAAGGAAGGGCAAAGTGAGCGATTTCTTAATTTTCTCGGCCTTTCGGGACGATTTCATGGGGGGTTGTAATCGGGCATTTTTCGCCTCCGGGGCTTCCTTCATGGAGAACATTTATGTCAGTGAGTCAGTGAGTGAGTGGTGGGATTGGGGCTTTATATATATTGGATTAATTAATTAATTTCCTTACGGTTAACGAACCTTATTTATTCTCACTATACAGTGAACAAAATCTTTTAAGGTTTTATTCCACTTTCGGGAATAATATTTTGTGATGTCTTCCAGTTTTAACTTTTGTTGGCATAATATCCTGCATTACTTTTACGAGACGAGACGGGACAGAACCCTTCGAGACGAGACACGGGACGAGACAAACGTATATTTTCGAGACGAGGCACGAGACGAGACGGCATTTTTACGAGACGGGAAGAGACAGACCAAGTCTCGTCTCGTCTCGTCTCGTGGGCAACACTAATCCCGAGAGAAGTTCTTCATCATTCGCCGCCAGGAAAGTTTCAAGAATACTTCATATTACAAGACCTTTGCTACGCATCTCTTAGCAAAATCTTCGGTGATGTCATAACTGCCATAAAAGCTGAGTATAATACAGAATTACGGAAGGACTTGTTTTAATAATGATTTTAATCTCCTGATTTGTATGTTAAGTATAAGAAAATAGGCCTGAGAAGCAAGAAGTAAAAAATCTGCACTATGCTCATCAAACTAGCTCCGACGAAGAACCCAGCTACACCACCGAGGGACACTGAAATTGGAAGAAAATAATAATAATAATTAATAATAAAATCCTTATTAGAAATTTTATACACTAATAAAAATATTAACCACACAAAACATTATTCTTAGATATACAGGGTAAAGAATTCCTGTTACACACTTCTAGGGGTTGTTGAGGGTTAATATATCAAGTTTTGATAAGGAACCCATGTCCGGAAACGTACCGTCTTGTTACTGCACAGATGACAAGATCACATAATTTCACTTCTCCCTCTTTACCTGCGTCACTACAAGAGCTGCTCGATGTGGGGACCCTGAAGTTCGTTGCAAACAGTGTACCTCCGAAGGATGTTTCAATACACACGCTCAAAAATACCTGGTGTGTGCTGAATCGTGTCTGCTGCAGCCAGAACTCGTGCAACCAGAAAGGGTCCCGAGCTTGGTTGTTTGTGAATGTCCATTCATCAATTTCATCATTTCATCACTCAACCCCATCTTTGCATATTAGCCAAGAGGCACAAAACTAAATCAATCAATCAATCAAATCAAATCGTGCAACCAGGTCTTCCTCCGACACTACAGGAGTCTCATAAACATGTGGCCCCATACGAAAAAATCAAGAGGAGTTAGATCCGGCGATCCTGGTGGCCAAGGAGTTGGTCCACCGCGAACTATCCACCTGTCCCCGTATGTTCGAATGAGATGTTTTTGGACGTCATGAGAAAAGTGTGCTGGTTCGCCATCATGTTGGAACCACATGTGCTGTGTAAACAGATTGTAAACAGAGGACGTTGGAAGCAGCATACATGGCATCAGGCGACTGAAGACGTCGCCCTCCGTCAATGTGGGTTGCCTACCGTAAACCGGGAGTTGTGAAATTATGTGAACTTGTCATCTGTGTAGTACAAAAACTGTACGTTTTCGGACATAGGTTCCTTATTAAAACTTTATTTACTAAGTTCCCTCTACAACCCCTAGAAGTTTGTAATAGGAATTCTGAATCACTCTGTATAGTACGCGTATGCATGGGAACTCTGAGCAAAACGGGATAATTACCTAATGTTTAACAGTGTTATGAAAGTTTGAAAAGTAACTAAGTTACAGTTGTCACTGTATTCAGAGACATGTAAATCACAGTTCAATATTTTTCATTATGTATCATTAACCATAATATGACTTATGTAAGGCGTGACATTTGGTTTTGTCATTCGAATAGTTCATAAGTATCTGTTGTGAAAACGAAATTCGAGCAAGACAACGAGTGTTGGGGGACAGGTTCTCCGAGTCACGACAACGATTGTCAAAAAGGTTCATTCCTTACGTTGCGCCTGTACGAAAATCGACCTTATGAAATATCTCCATTTACTGTCGGGGAAACTGCATGAAATTTGGACAACCAAAGGGATACGTTATAAATTATATCTTGATTTTATTTCAAGGAGATCAACTGAGTATCCACGACGTAAGGGCGAATTGTTTTTTTATAGGCGATTCACGGGCCAACTACGGATCCCCAAGATAGACGCCAGAGAGGCGAGGACTTAATCCGCTGCACCTACCTGAAGACACGACCTTGACCGCGTTGAAACACAATAAACCCAGGGTTAATGTACCCCGCTGGAACAGCAGCAAATGTTCAGCAGACGCCCGAGATGAGAATGCCCAGCCAGCGTTTGAGATGAGAACGCCCAACCGACGTTCGAGATGAGAACGCCCAGCCGACGCCCGAGATGAGAATGTCCAGCCGACGTTCGAGATGAAAATGCCCAGCCGACGTTTGAGAGAAGGAGAGATACGCAACGTCGAGAGGAAATAAAAGTGCCAAATATCATCACCACTGTCCTTCGTCGCGGTTGACATCCGATGGAACATTTTTTCGTCACAATGGAACCTGGTGTGAATTCCCGTACCTAGGAAAGATGGACCAACCGACGATGTAGCAGAGTCTAGTAGAGTATTCTTCCGTCGATTCACATCCACGTACGAATGTATTGTTTTCTGTAAACGCCCTACCACAAAAGCAGGAATCACATTACTAGTATAAAATACGATATTACTGGAACACAAAAGTATGACCCCCCTCAGATTGGTTTTGGCTACACTTAAAACTATGTCAAGATGTTTATATAAGCTTATTGCATACAGTGTGCTACTCTGTCTAATCCAACAATTTAGTAAAAACGCCCTCGGGGATTTCCCGTGAAAAGAATGACCCCCCTCAGATTGATTTGGCTACACGTAGAAAAGCTGCATCTGTCACATTGTTGTCTATAGGATCGTAAAAAATATGCCCTCTTGACATTGTTTTGACTACACTTAAGGCCAAGATGCTCATATGAGCTTATTGCCTTTAATGTAATACTCTGTCAAGTGTGCTTAAATACTTGACAGTCAGTTCAGAGTATGAATATGTTAACCCGAATATTTTAATTGGACACCAGGCTCAACTTGTATATCTAGTACTATGACAATGCATTATGCATAGGCTTTCTAGAATTGCTCTGTAACTCTTTCGTTTCTTATATCATAAACATATGATTTCTGACCTATAAGAATAACACTGCACATGGTGTCTGCAGGTGGTGTATCATGGAATTCACAGATTATTTTAATGTTTGTCCTGTCATTAACTATAACCTGCTTGCGTTTTGAGGTGTTGATTACAAACATCGGTCTCTGTGCTTTGAATTCATCGGGTGAGTAATACATGTCTGTATTGCCAGTAGAGACTCTTTTGTATGCTGTGTAGGCCTCGTATAATTTAAGAAAATCATCCTTGGACATGTCTAAATTATAATTTTCTCTAGAAAACACCTCGTTTCTGCTGTTTTTAAGATATATGTTTTTGATATTGCAGTTATCGAATTTACTTGAATTTTGTTGCTGGTTGTTGTCTCGACAGCACCACCACAAAATCTGGCATGTCATATTGTATTCTAGAAAATGAATTCGTAGCATCGAATTCGTAATAGGTACCAGTGGCAGGCTTCTGAACACATTGATATGTATGAAATTGTAAAGGCACCTTTACAAATTTTGTCTTATAAAGTAACTGTCAAATTAACTATTGATATGTTACTTCTGTTGTAAAAAAATAACTGTGTTACAACTACTTACTTTCAAAAGTAGATAGTTAGAGTTAGAAATTGTCACAAAGTAAATGATTGGTCTACTTCTAAGTGCATTAGAAGTAAGTAGTTACTTCCAAACACTGACGTTTAACCAAATGGAATGCATACTAAATTAAAACAAACACATATTTCAATATAAATCCTTTTATGCAACCCTTTATTAGATACAAAGTTGATTGAAACTAACAAATACGTGAGAATAATTATTTTAGAAACCAATATTTAAAAAAAACATGTATATTTATTCGTCTTGCTCCATAGGCGGAGAAATACATTTACTCGCCATAAAAATTCAAATTTTAACATTGAAAAGTTAAAATAGAGAAATGAAATGTTCAATACGAATTAAACAATGATAAATCGCCCATACGTATTTACTTTTAACATAAAACTCAAGCATGGACACAGTTCTCATCCTCAGTGCTTTTAACTGTAAAGACACAACCTTGCCCAACTTTCACCTAATGTAATAATGTACACAAACCGATAAATTTGTTCCAAGGCTACAATTTTTATTCAGGGTTTATCATTCAGGGTTATTTCATAGCAATGACTTCTTATCACTTAGAAGAGGGAATTGAGATGTTTTAATGATATGAATTAATGAATGAATATGCTTGTTTGTGTAGAAGGTAAACTTTGTGATGTATTTTGCCAATAGCTATATCTGTTTGAGACAATGTGCTAATTAAACTTGTTTACTTTGAGGGGATGAAAAGAATTTGAGGGGAGGGTAAGGGTTAGAAAAGGCACATTATACTGATTGTTAAAAATAACTTGAATGAAAATTAAACATTAAGATAACTTCATTACAAATAATTTCTTTTCTCACATTAGTCTCTCTCCTGAGCATTCAATTTTTGACTGTAGAGAATTTTTATTTATTGCTATTGCATTTTGATAAACTTATTATTCTAGATGTCTTATTCTACAACATTGGAACAAATATTTACATTTATTGAATTCATGCTTGCTCTTTATATATGCACTTCCAAAAACTTCACAATGCAAACTTCTACTGATAATGGTGAAAGGCGAAATTATCTATTGGATTTATTAGCCTAACGTCTTAGCATGTTCCTCATTCTCTTTCTAGCAAAAATAAGAAACGCCGAAATGTTTGGCATTTCTTGATAAATTATATCAGTTTCCCAATAGTTTGTGGACTTCGCCGACATTGTAATCAAGGGATTCCGGGTTCATTCACCATTAGACGTACAAACAACGACAAAGGTAATAGTAGAACTCACGGCGAAGTGGGTTAGAAACCCTGTGTGGTTCAGGGCAGCTTTGATAAGGCACCTGAATTGTCTCGAGCTGAACCAAAAAGTGGGCGATCTTTAATCCTCAAGGCCATTCTGCAAAACGAATGCCAGATGAGGTTTGTGCGGATTTGCTGGGTATAATGATAATTGTATATGTTATTATTTTCTGTTTTCGTTATTTTACGTTGCTTTGCTACCTCTGGAATTTGAATGACGAATAGAGTGATTTGATGAACTGAAAACCAACCCTGTGGCAAATTGGTTAGCGTAACGCGCTTCCAAGTCGAATAGCTGTCTTTAAAACATGGTCTTCATCCCATCTCCACCTATCACATCTACATCCAGACATATTTGAGATACCAAATATCGCACACAAAAATAAAAATTAACCTACAAAGTACAAAAGAAAACACCATAACAAAGCAAGAAATATGGTTCACAATCATCCAGATCACATCTCATCAAATGCAGAAAGCTCCTCAACGGAGTCGGACATTACTCCTTCCTTATCTATAGGGAAAAATGTCTTAACTTCTGCTACTTCTGGTCGACAAAAAATATTGATCAACCCCCCCCCCCCCCATCTACCGATAATATTCACAACGTCTACACCTCACTTCTAGAAACAATACCACTCCTATGGTCAACCCTATTTAAATTCAAAGAGTTACAACAACAAAATCAGCTTTTACAACATATCAATGAGCTATCCATAAATGTTTTAAATATGTTACAAAACCCTACTTCCAAACAGAACAAGTAGGATATACATAGTAGATGCAATTTCTAGTTCAATGGAATATTATTAGCTTTTCTACAAGAAAATGAGACTTATTGAAATTAATAACGGAATGCCATCCTATAATTCCTTGCTTACAGGAAACTAAAGGCAGACAGTATGAAACTTACAAAATTGTTCATTATAATTGTTTAGGCCCACCCTATTCTGAAAATCATGAAGGTATTAGAACATATGTCTTTTAAAATAGCCATAGGATGACCTTAAAATTATTTTTAAAAATGACGTAAAACGAAAGCTTGATTTTTCATAAATTACAACAGATAGTTGAATAATTAGACAAAACCCATTGTTTGGTGTTTTAAACTATCTGAAGCAATTACGTGCTAAGGAAGTTCTCTTTTCTTTTATTTCAAGTCATTCACCTCCTTTCAGAGTGGGTCTTACACGATACACAGTAGTCGGTTAATGTCTGAAAATACAGTTGTATTTCCGATTTCGTGTACATTAGATTATATTTTTTTTTATATAGTGACTAAAACCCAAGATTAAAGCGATTATAGTGGCCAGCGAGGAACCTCAAAGTAGGCTTCACACAAATAAAATACTTAAGTGCTGGAGGAAAAATTAATACCTAAATTATGCCAGTAAATGCATTTAATATTCACGAAACGGAGGAGAAGAAAAATAACCTTAAAAATTAAGTAAATGCAATAAAGTCGGCAAAAAATACTGAAAGATTACCTAAAACCCAAAAAGGCCGGTAAATGCAAAATATGAACAATGTTTTCTGTTTCTAACTTATGGGAAAAGGACTGATATAGATTTATCATTGTTTTCAGGGCTTAGAAATAAATTGATTTTTCATCAACTTCGGAGCCATATTCATTACAATTTACAATCAACGATTTCTTGGGGCACCCTCTTAAGGAAAATTGCCGGTGCCACCGCCCTTTTGGCAATCCCAGTCCGGCCCTGCAGGATCATTTCATCAGAACTGGGCCTACAGTTTAAAGTGGTATCTGCCGAAACCCTTTGTGCCTTCACCGGGTATCGAACCTGCAACCTCTTGTTCAGACACGTCGTTAGGGGGGGCCCGCGGGGGCACTGGCCCCCGCAAACGTCCACGTGGCCCCCGCAAACGTCCACGTGGCCCCGGCAAATGTTTCTGTATTTTACTGGAAATTTTAATTTGATGGCAAATATTGCAAAATTGTTCTTCAGTAAATTTTGCTTACAGTTTGAAACACTGCTCCCAAATTTCCCGCGCCATGAAGACTTGTACTCATTCTTCTACTGCTTGCCTGTCGAAAACAGATGCAACGCAGGAGCTGCCGCTAATGATTTTATAGCCCGTCCCGTTAAGGGAATTCGGAGGTCTTTTGAAAATGTACTTTTTCTCCCTGTCAGGTCAAAATTCGGGCCGATTGACAGCGGTGGCAGATGTCCCTCGGGATCGACGTTACTCCTTCCTGAGCTCTTTGGAAACAATTTTCATTCCTGTCTCAGATTACGGAGACAGTCATAGTGTGGTGCGTGTGATAGAAGTTGCAAGATAAAACTTCAGGGGAGGGAGATTTCCGCTAATACATGGCTATAATGAAGAATAAGCCACCCCTCTTTTATGGAAGATAACGAGGTATGTACTAAATTATTAACAATGATCTACACGCTTTAGATACATTAGCTTTTCAAATTCTAAAGCGCTTTCTGTTATCATTTGTATAATTACTCAAGGAAGATGGCGGAGTGGTTAACACATCGCGCTACGACGCTGCGTTCGAATCCTGGCCTGAGCATGGATGTTTGTGAGTGTCCATTCACCAATATCATCATATCATCACTCATCCTCATCTTCGCAAATTAGCCAAAAGTGGCACAAAAAGCGAAGTAAAATAAAGCAAGTCAATCAATTATTACTCATAGAAGCGGAAATCTTCTTCCCATTGGGTAGTGTACTCAACTTGTCCAATTTCGAGAGAACGTTTTCTAGTTCCATTTCTAGGTTGGTTATTTTTCGTTGCTTCTTGTTAATCGCGGCGGTGAGGATGAATGATGAACTGAAGAAATGGTGATGGGCTGGGACGTCGTTAGGAGGGGGCACGCGGGGGCACTGGCCCCGGCAAATGTCTACGTGGCCCCGGGAAACTGTTCTGTATTTGCTAGAAATTTTACTTTGATGAAAAATATTGCAGTAAACTTTGCTTGCAGTTTGAAACACTTCTTCAATTTTCAGTAGCACGAACCCAAGCAAGGCATTTTTTTCTTATTTCCCTTTTTCTTGCTTGTTGAACACAAACAGATGTATTGGGAGGGGATGCAGTTAATGGTTTTGTGATCCGCCTCGGTCAGGGAAGTCTGACATCTATTGAAAATGCACTTTTCCTCCCGCTGCACACCATATCCAGGATCCCCCCAAAACCCGCACTTTCTCTTCATCTGGCCTTGCACAGGCACCATGGGCGTCGAAAGGACGACACGAACAGGAAGATTTAGCTGTGGGTGGCTAGAACTTTCTGCGTTAATTATTTTATGGTTCAGAAAAGATATCCCCATGCGTTTCAAATTCCAAGAACAGAATTATATTGCTTGTCCCTTTTTCGTCGCGGGAATGAATGACATAGCAGTTCTTTTCACATGCACTCAACCCTCTTGCTAATGACCTGCCCTGCAAAGGAGGGAAAGGCCACTTTTTGAAAATTCGGAGAAACATCGAGGCGGTCGGTTCATCTGTTGATTTGGTGGACAATTGAGTGATTGATTGATTCATTTGATGTTTTAAGTCCACTTTATGCACAGTAAGGCTAATCGGGACTGGACCTACAGTTTAAAGTGGGATCCGAACCACTATGTTCCTCCACCGGGTATCGAACACGGAATCCCTTGATTACAAGGCGACGATGCTACCACTGCGCCATCGGGGAGGCCGGTGGACAATTTTTGATGTCTGTCAGATAGTTTGAAGTAGGGTTTGTGGTCCGAGCGGTGGTTAACTTCTGTAAACCGAGAAGATAGAATCACGAAGTGTTTGTGATCTCGTTTTCCTACATCGCGAGTGAAATGTCGAATGAGAAGCTGCCAGATTGTCTCTCTCTGGAAACAATGGATCAGCATCGACTGATCAACCAAATATCCAACATATTGGCATTCTAAAATAGAGTCTGAATACCAGTCAAGATCCTGGGTTCAACTCCCAGGGTGGTTGATCTCATGTATAATGAAGAATAAACCACGTTTAAATTAAGGAAGGAAACTAGGTATGTAGCAATTGTTTTTACAGCCTATAAGTATTATGTTACAAAACTTTGTATATCTTTCTGACTTTCTGTCATTTTTCTTCATTTAGCCTCCACCTGCAAATGCGGAAGCTGCTGCTGCTTAGGTGGCTAGGTTGGCTAGACATACAAATATAATTAATATCTAGTCATACAGCGAATAATACTTATAATACAATCATGAGTTATGGAGTAGCAAATAACTAACTTATCAAGCATTTTCTGTTTCTATTTGTTGTGCAGTGGTTAACAAGGTGCATTACGATGCCAGGGGTCCTTGGTTCAAATCCCGGACTGAGCGTGTGTGTTCTTTATGATGGTCTTCTCCACAATTTCACATCACTCATTTTCATCTTCACGATTAGCCAAAAAGTGTCAGAAGAGCGTAGTAAAATAAACCAAACCAATCATTTATATATTTCTACATTTCGCCGCTTTTCTACCTCTTGGGTTAAATGAGACGATGAAGATGAATGATGAGCCGAAGGAATGGCGATGGGACAGACATGATACAACCATACCTATCCAATGCCCGAACCTTGGACCTCTGGCTTCGTAGCGTGTTATACTCAGTGGAATTCTTAGGAAGAAAAACTGTAAAAATAGGGTGAAAAGAAGCAAAGTTGTACGATGCATAAAAAGACATGTTTAGTTCTTCTAAAACCTTCCAATTATCGAGTTCGTGTTTTAAGTCCACTTTATGCACAGTAAGGCTAATCGGGGATCCGAACCACTATGTGCCTCCACCGGGCATCGAACCCGGGACCCCTTGATTACAAGGCGGCGACGGTACCACTGCGTCATCGAGGAGGTCAAGAAAAACTTACAATTAGTCAGTAAAATTAATATTGAGTGACAAGGCCTGCGAAAAGTTCTTTCATTCGGTTGAGCGTGGTCATCACATCCACTCCCATAGTTTCGAGAGCAGAATTTTGTTCCATATCGGTTTCAAGTACTTCACAAATTGTCCTCACGATGTTGGAACAGCACAGAAATTTTGGAACTAATACAAGCAGGCACATACCCAGGGAAGGGGCTCTGGGGCTGCAGTCCTTTCCCGAAATCCTACAAATATCTGATTTTAATAATGTGTAGTAGTAATTAAATTTACTTCATTAACAGTATTAAACATCTTGTATATGTTATGCATATACATATTGCAAGTAGTTGCAATATACCAAGAAATTCATCTTCAGCGCATTTACCCATCCCCCCACATTTTCGCCTTTCGCCCGATAAGGTATAAGCCCCTTCCGAAATCAAATTCAGGCTACCGGCCTGACCACCAGCGATCGAACCTTGAACCTTTCGATTGATTGATTAATTGAACTGGTGATTTAAGTCCACTTTATGCACAGTAAGGCTAATCGGGATTAGACCTACAGTTTAAACTGAGATCCGAACAACTATGTGTCTCCATTGGGAATCGAACCCGGGCATGTTGTTGAACCTGCCGAACCAAAGACGAGAGCGTAATCATTTGAGCGTGTGAGAACTTCGTTTTATCCAGTGCCATCATATATTCAGTTTTCCACACACAAATAAGATTCATTTTGAGAAATTAGACGTGTGCATATAATTTCTTATCGTCATCATTTCCGAAGTGAACAATCAGATGCATAGAAGACTCGGGCCCGCCCTTGAACTAAGAGATACCGGATTCGATTCCGGTATGAACTGTATACTTGAGATGCCTAGCTTGAACTCATTACCCACACATTTCATATTTGCACTGTTGCCAATACTTGTAAACCTGGTTCCAGGACTTTATTTCTAAAACCACAGAAAAGGGGTTTATCTACTTCTCAATTTTCTTGGTGTATCAGCCATTAAGCTAATGAGTTCATTCTGCATTTAGTTTCCCGAATAATGGCTGTGGATTTCGCGAGAGTATATCCTTCGACGTTTGGGGGCTACAGAGGAAAATAATGTTCCTTTCCAATTTATTGATTGATTGAGTTGGTGTTTTAGGTCCCCTTTATACACAGTAAGGTTAATCGGGACTGGTTCTACAGTGTAAAGTAGGATCCGAACCACTATGAGCATCCACCGGGTATCGAACCTGGAACCGGTTGATTACAAGGCGACGATGCTACCATGCGCCACCGAAGAGGCCCTTGTTCCTTTTCTTTCCAAGACTATAAATATATATATATATATATATATATATATATTGGGTTGGTGCGAATGAAATGTCCGCTTTGACGTCTGGTCGGAAACTCAGCTCAAACACACAACACAGGGATTGACTGAGGTCACAGGTCTAACGTCATAAACTCTGTATACGTCCAGCAAACAGGCTGGAGCACCCAGACTGTCAGGAGGCGGTGTGTTGCTGAACAGGGTCATCTGAAAGTGCACCATGCAGAACACACAATTGCGAGTGATTTGTCTTTACGAATTCAAACTTGGACATTTTGCTCAGCAAGCCGCCAAAGACACTAACAGTGCATTTGGGCTAGGAATGGTAAATGAACGCACCATTCGCCGCCGGTTTGTCAAATTGCGTTCCGGTGACACAGCATTGCAAAATGAACCCAGTGGCCATCGAAGAACATCATGTTCGGATGAGCTCCTCAGGAACCCCGTGGAAGCGGATCCTAGGAAAAGTGTTCGTGCCATTGCAGACGAGTTAGGCATACACCATACCACTGTCGTTTGGCGGCTCCCTGCGATCAGTAAAGTGAAAAAGTTGGACTCATGGGTACCACATGATTTGACACCGGTCAACAAGACTCGCCGTCTGGAGGTGTGCAGTATTCTGAGTGTAAGGAATAACCTGGATGGTTTCCTGCATCGGATTGTCACTTCAGATGAAGAATGGATCTGCTATGACAATCATAAACGATCAGGACAACGGTTGAATCGTGATCAACGTCCAGGGCGGTTTCCGAAACCACCTCTCTACCCACGGAAGGTGTTGTTGCTGGTATGGTGGTCTATGGTGGGTGTGATCCATCATGTCTTTCTCAGGCGAGGTGAAACCATCAATGCAAATTGTTACAGTGCTGAACTCCATGAAATGCACCACAAACTTCTCCACAAGCATCCAGCAATGGTCCACAGACATGGTGTCCTGGTGTTGCACGACAATGCTCGCCCACATGTCGCGCAAAGGACGGTGCAGGCTCTCCATGAGTTGCAATATGAAACCCTTCCTCATCCAGCATATTCTCCCGACCTCTCTTCCATTGACTACCATCACTTCCGGCATCTCGATCACTTCCTAACAGGGAAGACCTTCGCTGATGATCGGGCGGTGCAACATGCCGTTGAGGAGATCTTTGCGTCGCAGACTCCAGACTTCTTTCGCCATGGAATCCAATTGTTGGCTGAGCGATGACAAAAGTGTGTGGCTGCAGACGGCGACTATTTTAATTAACCAGGTATTGTAGTTTTGATTTTTTTGGTCTTTGGCAATGACGCACCTGGGCCGGACATTTCATTCGCACCAACCCAATATATATATATACATATATATATATATATATATACACACATTCATATATAATGTATGTATACAGTATAGGCCTATATGGTGTACAAATAGTTTGTTAATTTATAATAGTTTGATAGAAAAAAATTTACGTTTGGGCCCCCCCAAACTGATCAACCTAGCTACGTCCCTGGTGATGGGACAAATATGGTACACGTATTCCTGACCAGAGTTAGAGCTTGGGACATCTGGTCTCATAGCGTATTAAGCTTGCACGTTGGAAACGGAATTTTGTAATAAACTGTAAAAGTAGGCTGAAGGAAAGTAGCATCGCCGGGTGCATAAAAAAGCCACGTTCGACTCACGCATAAAAATAAAATTAGCCAATAACTGTGCCATCTGTTATATCCAGTGCCATCAAATACGAGTATTTAGTTCTACAATTTGTTATCCAACGTCATCATTCTTGAAGTTCACAACCAGACAGGGACCTCTTCGAAGGGTAGTGGGTAACACGATCGCCTCGAAATAAAAGGTGCCAAGTTCGATTGCGGTTTAAACTATATACATAAGATGCCCAGCAGAGGATTTATTGGAGTTAAATTCCCATATTACAGATCCATCACCGCATTTGAAACCCTAGCATGTGGACCCACAGCCAGTGTAATCCTACGACGGGTTCTGTCTTGTCTTGTCAATGTTCCTTCGTGATTGTCCTTTTATCTTATCATCATTCGTCCTCAACGCCGCGATTTAAGCCAGTTTATGAGAACTAGATATTATCGTAGGAATAAAAGGGGAGGATAACAATGAAGCAAAAGCAGAAAATGTATCCACAATTTCCAAGTTCTTCCCTGCAATATGCTCAAATAATATTCTTAATATTATTATTATTTTCTTTGGATAAAGCATTTTCCATATCAGCAATTTCATCTACCTACTATTCATCATATTCGTAGCGATTAACCGAATGTAAATAAAGTGACGCAAATATAAGAAAAATACAATAAAATACCAAAACAATCAAGTCAACACTTCTGCCATCAAGTGCATACATGTATTTTCATCATGTTGAGTGCCTATTTGCCTGCCGTTTTAAAAGTTTTTAGCGTCTATAAATCTACACCCCTGCTCATTACTCTAAGAAACAGCAGCACTATGTGCTTTGTAGTACTAAAGTATGAGATACTCGGAAGGCAGTTTTATCTTGATGTCAGAGAAACCCTCCCGCGGTTGTAAACACAAAATGTCGGAAAAGAGCACAGTGGACCGTCTGGCTTCCGGCCCTGAATGCCGACGGCAGAGAGAATGGGATGTATATCATTCTGTTTGGCCGACGGTCTGTCCGTTTCATTTCATCCTTCCTCAATTTGGTCGCACCCTAAATACAAGTGTTCGGGGTGGTACACCCTCAAATTTGTCTCTGTCAGCTTGAATAAAATAGAATCACGAATGTACTCTTTCCAGAAATAGTTTATGACGGGAAATCGGTAGAAACTTTGTTTCACAAATAAAATAAATATGCCGTTGTTCGGTGTCGGTCTGTCAGAGAATTTGAACTGGTAACCTAAGAGAGAAAAAAGAAGTGGCAAATGCAAACCCCCATTAGCCGCCCCCGTGACGGAGTGGTTAGCACATCGCGCTACGACGCCAGGGATCCCGAGTTCGAATTCTGTTCTGAGCATGGATGTTTGTTGAGTGTCCATTCATCAATTTCATCATATCACCACTCATGCTGATCTTCGCAATTAGCCAAAAGTAACAGAAAAGCGAAGTAAAATCAATCAAGCAAGCAAATCCCCATTACTGGCCTCACCGATTGCGCAGTGGTAACGTCGCCGCTTGTAATGAAGGGTTCCCGGTTTCGGATCCCAGCGGAGGCACACAGTAGTTCAGATCGCACTTTAAACTGTATGTCTAATCACCTTCCCGTGCATAAAGTGGGCTTAAAACGCCAACTCCATCAAGCAAGAGTGTATTATCCACTTTTACAATTCTACCCCCCCCCCTCCCGCCGGAAAAGCATCCTGCGTACGATGGTGACTAGCCTGCGTGTGTTATGAGAGTTGATTTTAATTTATGCAGAATTAATATTATGTCTTCTGATATCCTTTTCTGGGGAAAACTGAGGCAATTTTGGGCGATATAAAATCCAGCCCCTCTCCCTCATTTGAATATCGCACTGCATTGCGCTCCGTTGTAAAGCTTAGGGTAGCCAAATGACAAACGAGCAAGGAGCCACCCGAAAAGTCTGTCCGTGAGCAATTCAGTGTTCATAGGGTGAGAGGGGGGAAAAGTTTGATATACAAAATCTGGCAACCATGATATTCAGTTATGGCGGCGACGATTGACCAGAGTGGCAATGAATTTCCAGGATCAACTGGACCGGGTTCCAGCCAAGGACAAATACCTACACAAGCACCAGGAGATCAGTATGGAAGAATTCCTCAAACGGTTAGCTGGAGGATAAAATGTGTATACATGCAAGATGCTTACTTGTGAGGAAGCTACATGAAGTTTGTTCTGCCATAAAGCCTGTCTGTAAATCGATGACTACATAGTTATGCAATTTCCATGAAATGTTTCGCGAATGAAATTACGTTGGTAGAAAGTGGGGTAACAGTTCGTTATATCGGAGACACATTTCTTCATTTTTACAGAAGAAACTACTTACGGAAATGAGTTTCTCTAAGCTTTCCAACGTTCGTGGAGGTATTTTCCTTCATCGTGGAATCTATTTGACCGGCAAATCATATATTTTTCAAGAGAAATATCCCACCGACGCACAATTGCCATGCTTCCCGTACGTGAACTGCATGCTCCGCACGTTCGATGATGTAACCCACTGTCAGTTTTTCAAACTACTACTTTTTTTTTTTACTATGCTTGCCTAACCCAACCAAACCTAACCTAACCATATGGAAATGGTTTGTGGGGCTATCCATTAGCTACCGTACATAATGGTTCGTGGAGCTATCTGTGAATGGTTCATGGGGCTATCTGTGAATAGTTTGTGGGGCTATCCGTCGATGGTTCGTGGGGCTATCCGTCAGCTACCCAGGCTATCGTCAACTACCCGTGCATAATGTATAATTGGCTAGAGTCTAGTTTACGTCCTTGCCCACTCCTTCTTGCCCGTTTACAAAACCGTGCTAGCAGACAGCCGGCGCTCGGACATCCGTAGGGTAAGTAAGTTTTCTTTTTACACTTTCTGTCACTAACCATTCACGGGAACAAGGTGTGCCTATGAGGTTAGGTTAGGTTCCATTAGCACTCAATTCACCCCTAAATATGTGCTTCATCATCGAAAAATGTCCTCCGTACGTTCAATCACGCATATCCGGACAACATCGGTTTTTCTCAATTTTTCTCCTCCAGGAAATTTTTCCTCGCCTTGTTGTTGAATTCCGTATAAAATAACCTTTCCAACGATATATGACACGTATTCCTTAGGAAAAGGATGTAAACTAGACTCTTACCGTATAATTTCCACTGGTGACAAACACGATAGTAAGCTAGGTATTTTTTGGTGAAGAAGGTTTAAACACTGCATACCCACAACATGAGTCAAGATGTGCCCGCCATATTTTGTATTCCGGAAGCAAAGAAAGGAATAAAAAAAATCACTCTGTATGTGAAAAATTGTTTGTTTTAGTGTAAAAAGCATAATGGCACTTTGAACTATGTTCCGCAATACACAATTGGTAAGTACGAACTATGCGAAACACAAAATATCCGATTTAAATGTGTCTCCGATATAATGAACTATTACCGAAAGTGGTTACATATCCAATTTCAAGTTAGAGGTAGAGTTTTGAGGATCTAAATTCCTTAACTGCCTACATTTTCTGGTGGATATTGTTACGTTCAAGGGACAATAGCAGTCGTCAAACAACTTGCATAAAAAATTGTAAGAGTTTAGTATATCGGAAACACATTAAAATCGAATATTTTGTGTTTTGAATGGTTCGTACTTACAAATTGTGTATTACGGAACATAGTTCGAGGTGTCATTATGCTTTTTACACGAAAACAAACACAATTTTTCACATAGTGATTTTTTTATTTCTTTATTCGCTTCCGTAACGCACAATATGGCAGGCACATCTTGACTCATGTTGTGGGTATGCAGTGTTTCCAACCTTCTTCACCGAAAAATACCTACTATCGTGTTCGTCACGTGTGCAAATTGTACATTAGGCAAGCATAGTGAAAAAAAAAAGGTGTTGGAAACACTGACAGGGGCTTACCTTATGAAACGTACCGAGCATCCGGTTCTCGTAGGGCAAGCAAATGAAAGCAATGGCAATTGTGCATCTGCGAGATATTTCTCTTGAAAAATACATGATTTCCCGATCAAATATATTCCACGATGAAAGATAATTCCTCGATGAATGTTGTAAACATTGGAGAAACTCATTTCCGTAAGTAGTTTCTTCTGTAAAATTGAAGAAATGTGTTTCCGATATACTAAACTGTTACCTAAAAATTCACTAAATGTATCCATTATTGAAATTGAAGGTTAATTTGATACTGTAGTCTGTCAGTGAGTGCTATGAAGTGGATGAAAGAGTAAACCCAAAGACCAAAACTTATGAAAGCTGTGGTCAATAATAAAACTTTCTGTTACAACATTTCTAACGATTTACGTCCACGTATTGTAGCCCCTTGAAAGTGTCACGTGTAAAAATTAAGGCAGAAAACCCAATGTTTGATAAAGGCCTCACTTGTCAGTTGCTTATTTAAGTTACTAAGTTTTGTACATTAAAATATCACCTTCAGAAGTTTATTTTTATTTAGAGAATGTGAGTACAGACATAACCCTGTGCTCTTACCATAACTAGATGCTACTCACTTGAACACCATTGCCACTGCACTTAGGTGGTTTTCTGTCTTTTCATTGAAGTAAGCTCTAGATTTGGACATGATGTTTTTGCAATGTGCATTTCAGTTTTTAAAGGAATGAACAAAAATAGTATGACATGGGCTAAAAAAAATAATAATCAGAAACAGTTAAGAAATCTCTTGGGGAAGGAAATTAAGTCAATGAAACCAATCTTACAGAAATAAATGTTTCATGTTACCTACTCACTTTAAATTCAAGGTATAATTACAGAATACCGGAAGTGTCTCCGATTGCTTTCAAATTTGGTATACTCACTAATTTTGACCTTGACCACTATGATTGTCGATACACTAATATGGTCGCCATGTTTGGTGATGTGAACAAGTGAAGTTCGCTATCCTTTTCATGGAACGTTGCTTTACATGTGACAATATGGCATCTTCAATAATTGTGGAAAACATACTTGCCCCACGATACATTCATGTAAGGTTATGTTAGGTTAGGCAAGCATAGTTAAAATTCAGGGTATTCATAAACATGAATACAGATTCGTGATTAGGATGCCAAAATTAGTGAGATGCCGAATTTGAAAGCAGATACTTCCGGCATTCTGTAATTGCTCCAAATTCAAACTCGGGAAACTTGTATGCATTCACCACCATTTCCTCCTCTCTTCCTAATGTATAATTCTTCCATGCTGAACCACTACAAACACAACTAGAAACAAGCTTCCCATGTCACACATATTTTAATCCAAAGAGCATGTGAAAAGTCATAATATATGCATATACTATAACCTTTCATCTAGGGTATAGTAACCCTTGGTAGCGGTAGGGGCCAATTTGCTGACCTAGCTGTTTTTTTTGTTCACACCCTATACTGTCATTTATACCTATGGTGTGAAGGCAACAGAGTTATGCTTCCTGCCCTGTAGATTTGAAATGTTTTATTGACAGGGCTATGAACATTTGGCATTTATCCCAAAACTTTTTTTTCAGTTAGCCTATAGTTGTGTTAAATGAGGGCCCAACTTGCAATACTTGGATGCGTATCTTGGCATTATCTATGTCCTACCTCCTGTGACTTCATTACATGGACATGCTATGAAGTAAATGAATGCTGCATAAGGTTTTTGTTGCCATTTTTAAAACATTTTGATTATGCTCAGGTCTACATTTTTATATGAATAGAAACTCCTTTATTTACAAGTATATACATTTGTGATAAGTATGCCCACTTTTCCCCCTTGTGTAATATTATTACCTCACAAAAATACTTGCATAGTAAGTTAGGCAGGTTCAGTTGAAATGCTTCAGTATTTCCTTACTGATTTCTTCTGGTTATGCATTTAATATTTGTTGTGGCCCAAGTTCCACGTGTTTAATTCTGAATTAATAATGGTACACATGCATTTTTTACATGGTTCAATTTCTATTTATGTCTGTGAACATATACTTCATAGGCTTAGTAATTAGTTACCGTGTGTGTGTTATAGTATAATCCCCCTCTCTATACTCCTATGTGCATATTTGTTACCCAGTATCAGTTTTATTTGCTGTCGTCTTAGATAGGGACTGCTCCTGCTAATATGTATTTTTATGTAAGGTGCAAAGGGGTGTTGTGTCCCTAAATTCTTTCATTGTTGGGGGAGGCAGGTCAGGTTTAGGGCTCTTAGTATTAAAATAACATTCCTAAATGCTCCCAACACCTGATCATGTGATGTATGGTCTAAAACATGAAACCTCCTTTGAGCCTCGCATGAAAGTACATCGGGAATCTGTATCTGCGATAACTTTAAACCAAGAACAACTGGCCTCCGTAAACTACTTTCAAATCATAATTTCTCCAGTAAATAATGCCTAGTGAATTTCTAAGTGTGCTAATTAGTTTCTACAAGCTTAAAACTTACTTCCACAATCGTTTCCTGTATTCTAAAACTCTTCCTAATACTTCCATAAAACTTGCAAAAATCATTACACATTTGGAACTATTACCCCTTTTATTTTTAACCTGAAGAAGTATCTTGAAATGAATAAGCAATTTCATCTAGGTGGAGCAAAACATATTTCAGTGTTTGAAACCTAAACACAAATAATTTAACTGTTTTCACTTTAAGTATCCAAATTGTAAATATTCTCCACAACGTTCTTAACATTCCAATGTTCTTTAATCAGTGTACGTTTTCAGTTGTTTTTTTTTTCTTGTTTTTTTGTATGCTTTCTAACCTCATGAAATGTTCAAAATTTCCAACAATCATTTGATTAAATTGTTGTGCACTAAATACAAGCACACTGAAACATTAAAATGATAGCCATAGTTCTATAGGGGTGAAGTGGGGGGTAGTAACAGAACATATAAATTGTTAACTTATGACAAAACCTATAACAATGCATTTAATTCTAAAGTATAAAATTAAATAATCCAAATTTGAAAAAATAAAATTTTTTCATATCTTGACTAGGAAAATTTTGTATTATAAAAAAGAAAAATTTTCATAACATATTAGTTATTCAGATTATGTATAATGTAGATGAATATTCAAACATACCCCACTTTTTCTACTTTCGGTCCCATAAAACTGAGTATGAGGCATGAAAAAAAAATGTACATTTTATGCATATTTTGTGAATCCTGATACTTTCATGACAAAAGAAACTAAAACCCCATTGACCGATAAAGAATGATTGTGTACTTCGCAAGTTGTGGCATGTGGATATATTCTTGAATAAAAAGTTGTGAACTTGAAAAATTACTATGAACCTCATAACTGATAATCCACATAAAATTGGTAGAATACCTCATAATTGCTTAAGTTATATAGCCTCACAAAACATGTTGGTACTAATACATGGATACTATTTCCTTCTAGCCTTATCGGTTTACTGCAGAAGAGATGAGAGTTCTTAGACAATGCAATAAAGAAAGCTTCTACCAGCGCTCCCTTCCGATAGGGACCTTTCTAGGAATAGGCACCTATTACGGGGTTAAGTCAGGTTTGTATATCCTCGTGCTGCCATTTTATATCAATATTTTAAAAAGGTAAAGTGTTCCCCTGTGCATAGCACCATGCCATGAAGGCGTATAGGCGGTGTGGGGGTAACGCCCCACACTTTCTTGATCCGGTCGAGAGTGGGGGTGATGTGATCAGCATCACGCCCCTGACCACCTTTACCCCCCAGGGTTTCCCCCAGGTACCCATGTTATTCGATGCTGGGTGGGTGCCGGGGCCACTTCCAAAGTTAGAAAAGTTCCCGGATTTGAACCGGCTGGGGATCGAACCCACGACCTTTAGCTTGGTAGTCAGACGCGTTACCAACTGAGCAACCGCGGCTTTTAAAAGTGATGATAAAATTGATATATTGCCAAGAATGGTAATAGTGCTGGATGCATAACCTTTACACAAATTGTATGCATCAAGGCTCATACTCGTGCACATTTGATCACATATTCATAGCTTTTTATGAACAAGAGATTCATCTTTTATGCCAGTAGTGGTCTCTTTCACCCTTTCCTGAATGAACATGTTTATCATTGGGTAGGAGCAACACAAAAGAAAAATATAATGCATTTGGGAAATACTAATGCATTGAAACCTGCCGCAAACAGAATTGTAAGGGACCAGGATATTTTTCCACTGAAGTCTTGTTTCCGTTTAATGCAGATGTAATGTCTAAAAATGTAAATGCTTTTTATTCAGTCTAACCCAGTTTTTGAGAAACTTTTTTAGAATATTCTTGTAACATAAAACCCCATAAGTGAGGGTTTTTCACACTGGCACAAACAAACCACTGCCATGCTATTTTATTAATATTTTCTTTTGCAGTTTTCTGAAGTTTTCTTGTTATTTTTTTTTAATAAGTTTCTCCACAGCTTTCTTCTTTACGTAGAATATTGTACACTTAAGTTTTACCCTATTGAACATCTTCATGATCTGCTTAACAGACAATTTATCTAAATTCATTTTTTGATACCTCAAGAACTACTAAAAGCCATTGGCATTTTCATAAAATTTGATCTGGTTTACCACAACAATTCTTATTTCTTGTATATATTTATTATATATTAATTAGATATAATATTAGTGCATATGTTAAAACAAAACCAGAAGTCTGATAAATTTTCCTTCAATTTCTATGTATATGTACATAAAAAAGAAGTTAAGGTAAACCAGATAACATGAGAGAATACACCACTGGTAAATGCCAGATATCTAATTTTCTAAAGTTGAAGATCTTGCAAATAAAAGTTTAATGCAACATAATGTATTTACTGCCACATCTGTCTATCTATTAAAAGAATTATTTCGCTACATCTTAAAGTTTTTATGAACGAAGAAATCATCACAAAAAAATCAATCCTCACTTGGTAGCTCACCATGCATTTTCAGATGTGGAAGTAGTTCTGTGGCTTCGTTATTTTTGCAATGTGTGGTTTTTGGGCATGAACAGATTTATTAAATTTAGTGATATAATAGTGTCAATTTTTTGCAATTGTGTATAAAGTGTTTTCAATTTGTATATTTAGTAACTTAACTATGATAAAATTAAGCATATTGTTTCTCGTGCTAGTTGTGAATTAATGTAATATTAAAGGTAAAGTATGCAATTGCAGGATATCTGAAACCAAATCCTCGGTGGGGTCCAACACCAAAGGTTATGCTCGCTGTGACAATAGGTTACTTTCTAGGAAAGGTTTCGTACCAGAGTGTATGTGCCCAAAAAATTATGGAACTGCCAAATAGTCCACTAGGAGCTGCTATAAGGAAGAGACGACAACAGGGAAAGTTTCAGGAATCGTAAGTTTTATTTATTATTATAGAACTCTCCATATTTGTGAATGCAATAGCTGTTTTGCAGGTTTGACGTACACAGTGTGTTCCAGTGAAAAGGTGGCAGTCCTGGAAGTCCTCCGCAATAAGAATCCTTTTTTGGATGTCCTTAGTTGAACCATGATGTTCTCCTTTCATGGCCAGCTTCAATTTTGTCAACAACATAAAGCCTGCAGAATAGGTGGATGGTCACTTATAGCATCTCATTTTTTTGTTCAAAAATTTGCTCCACTCTGGCATCTTCTTGGTCATCTGACAACAAATCGTTCATTGAAATATGATAAGCAGTGGTTTTTGGAGGCCAGTGAGTCTGACAGAGACAGCGAATGGTTCGGAGAAGTTCGGCAACTTTTGCATGTCGTCTTTGTTTCCAGTTGTTCTTGATGTACCTGACCATGGATGGTCACATCACAAAATCTTGCATACGACTTGAAAATGTTGTTGTGAGATATTGCTTTTCATTGAAACCATCCAATTATTTAGAATTTCCTTATTCTTAGGTGAAGGAAGTTCATAGATAGTATTTTATCTGTATGAAATGCAGCGTTATTTCAATTTAAGATAGTTTCTGGGGAATAGAAGTTGTCGACATTTGCACGCTAGGATCATTATGAGAACCGGAGACTTAAAACATGTATAAATCGAAGAAAAATTTGCAGAGAATATGAAACAGTTTGGAGCTGATGGAGATCTGAGCTGCAATGTCATTCTTGCCTGACATGTTTGTCTGTATTTTTTCCCTCTTTGTAACTGCTCAGTTGTTTGTGATTCAGGTTAACTTGTTTTGGATTTTTATACACCCCAACTAAAACACAATTGCATTGATATAATAACTAGAGGCACATAATTTTGGTAAATAAAAAAGCAAAATTTCGGTCCGAAAACAGTCAATTTCGGGTTCAAAAGCGGTAAATAAAATAAAATTTTGATTTTATAGCGGTGAAAAATCGGATGAGAAGTGGCATATAAAAAGGCATTTTGGTTTTAAAATTGTGAATATAATCCTAAATTTGATTTAAAAATTTCACTTATTACACAAATTAACATTTCACCTCTAATAGCATATTTATGTAGCTACCAGAGTATTAAGTTTATTTCTGTGTAAAGGAGTCCATTTTTGCTACTCCAATATTAACAGCAGAATTAATAAATTTTCCATAAATTACATAACTCACAGGATAATTCAGACCCCTGAAGGTGTCTAATGGGCAAATAAACCCTAAATTTCGCATTTTGTAGTTCATTTCACATTATTTCATGACAAAACATGGTAGCAAAATTCATCTCACATCTTTCAAAACATGAAAAACACTACAGTGTGTTTTTTGTCATTTCGTTTTTTCGTCAAAAACTAAATATGCATACCCTTAGTAATAACCTACCCAGTGCTCGAAAAATTTTCTTCAAAGCTAGGCGCCAGCTTTGAAAATGAGGCGCCATGAAACTACCTACTAGCAATTGTGCATACTACAGGGTGTTTCAAAAGTTGCACAACCCAAACTTTGAAAATGTACATCATGAAAACCGTTAAGAGGTATTTACACCAGGTTTTCTGCACTAAACTAATCATGTACGCTATCACTGGATTAATAAATTTATGTTAGCATGTATCCACATAAAAGCAATTACATTATTTTAAAAAATATTGTTAATTTGCTGAAAACATCTGAGAATTAATTTTCAACAATATATACCAACGTAGAAATTTTCAGCGAAAAATGCAGCTTCGACCAGGACTCGAACACAGGTCTCTTGATATACCGTACTATTGCTCTAACCACTCGCCCGATTTTTCGCGGTTGCTGTTGTACCTGTGTGGAATCGTCTCAGCCAGTGCTACCACAACGGGATCTGTTGCCTTTGAAACACAGTAGACTTCGACATTGCCTGGTTCCTCCCAGCGTAGAGATGTTAATTATTGAAGATCAGGCACACACAGGAAATGTACTAGGTAGAAATTTTCAGCGGAAAATGCATTAACATCTCTATGCTGGGAGGAACTAGGCAATGTCGAAGTCTACTGTGTTTCAAAGGCAACAGATCCCGTTGTGGTAGCACTGGCTGAGACGATTCCACGCAGGTAAAACAGCGACAGAGAGAAATCAGACGAGGCCAGGCTGGCTCAGTAGGTCACTGGTTAGAGAAATCATACGGTATGCCAGACACCCAGGTTCGAGTCCTGGTCAAGCCTGCATTTTTCGCTGAAAATTTCTACGTAGTAAATCTCCTATGTGTGCCTGATCTTCAATAATAATACCAACTCTTAACAATTTGTTGGATTATTTGTTGGTGTTTGACTAGTCGTAAAACAGTTGCTTTGTGAGGTAAAGTAGAACCGGGGGATTTTTCTTGGAAAACCTCTTGCACATGAGTGTAAGAATGAGTAGTAAAATACTCTTCAGCAATGCACACACCCTGCCCCAAAGAATACACCACGCTGAATCAATTAAAAGAACCGGCATAGTAGTGTCGAAAGTGAGCCTAGAGAATTCAGTGTAACCAGAGGCAGACTAGGATTCTCTCAAGAGTCCAATTCCGGCACAAAATCTTGGTTTATGATTTTTCACGTAAATGTATAGCTAATACTTAGACACATGTGTGTGCGTCTGTTGACAATATTTCGACCTGCTAGCATTCCCATATATGTCCCAAAAATGGCACTTTTTCACTCAACCCATAAAATTGCCAATAAAAAATTCATCAAATGTTGCACATGAACAATGTTGGTCGCAAATGATGGATTGACATGACATCAGTCATCAGACATCTAATTATGACCCTTCGATAATTTCTTACGTATTTTTATAACTCAAAAGTGCATTTCTGGAAAAAATTTAACGCTGTCTTCCGCCAGTTATTAATTTATCTAAATTTTCTGTATGGAGAAAACTGATAATTTAAGCATTGAAAAAAATCTCAATGGATGAGACTTTATAATGCAGAAAAACCGGTGTAAATATCCCTTATGGTTTTCATGATATACATTTTCAAAGTTTGGGTTGTGCAATTTTTAAAGCACTCTGTATAAGAAGCTGAGCATCACGGTATTTAAAACATCGCTAAATCATTCGAGAAAAAAAGAAATTGGGTGTTGGGGGACAAAGAGTAAGAAATTATTACTGATTCTCTGGAATGTTCACAATGTTGTTTTTTTTAAAAAATGATAATTTCCTAACTTACGCTACAGCACCTAGAATAACGTAGTGTGGAAAACGGCATGCTTCTGCGCTCTCTGGTTGGTTCCACTCGAAAATGATCCGCTAGAGGTGCTGGTGTTGACCCCGGTGCTTGGTGTTCGACTGCTTATAATGGAAGTAAATGGAGTTTTCGCTGCAATGTCTGATTCTTTTACATGAAGCATTTCTATGAATGTTATAATTGCTATGATATTTGGTACAGTGGTCGCGAAGATATTAACAAACATTCTAGACAGTTGACCACATCCTGTTATCGTCATACTTTCGTTAATAATACGGGAGAAAAAATACGCGTGGAATGTTCTTGGGAACTAAATTTTTGTGTATGAATTAGGTCATCATCATCATTTCTTTTAAAGATATACACACTGAAGCATTTGTATTTTTGATATTTACTGTCTCTTTTCTTCCGCTTTAAACTAATCGCGTCGATGATGATTGCATGAAACGACAAGGGGAACCCCACAAAACTTTCTTAGTGCCATCGACATGAGTGTAGGAAACTTTCAAACCAATGGGACAAGCGACACGGGATGTTCACGCTGTCACACTAGTGACACACACTTCCAGACTGTAAAATAGCATTCATTTCACATGAGGGTCCAAACAGCAAATGACACGTTCATATGGCATATTCGCGTGCTACTTGTTACTTCGGTCGGAAAGCTCCTTAAGGGGGTTCTAAAGCCATGCTAAAGCATAGACCCGAATTTCTAAGGGTAACCGTACAACTAATATAGATTCGGTAAGGAAGAAATTTTCCGATATAAAATATTGTTTTATTCACTAGAACATGTGAACCTTATAATTTTGTTACGATTGAAGGGATTTAAGTAAATAACAGAAAATATAAGGTCTCCGTCATGTTCAAATTGCTGCGTACAGATGGCGCTGAAGTGGTAGTTTTGTTAATACCGGTGCATTTTCTTTCTTTTATGACCAGTATGGAAGATTTCGTGGTGAAACAAAGATCACATGTTCTTCCCGCAAGCATCTTAAATACTATGTGAAAAAATGAAAACATTTCGTACCTTCAGAGAGTAGTGCCTATCATTAAAACTTTTGAAGTGGAGTTTCGTTGCAATATACTCCGTGGTGCAGATTTTAGCCAACACTGTTGCCGAGATTTCACTCCGTGCTTTCTAACGATATGATCAATGCAAGTTCTTGAAAGAGTGAAAATCAAACCAAGCTACCAGAGGATATCGAATCCCGTACAGATACGAGAACAAGGGAACAAATATTCCACGGAGGATGTTAAAAAGCTGAACAAGCTCGAAGGTAAGTCTTAATATTTAATTGCTTGCTGCTTAATATTATCCATCAAAGGCAAAATGTTTGAAATATAGGAAAAATGCATAATTTATTTACGTGTTGAAGAAATATCTTCCGATGTAATATCGGGAGAATATCGCTTGACACTGCATGACTTTTTTAACTTCCAAACGAAGTTGATAATTCTTTATAAATGTAAAATCAGAATAGAATGTTATATTTTACGTTAGGCATAATCCTAATAACTACCGTTTTGAGATCATTACTATAGCATAAAATATACGTAGCTTCATATAGATTATTGATATCATTAAATCAATATTGCATAAAATGCTCTATTTTCATTCCTGTAAGTTAATTTCCAAACCTACGAAACTCGTGCTATTCACATGTACAACATCGGAATGTTTATTACAAATCAGTAGTTTGTTCAAATGTTTTTTACTTTGCTCTTGTATGTGGTTGAAACTAGTACTTGCTGACCTATTTTCTACAAGAGTTTGTCTCTTTTTAGTTTTGAAGCAACTCGCAAATATTCATATGTATTAAGTAGGTCAGGCTAAGTTAGGTTTGATTCGAATAGATGTAATGTTGCAAGTTTCGGACACATTTCTACAGTGTGTCCCAAAAGTCCCTTAACAGCCGTCCTAGAGACGTGTAGTGCAGAGATTGACATGATTTGAGTATATAGTAATACTGTAGGGGTTGGGGGAACATGATTGCTGTGGGTGACCATGGCGGCGGCCATCTTGGTATCCGCCATATTGGATGGAGGTCAATTGTTTTAAAAGGGAAGGTATATGTGTGGCACATACTTTTAGGCTAGAATTGCACCAGAAACAAGAATATGAAGCCAGTTTTCAGATATCTTTAATCTGTGAAAAGTTATTGATGCAATGTTGAATAAATGATGACGTATGATAAAGTATGGAAATTGTGATAACTGATATCATATCTCTTTTGTTGCAAGTGTAAGTGACAAAGAACATGATGTTATCCAATGAGGAACGAATTGAGATCATCCTCATTTCCGCCGGAAGGAGTTCACGGGACATTGCCAATGACTTCAATCAAAGACATCCGCTTAGGCTGCCAGTGTCGCATGTTAGTGTGGCCAATGTGATGAAGCGGTTTAAAGAAACGGGTGCAGTGCACGATAGACGTCGATCGGGAAGACCAAAAACAGCCACGGATGAAGAAACAACAACGGCATTTCTGGCATCATTCGTGAAAAAAGTATTCACCCAAAAAAAGTATTCGACGACTATCCGCCCAGTGTGGTGTTAACAAGTGTTCGATTAGCAGGATTATGCCAGAACACAAGTGGCATCCCTACAAGATGCAAACGCAACATCATCTCAGTGAAGATGATCTTCATAGGAGGGTGGAATTTTCTGAGTGGTGTGTCGTGCAACTTGAACGTGACCCTGACTTCTGGCGAAACATTCTGCATAGCGATGAGGCATTTTTTTATACCAATGGTGAGGTCAACCGTCAAAACTTGCGGTGTTGGTCCTCTGAGAACCCGCACTGGGTAAACCCGGGGAACGTGGTTGGGCCAGCAAAAGTTATGGTGTGGTATGGAATTTGGAATACCAAAATCATAGGTCCATTTTTCATTGAGGGGACATTGAATGCAGAGACCTACCTGCAGTTGCTACGCGATCTTGTCTTACCTTCAGTGTGTATGCCGGATGGGTCTTTCCCAGAATTTTTTTCAACATGATGGTGTACCACCTCATTATGGGAACATTGTTCGGTCGTACCTTGATATCCAATTTGCTGGAGGCCTTCCCCATGGCGCAGTGGTAGCGTCATTGCCTTGTAATCAAGGGGTCCCGGGTTCGATACCCGGTGGAGGCACAAGTGGTTCGGATTCCACTTTAAACTGTAGGTCCAGTCCCGATTAGCCTTACTGCGCATAAAGTGGACTTAAAACACCAAATCAAACCAATTTCCTGGTAGGTGGATTGGCAGACGAGGACCAAGAGAGTGGCCAGCCAGGTCTCCAGATCTTACTCCTCTTGATTTTTACTTGTGGGACCATCTTAAGGCCATGGTTTATGCAGTTCCAATACGTGATATGCGTCACCTTCGTCAACGAATCACTGAGGCCTGTGCCGCTGTCACTCCCGATACTCTTTTGAATGTTCGCGTGCATGGGAGACTTGCTTACGGATGTGTTTACGGGAGCATGGCGAGCACATTGAGCACATTTTGTAGCGCAATAACTTTTCACAGATTAAAGATATCTGAAAACTGGCTTCATATTCTTGTTTCTGGTGCAATTCTAGCTTAAAATTATGTGCCACACATATACCTTCCCATTTAAAAAATTTGACCTCCATCCAAAATGGTGGATACCAAAATGGCCGCCGCCATGGTCACCCACAGCAATCATGTTCCCCCTACCCCTACAGTATTACTATATACTCAAATCATGTCAATCTCTGCACTACACGTCTCTAGGGTAGCTGTTAAGGGACTTTTGGGACACCCTGTATTATCTTCCTTTACAGAAACACGTCAGAAAACCGGTTTTGTAAACTGTATGAAGCTCTTCTGCTTTCTTGTCCTTTTATAATTTAGGACGGCTCATAATGAGAGTGCATTTCGTCCAATAACTTGATGCTGTATATATTTAAAATGTAAAGTACACCCTAACAGTTATCAGACTAAAATCTTACCGTCTATTGAACACAAGTCTGTATGTTTACTGAGAATTTCAAAATGAGTACCGGTATAGATAAATGTTCCCATACTTACAAGTACAAGGGCAATAATTTAATTGTGGATGACACAGAGCTTCATAGAAATCATAATTTGTCCTGATTATTCTACGTATATTTGGTTCAATATCAGATTGGATTTCAGTAGCCGTTTGTACTAAATAGTTTACTTCAAATACCAGTTAGTTTGAAGCTTGACTAGTTTTTCTCTCAGACCTATGACTGATTGATTTTGCATGGATGCCTATTATTAACATTCCATGCAGATAAAAGTTTTTTTTAAGCTTTTTTGCTTCTTGGCTGGTCTACTATAATCATTCAAATAAAAATATAGTAGGAACTGAATTTCCATTTCATAATGTATTTCTGTTATTTTACCTCCAACTTCTGCTCCTTGGAACAATGATGATGAATAATGATTTGATAAAATGGATGATTGGAACAAAGATAATGATTAAATACATACATGAAACCAGGATTCGAACCTGGAGGAACCTCACTCCATATAGCGTTGCAATCATCACTCTACTATGAAAATATTTCTAACAATTATTTTGCCAATTTCTGTTTTAGGTTCATCATATTTAACATTCATTATAAAGTTAGATCATTGAAGTGAGCTCATATCGTGAACCAAACTTCCCTTTAATAACAGAACGATATCGTTAAGCATTATAGTGCCAATTGGATCCATTATTATCAAATCCATTTACTCAACATCTGTAAGTTCCATTATTAACTCAACTTGTCTAAGGTTGTAACAATGTAATATCAATATTTTTTAAACATGTTTTGTAAGTTCATAGTCTCATATACGATGTTAAAAACTATTTTTATTTGTTCCTTTTGCAGATGAGCATTTGAGAAACTAATCGAAGTGTCTTCTACCAATAGTAAAGAGCACTATTGAAATTTGTACAAAAGGACAATAGGTTTTACCGACAATGGCAGTTGCATACCATGGCAGTTGGTGTATAAACTTCTACGGAATATACTGTAAATCAACAAAGTGGACTGTTTGAACTTTACATGGAAGAGTACATACATTTTTGCTTGCTAGCGTAGACACTTGATTGAATGGTGATGATTTACTAGAAATCAAGAGTCCAAAATATGCTCAAGAAATTATGTTTCAAGCCTTAATAATATCTGATAGCAAGTGGTCATCAATTGTAAATTGTATATTAGTGGAAACAGGAGAAAAAAACAGTGCCAGGGGTGTGACTTACTTGTCTTGTCTGTCAAGCATTGGTACGCATTCATTGATATTCTTTCAAGTTTAAATTTTTAGAGGTATTTTCAAAAATCCTAAGGAAATAAATTTCTTCCTGAATACGATGATGATTTGCAAAAAGCATATCTCTCAGACAGTGGCGGCAATTAGGGGGAGGGGCAGATGGCCCCCACTTTTACCACAATACTATACAAAACCTCATCTACCAATGGAAATTAAAGTGTCCCTGCCCTCTCCCAGTTTTGGAACCCAATCGCCAACACTGCTCTCAGAGAACACAATAATGTTTTGCAGGGTACGATAAAGAAAAATAATAAATATGCATTGAAACAACAACGTAAATATGATCTAGTTTTAGTAGTCCCTGTAAACAATTATTTTGTAAGCTATTGAACTTCTATTCTAATGGTATTTATTACTGTATTGTATCTTCCCTCGAATCTTTATACACAGAAAGGCTAATTGGGACTGGGCCTACAGTTTAAAGTGGGATCCGAACCACTATATACAGTCACCGGCAATAAAAATGGGACATCTATATTCTGAAATACCTGCATCTTTGCAATGCGTTGTGTGTTGCCTAACTCAATGTCAGTGACAGAACTTGCCATTGAAAATTTGCTATTACAATTCACTCATCGCCGTAGATTTAGACAACACACAAGACGCATTGCAGAGAAGGGAGACTTTAGGATCTAGTTGTCCCATTCTTATTTGACGATCACTGTACATTCACCGTCTATCGAACCTGGGACTCCTGTATTACAAGGCGATTACGTTACCACTTTGCCAAGGGGGAGGCTCAACTTCCCTCGCAATTCATACTAATATGTTGCTGAACTCGATGATATATCAGCAGTGTTTGAATAGTTACTCTTTAAAAGTAACTCCGAGTTAATCACTTGAGAAAGTAATTCGCATATAATTACTGTTCTTTAGAAAGTACTTGACATAGTTATTATTACAGTTACTTTACTCTAGATTTGTTTCATCTCGTAAGACGTTGTTCGGATCATGAGTTGCAAGCGCGATGTCCTTTTCACCACCGATGACCACTAAATGCTAAGCATTAAGTTTCATGAAATTATAACTTATTTCTTACATTTCATGTACAAACATTGAGGCAATAAAATTCACAGTAAACTTCTGTTACAAAGCAATGACGATTAACATTTCATTTAATTTTGTTGAGCAAACCAAATATTTTTTAGAATTTATGTTGAACTATAAAATTACTGTCCATGAGGATTGTTGAAGATTATGTATGTAGTCTTATATGGTAAGTGTTCTAATACAAATAAACTTGGTATACATCCTGGCTCTTGACGAAAAAATACAAAATTGTCCTCATGATCTCGAGATTTTAATAATCATCAATTGATTGATTTGCTTTATTTTACTTCGTTTTTTGTGTCACTTTTGGCTAGTTTACGATGATGGAGATGAGTGGATATGATGAAATTGATGAATGGACACTCACGAACATCCATGCCCAGGCCAGGATTCGAACCCGGGACACCTGGCGTCGTAGCGCGATGTGCTAACCACTCCGCCACGGGGGCCGGCTTTAATAATCGTCAATTTACCCATTCTTTGAGGAGAACATTTGGTTCAAGTTAATATTTCTTTCCATGCAGTAAAGTAATTGTACAACTTACTAGTTAGGTGGAAAAATAACTGAGTTACAATTACTAATTTCATAACGTAAGTAGTTTACAGTTACTGTTACTTGAAAATGTTACTGATACTTCCAAAGATTCTACATCAACTGCAGAACTGAAAACCAGAATAGACCAAATCCGTAAAGAACTATGAAACAGGACATTGTGTGGTGACATGACATGCAAATAAATTAGATGCGCTACAAAACTGTATTTAATATTGAACTATTATAAAAATAACAAATATGTCTTCTGTTGTGTATCCAGAATTCTTCTGACATTTTTCTTTCAAAATCGCGATATTAAAACTCAGTAAACATAAGGGTGCAGAATTACATGTTTATTCACTTGAATGATAAAAGATCGTTAGAGAGCGCTAATATTTATAAATATTTACAAGATGTTCACTGAAATTCTGCAAATTTATGAAGAAAATCTGCTAACGTTACCGATAAAAGATATAAATATGTTCATGTACTGTCATATAAAGTGAATTCTACAGTCAATACAGCATTCGCTTCAAACGTAATTGCAAAAGGTTTTCAATTATATCAATTACTCTTCTTACTTCATGCATTTCGTGTTTGAATTAACTACAGCTATCTTTGTATGTTCTCTTCTGCTTTCGAAATATTAAAAGAAATACATAATACAATACAAGGGATTTTATATAACTATTACGACTATTACTATCTTGCATTGCTGATAAATTGTTGTATTTTTTTCAATAAGAACATACAACTAAAATCTCATGATAAACAATTACGTTGCTCCACATCTACTTAGATTTTTCAATAAAATCTGCTAACCAACGTGACGTCATATCCCATCAAGGAGTACCCTAATCGACCAACCTGTATGTATCTACCTTGATTACGCGGAGATCTGACAACATGGCCCTCGGTTGCCATGGCAAACGGTGCTGCCATCTGTTATCGAAAAATTACCACAAAATTGCCTTTAGTACGGCCTTAAAGGAAGGGTGCTCAGACCGAAGCGACGTGCTACAGGGGGAGTTCCCAACTAAGTGACAAGCGACATGGTGCCTTCAGTTTATTAGCAAGCGTTGCTTGCGAACAACAGATAGGCGACACGATAAACCACACATTACAACAACAGATCTAGGCGACACGATAAGCCACACGTGTCGCTTTGTCGCTTCTGCGTCGCTCAAACTGGGCCATTCCCTCAATAGCTTGCAACATGTTGCCGTGGTTTGTTGTTCGCCCATATGCGATGCAATGAGTGTCTTGCTTTAGTGAGATTGCGCACCAAAGCGACAAGCGACACTTATCGCTTGAGGATTTCACCAACCGAATGCTGGCCTGTGCTTCCCGTCATGCCGCACGATGTGAAATGTTGGCTCTTGATTGGCTCCTTTCCAAGCAACATGTGTCACTTCGGTATTAAAGTTGCCTTGGACCGAATGACCCGGGTAGCTTTGGTGTGAAATCCTCATATCGTTTGTCGCGTGTCGCTTTGGTGTAAAATCTCCTTGAGGAAACGGTGCAGTCAGAGCTTTTGTCCCTACGGTTCGAAAGGCTGCATTGATTTCAGACTGCTCGCTTTCTAGCAACATTTATGGTTTGTTGCCTCGGTATGAAATATCTCTCAGGATACTATTTATATTCTAATAACATAGAAAAACAAACACTAATACCCAGTCCAAGACCTGACGTCCGGAATCACATTGCGATGTTTCTTCTTGTCTTACTCATGCTATTTATTTATTAATTTTATTTTACTTTTCTTTCCAAATTAATGCCATTTCGTGACTGCAAATCACTCCACAAATATAACTGTTTCCATCAATTCACTTACCGCCTTTCTAGAGAAACAAATCTACACAATATATTCCAAAAACTAACTAAGAACGGTGCAGTCAGAGCTTTTGTCCCTACGGTTCGAAAGGCTGCATTGATTTCAGACTGCTCGCTTTCAAGCAACATTTATGGTTTGTTGCCTCGGTATGAAATATCTCTCAGGATACTATTTATATTCTAATAACATAGAAAAACAAACACTAATACCCAGTCCAAGACCTGACGTCCGGAATCACATTGCGATGTTTCTTCTTGTCTTACTCATGCTATTTATTTATTAATTTTATTTTACTTTTCTTTCCAAATTAATGCCATTTCGTGACTGCAAATCACTCCACAAATATAACTGTTTCCATCAATTCACTTACCGCCTTTCTAGAGAAACAAATCTACACAATATATTCCAAAAACTAACTAAGCCGCATTACTGTCATAACAAAATTAGCACCTGGGTCGATCGCACTGCCATCTACTTGTCATCGTCTCGGGGAACCAGTTTCTTGGGTCGTTTTCCACACTACGTTATTCAAGGCGCTGTACTTACGCTGTACTGCAATTTGAACTTAGAGTCATCAAAATTTTGTACATATTACAGCATAAGATCACAGTCTCCAGGCTGAAATTTTTAGTCGCCATGGCGACCTGCTGACCGGGATTTTTCGAGCCCTGAACCTACTACCCCTGAAGATGGAGACAGATCTTGTCTCCAAGGCAGTGGGTCTCAACCTTTGCGCGACCACAGACCAGTAAATTATTTTTTGAAAAGGTGATTGGTAAGTGCTGAATCAGAATATTTCCACTACAAAATATTTTTCAAATGAAAATTGCCGCACAAACTAAATGATAAATTTCTAGAGAACAGATATAGTTTATGCCAGGGCCCAGTACTAGGCCGTGATCGTTCGTTGAATAATGCTGCTGTAAGGGAGCTTTCAGACCTAAGCAACAAGAAACATGCTACAGTATATGTGTCACTTGGACACCAACTGACAGAAATAATAAGAGTTTACAGCAGAATGAGTGTGTATGAAGAATTGATGTATCAATTTACATGTTTTGAATATAATCTATATGTGTATTATATACTGCTACTGCTCTTTCATGGAGCAATATTTATTGTGAGGGCCACAGGGGCTATTCAAGGAGAATTTTTAACCCATTTTCCGGTCTGTAATTAGAAGTCTCTGGCTGAAGGGAATGGTTTCGCACATATGCAGATCATTTTGTCACAAGCTGCTTCACATGAGACCAAATTCCACAGACTTTCATTTTTTTTTATCACAACCCTTCACAAGGTGACTTGAGTCAAATATTTCATCCGACGTGTGGCCTAATATTAGACTAATAAAATACCAAACTGAATTATGTCACATGATTCTATGCTCAGGTTTGTGATCCCTTCTTCTCTTCACTGTTGAGTCCCCCCTCACTGCGATATTCACTTTTTTAAAATAATAATAATATTTCAAGATGTAAATTTAAATTAATATGATTTTTTTTCAGGTTATCTCTTGATCCATCTTTTGGAGCGGCTCTTCCTCCATTTGGTAGCTCATACGAGACCTACAGTGATGTCAGCCCCAAGCATGATATTGACGAAAGGCCATACCAAGCAGAGGGACTAGATGATTCCTTTAGGCCAACTGTTGACAGTAAGCTTTAGAGGTCCTTTTTTTAGAATTTATATTCAAGACTATCCAAATATTTTTGATTTATGAAGATCGACATAGAACTGGAATAATATGTAGTGTGATGATGGGTTTACGTGTTTGCGACTAGGTCCCTGCAGTAAATGGCTCTGGGGCTCACTTAGCCTCTAATCAGTGGGTAGCTAGGAGGTAAAAGACAACAAGACAACTGGAGTATGATGCTCATCACACCACACCCATTCTGACCGAGAATGTGTAGGGTTCCTTTCCTTCACATTTATGTCTTTATTGCACAGTGCATTTCACAGGAAAAGTTGTTTTTTTCTCTACAATACTACTTTTTTTTTCCTTTTTGAACATATATTGTTGACAATATTCCCTTTCTTAATTTATGTTGCATGCCTAGTTTTTCCATTATCATATTTAACCTGTGGTGCAACAGCCAATTGAGGCCCGGGCCTACCTACCGATTGCTGGCCTCCTGATGCTACTCACTCATTCACTTAGGTGGGAGATCATCCAACCATATAAGGTGACGTGTGATGCACAATGAACCCCAGTCGTTGTTGTATGTTTCCATGACTGGATTACGCTACTCATTAAAATAGCGAAAGAACACATCGGAAATTGCTACCAAATCCTAACCAAATGGCGTAAAATTATAACTGCTGTTTCCTGAATGTCATGTTGGGTGGTATATTCACTTGCACGAAACCTTCGGTCTGTTCTGCTTCACGGTAAGGTAACAGACGTACTTAATTCCACAACAACACACATCTCCAAGCTAAAGACAATGGAAAACATTCATAAACATCATAATCTTCATAAACCATGGAAAAGATTTCACTTTCTCGATGAGAGAGGGTCAAGGGCAGGGGCTGCTTGCACAGCTCTTAATTTTCTTCAGCACCCCCTATGTACAACTGTGAAAACACTCACACTTTGAGTGTCATATTATGTCATGTCGTCATATTGAGTGCCGAATGTTAAGGTACTGAAGTAAGACCGTTATTATTGTATGCAACAGGCAAGCACTGAAAGAGATGACAACATGTATACTTTTCTGTAGTGGTGGCAGCCTTTATAAAGATCAGAGGCCATTTTTTTCTTTCGTCAGCAGTGTTATGATTTTTTTTTTTCTTCAAGTGGTCTGTTTGTGGTTTTCGATAATTGCCGATAGCTTAATGTGTGTTATGTTTTTCTTTTCTTTTTTTGCATTGTTGATAAACTTTATTTTCTGCCTACTGGTTCTTCTTCACACTGGAGCAAAATTTCAGCTGCTTCCAAGGTATCACCAGGTCGTGCTCGGAAAATTATTTCATGCGAGTTGCAACGCGAAGTGTAGTGGTCTTGTGTATGACCACTTTCTTAGGGTATAAGACTTAATACATATCATCATGGGCATCCAGGGGGAGGGCAAGGAGAGCACAGCCTCCCTGGAAAATGAATGTCAATCTAAATTTATATATTTCACACACATAATTTCATTTGTCAGTAATTTATGTTAATTAGTGGCAGCTATTAGGGGTGCAGTTGGCCCCCACACTATGCTAAACCTTATCTACCAAGGGAAAGTAAACTGACCTCTTCCCTCCAGTTTTGGCACCTTGCTCCCCCAGTTTTGAAAGGTTGCATGCCTGTTTCATGTTTTCCTTATTTTCAGCATCACATCCCCTCAGCATCCTTAGATGATTTATCCTGGATGTTCAAGGATATCAAATTTTTGCATTATTGTTTTCAAATATGAGTCTGTTTTCCAAATGTTATATTATACACACTGTATAAGTCATATTAAGAATAATTTCCTTTCCAGCACCCATCATAGAAGAGGAACCTCTGCCACCAGCACAGTCATACACAAGCTACGAAGAACTTAGAAGGAAGAATAGAGAGGATTATGATCAAAAAAGAAAGAACCCGTATAGGTTTGTAAATGCAAATATGGTCAATTTCCCAACATAGTCCCCTTTCTCACATAAGATACTATTAAAGAGTACTGCTATAACTTGACAAGTTTAAAAACAAGGCCCTGCAATCCATTGATTGCCCACCTCACACCACATTTCCCCACTCCCTTCTCCACGGCGACGTTGGTTCGCAGTGTTGCAACCTGGAGGGAGCATTTGAGGATTTTCAACAAAATTTGAATGTGAAAGGTATGAAATTAGTATTCCCTCGCCTACTCTAGCTATTGATTACGCTAAATTCTAAATACATTTTGATATTTTTTTCCCTTTAAACATTAAATGAATTAAGTTATATTAGGGATATTTCTTGCCAGCATAAGAAATGTATGAAATAAAACCATTGTTCTCACACGCAAACACACACCACTTCAACATCAGAGAAACGCCTCTGAAATCAAGAACCTCTTCCACATGAATGATGGGGTCAGATGGGGGTGAAAATATTGCCTGCAGTTGTGACGTCAGATAAAGAAAGATTGGGTTAAACAACGGTGAAATATTGTTCGCATACTGATTGATATTGATAAGATATAAAAGAGGAGCTTGCATTTCAAAAATATGCAGCCAAGAGTAAAGAGCAAGAACATTCCAATGCTTTAGAAAATAACACAGGCAAGCGTCTTATCAGATTGCCTTCTCGTAGTGATTGTTGTATGATAAACAAAAGAACCCCCACCCCACTCAGCTTTAAAAAAAAAAGACAGGCTGCTGCTCGATGTCGCATTCAGAAAATGAAGTCATTCGCCCTGTAGTTTCTCTTCGTTATTAACCTTAACGTGCATGCGTCATACTACAGTTTACAATCTGCACACCGCACGCATTTTCAAAGGCCGGATTAAATAAAATGAACCACTGATATAATATGAGCCGGCACCGTCACGCTACACAGTGAAAATCGTTTGCCATATTTGTTTTAGCTTAATTTTGCTGAGTTGGCACCACTGGTACTCTCAAGGCCAGACCAGTACGTAGAAGAGTTGTGGGGAGGATGATGTAATAGGAATTGCTCCACAGTGATCTGTGCATATTGGGACTTAACTTGACAGGCTATAGAGCTAAGTTGTGGTAGAAGTGAATGATTTGTAAGGATTATAACGGATTTTTATGACCTTTGCATAAACACAACATATGTGTGCATAGATAAAAAAAATGTAAAAAATATCCTTATTTTCAAATTACAAACATTTTGTTAATATTTTAATCAAAAGAAAATGTGATATGATGTAAAAAAAAAGCTGTGCAAGTAACATCGGCGCAGAAAGTATGACATATTCCCAATATATCAATAATTTCTATCATATTGAAACGCTTGTGCCTTTTGATATACAACAGCAAGCAAATAAATATAAGAATAACCTTCCAACCAAGGGAACTAATTGTCACAAAGGCAGAATGTATTTTGTATTAGTTTTATGTTCCCACAACCATGCAAAGTCATGTTGAAAATAGCCAGATTCATCTTGGAGAAAAAATAATAGCAATGGATATGGAAAGCAGTGTTGCCATCTTACAGGAAAAATCGCTCATAGCATTGGCCCTATGGACGTTGGATGACCAAATTTACAAGGGAGCACAAGAAAACCACTCTTTGAGGCCATGTAATCCTCGTCCCCCAATTTTGAATTTAGGGGTCTCTTGCTGGACCAATAATTACCACACTTTGTAAAACAAGTTTCTTTTTTTATTATTATTACATGGAAAAGTAAAACATATCAGCATAAATCAATGATTGAAGAGTAATACTCATTCTTAAGTTACTAACAATTTTTGGAGACAAAAAATTACTCTTTTAGTAAAACGTATTTCTTAAAGAAACTACATAATAATAAATACATTGTTTTGTGATTGAAATATGTCATTCCTTCATATGTGTATAAATGAACAAGAAAGACTGAACTGAAATACAGTATTGTGTGTAGTTTTGAAGAAATGACTTGTTAATTGCTGCCATGTGGTGATGGTGGTTGTCAGCATGTTGATCACCCATCCGTAGGGCAACACATTTGGTGGTCTAAATTTAGGTCACTTTTCCTCTAAAGATTAACAGTCATGCCCTTAAATTTTAAAGTTGTCAACAACCTTCATAGACATTCTATATGCAACATATCCACCCTCTACCAACATTTGAACTGTTCTTCAAAACTGGACTAAAATGGATAACTAAAAATAACATAGACATAAAAAAAGGGTAAAAATGATAGCAGTACACAAAAGTCTTCTTCAGATGTGGCTGGGTGTGGGTGTGTGTATGGGGGTCTAGGGAGGCATGGGTTGAGAGGCTGTAATAGGTAAGTAAGGTTGATTGATTGAATTGTTGTTTTAAGTCCACTTTATGCACACAAAAGCTAATCGGGACTGGACCTACAGTTTAAAGTGGGATCTGAACCACTTTGTGCCTCCACTGGGTATTGAACCGGGGACCCCTTCATTACAAGGCGACAACGCTTCCACTGCGCCATTAGGGAGGTCCAGGTAAGGTTTAAATAGAGAAAACACTGCTTGTGCAATTGAATTTTTGGGACGTTTCCCTTGAAAACCAGGAATTAATACTTGAAGTTTATCATAGTCCTAGAGTAGCCATCTGCTTTTGATGTTGAAGTTTGTAAATTAAATTTAATATAACAATGAAATGCAATGTAAATTCAATAATTGAGGAAAGCTTTGAATTCGTTCTGCATCATTCACATGAATCTTCGTGTGGTTTGCTTTTTGCTGTTGCCAACAGCAAGTTGACTACACAAGTCTATTAAACTATTGATAACATCTAGACAAGAGCAAAAGCAAACCAAGTGAATACTCTAAAATGAATTCTAAGCAGATGTAGTTTTTCAGATTTTGGAATATCATAGCAGTTTTCCGAAAGAAGAGGAAAATTAAAAAATAGCTGCCCTCGTGTCGGCCAAAGGTCCAGCCAAGCCTTAAATGACAAGGTTGGGAACATTGCCTCACATGGTTCTATATGATAGCTGCCATCTGATAGTTTAGTTTCTCATAAAGCATTTCGCTGTAGGTGACTGCATGTGGAGCTTTATATTCATAGAGGTCTGTAATAGCTACTCAGCGAGAGTTTTGTAGTCAGTTTAATCGACATGATGCATCATAACACAACATATTCTTGTGTGGATATCGGAGGTTAGACAATATGGCTCTGTTGTTGATACCACACTACCAGAGGACAGTTTGATCTATCCATTCAGGGGAAACACCCACTCAAGTGTAATAGAAAATAGTTTTCCTGCTATGAATTTTTTGTGCAGCCCTGCTCATTTGAAAAGCACAAACTTCTCGCATCATGAGAGGCTTAGAAGCTGAAGAGGCTAAGAAGTTTATTTGTTTTCACAAGTTTAGAGTACTTGCACTTACATTCCACTTTTGTTTTAAGGAGTTTGAGCCAAGAAGAGGCCATAAGAATGAGGACAGGAGGCTCTCCACCAGCAATCGGTGGCAGCATACCAGCACGAAGTACAGGAGCTGAGAAGAACAAGTATGGCGATGTTTGGGATGGATAGGTTTGTATTTTGCAGCCTTGATTTAAGTTACAGCCAACATGCCATTGGGAAAAAAAATCATTTTAAAAAGTACATGTTTATTCCATGGGACCTATCAGGCTGAAGCATCATCCATTAATTAAACCAGGGAAAAGTAATCAAATAATATACTTTCATGTATATTCAATAAGTATGCGAGAGTGTTAACCACTTGGTTACATGAGAGCCCAATTCATGTGCTCTCGATATGTAAAACTGCAGTTTCTACTTCTCAAACCATTAACATATATTAAATAATCACATAAAGGAATCATTGACATTTTTAATGATGTGTTTTGTGTATCAAAGAAATAAATTTTAAAAAAAATGAATTGCCCACATAGCCTTATTCCCAAACCTGAAGCGAGCAGTCTGTAACAAAATAACTGTACCACTTAACACAATGGAACGCAAACTGTGTTTTAGGTGATATGTAGACAATTATACCGCTCATATTATACTTTAGATTTATCCTGGGCCTTGTTTTATATGTCTGTTAATAATTAAAGCCTGGATATTGACCTTTTGTCATTTTTTTTCAATAAAATAATCATTACATGTTAATTTTGAATAAAGTGACATTATTAATAAATCGTATTTCAACCACAATTTTTGCTAGCAAAACTCAATGTATCTGCTCAAACTATGAACCAGGAATAAACCCATTGAACATTAAGAGAAACATGAAAACTATTACAACACAAATGACACTCAGAACTTGGTATGCCACCCCTTAGCTGCGTTCAGTGCAGAAAACTTGTGTGGCATACTGTAGACAAGTTGCTGACACAGGTCCACATCCAATCCATGGTACCATGTGGCCACATGAGCTCCCTCTTAGACTTGAAGGGCTTTCCCTGCAGCCGACGGGACATGAGGTGCCACAAATTCTCAATCGGGTTCAGATCTGGCAAGTTGGGTGGCCACCATAATTGGTTAATACCCATGTCAGAACACCACTCATTCACTGCACGGGCTCTGTGGCAGGGAGCATTTGTCATCCTGGAAGATGAAATAATCTAAATTCTCATTTCAGAAGTAATCTCTAGCAGTTGGTAACAACCTTTTTGATAAAATTGATACGTATTTTTCAGCATTAACTGTTTCAGTACAAATTTCCAGCCTGCCCACACACCTCGATGTGAAACATCTCCACACCATTACACTTGCACTGAACTTGTGTGTTTCTAAACTGCAATCACTCTTCAGTTCTTCACCATTTCTCATCCAGAGGCGAACACCACTATCATTAATAGTCAACATAAATTTCTTCTCGTCAGAAAAAATTACATGTTTCCATTCGCAAAACTTCCTACTATCAATGATATGCTTTTGTGCGAGACAGGGCTTTTACCTTGGCCTTTTATTGGAAATTCCCGCTTTCTTAAGTGTTCTGGCTATGGTCATATGTGACACAGTGTTACCAACATCAGCGACAGTGGCTGCAATTTTTCTTGTGGTAGAGGATCGATTTCGTAATGCTAATGAAGTTATTATGTGCACAACTCGTGGACTTGTTTTGGGGTTTCTCCCACACTGGCTCCTCATGGACGAAGTATCATGAATTGCTTGCTTCCTAAGAACTCTCACCACAGTGCTGTGATGTACACCCACCTCTGCCGCAACCTGCCGATGTGAAAAACCAGCTGATTTCAGGGCCATAATCTTGCCTTGTGTGCATGGTGAAGTATCGCTTAGGATTTCCCCCTTGCCTGTACACTGGTCACAGTTACTGCACATTAGTAATTGAGAATTGTCCAGGCTACCTCTCAGACACAGCTGGAACACACTTTAGTAATCTAGCGATAGAGTGAAATCCATTACACAGATTTTCCACCCACTATTCACACGATTTCCACCAGTAAACATGGCTGCACGTCAGGAACAGGCGGCAGCCATTTGCACACAGGTGCAGAGACACCTGTTGGCAGAGAGTGGAATGAAAAACAGCAGTGCAAAAATAACAAAAAAGAATCAAGATGCACCAAGGAACAATCCCAGGTGCAATTTGCCATTGTTTTGCACATTATTACAATGGCAATTTAATCATATTTCAATATTCCCTTATTTTTAGCAGTGGTGCAGTTATTTTGTTACAGCTGTCTTCTGGCTTTCTACACCAGAGTCTACAACTAATCTTCTGAAGTAGCTTCCCAATTGTCCACACTAGAGTACGACATGGGACCACTTTCGCTCGCTTGTACTCATTCGAGTATCCCACCCTTGGGCGTATACAATGGAATATCATTTCAATGTGACAATAATTGTAGAAATATATATGTAAAAATCTGCCCTGGTAGTTTCACCCCGGTTGGCCGCGGTGGCTCAGTCGGTAACGCGTCTGACTACCATGCTAAAGGTCCCGGGTTCGATCCCCGGCCGGTTCAAATCCGGGAACTTTTCTAACGATGGAAGCGGCCCCGGCGCCTACCCAGCGTCGAAAAACATGGGTACCTGGGGGAAACCCTGGGGGGTAAAGGCGGTCAGGGGCGTGATGCTGATCACATCACCCCCACTCACGACCGGATCAAGAAAGTGTGGGGCGTTACCCCCACACCCCCTATACGCCTTCATGGCGTGGTGCTATGCACAGGGGAACACTTTACCTTTTTTTTTTTACCTTTTTTTAGTTTCACCCCATAATCATCTATTTCATTTTCATACATCGCTGTGTATTGGTAAAATAGACTAAACTATATTTTAAATATGGAGATGATGGCTATGTTCACTTAAAAGTTTCAATTTCACTTTGTCTTTCACTTCACGATTCATATTTGAGAGCCCACTACCACAGACGAATTACGGTTAAACGTGTACAACTGGGTTTCAAGTGTATACTGCTCCTTTTGCCTGTTCAAGTGTTATTCGCTCGAGCAAGAAGATCTCAATTCTGTAAGCTATCTAGCATCATCCATGCAAACTATTTGCCATTTGAGCGAGATCCTCTCCCTGCAGCAGTAGTCCTTACTACTCAACCCCCAAATTTGAAGCTCATATTGGCGATTGAACTGAAGACTTCTCACACCAAAGGTGGCTCGTGAGAATATAAAAACAAATTTATATAGTTAATGCAACTGTATTTTCAGAAATAATACTGAGCAGAGTAATTGCATGATTTGATTTAGGAGACAATTACTGTACCTAGTCTGGCCATAAATACTGTTGCACACTATTTTGTGAATAAATTGAATATGGTTTCAGATTTTTAAATGTTCGTTTAGTATGTTACACTTACATATATTACACACAAATAGCACCAATCAGTTTCGCCCTCGCACAGGCCTTTATCAATCACTTGCTTCCGGATGAGATTTCAGCAGATGCGAGCCAGCACTGCTTTAACAGCCGCAGCTGTTCATACGGTGTGAAGTCGACCAACTCTTGGGCGATCTTTCATGCTACCAATATCAGTGAATCTCTGGATTGTCCGATACACAAACCTTTTGCTGATCTTCGAGATTTTTAGGGGCTGGAAAATCTCAGTGAGTGACTTCCCAACCATATGCAGAGCAATTACGGCTACTCTCCCCACTCCATGCTAAGCACAAGAAGATACATGCTTGCTGTTTCACAGCTAAAGACACAATGGTCAGGAGTGAACTTCAGCACAAGCATGGTTCATGAGCCTGACTACTGGATGTATAGTCCAAGTCGAAAGTTTGAAACAGTATTTATGGCCAGACTAAGTAGAATCTCAGTTTTACATTCCCAGATTTTTCATTTCTTCACATTTTACATTCAATCTTCATGGTCCCAATAACGTAAAATGTTATAAAAGTTTCCACATTTTAATTTTTTTTCACCTTTGTTCCCTGAAAAATGTAAAATTGAGGTTCCACTATGTGTCATTGAGAGTTTGCAAAAAATGGTTGTCATTTCATATCATATCAGTGCACCTCAACATCAATTTAAAAATTTTAATCGCATACCCCTGCTATTTTTCATTTTGTACAATGATAGTAATAATAATCTTTCTTTCTGTGGTCTTAGGTACTCATTACTACCCTATTAATGAACTCCGTGAGGAAGTGGAAATCTGGTGAGTTATACCATGCAAATAATAATCAAGTCTTCCCATGTTGTTTTCTGTTGACAGTCATAATACATAGTAATAATTATTGAGAGTTTTTTAAAAAAATTGTAGCTTATGAAACTTGTTAATGACTTTCTTACATTGCCATTTCATCGTGTCAGAAATAAAAAATCATGCATGAGTAGAGGCATTTATTGAAGTGATGCTATTTTATTTTATTATTCAAGTCTATAATAAAGACAATTTGTATGTACAGTCACGGACACTTCTGGGTTGTAATGAATACATTGACTTTCAATGGAATTGTTACAACCCAGCAGTGTCCGTGACTGTACCTATTAGTATGTGTAATACTGCCCAGGATAGGGACAGGTGCAAGATATGTTGCCATGGCAATAAATCTTCACTTTAGGAATGCCACAAAGAGAGAGAGAGAGAATATGTAGATTAGTAGATTCAAACTGACAATATCTGGAAACAAAAAGCTTGTGCGAGTGTTTGTTGACAAATTGAAATGTACAGTTGTGAGAGTAATTGACTACCACATTTCTTTCCTCTGGAGTGGTCAGACTAATATTACTTTCAATCAATTGTAAGTTCATAACACGTTAAAGCACTTAAAATATTGCAATTTATTGTATTATTATGACTGCAGGGTAATGTGTTATGTGGGAAAAAATTAATTGTGCTTTCCATTGTGCATATATTTATTAGGCTTTTTTTTAAAAAATGAAATCTCAATGATCCCTTCATCAAGCTAAAATTACTAGTAGTGGGATTGCATGATGGTAAAGCCATAATAGCACATTTTTACACAGTTAGTAGTCAAGCCTCTTCCTTCCCCAAAATATGGATGAATATTCAGAAAGATTCTAAAATAATGCACTGACAAGTGGATGTATACACCTATTGCATGAATAATTTTGGCTACATCATGTGTGATATTCTTGAAGATTATGTATCAAAATATGGTTGACTATCGCAATACAAAAATTTTCAGGTTTGCTAAAATTGCTTGACTAGACTGATATTCCGTATTTACTCATGTATAATGCACACTTTTTTCCAAAATTTTTGCCCCAAAAAACTGTGGTGCAGATTATGCACGGAAAAATTCAGATGGCCAACATTAAAGCCACATGTTTTCACTATGTCACTGTGTATAATTTGTATATATCAACAGGCGCAAATACAAATTACTAGTTTAGATTTCTTTAGTAATAACAATTTTTTAAAAAAGTAACTATAAAAATGAAATGGTCATTTCTCATGATTTTTCATTTTGTAGCGGAACATTTTGTGACACCGAGAAGAGCAGTGCTGCACCGTTCTGGCAGAATTTGAGCAAGCACCTCCCATCACATGGGATGTGTATCAGCAGTATTTGTTGGGCACGAAATAATATAAAATAACTTGCCGAGTGCTGCAAATCCATAACATAATTTTGATCTTGCTTTTTTTCTACTACAGAATAAACAAGGTGGTTACAGAAGTCAAAGTTTTGGGATGCTAAACACAGTGGAGGGAGAATGGGGGAGGGTTGGTGACTCATTGTATACACAATACAATATTCTCCTCTTGGTCCACATTGAATAGCTATGATGTAATTTGCTCTTGATCAGCATAGCAGCAGATTTAGAACCTACAACTTAGAAAGCCATTTCTTGAACCTGAATTGAACTGCGCATTATGTATGAGATATAATTGTTTGCTGCTTTTCCACTTCAAAAACCAGGGTGCGCATTATACATGTGTAAATAGGGTATATCAAGTTCCTAATATCACTTATCCCTGGTTAGAACATGCTAGCAACTGGACAAATTTAAGTAGAGCTTCATTCGAACTCTGCTCATATTCTTAATTCTAAAAGATGTATCTTGGACAGATCCTGCATTACATTCCTACTGTTGAAATATTTGTAACTATTTCACCATGATAGTACTAGTACACATGAGACAATCTGCATGAAGGTTTTTACTAATTCCTTAGGTCTAACTGGAATTCTAATTAGATTTCAGAATTTAGAATAAAGTCAAAGCTGAAACATCAGTAGCTATTTCGCTCATCTAATGAATAATGGAAAGAGTGCTCTGATTGCTATAAGGATATCAAAATTATTTTATTCATGTTTCAAGGAATGAAAAAGAGGGTAGCAAGTTAATACACTGAAAGAAAGTACTTTTTTACCTGTGCATCCACAGCATAGTCTGGTACTCCTTGTTAGTAGCCGCTGCAGTCAGTGGCGGCGCCAGGATTAATCATCTGGGGGTGCGGAATAGAATTTAGGGGGTGCGATGTTGAAAATAAAGAAAACATAAAAGATGTATGCATGAATTTTTGTCTGGAGGGTGGTGGGGTGCAAGTACCAAGATAAATGTGCCAATAATAATAATGATGATGACATTGTTATTCTTATTACTAGTAGTAGTAGTAGTATGAAAGACGTTATTATCCTCGTAAATCACGCAAAAAAGGGGGGAAGTTGGTGCTAAAGCATTTGTGTTGGACAAACGATTTGAAATATTTTTTCAAACGTTCAATTTCACATTAGCTAATAATTGAAAACAAGCACACAAACTGTATTTGTGAAAGACAGAAAATACATGACAAATATAATTCTTTTTGTACATTAGACATGTATAACTTTCATGTACAACATATGTTTTACACATATGCAACATGTTACCACTGTATTCAAGGTTTATTTAATACACATATATAACATATTTAAATGCATTACATAATCAATTTATCTGCCTCGTAACAAACCAACAGCAAAAATGATTGTAAATCTCTCAAATGTGCATGCTTCTTTTCGTCCAAACAATTGTTCATGCATTTAAGACCAAACTGCTTAGCAGTAACAGTCTGAAGTACATAGTTAGTCTCACTTCTCTCTCTGGTAATTTACAATGCATTACAGAATAGAATGATGATATTGTCCGCTTCGCTCGCAAGAAAATTTCTAGATCCATATTATTGCAAACTGAAAACAATATTAATTTAATATGCGCCGCATTCTCTCTTTTATAACACTTTAATTTAGATTGTTTGCCACCCCTAGCTATGGCTCTGAACTCCCCCACCTTGCCTTGAGGTGTCCTTGTCCCTCTGGAAGAAAAAATAAATATATGAACAGTTGAACACTCATTCCATTTTGAACATCATTTTGTCATGCTACTCTTAAATTCTGCTAGCCTTGCTTTTTTTTTTTACTTCAATTTTTGCCCCCTTGTGCCCCATAGAATTGATTTCGGACCAAGTTTGGGACAAAGCTTCAGCTTTGTTAAAATCCCCTTCTGCCGCACCATCCCCATCAATAAACTGTAACATTTCTTTGCAAACTTTGGGCTCCTCGGCAAAGTCTGAAATGGTACTTTACTAAACATGTTACGTGGAACATAGAGAACGTATTAACAGGTAAACTAACCGTCACGATACAACTTGCGTTAAATAGTATCCCGAGCATGACCTGATGAGTGATGATATCTAGAAAGCATCTGAAATTTTTATTCCAGTGTGACTTGGAGAAAAGAGGAACAGCAAGTACGCGGACAATAAAACCGTTTAACAACAATGCCAGAAGAGAAGTCACTGAGCTGTGTGCATATATCAAAAACACAAAGTCCACTTAAAACAAAAGGAGAAACAGTTCTTCACAACAATACTGACAAAAGAAAAGACAACAGCCTCTGATCTTTATAGATTGCCGACAGTACAGGAAAATATATGCTGCTTCTCTTTCAATTCTTGCCTGTTGTATGCAATAACAGCAGTGGTCTCACTACAATACCTAACATTCACGAACTCAATGTAACTACAACATATGACACTGCAAGAATTAATGTTTTCAACATAAATTTTGAATAGGAGTTGCCCCCTCGTGCCCCCCTGGCTGCAGTAGATGTGTTGTGCTTGTCTGCTAACGTAGATATATGTTGTGCCTGTTCACTAACTATAATAAGTGCAAAAAGGCATGTGTTTGATTTTTGTGACTGCCAGAATTTGAGCCATGCTTCAGAAAAAATATATACCAGACACACAGCTCACACTGACAGACACAAGAATCAAAGAAACGCATGTCATTATGCACTTCGCACATGAATTGAACATTGACAGTCCACAGATTCACTGCATTTGTTTGTTTGGGTTTTGTTTTTGAGTCCACTTTATGTACAGAAAAGCTAATCAGGACTGGACCTACAGTGGGATCCAAACCACTATATGCCTCCACCAGGTATCTAGTCCAGGACCCCTTAATTACAAGGCAACAAAGTTACCACTATTCCATCGCAGAGGTTCTAACACCACATTTAATTCCCCTACTGCAATAGCTGATGCCAAAAAAGAGTAGACAACACTGCAGACATGCAGAGTACTTCGTGGCATGCCACAATAAAAACTTGCCAAGCAATAGAATCCTTAGAGGATGGTGGCAATGGCCACTGAAATTAATAGAAAGAAAGATAAAATGACACTGGCGATGTACTTTTAGTGTATTAAAATCATTTTAGATTTTTAGAAATGTTTTTTTCTTTGTAGTATGTACTTATGAAAGATTGTACATCTCTCTTCCCGCAGATGATGAAGAAAGTGATTGTCAGCCAAATTGTTACGGATGGAGGTGGTGGTTCAGATATTGAAGAATAGAAATCACATAATTGCTAGCTTGTATATATAGTTTTGTAAATGTAGGGAAAGTTAATGAGATAACAGGTTTATTTTGTCAAATGTACAAATACAGTAATTCACCTTTACAATTAAAATTTGCTATTATTTAATCTTTTATTTACACAATTATACATATGTATGTAAGAAATCTTTCGAAGTATGTAAATGCAATGCTGCGTAGTAGAGCAAAGATTTTTTTTTATTGATTTTTCTAAAAAAAAGTTGTGAAATGTACTTATGGGTAATTAACAATACAGCAAATTCGAAGGAAGTATCCTTCACTCAGTATTTTGTTTCCATTTTTAGTAATATGTTGATATTGTGCGTTGTGCTTCCTTCCTTCATTCATTTGTAACAGTTACAAATTTCCATAGTGCAGCAACATACTAATTTTCAGTAGTGTTATGTGAAGCCGCTGGATTTAGTCAGTAGGGTGTCTGCCACGTGGGAGACCCGGGTTCGATTCCAGGGGTGGGTGATCTAAGGTCAAAATCTTTTTCTGGCCTTGTCCCTGCATAAAGTGGCTCAGGGGCTCATCCAGCCTCAAATCAATTGGTACCTGGGGCAACTGTGGGGGCTTCAACCTTCGTGAACCTGCAGCGTGATAAATTTGTTTTTAAAAGTCAATGTCTTTATCCCAACAACATTACTCGTACACATCTTTTTTTAAAATTTATTCATTAATTAATATGTACCCTTGAAATGTAATATTAATAAATAAGCTATTGCATAATCATAGAGAGTAATTAGTTCGATTATGTGTAGGCTTGTTGATAAATATAAAATTTGATTTAAATTAGTTAACATGTACTGGATCTAATGGAATCTTAGTTTCCTCTGGGCAGTATCATTAAATTAATTTGGTAAGTGCTGATTTTCATTGCCATGTCCCATTTCGGACACCGAAAAATTCCAATTAATCAGAGTATTTCCACTTCAAAATTGCTGCGCAAACAAAATTGACTACAATGCCCTTCCGTCAACCTCCATTTTTGGAGGTGGAACACAACACACACAAGTTAATGTAGTGTAAGAGTTCGGTCGACAGCCAGATCCCGAATCCCTAACATGGTCCAAGGGGCTCGAACCCAACATGGAGACTGAGCAGATACCCTGGTTCAATCATCTGACCAAATGAATATGCTGTGCAGCAAATTAATCAATCAATAATGAACATTCTCATTAGCGGATGCAGACACTGACAAATATTGCCCAGCACCAATTTAAAACTTCTGAACAACAGACAATGTGAGAAACAATAATTAAGAAGTAATCCATATACTCTTCCACTTTCAGCAGAGAAGGTAAGAAATATCTGCTGTGTCTGTTAGGAGCAATTTTACTGTATTAGGTTATACATAAGCTCAAAATTATTATTATTATTATTATTATTATTTAAAAAATACTTTCCATATCTCCCAGGACATCATATTAGTGTGTGTCTGCTATAACTCTATCTATTTGATAAATCGTTAAATTGAGAATTAAAGAACAGTTGTTAAAATATACAAGGGTCGTTCAAGGTTGACCGGGATTTTCGTACGTAAAAAATTGATGAATAGCCGGATCATGATGAAACTTGCGGGTGACGTAATGTATTCCTTCGCGAGTAACTAGCGCCCAGCATGACGTATTTCGCGCATGCGCAGCAGTTGCAGCGAACATGGCGGCAAGCAGGGTGTCTGTGGCTGTGGAGCAGCAGTGTGTAATCAAATTTCTCATGAAGGAGAAAGTGAAACCAGCTGAGATTTTCAGACGATTGCAAGCACAGTATGGTGAACAAACTATGTCGCGGACAAGAGTGTACGAATGGTGTGAGCAGTTTCACGAAGGACGGGAGCTGGTGACAAATGAAGCGCATGGACACATTCGCCCGACTGCATTCACACCAGTGAATATCGCACGTGTTGAGCAAATAATTCTTGAGAACCGGCGAGTAACAGTTCGGGGTATTGCTGTCGGGAGTGTTGAGACAATCATTCACGACCACTTACGCTTCCGCAAAATCTGTGCAAGGTGGGTTCCCCGCCAGCTGACATTCGATCAGAAGTGGACACGCAGCATGGAGTGGCTGCATAAAGGTTCCCCGCCCCCCAAGAAAAGCAAAACGCAGCCGTCCACTGGAAAGATCATGGCAAGTGTCTTCTGGGACATGAAGGGCGTTAACCATGTGGATTTTCTGGACAAAGGGAGCACGATTAATGCCCAGTATTACTCCACATTGTTGAGTGGTGCTGTACGAAAGTCCATTCGCAAGAAAAGACCTGGGATGTTGTCTGGAAATGTCATTCTTCTCCATGACAATGCCTGCCCTCACACGACCAATGTGACAACAACAACTCTGGCCGACATGCGCTGGGAAGTTCTGCCCCATTCCCCCTACAGTCTGGATTTAGCCCCCAGTGATTATCATTTGTTTGCACCCCTTAAAGACCATCTGGGAGGGAAGAAATTCACGACAGACGAAGCACTGCGGATCGATGTCCTCCAGTGGCTACGACAACAACCAAGTTCTTTCTATGCCAAAGGAATTCGGGAGCTGCCAGAACGATGGCAATGGTGCTTCGGCGTGCACGGAGAATACTTTGAAAAACTGACATAGTTTGGTGTTTCTTCTGCTACCTATTTCCTCTGTAGAAATAAAAGTCCCGGTCAACCTTGAACGACCCTTGTAAAAAGCCTATAAGTGCGACCATGTCACATTATCCAAGATTATAATATCTTATTTTGAAATAAGTCTGATCAGTATCGTAGGTATATTCTAATTAAAGCAGTTCATTGCTGTGTACGTCTCTGTTTTCACATGATGTATTTTATATATCTTCCAGAGAAGTTCAATTATGAACGCTATTAGCGCAAAGATATTTCCAAACACAAAAACATAGAAACCAGCCTCCAAGTGCCTTAGTGACATTACCGTATTTGCATTGCAAGACTTACCACTGGGCTTTAAATTCATGATAGAATTGTGATACCATTTCAGGTAGAGGCCAGCCTCATGTATTCTCCTTATGAGCACATTGAAGCGAGATACAAAAGGAGATCCCTTGGGAACGCCAATGCCGCTCAACAAGGTTCCAAGGTTTTCCTTCACCATATGGAACGGTTTGGTGCAGCTGTTGCTCACGGCGAGTTTCAACACATGGTACTCCAGAGTGGGTGTAACACTCACAATAGCAAAGTTTCTGTACGTCATCATACTCTTCAAGTGTGCTGGGTAGTTTCCATCCACTGTTTCATACCTGTCGTACAGTGTCCTGAAGTTAGGATCTGACATGATGTTCAAGAAGCTACGAAACAACATGACCCCCTTGATCTGTATACCCGTTTCCGCCACTGCTCTGACGGTGTCAAGATCTGGATAATATTTTGGAACAGTCAACACGCTCACAATACTCCCATCGTAAATAGAGTTTGTGAGCAAGCTGAAGTATACCCATATGAAGAAGTTCAAACGATTTGGGTTGTCCCTTGGTTGAGGAACTGACATGCTTAAAAATACACTATACTGCTTCAGGACCACCTCGCCAACACTTTTCACCTTCACCAGCGCAAATATTTGGAAAACCCTAGTGAGTAAAATGCTTAGAATAAGCATTGAGATAATAGCTACGTACACTCCTTTGCTATATATACGAATCATAGCTACGAGATGCGAAAGTTCTTGACCCTTTGGCACTAAAATCTTAACAGGATTTAACTCAATATATTCTGCATACTCTATTACTTCATACCTATCTTTAAGAAACCCTAAGGACAAATAGGCCATATCAGCTCTCTTGTATACAAGATCACCCATTGCATATGTCCAAGTTCCATTGTCAAGTTTATGCCCTACATTCCACCAACTGTGAGCAAACTTGTTCTTAGGTGTATAGTTCATGTAGTGGCTAAGAGCATCAAATATTTCTGTATAGTAACCTACAAACTTCTCTCCTTGGGGTGTTTTGATAAGCGAAAGGTGAGGTGGAATTTCAGAGTACATACTGGTTGTCTTTAGTATGTACTTGTGAAGGTTCTTTGTTTTACAGGAAGAGTATGCTGTTTTGAACACCTCCGAAGCTTTGTCCAATGTTTCCCAGGTTACAGTCTTCTCATAAGTTATATTTAGATACGGATTATATGATAACACACGCAGTAAAGCAGAGTTTTCATTATTATCTACATTCAGAGGAAATGGAATGTATATCAAAGCAACTCTCAGGATGAATTCTTTCCATAATGTTTGGAATATAAACCTTGCATTTTCTTCAACGTTACTGCGAGAAGACACGAAGAATACAAGAAACATTCCCCTATTGTTGAAATACGGATACTGTTGCATTTTATTGACAAGCTGATAAATGTCTTTATCACTGTTAAGAATGATCATTACAACATTGTTCAATTGATACTCATTATGGATTAGTAGTGGCGTAAACTCAAGGTTTGCAATAGAAAATGATGCATCCGTTGTCCTAACAACTTCAGATGAGAGTAAAAGCTGAATTTCATCTTCAGCCGTCAGGAAAATACTAATAAATTTACCATGGAAATATTTTCTGCATAGTGTCACAAGGGAACGTGACAATCCTTCAGTTGTATCAATGGTATGTATGTAATGCAGCTTTAAATTACACTTGTATGCATTCAGAAGTACAAGAATGATCCACACCTTTGAGGCCCAACGTAGAGAAGCCATCATATTTCAAATGGTTAGTCCTCTTCTTGAAGCACCATCACTTGTTCTTTTAGATTGATCTGAAATGTTACAAAACATAATATTTAGCAAGACGTGAATACTTAATTCAGGTTATATATTTTTCAAATGAACTGGTAAAGTGTATTGATAAAGAGTTTAGAATTAAAGTTGTCAGATACATCACGAACGTAGCGCCAGTCGTGGAGACTCAACAATTAATTAATTAATGTAGTTAAAGTAGTCGTGAATTTGAAATATCCTTAATTGTGTTTGCTGATTGAAAATAGCGTCTGTGCGTAACTGAAATTCAAACTAGATTTAACCAGTAACTATATATAGGAATAGTAAAATGTTTCCAAAGTGTAGTATAAACTCATTTTATGCCATAGTACCGCCTGGCCGGAATTAAAGTTACCCAACTCAGAGCCCTCTGTAGCCTGTTTGAGGCATCGTAGAACTCTGAAATTTGGTGAATCCACTATGCAGACTTGGGGAAGAGGATGGCGATAAAAAGAAAATTGTTCAATTTTCCGCCACCAGGTTGAAATGTGGCGCTGTACTTCCATGATTGGTTGTACAAATAATCACGTTAAGTGATTAGCTGAGTTATTAATTAGAAAGACATTTGTTACTGGAAGTGAATTTGTAGTAAACATATTCTTGTTCGTTGTTGAGTGGCACCTCCTAAGTGAACGGCATTTCGGCATCCTCCCCAGTTTTAGCCCCAAGTTCTGAATTTCAGTCGTTGAACAAGAAAAAGTAAGGTATTTCATCATGGCAGAGAAAATGGCATCATTAACAAACTTTCTGTTCAAGGGTGGTTTGTTTATTTGATGCCTACTTTATTAAATTAGTCTGAATATTGATGGCAGAAAGGTAGGAGTAATTGAAAAATTCAGTGGTTAACCATTTAGAAACTTTCTGTTCAAGGGTGGTTTGTTTATTTGATGCCTACTTTAATAAGTTAGTGTCGCTTCTCTGATGCACGAGAAGCTACAATCTTTCGAAGCTCCCTAATGTTGTAATTTGAACAGTTCAGAGTTATGGCACACTGAGTCAGAAAGGAACTCAAAATAAAGACCCTTCAGCAGCTCCTTGCAATGGTTGAAATGTTTAAAATTTCCTTTACAAACTTAATAAGGTTTGTGTTATTGAAATGTGCACACCCCCATCAACGGCTGCTTACTGCAAATCAAGTTTTGCATTCGTAATCGAATGGTAATGAGAGGTTGAATGCTATATCTATTCTGCTCTTTGAGAAAGAGCTTGCAAAATCTTTAGATTTAAACAAGGTTGTAGCTGCTCATACAAACAGGCATACCTTATGGTAGTTTCTTGCTGTGATTATTTTCTTATTTGAACAAAAAAGTACTCACATTCTTTACTTATAAAGAGTGTTACGTGTAGAATTTATACATATCCAGCGAGTTGATAATGAGTCTATTTTTATGGTGTACTTTGTTTACTGTTAATATGAATAGTAAGTATGTGATACCATTCCTCTCGATAATGGCTTAGGAAAAGAAAACAATACAATTATTGCATTTTAATTGACATAAAAGATTCATGCCTTTGGAACAAACATAACATCTCAGTGATTTATCTTTGGATTTGACTGTATGTCACTGGTAAAATTATACCGTAATAAAGTATGACTTAATTACCTTTTAGCCGATATTTGTTAGCCCCCCGAGAATTTGACTCCGAAATCTGTAGCCCCCCACTAATTTTAATTTCAGTGGCGCCGTCACTGATGAAGGGACACTCACAAAGAACAGGCCAGGACTCGAACACGGGAGTGGATATTATTATTATTATTGGTATGGATAAAAATTAAACGTTACCTCATAATGTTGTACCAATTATGCTGATTTGTTAGCTGTACGCATTAAGAAACAATATTTCGATGTGTATCGAAAGTAAGTTACATTTCAGTGAAATACAGATTTATATTAGTTTCAAGCTTAAAGCAGCATGCTTGTCAATTTATTAATATCACAAACAACATCAAACCAAATCTCAGTATTTTTCTTTACACAAGGATTGGAATATAAAACGTTCATTGTCTTCATTTATCACAAAGTGTAGAAATGTAGAAAGGAAGACATTTTGCTCTGTTGTTGACACCTTCTTGACAGATTAAGATTAATGATCTGTTTACTGGTATCTAATATAAGTACAGTAATATTCGATCGATACTCATAGATTAATGACGTCGTTGAGTAGACCTACTCATGCAGCATATCGAAAACAATGTACTTTCAAAGCGTTCAACACAGCACCAAGTCAGAAGACAAGTAAATTACTTTTTTTATCTTCAAGTTTTTTGAGAGGTGGGAAACGGTTTAACTGCCTTGTTTTCATTCATTAATCTAAAAGCAAGATGAACATATCCAACAAAGCAGATAAGTAAATATGTTCAATAATGATGCACTATCCATATATCATAAACGTAACAACTGAACACAATATCGCATACCACACTGATGGTAATTGCTTGTTTCGAGCTGTTGCGTAGCCGAATGGTTAGCCTTCTCGCCACAGCATCGTAAGAGCAATTGTAGAGCTACTTGTTTGGAAAGCAGAACTTTGGCAATGTAGTAGAGGAAACAAACGGGGAAAAAAGGGCCTAACCCGGAAATAATTGCAACACAAATATTTTTTGAGCCAGATTGTGCGGAATAGTATAGTGAATAATATATTAAAAATCCGCCTTTCTCGTTTATTTGCCGCAGGATCTGCCACAGAAGGACTCGTGTTGTGTCGTCCATATATGTTTGTGATTGTCCATTCATTCATAGTTATCTTCGTGATTGACGCATTGGTAGTGCTGTGGCCTTATAATCATGGGGTCCCTGGTTCTATACCTGGAAGGTACATTGCACAGTGGTTCGTATCCCACTTTAAACTGTAGGTTCAGTCCCGATTAGTTTTACTGTGCATAAAGTGGACTTATAACAACAACTCAATCAATCAATTATCTTCGTGATTAGCCAAAAGTGGCAGCAAAACCACGTAATATAAAATAAAACAAATCAAATCAATCCGAAAAAGCCATCGACAGAGGCATAAGGGGTCATTTTATAGTTTATGCAGCTCTCTTCACGCTACTTGAAGAAGCAAAGTGCATTGCAAATGAACATATTTCTGAGATTCGTTCAATAAATGGTTCGCCTGCTCAATTCATAAGTAGACGCTAACGTAAGTTCAAGCTCTGAGGTGCTGAAAAATCTTTATGTAAATTTGGTTCAACTCTGAAAGATAACAGGACACTGCTGCTCTGTGGCTGTAATACATTAGGATGCTCGATATTCGTCGGAATTTCATTAAGTCGAGCGTATTTGGAAGTGGGGTTTACATCTTCAATCAGTTACACATATATTCTCCTTTTGCTGCATCAGGGGCAACACTTGTACTATAATTGCAAGTCTGTATGTAGAGGAAATGATGAAATTTAACATGTTAGCACTAGGTATCTACGAAAAATTCTGAAATGAACTCTAAGGCAAAGTGACCGCTTAAGAACCGTATTTTACCGTGTCATATTAGTTCAATGTATTGACAGTGGCGGCGATTAGGGAAGCAGTCCTCCCCCCTATACACACTTTTTGTTCCCGCACTATGGTCTCTTAATTCTAAGCCTTGTCTACCAGTAGATTTGAGCCAAAATCATCTGCCCGAATTGCATTTTCAATACGATTCTTTTTATTGCAATCAGTGGAAAGTAAACTATCCTTGCTCCTCCACCCCCACCCCTCCCCTCTTGTTAAGTTAAGACACATAATCGCCGCTACTGTGTGCATACATTTTTGAACAACAAAAACAACATGCAAGTAACAAACGTCACGTGAACGAAACACTACAGAAACTAATGTGTTACGTTCTCACCAATATCATAATCGCGCTACAACGCCAAGTGTCCCTGATTCGAATCCCGACTTGGGCATGGATGTTTATGAGTGTCCATTCATCAATTTAATCATATCATCACTCATTCCCATCTTCGCAAATTAGCCAAAAGTGGCACAAAAAGCGAAGTAAAATAAATCAAATAAATCAAATCAATCAATCAATATCATATGAAATGGAACACGTAAATTTAGGGAAACACATGACTCTGCATTAAACTCCATATCTCCTCAACCCCTGACTCTAAAGGCATGAAACAAAAACCAACTCTAGAGGAAATCATAAGCTATGAGTTTGATTCAGTGACTTTAGGACGTAAATTACATAGATTCTAACATATTTGCTGTTTTTTGTGTCAGAAACCAACTTTTACGCTAATTCTAAAAATTAAAGAAAATATTTGAATCTTTCTAATTCAATTAAGATTTATGGTAGCTCTATCAAACAAAAACCATAATTTAGAAAATTTTCTGTTCTTTAATTTTGGTTATCTTCACTTTTTGTCTACAATGCACTATTTTCGAGATATTATTATTTTTTTAATATTTAACTTGAATTTTGGCCGCCATTTTCCAAGATGGTGGATTTTCCCCAAACATTTGGTTGGCAGATTTTTAATATATTATTCACTATACCATTCCGCACAATGTGGCACAAAACACCATTTGTGTTGCAATTATTTCCGGGTGAAACCATATATTTCCTCTACTAATGGGACTCAAGCTCGACACGCGCCACTCGATTAAAAAAAAATGCTTCGACAGGCCCTGCCACCTCCCAACCGACCACCAAAGGGCTGTTGGGACACCAGAGGCGCATGCATGAATTTTTGTCGGGCGGGGGGCAAGTACTAGGATAAACGTACCAACAACAATAATAATAATATCAATAATGACAGTATTAATATTACTAGTGGTAGTAGTAGTAATATTAGTATCAAAAACGTTATTATTATCATAAATTACGCAAAGTCGGTGCTAAAGCATTTGTTTGGAACAAACGATTTGAAATATTTTTTCAACACCGTCAATCTCACATTAGCTAATAATGATAAGCAAGCACACAAACTGTATCTCTGAATGGCAGAAAATGAATGATAAATGCATTCCCTAAATAATAATTTTTGTACATAACATGTATAACTTTTATATCTTACACATATGCAACATGCGCCTCTCCGATGGTGCAGTGGTAGCGTCGTAGCCTTATAATCAAGGGGTCTCGGGTTCGATACCCGGTAGACCCACATAGTGGTTCGGATTCCACTTTAAACTGTAGGTCCAGTCCCGATTAGCGTTACTGTGCATAAAAGTGGACCTAGAACACCAAATCAATAACAACAACCAAATCAATAACATATGCGACATGGAGCGACATAAAATAAAAATATATATATGCAGCATGCTAACATTAACCGTGTACGTATTGAAAGTTTATTCAATACATATATACAATACATATTATTGAAATACATCACATTAGAAAACAATGACATTGCGGGCGAAGCGAGCAAAAAAAAAATAGATCCAATTTTTGCAATTTGAAACAATATTGATTTAATAGGGCACAAATAATTTCACTGGGCGCCATGGCATTCTCTCGTATACAACTTTTTTCATTTAGATCGCTTGGCATCCATGGCCGACTCCCGCTGCCCCCTAGCTCTGAACTTGACGAAACCGAGAAATGTACGCTTTGCGAACGAAGTGAGCAAGAACATTTTACGAAATGTATTTTAATTTGCATAAAATTTGAAATCGAAGGGAGCAATTTCTCCTCTGCGCCCCCCTTGCAGGTGTCCTTGGCCGTCAATGTTTGCACCCCCCTATTTGCCCCTAATAGGGCACAAATAATATCAAGGGCTGCCAAGGCATTTCCTCTTTCACAGCGTTTTTTCGCTTAGATCATTCGGCGCCCATGGCTGACTCGAGCCACCACCTAGCTATGGCTCTGAACTTGACGAAACTGAAAAAAGGAGGCTTTGCGAGCGAAGCGAGGATGAAAATTTTACGAAATGTACTTTTATTTGCATAAAATTTGATATAGAAGGGGGCAATTCTCCTCTGTGCCCCCTCTGCAGGTGCCGTGCCGTTAGCCGTGAATGTTTGCCCACCTAGATTTGACTTCCGTCGAAGGTTGGCGGGGGGGGGGGCAATTTTCCCCTGTGGTTGCGCCACTGTGCGGCACTGAGTTCAGTTTACTTTGAAGGTAATGAACACACATATAGATTCTCACTTAAGTCATTTTTTTTCTTTGGGCACACTTCCTATGTGATTCAATGAAACCAGCAGTTTCTCTTGTATTCAGGCTTTTAACATCTGCATATGCGCGATTAAAATTATCCGATATGCCATCTGGTGAGATTTTCAGGAACCACTCCATGTAGGACACTTCGCTCTGTTGAAGCCGTTCAAAGCATGGGGAGAATGCGGAAAAGTAACGTCTACTATTCAGTGTTTTGCTCGAAATCGTTTTGTGGGCCGGACAAGTGAAAAGCTTACATGTGTTTTCCATGGAATCAATAAAATGAAATTTGCAAATAAATCAGGGAAAACAGAACTGATTGACAAGATTTGCATAACTGAAATGCGGCAAGGAAATTATGAAGAATGCACGAGTCTGTTCACTTTATTTTCCGAAAGATGATATTATTAGCATGAAAGTAAGTTTTAAATTGTTCTTTATGAATATAACATTTTTTTTCGAAAACAATGTATTATGTATGTAATTTGGAACAAGTGCAAGTCGATTAAGTGCGAAGATGAAAATAGTTTGAGAATAAATTAATGTCTGTAATTAGTGTTGCCGACGAGACGAGACTTTGGTCTGTCCCGTCCCGTCTCGTGAAAATGCTGTCTCGTCTCGAAAATATTCCTTTGTCCCGTCTCGTGTCCCGTCTCGAAGGGTTCTGTCTCGTCTCGTCCCGTCTCGTTTTGTCCCGTCTCGTCTCGTAAAAGTGATCCGGGATATCATGCCAACAAAAGTCAAAAGTAGCAGAAACACGAAATATTTTTCCGGAAAGTGGGATAAAGCTCCAAATATTTTACCCATTGCGTGGTGAGAATAAATAAGGTTCGTTAATCATGAGGACATTAATATTAAAAATGCAGTTTGTTGGTTACTGATTGCTAGGTATCTTATGAAATCTACCTTGTGGTTTTTCTCGCTTCATATAACTGTCTATCCATCGTACATTTATACCAAGTTTGTTAGAACCTGTCCCGTTTCCCGCGCTAGCGATCGCTCGACAGTTTTGGTGCCAATGAGAAACGAGAAAAAAGTCGTCTGCCTGGCAGCGAGGAGCGAATGGAAGCCAGAAGAGAGGAGCTTACGTAGACGTTGTTGCCACGTTGCGTATTTTAATTTGCTGCCTGGCTTTGGCTTTCCCCAGCACGGAGTTCAGGCGGTCCTCAGCAGCAACACCGCTTGGTTTATGCTAGAAAAGCCAGCGATCAGCTACCGCGGGAAGCCGGACAGGTTGTAACAAACACGGTATAAGTGAGTGCTATTTTTCATTACTGCTATACCTTTTGGAAGTCTTGAAATGTTTTCCAATAGACCTTCTTTCTTTCTGAATGTCGAACTTCCGTGCACTATGAAAATGTACATTTTTTTCTTTAAATTCTAAGCTTGGCGCTGGGGAGCAACAAAAAAGTTTTTAAATGTGCAGTACGAACACAAAGACTATTTAAAATTTCAATATTTAGTATATTACAAATAGAAAGCATTTATTGTTCTTAATATTGTTAAACATCTTCTATGACATAAGTTTCAAAAAGTGTTTCTTTGTGATATTGTGCTGTTTCATATGCTCAGCTTATGACGCACATACTTCTTTGTTTTCCCTTTAGCCTCTAAGTCCGGTACCACCACCGCTTGATCTAATTTATCCTTCGGCAAGCACGCATCTAGAAATATATGTCGGGGGAGGGTGTCTGAGCCAAGTGTTTCAGAAAAAATGATAATAATAACATTAATGACAACAATTAAGCAAATGTTTAAATTAATGCATTAATATACGTACTTCATAGGTCTATTCACTTGAATATGTAAATTAATCAATTCTATTATTGTTATTGCATGACATGTTACAAAGATGGTAGAAGAATAGTAATATAACAGACAAATATTAGCTAATATCTAGCTTACGTGTAGTTAAGATCGTCAAAATCTGCATAAAAACAGCTGTCCTGGCAAGAAAATTAATGTCAAAAAAGGTGATGAATTGAATATTTGCTGAATAACAAAAAAATATGTTACATCCAGTTGACGAAAAATAAAGTTCCTGATTAATATTTTATGCTCATTATTATAAGTAGTAGCGTACATAAAACCTCATTGATACTGTCATTCAAAGCAGTATGATCCCAATAGAATCCTTGTTTTCTAGTAAGGAATATGTAACCCTCGATTATGCTAAACAAATATATCTTTTGTCTAGCTAGAGCAAGGCCCCAGGAGGATGCAAGAAGCCTTTCCTGCAAAAGTGTATGTTTTACGAAGCGAAGAAACGTGACAAAACCACCACGTATGGAAGGCAAACCTGCATTAATTTTATATCGCACATTTACAGAGCCGTGCCTCCTGAAGTTATAAAAATCCCAACTTCAATGATTCTTTTAGACATGCTATAGTTGAAAAAAATATGTTTAGATGCACCCAAAGTGCATCATTATCAGATTATGCATATAACGTGTTATTGGAATCAACGTATTTGTGTAAATTGGGTGCCTCCCCGATGGCGTAGTAATAACGTCGATGTCTTGTAATGAAGGGTCCTCGCGTCGATACTCAATGGAGGCACAAAGTGGATCGGATCGCACTTTAAACTGTAGGTCGGTTCGCAATTTAGCCTATTTGCGAATCAAGTGGACTTAAAAAAAAACACAATATCAACCTTAAGAATATTAGAATAAACTAATTCACCCGCAGGTAAGTCAAATTTCACATATCCTTCTTCATCCTCGTTCATAGACTTCCTGCAATATTCTTGTGTTGCATCCCACCAGGTGCGAAAAATGTGAAGTTATTATTTCCCCGTACTGCGTTATTTCTTTTCATAACAGTAAGGCTAAATTCTCGTTTTATCTGAACTTTTAAAAAATGTGCAGAATACGTCTCTATCTTTAAACAACCACCCTTTCCCATGTATGTGTAAAATAATCCCACTCTGTCTCAGAAAACCTCTTCGTACGATCATATGAAGGAAACAACTCTCAAGTCTCAACAATTATAAATTTTTGCTTAAATTTCCTATCATTTATACAAACAGTAGCGCATATCACGTCCTTTGGTGCAACACTGTCAACAGCTAATGTTACTTTCCTCGTCCTAATAAATTTACTTCCAACCAGTGACGGCGCCAGGGAAATTTGACTGGGGGGGGGAAGGCTGGCAACAAAATATTGTAAGGGGGCAGTCACATTAAAACGCCCGAAAACACTACACACATATATATACTTATATAATAATAATTATAATAATAATTATTATTATATTCATGTATGGTGTTTTGTGTGTGTCTTTTATTTAGAGTGGACGTTTACTGCCTAAATTTACTTCTTGATTACGAGTTTATCTCCACATGATTCGTTTTAATAAAGACATTAATTCTTTTTTATTGGTAACTTGCGTTGTCTCTAGTGGCCTATTTCAGTATTGAAAGACATTCATAATTTTATAATTCATCGTCTTTCTTGAGATGAAACTACTGATATAAATATTTAAGTTATAAGATAATAATATAAATGATGAAAATAATGGTTCTAAGAGTTTAATTTTCTTGCAAAATAAACGTGACGTTGGAAGAAATGAATCTTCTTAAGTATTAGAAACAATGTGAGGCACTTAGTGAAGTGCAATTCTCCTGTAGGAGAATTCTGCTCTATGTGCTTTGGAGAACACATTGCGCACCTTTGGTACGTCCAGGACTTGACATTTCTTCTCAATGGCAAGAACAGCCAAATGAGGCAGTTTGCATCCAGCATCCTGTTTCGAGCAAGCCTTTTCAAAGATTTTAAGGACAACCATCTTCGTAACGCTGAAGAGTTTTGGGCAAAATTTGTGTTTCACCTTTCAGGGAAACGTTATCACAGGATAAAAAAATCAGACAAAGGTTACAGTTATCTCATAATTCAAGAAATATTCTGACCCTGGCATTACTTACTCTTACTCTACCACTCCAACGTATGTCTGTGCTACACAATTATAGGCACCTATGGAGTTCGTGGGAAGAAGTTCTTCGATTTTGATATGTACGAGAAAGAGCGAACTTGCATCTAATGATTGAAGAGTGGCAAATCCTAATAAGCGTTCTTTTACCTGCCCGCGATATGTTTTGAATCGAATTTTAAGTGTAATTTGCATTTTAAGGTTCACGTTCAATACATTTCCAAATAATATCCCCTCATTAGCTTCAAGAGTATCGAAGAAATTCCCTTTGTTAAGGTTTCCACAGACTCATCATCTCGAAATTCAAGTCCCTGAATAGTAAGAAACAGCGATGAATCCACAACAACTGACATGTAGTGTTGGTTTTTCTCTGATCACCTTTGGTCCCGGGTTCGATACCCAGTGGAGGTACTATAAACTATAAGTCTAATTCCGATTGGTCTTTCTGTGCATAAAGTGGACTTCAAACGCCAAATAAACCAACCAACCAAATCTTGAATCAACTTTGAATGTCTTCTAATAATTAGCGTTGCCACTAACGACCACGATTAGAATAATTTGCCCGTACTACAGATGATGTCTTGTGGTCCTGAAAATATTCGTGATGTTTTAAAATCATCCACATTCAACACTTTTTCCCAGTTCTTAAGACTGGGTAAAACTTAGGTTAATCTCGGGTATTACAGGACATAAATGAATGAGAAATCGCCTATTCCCAGGTCGGCGCTCGAATCTTGGACGAAACAAATTAATATTTGTTAATCAAGTTGGTATCATAAGCAGGAAAGTGATATCATGCAGAATACACCACTTTGAAGGTGAAAATCGTCATACTCTTATAAATGAACTCTCTTATTATTCGATATTTAATTAACTTCAGTTGGGGGGCCCGCGTGGGGGGGGGCGAAGTGTCTGACATGGGGCGTCCCCCTGCCCCCTCTGGCGTCGTCACTGCTTCCAACCCTCTAATAACTTCGCTGCTGATAACCTCACCTTCGAAATGGAAGCTTGTGTGTCGGCGAATAATACAAAGAACTTGTGTTCACTGTCCCTCTTTCATTCAAAGTCTGCCGTTTTCCTTTTCAGCTTTTCCTGCAAAACTTCCTGTCAGCAAGCAAACCAAATTACAGAATTTTTATTGCCCCTCCCTTGCATCAACTTTCATTCCTACTTTAGGCCTGGATTTATGGCACGTACCCGCTACTGCAGGTCAACCTCGCCCTATGTTTGGTGTTTGCCTCCTGAAGCAACGGTGTCCATTGTTCAAAGCGAAACCTTTGTCAGTGAGGAACGGCGAAAAATAGTCTCGGAATACACCCTGGTCGTAAACAAGCTCCCGCCACCCTGACATTGCTGTCAGCTTCCCTCTGAAGTTCGATGAAACTACTTTGTGAAATGTGTTTAATAACGAGTGAAAATGTAGACAGTAGATACTACATGTATTTTGCTCATAAACTTGAAGGATACATTTACAGAATAAAAAGAACAGCTATAACATTCCTTCATCTGATTTACAGAAAGGCTAATCGGGACTGGACCCACAGTTTAAAGTGGGGTTCAAATCACAATGTGCCTTCACCGGGTATCGAACGCGGGACCCCTTGATTACAAGGCGACGATGCTACCACTGTACCATCGGGAGTCCCCTCATAGAACAAAGTTTCCTTCTACGACGATTATACAGAACTTAGTGAACTTCCTTCATTTGAAATCTATTCTATATCAGTCTCAGTATTTCGTTATTACAATCCAAGGAATGGTATTCTCCTTAAATAAGAAATAAAGAAATAAAAAAAAACATTGGAAATAATCTTCAAACGGACGTAAAAAAATCGAATCCAACCACCTGCAGAATGCCTGAAGGAAACAACAAGAATTTTCTCAATAAAGACATATCCGAAATTTCCATAACATTCTAGTAATTTCGCAACCCATGCAAATAATCATGTGGCAAAATCTTGTCGTGGTTCCCTGTAAACACTAAAATCACCAAATTACTTCTTTCAATATTTCCCGTATTTTCTCCTCCTCTTTAGCTCTCAGCTGTTCGGAGTGGGATAATGCAAGATTATTTGTCCCTAATTATCTCCTTCTCTTAGTCTTGCTTATAACTTGGACTCCTTAATAACTTTCCCAACAACTCCTTACCAATTTGTACTGCCATGTTTCCTACAATGCTTTTCCTACTTCCTAATAACAATCACTTCTGTACACCCTTTGATGTAAAAATTAAATAATAAAAATAAACCATATCCGTCGGTCAGTTTATCTTTCCAACCTATAGAGCTGAGACTATTTTTACAAGATAAACCTCGGACGCAGACATTCCACGATCTTTTGGCCCCTCCTTCCACCTTCTCTACCTGCCCTTTTACTTGATGTTATTCAGAATTGTATTAGTATCTGGAGTACTATCGTAACATAAAGTTATTAACCTCGAATATTTTTTTAAAAAAAATGGGGAGTAACGCTGTGTTTCGAAAGAGTATAGGAAATAAGTTTAGGTATTCATTCATTCATTCCTCTCTCTAGAATAGTCTTCTTTTGACTTAATACACGCTTATCAACGTTTCTAATTGAAATACTTTATTCCAAGCAAACAAGTATTTGCAACTGATTAAAAATTTTGCTTTTATTTTTTCGAGACATTCGAGACGAGACGAGACTTTTCAAAAGCCGTCTCGTGTCTCGTCTCGTTTTCGAGACGAGACGGGACATGTCCCGTCCCGTGAGCAACACTATCTGTGATCAGAAAGGTAAGCCAGAAAAAGGAAATGGACATTCTAATGTTGCTGTTTCATTCAGTAAGTCAATTTTCAGTGAAGACTGACGATAGCCTCATTGAAATTGTTGTTATTATTATTATCCTGTGTTGTTATTAAACCAGCCTGCCTCTTTGGAGAAAGAACTGCAACGGCATGTTTACATTTTTCTCCTGCCCAAGCTTTGTAATAAAGGTGAACTGCTTTATTTTCAAATCATTTCTGAGAGCCCCAGTTACAACTGATGAAACAGCACTAGTTTGAAGAACCAGTACGTATACATTAGTTTCGTCTGCGTTTTCCGTATTATTTTTACCTATCATAATTAAATGCTTCGCTCTCAGCACAGCTTCACCTTCGTTATAATTCCTGGTATTCACATCGCATTCGCAATATTTAAAAATATCGCGTAATTTAAACGTTTCTTCCACACCAGCAATGACAACCACCTGCTATTACGTACTACTACTGAATGTAAACAAAGATTTATCCTACATAGAGCGGCCATATTGGAAGCGACACTAGCGCTCAGGTGGTTATTTTAATCGCGAATTGCAACACTTTTACTTCACTATTCGAAGATAAGTTCACACACGCATTTCACACCCGCATTTAAGCCATGCATGCACAAAGCGAAGTAAAGATGTCACTGCCAGTATTGCTCCTTGAATACATGTCCCCTTCACTAACTTGTACTTTATATACTAAATCAAGAACAGACAAATTACAACTGGCATTATTAGTTTCATGCTTCTCACAAGACTATGAAGCGAGAAGATCTAAAATCGTATTACGTTTTATGAAGAAAATTTTATTTGATTTCGGTTCTGTTTCTGCAGCTTTTTGTTGGATATCGAATTGATGTTGAAAGGAGTGGTATTCAACTATCAAGAATTCCACTACACACACACTAACGAAAACAAATGTCCCGTTGAGAGTTCCAATGGGGCATGCCGTTAGTATCTATTATAGTAATTTATTGCACTTTTCAAGGAAATATTTATCTGTTACGTTTTATCGGCCAATACATTTAGTACCGAATAGCTCATAAAGTTGAAAACAAACCTATGAGAACGAGCGGTTGATCCTTTGCATAAACCATATCTTGTAAGCAAGGATGCATCCAAAATTCCTTTCCAAAGCAACCTATTAAAATTTAATCCTTCTATAGCGTTGAATCCACAATTTCTAAAAATAAAATTGTAGCAACACGAAAGAATGGTGTTCACGCCCGTTAATCCGGAAATAATGTTGTTCATATGGCAACAATACTCTGCTGATCACGTTGTTGACAAATCGATCGTGTAACGAACTAATGCACACCAATTACTTATCAGTTTTCAGCTGTCTCCCAAGTTCATAGGAAGAGTTGGAAAAATGAACTGTGTTAGTTCATAATTAGATCAAGTTAGATTCAGCTGGTAATTTGAAAAATAAGGCACGCATGCAGTTTGTAGGAAGTAACTAGTCTTGCATATTTTGTGTTTTAATCTGAGAAACGTTTCTGTTTAGTTTAGCATAAACACGTGAAGATTCTTGTAAGTTCTATGTCACCAGTAAACCAGAAACCAGATTTATGATAGTTGTTGCCGTGATTGTGTACACCTGGTAATTCAAGAAGGAAACATGAGACTTCTGCTCCTCGCGACAGCAATTACACTTCTGCAGGTAATTTTTCTCTTAGAGCAAGAGGTAAAATTTACTCTCAAGGATTACGCTCTTCAATGTTACGTACCTACCGTAACAGTACCCAGACAGTAGCTTTCATTTTTCAGACAGGAACAGCAATGCAGAGTCAGTCACTTACGGCCTCTTCATGGGTTTCATCTGTTTACATGTTTACGCCGTTGGTGACCAGGAAAAACTTAGGTAAAGTCTGACACTGCATTCCTGATTGTCAAGATCCTGCCTGGAAAATGATAGTTACTATCTGGGATTTGGAAGTTCTTTTGTATTAATGTATTTCCATTATTTGTGGATTATTACGGTACTTCTTCTGACACTCTCTTGCTATTAAAATGTGTTTATTGCTTTACAAATTCCTATTCTAAAAGGCGACCTTCTATGAACATGGTACAGGCAAAAATTTTCCAATATCGACTACATTAAGTTTTCTTACTTTCAGCTGATTATGCCACCCAAAAATCAGATTTCAAAACAGTGATCTACGGTGGAACTATTCCTAAAAGTTAATCACGAAAATTTAGTATTGACATAAATTATGATTCCTGGAAGACTGAAAAGTGTCAATATCAAGATCTAAAAAAAATAGTAATGATAGTGACAAGACTTTTTTTTTCAAGAAAATAAAAACTACGGATGTATTTAACTAATGGGTCTTAAGTACTACTACGAATGATTTTGTTTAAATCTAATGCAAAGCTTAGATATATTATTGTCAAAAGTCGTAAGCGAAAAAACAAATAATTTCTTATTCTGCAAATATGACTTTACATTGCTCCAAGCAATACTCGAAGTTAGGGACGATGGTATCCTCTCAGGTAGCAAAATTTTCGTAAAGATTCCTCCCAGTTGTCTCGTTGTTGCCATGTTAAACCATCCCTCCAGCTAACCACAAGGCTCAACCAAACGTCCCTACAGCTAAAAAAGCGCTGGTTCCAAGTCTTCGCCGTGCAATAGTTGGAACAGCTGTCGTAACGCTAACATCGACTTAACCTGGCTGATAACGCGAGAACACCTGCTCGAATCATGTCGCCAGGAAAACTACAATTCCTATTGTGGAATAGTTGGTTAGGGCACTGGATTTGTACTGAATCATTGATTTGTTGTAGGTTCGATCCCCACCACCGGCGGAAAACGAACTTGTACATGAGGACGAGAGAAGGGGGTGCTTTCTCAGTGCTGTGATAAGCAGCACGCAAATGATAATGTCCAATTAATATCTGACAATCATTCATAACTAACACTCCTTTACCTTTTCACCAGTTTCTTCCAAGCTGTCTTGGATCGTCCGCTTCCTTTTCTACTTTTACAGAAGCACCTGACCATCTTCTGTAACCTTCTCGCCGGCCATCGTGATCTGGATTGGTCAGAGTAACGCTCTGCGAAGCCAGAGGCCCCAACTTCGAAACCTGGACCGGCATGGAGGCACCATTGTGTTTGTACAATCGCCAACCAAATAGACCAAAATAAATTTGTTCGGTTTCAAACTTCCTCCTCGATTCGTTCTGTTTCCTTCTCGCTGTCTTCTCCGTAAGGTGTTGATCTAAGATTGTTGCCTTCCTTATTTGTGGTCTAAAATATCACATGCAGGTGAAGTTTCTTCCACAATTTTTCTGGCATCAAAAACTAGATCTGCTGTGAAGATTCGAATGATCATTTGTAGTTGCTGATTGCAGCAATTGAAAACTAATTCATTTTTGTTTGTAGTGCACGTTAACGTCAATGACAATGACACGTTGTACGCGAGACATATCGCACAAGTTATACTACGTAGGGTTATTTGACACTCTATAGATAAAGCATGTCACATCGAAATCATCAACTCACCTTAAGACGGAGAGACATGCGCTTCAAACCAACCTTTCAAACAGCGAACAAAGAAAACCAACTTCAATGTCTCTTAGCTCCTGTCACCCTGAATAATCCGTATTGTTCCCAGAGTGTACGATGTACGGTTACTGTATTCCTCCGCGTGTCACTGTCAAGTATTGAAGCGAAACGTAGTGCTGGTCGATATCGTACGCCTGTGTAGTCTAGAGTTTTCCAAACTGGAAAGGTGGGTGAGCGTGTTAAGTGGTTGATTTTTATCTAGTTACCATGTTCGATTCCCGGTCTGTACATATGTGCTCTTTGCGAGCACTGGTGACCCATCGTGCTGATTAAAAAGTTCATGTGCTTTTAGCACCTTCATACTTGTATGTGAGGTTGTAAACGCTGACAGATGTTCAGATAAGACTTTGAAATGTCCTGTCGAAGAAAACCCACTTACCCATGACACCCTCCCCTCCCCTTTCTTTCCCGTCCCGTTTTCGATGCAAGGTTTGACAGCTGAGAAATGAATGCAATGCAATATGAGATATACGAGCTTGTTTTCTGCCTCCCAGCTTGGGAAACCCGAGCTATCTTTTGTCGCGCCCTTTTCCCAAAATAGTGGGAGAAGAGGGGGGCGAACGCCAGATTTTTTTTTCATTGAAATTTGGGGACCTAACCCCTCCCCCCCTTAACCCCGTTTTTCTTACTTGGACACTCTGAATTGTATAAGGTCGTGTGCTCCGATGTTTTTTTCTTCCAAACAAAAGTTAGCCGAAGTAGATTGCTCAAATAGTATCAGAGATATAACGTTTTTTCTGAAATAGGTGGTAAAATTTAAAAATCGCGCGCAAAGGCCGCCGCCAGAGAGGGGTTACTTTCGAAAACCCGCTCGGCGGTGTAAAGGTATAGAGAACAACTAGAGTATGATGTTTAATCGGCTGCGCTTATTTTAAAAGTTTGGGACGGACACTTATAAAGGTCGTGAATGGGAAATAAAACTACGCTAAACAATATAAAGTCGGTCTAATATTTTCACACCTCAACATAATTAGGGGAGGTAGGGGGAAATCGGATATTTTTTTTAAAAGAAACTCTTTATTGAATATCAGTGCCTTTATTACAATTGAAATTATATGCATAAAAACAAGCAAACCTTCAGCTACTAGACAAATGTATAAATTACTTTCATTTCTTATTGTAACTTTAATTCACGTGGTGCACTGATCCGATTTACCTCACCTCTGCGGGGTAAATCGGATCGGCGGTGGGGTAAATCGAATCACACAGATTTTGATAAACAAATACCACAAATAAACTGCTTCTTACCAAAGGCGTTTACACAGCGTTCAAGGAACCACCCTTTGCAAGCCTGGCACTGTATTCAATCACCAGCCTGGTGACTTTTTTGTCGTAGCACAAAGGACTGCAGAATCCACACCTCCACGCTTCGATCTTCTCACTTCTCGATGCGACTTTTCCAGCTTGCTTAACCTGTCTCTTACCCTTCTCATTCTTCTTCTTATCCGCAGGGTTGAGGTAAGGATAATTTTCACCTGATGTCAGACGAAGTGAAGGAATACATTTTCGTGCATTTTTCTTCTGTGGCGTCTCCTTTGTGGGAGAAGAAATGAGACTGCGGATTTGATTTTCGGCACTGCTTGAAGGGGTGGCTGAATTGCTGTCAAATGACTGAGAAGACGAAGGTGTCGGGGAAGTGCTGATTACGTCCTTAACAAATTTGTGCTCCAAGACAGCCAATGGATTCAATGGGTAGATTGCACACACCTCAAAACCCTTTGTGGCGTTCCCTATGGTTGCTGCCGATTCCATGCTTTTGTAAAGATGCACCCGAAAGTCAACTTCGACATTGCCCTACCAGGGTTTTGATGGAGCCAAGATGTAGCTTGCTGGTGATAATATGTCTTTAGCGGCTTGAACACACAAACGTCAAGAGGCTGCAATGTGTGGGTTGTGTGGGGGTGGCAAGAGCAACACTTCGACGTTACATTTCTCACACCAATCAGCAACAGCGAGAGTTTTATGCGAACCATGTCCGTCCATAATTAAAATCACTTTACCTGGACTTTGAACGCTTCCTCATTTACCCACCCTGATACAGTCATACATGCTTCGGATTCTGGTGGCATATCATCTCGAAATTCGTCCCTCATTATCTTACCCTTAAAAATAATAAACGGTGGGATGTACACTTCCGTTGCGGATGCACATGTGAGTAGTGTCACGGTTTCCCTGCGTTCTACACTTGTTAGCGATATTTCACCGCGAGAGCCCTTACGAGCAATAATGTTGGGTGGCTTATTGTTTAATGGTAGCCCACTTTCGTCCTGGTTATAAATACACTCTGGCTTACCTTCCAGTTTACATTCTCTAATCAGATTTTTCAATTGAGTGTGAAAGTTCGAAACATTTTCTCGTGTCATGCCATTCATTCTTGCACGAGAAAGACCTTCGGCTTTGCGAATAGAAATTTCCGGGTGTCTTTTCATAAATCCCTGAAACCAATCAATGCCGGCCATTTCGGATTCCTCGTTGAAATTGTTTGGAATCCCTCGCTCAGTCACATACTTATAGGCATACTCACGTACGCTCCTCGGTGTCAAACCAAATCCCCTTTTGGACAGGTAGACTAGACGCACAACTAGTGCTGCTTCAATGTCTGAAGGTATCACTGGTTGACGTCCAACATTATGCACTGGAACATTTTCAGGCGTTGAAGTTCTTTGAAGAGTTGTAAATGGGACACCAAACACGTTTGAGACTTTCCGTATTGAATATTGCCCTCCTCTAACAGCAGTGAGAGATTCTTCCATAGCTACAACCGACCAGGAACTATAAGGACCATGAGCAGTTTTCCGAATGTAGTTACGAGGAATCTGATACAAATCAAAACGTTGCTATAGCCTACATTAAAGCATACGTGTCGTATGCTGATTGAACTCGAACGCCAGACCTGATTATTAAATGTTGTTGGTGTTTAGTCTGTGCGTTCTTCCTGTCAAACATGTCCAATATGATATAGCCGTCCTGTGCGACGCAACTTTGTATCTTCATATCACAATGTAAGTTATTGTGCTGATTATGTTACTGTGTTCCTGAATTATACATTTACGTTCGTGTTGCTAATACTGTTTTATTCCTGACTCCATTTCTTGTGTAATTGAAGAACTGAAAGAACCCGAAACTCAACAATGGCGACGAGGATCTTGGAAACTTTATTTGATACCTATTTCTCGTAAGTCTACATATTTCTTTTCATTGTTCTTCAAGCTGTCTGTACACAATGCAAAAGCTGTCTCAATTTTCTGAATTCTGCAGGGAGCAGGAAAGTATTAAACAATACTTCGATAGATTCGAGCATTTCTGCAAAGCTTCAGACATTCCCGATGATAAGGCTAAGCATGTTCTATTAGCTGCAATAGGGCACAGAACGTATGCTGATTTGTACAATCTCATAAAACCTAAATCAATATCAGAGCTCAGTCTTGCTCAAATTCAACAAACATTAATCCGCCATTATGAGCCCAAGAAGAATCTCGTACTTGAAAGGCATAAGTTTTTTCTTATTAAACAGAAAGATAATCAAAGCATTCCTGATTTCATTGTGCGAATTAAAGAGCAGGGTGATCTCATCGATTCAATGTGTCGCGACGTATTTATTCTTGGTATGAGAAGTGTGCGTGTTAGAAATAGACTGTTATCAGATCCTGATTTGACCTTGAAAAAGGCTATAGATACGGCCATGTATCTCAACGAGTTAGAATTAAATGAGGGAATTGTTAACCAAAGTCACTCAAAGAATGCTGCGGAACATTCTGAAACTCCGACTGAATTCACTTCGCAAATCCGGAACAGGTACAGGGGCAATATTCGAATGAACATCAGACAAAATAGAACTGATACAAGGAATATTGGTAACAAATCAAGCAATAATTCTGGTAAACCGTGTGGTAATTGTAATTCTTTTCATCCTAACGGGAAATGCCCAGCTTTCGGGGCTACTTGCAGATATTGTAAAAAGAAAAATCATTTCTTAACAGCCTGCAAGAAGAGAGAATATAACAATTCTAACAAAAACAAATTGGTTTCTAGCACAAATATTGTGCTTAACACACGTATCAATGAAAGATCTATCAATGTTCCAGCTAATTCAAAACCTACGATTGTACCCAACAATCACAGCAATTTGAAACATATAATCCGAGAATCATCCATTGATTATTCAGATTTTAATGTGCCGTGCATTCCCATAGATCACAAATTTGCAGATATCCAAGAAGAAAAATCTAAGAGCGAATTTGTTGATTACAGCGCCGCTGGTATCCAATGTAACGCTCAGTGTCCAGAAATTTTCACTACTTTCGTTACTAAAGAAAGTGAATCTGTTTGGCATACACAGGGATCGTTGTTTATCGACTTACAAGTCAACAATTCTAAGATTCCATTCCTAGTGGATACAGGTTCTGTTTATACTTTAATTGATAGTAGACAATTTGAGTTTTCATTGCGAGGTTGCACTATACACAATTTTCCTATCATCTTGAAAGCAGCAAATGGTAATAATCTTGGTGTTTTAGGAAAAGTTAACGTTGAAGTTGTATTTCAAGGAATGAAACATAACTTAGATATGATTGTTGTAAAGACAAAATTGAATCGTGCGATTATGGGTTTGTCTTGGATTGACATTTTCATGCCTGAATGGCGAAACATTTTTGTTTCACATGTTCCTCAGATGGTTGCATCTACTGTTGAATCATCAGCAATAAAGGAACTGGGTGCGAATCTAAGGAAAGATTTTCCTATACCTTTTGATGGTGACATGTCCAAGTCGATCAAGCGCTTCGAGATAGACTTGCCATTGAAAGACGATGCTACACCAGTGTTCAAGAGATATTACGACGTACCGTACTCGCTTAAGGAACCAGTCAAGGATGAATTACAGAAGTTGGTTAGCGATGGAGTCATTGAATCGATCAAATCATCATCGTGGGCTTCTCCTCTTGTTGTTGTTCGTAAGAAAAACGGTGAATTAAGGCTATGTGTGTCCTACAAGAACACTGTAAATCCTCAACTTAGGAAGATGGGACATCCGTTACCTAAAATAGAGGACCTTTTCAACAAAATGGTTGGTTGTAGTTGGTTCGTTTCATTTGACCTTCGAAGGGCTTACCTTCAGTTACGCCTATCTCTACAGGCTCAGAAGGTCCTTGTCTTCAACACGGAATTCGGGTTATTCAGACAGTTGAAGCTTCCCTTCGGAGTAAACTCTGCCAGTGCCATTTTCCAAGCCACGATGGAGCAGATATTGATGGGTGTAGACAAGGTTTCCATTTTCCAAGACGACATTTTAGTAGGAGGAGTTACTCTTGAGGAGTGCAATGATAACGCACGAAAGGTGCTGAATCTATTCTCCGATTATGGCGTCCGCATAAATGAACAAAAGTCTGTGTTCTTTGTGCAAAATGTGAAGTATCTGGGACATTCTCTATCACAGGAGGGAATTCGTCCTCTGAAAGAAAACATTGATAAAATAATTCAGTGTAAGCCACCCACTAATGTTGGCGAATTGAAGTCATTTCTCGGTATGGTCACGTATTACGCTTCGTACCTGCCAAACCTAGCTGACTGTGTTGCCGATTTATATGGTTTGTTGAAGAATGGGGTACGCTGGTCATGGACAGATGTTCATCAGAAAGAATTCCAGGATGTCAATGATCTGCTATCTAAGGACTTAGTACGTACTGTATATGATCCTTACAAAGACTTATACCTCATGTCGGATGCATCTCCTACCGCCACGGGAGCAGCCATAATGCACAAGATAAACGGAGTCCTAAAGCCTATCATGTGTATGGCCGGTACTTTATCCGCTGCGGAAAGGAACTACACTCAATTAGAAAGGGAATCACTTGCATTAGTCCGTGGAGTCAAATACTTTCACAAGTATCTCATTGGACGACATTTTGTTGCGTTCAACGACTCGAAACCTTTATCTCACCTGCTGGATCCTAGAAGTAACCTGCCTGCTTTAGCCATCAGCAGAATCAACAGATGGAAGTTAGTATTGGAAGAATATGACTTCAGAACTGTTTACACGCCGCATGTTGAGTTGGCTGATGCTCTATCTAGAATTTGTGTTGCAGATGATCCAGTTCATGATTATCATGATGATTTCGCATGTCAGTTGACAGCTGAGCCAGTTGTCCTTAATCTTATTGAATCTTCGGTGTTGACGCGCATTTCGCTGGAATCACAACGTGATCCTGAGCTTTCTAAAGTCTTCGAATATGTTCAAAGGAGATGGCCACAATCCATAGGGAGAACAAAAAGTCATCCTATCAGGAAAATATTCGACAGGCGATATGATGTCCACATACAGAAGGGATGTATTTTCGTGGGCGAAAGACTAGTTGTACCTGAATCTTGTATACAAAGTGTCCTGTCTCTGTTACACAAATTCCACCAGGGAACATGCAAAATGAAGGAAATAGCTCGTTCATCGTTCTTCTGGAACACGATGAATGAAGATATTGAAAGGGTTACATCTTCGTGTGACACATGTTTGCGATACAATAACAGGCCCAATGTACCAGGTACCGCATTCGAAACGTGGCCTATTGCATCGCAGCCTTTTGAGCGTGTTCATCTTGATTTCTTCCATTTCTCAGACATGGATTTCTTGTTGCTAGTTGACGCTTACTCTCATTGGATATCTGTGTGGAGAGTGAAGAATATGCGATTTGACACCATGATTGGTTACTTAGAGGAATTTTCCTCATACTTTGGATATCCGAAAACATATGTTACAGACAATGGCCAACCATTTGAATCTTCAGACTTTAATTCTTATTGCTCAAAGAAGAACATCAAGCTTCTTCACTCAGCTCCGTACACCCCTCAATCAAATGGTCTAGCTGAAAGGAATGTCGGGGTGGTGAAGAATTTACTACAAAAGAACTTTTCGAATCGTTCATACATCACGTTGAGAGAGATGGACAAGTTCGTTCTTGAGCTTTTAGGCAGATTAAGGAATACTCCAGTGCACGGATGTAGTCCAGCAGAACGTTTGCTCAAGTTTCGGCCAAGAACGGACATTTCCGCTTTTGACGCACCAAATGGTTTCGACAATCAGCCTGTTAGTCCCGTTCCGTTTATGCCGGGGGAAAAGGTGCTTGTTGAACAACGCAAGAAACAATTCAGGCATGGATCCAAATACAAAATCGGAGAAATTGTTAAATTGATGGGCCGGAAGATGGCGAAGGTGATTGTGGACAATGACACGATTGTTGTTCATCTCTCGAAGATCAAGAAGTATCCCGACAAGATCGGAAAAGACATCCTTGTCCGAAAAAACCCAGTGCTTGTTGGAGAGGAAGATTATCTCGCAGTGCCTGCTTATCAGGATCCAGTGGTACCTCCGAATGCGGCCTGCGACAATCACCCGGTTAGGAGATCACAAAGACCAAGACGACCGCCTGACCGATATGGGCAAACTACATGAAACGGGAGTCTCTTCAACCTAAGGGGGGGAGAGTGTCGTATGCTGATTGAACTCGAACGCCAGACCTGATTATTAAATGTTGTTGGTGTTTAGTCTGTGCGTTCTTCCTGTCAAACATGTCCAATATGATATAGCCGTCCTGTGCGACGCAACTTTGTATCTGCATATCACAATGTAAGTTATTGTGCTGATTATGTTACTGTGTTCCTGAATTATACATTTACGTTCGTGTTGCTAATACTGTTTTATTCCTGACTCCATTTCTTGTGTAATTGAAGAACTGAAAGAACCCGAAACTCAACAATACGTGCACATGTGTTGTGCTACAAATTAGGCTGCTGATGATCATTGATAGACAGACTGATTTATTAATATATAAATATAGCCTACTGGATACCTCTAATTATTTCAAAACAATCAAGCAGAAAGGAGAATTCGAATGATTCGATTTACCCTGAAATACACCTTATTAAAAACCTATTTTTTGTTGGCACTGATTTCTGTGTTTTGTTTAAAATGATCACAAGATCTGATGAGGCATGTTTTCAATTCAATGAAATATTACAATTGAAAATAAAATTTACTTAACAAGCAGTAAATAGAAGCATATTTCACGACAATGAAAACTTACATCGGCTGCTTTTTTGTCCGCACAAAAATGCACAACTTGAAACAATGTAGTCTGGAACTCTTCTGGCGCCAAACAAACAATGGGTTCTGGCAGTTCTCGTTTCTTCTGAGAGGTGGCAGCACAATGCACACCGCAATGACGCAAAAACTTAATTTCGTGTGTCTGCAAAACTGAGTTCTTTTCAGCCGATCCGATTTCCCCCATGATCCGATTTCGAAACATACGTACATTATATGAAAATATATACGTATTTTTAGGTTGTTAAGAAGGGCTCGTGATATATGTGTGTGGGTGTTTTTCACGTCTACAGAACTCGTATTGCTTTTTCGTTTGTTTTGTGCAGGTCATTCTACAACCTTACGCTCCCTTCAGGGAGTTAAATTACAAGTATGAACTTTAGATAAGAGTTATTTCATTCCACATAATGCGACTGGTGCAAATAGACACACTGCTGGATATAATAAACTTCACATAGGCAGACACAGCGGTTTATGTAATACACCTTAAAAAAAAATTATACTTACAAAAGTGAATTTCTAGTCATTGAAAAATATGATGTTTGGTTCCATGTTGTCTGGGAGGTATGCAAGGCACCGAAACGAGTCTGAAATAATATATCAATAAGAATGTGCAAACTCTCCATTGCAAATGCCCTTTCGTTACTACCTCTCATATAAGTGTAGCCAACCATCGATTTAGATCGTATCAATGAGGACAGACTAATTTGGCTCTGACAGGAAGACAATCAATACGAATATAACATTCAATTATTATAATCGGGTAAACAGTCAGTTATGAAGGAAGCCTGTAAGATTGTATGTAGGCGATAGGCCTGCTTATTTGTTTGTGTTTATCTCGACAACCATCAAATGAAAAGGACCCTAGTTTCAGATTAACTCCGGAAAAGCATTTTTGTAGCGAACTACCGTTTGGAATTTTTACTTGACTAAAATATTTCTTCCTGAAAATGCATTTACATTCAGCTGCAGCGCCTCCCCAATAGGGTACTGGTTAACGTTGTCGCCTTATAATCAAGTAGGCTAGTGGAAGCAAATAGGGCTTCAATCAATGGCAACTTAAAACGTTATGTCCAGTTCCGTCTAGTCTATCTACGCATATAGTAGTCTTAAACTTTACCCGATGGCCTAGTGGTAACGGCGCCGCCTTGTAATCAATCGTTTCCGGGTTCGACACACGGTGTATTAAGTGTACTTAAAACAAATGATAGGTTCATCACACTCAGCCGAGGTGGTAACATGTGGTCGGTTGTGGTTTACAACCCCCTCCTACACACACACACTCTGTGAACTGAGAAATGTAGTAAAGAATCTTATTTTGGCTAAATTTATTGTGCTTTTTCTTTTTCAGAAAGTATGCTGTGAATCAATCTTTGGCTGTAAGGGATGTAAGTGATATTTAACATCCGAACGATTTTATTACTTACGTAACATTATTTATCTTTACCTAGAACTGCGCTATAATTCCTCTTGTACCACAATTGCATATTGGTCTTTCACAGGGTCCACAAAAAATGCGGCGTGACTATTTCCGCGGAGTCTAATCCGGGAAATTTTGCAAAATTCAAAGTTTCTTTTTATTTTGCACGAAAAACTGTATTTTTTGATTACATAACATCTATTTTAATATTCTGATGTAATTCTTGAATATTCTAAAGCAAATTTCTTAGTAAAATTGATGCATAAAATTGGAGAAGAATATTCACACACCAATATTGATCAATATTTTGAACAAAGTTTAATTATTGTAATTTTCAAGTATCAGAAAAGGTATCGATATCGGTATCGGTTCCAAGTGGTATCAGCTCAGTCCAAAAAATCATTTGTTAAAACTTTAATTTATTCAAACAGTGCCTTCAGGTAAATATCTCATTCAATTAATCCATGAAAAGAAGGGTTCAAACATTTGTCTACTTCTTCCAGGCAATCAAGGTGTTCTCGAAAAGGAGAAGAGAAGGGAGTCCTTTGTCTACCGCGATGCAAATGGCTCAATAAGAAGCTTCAAAGTTGTTGAAGAACGAAGATCTACTCCAGAAATATTAAAGATAAATCCTGAAAAGTACATAGAATTTCACCTCTACACAGCGTAAGTATCTTCTGTGTTAATGAAAATAAGATTGAACAATGCGTCTGTATATACATATATACAGTCACGGACACTGTGTGAATCTATGGGTTAGTTACAAACCAGAAGTGCCCGTGAATGTACATATGGAGGTGACTTTCTCAATTTTATGTAATATATATATATATATATATATATATATATATATATATATATATATATATATATATACAGGGTGTCATTTTAATGACGCCCACGGACCACAGATTCGTATAGAGGACATCAAAACAAACAACTTTTCTCAGTAACATTTTTCAATTTGGTGCGTCAATTCGACGCTACAGCCGTTCAAAAAAGACCGATTTGCCGCCTGGATGCTGGCAACCCAACACAACATTTGATCGTATCTGTGACGTCATTTCCTGCGGCGAAACAGCGCACGGTAGGGTTGCAAGGAACACACAAATTTTGTGAAAAATGACAAACTACCAACCACATTACTAGCTGTAAAACGAAGCGAGAAACGCGTCCAGTAAACCGAACATCATAGCCTACCAGCCAGAAGATCAGCAGTCATCTCAGGGGAAGGGGGAAGTGAACCAACGATATGAGAAATGGTAAAAACGTATTCAAAATGAAGAGTCAATATCGGATTTTGTCTCAGCCTACATGTCAAATATCAACAACAATAACTTTTATTGTACTTACAACTTACATGTGGCTGTTTACGCCCAGCTACATGTCAATTATATTTGCAAATCTCGTTGCAAGGTTGATATCTACAGGTTTGTGTCCAGATGCCTTGTGGTGCTTTTGTGCTGATAACGGAAGTATCTGAGGTTCACGTTGTTACATTGCGGTTAAAACACGTACAACCACAGTAACAATCTAATGATGAATCAGTAGCGAATATACTGCCCTGTTCAGAGTTGCAAACTATTACATGTGTATCCGGTGCGTAGATAAACACAGTAGTCGGAGAGTTTGTTTTAGTACTATTTATATCCCTGTATTTTCAACCATTTTTGTCACTTGCCTCATAATGCCCTGAATATACATTATATTATGTGTTGCTTACCTTTGGAATTTTGAGTTCTTTCATTTCTATTTTGTCATCTGTTCAGTGTGTCACAGACAACTAGTATCAGAAGGACGAAGTGGATAGACTAAATTGTAGATGCCAACTTGGTAACTAGATTTGCAAATATTTGACATGCAAGCTGATTGAAAATTCGATATGACCACTTCCACTTGAATTCTATTTTCTTTCTACCATTTTTCGTATCGTTTATTTACTTCCTGTTAGGTTACAGAACGTGTTTTCTCGTTTTGTTTTACGGTACATAATGTGGCTGATTGTAGCTATGTCATTTTTCACAGAGTATGTGTGTTCCTGGCAACCCTGTAACGCATCGCTTCACGACGGGATATGACGTCACAAATGCAATCAAATGTTATGTGTGGTTGCCAGCATTCAGGCGGCAAAACGGGCTTTTTTGAACGACTGTAGCGCCGAAACGACGCTCGAACGAGAAAAATGTTACTGAAAAAAGTTGTTTGTTTTGATGTCCTCTATACGTTTCCGTGCTCCGTGGGCGCCATTAAAATGACACCCTGTATATATATATATATATATATATATATATATATATATATATATATATAGTAGGAAATAATAAAACAAAGACCAATGTTTATTGAAAGTAATTAATTTCTCATAAGTTACGATAAGTTCAATCAATCCATTACATTAATTCAAAGACTATCATCTCGGTTTTAACAACGTCAAAGTATTTGGTATAGTAAATACGTATTTAAATTGCAATATTGACTCTTAACTGACAAAATAATATATGTAATAATATGGGCATCACTCGAAATATGCTATTCAAAATTCGACTATACTTTCGAAAGCCTTTTATGGTCACCAACATGTATCACTATAGAACAGTGGCGGCGACTGGGGGGCGTGGGGGGCAGTTTCAATTATTGCCACATTCGCCCCGCACTATGGCCTCTTACGCTAAGCCTTATCTACCAAGGAAAAGTAAACTGCCCTCCTTGGCCCCTCAGTTTTGGCACCCAATCGCCGCTAATGCTATAGTAGTTATAGTTCATAATATATTAGATTTTTCTGACTGTTTGAACCCGATTGGCTGATACACTAGTTAAGATATTTCATTGTTTGGGGTTCAGCAATGTTCATTTATTAATACTGTCTCACTCTAAGTAGATATCCTGTAGTTTTTGCTCGTATGCAAGAACTTAGAATACTGTATTTACATATTATTTCTTCTACATTGTGTCTCAAACAGATAATACTACAGTTCATGAAAAGGTAACATTAAAAAAAATAGGTTAATTTTTGGTAACTTTCTTCATGTCACTAAACATAGTCTTGCCTATCATGATTTCAGGGACAATCCATCCAGACCATACATACTTTCGACAAACAACAAGCAGACTTTGCGAAAATCACCCTTTAACAAAAAATATCCTACAAAGATGATAATTCATGGCTTCATGTCAAGAGGAAAGGATACTATTATTACGGATATAAAAAACAGTGAGTTTCCTAATACTTGATGCTTGTATTATTTTATATACAAATTGTGATTAAGTAAAATTATTGTATATTCAAATCTGTGGGCTTTTCAAACGTTAGTCACGATTGGGCATTTCTCGAGAAGATCAAAATAAAACGTAAAAATAATTGGCCGATTACGTTGTGCAGTCAATTCGAAATTTGTATATATTATGACCAGAGTAAATGTATATTTTCCCTTATTATTCAATACTGTTGTTACTGTCACACAGTTAAGTTAAAACTATTCTGTAAAACTTTAAAAAAAAGGTCTAAATCTATCAGATAAGTACACTTGAAACCAGGGGCGCCGACTTGTCAAAATTATTGGGGGGCTCTGATCACTGAAATAAATTAATAAATGACTCACTCTCTCCCTTTTTAAGTTTTGGCCTCAGTGTTCGGAATCTCATAAGAGGCCATGAATTCCTCAAAAATATCAACATTTTTATTCACAGTTCTAATGCAGAATATTAATTGTCCACGGATGGATATGTCACAAGTTTCGTCAACCATAATAGCAAAATATTCCCGACTTTTAATATCTGCTACCACGGAGCGCAAAACAGATCTCCCTAATATATCAATGATCTCGTTCTGAATGTCATGTGAGAGCTATTTGTTGCCCAAACGTCCCATCCACTAACCTGGTTCATGCACATCGTCTTTTGAAACTCTTTTTAGTAAAAATTTTAACAATACTCATAATTACATAGTTAGTATATAGTAGTAAGTCATGTGTTTTGCTGTCTCTGGTCATAGCCCCCAAAGTTGATGGTTTAGCGGTCTCAGCCCCCCAAATTGATGGTCTAGAACATTTCAAATGTGTATTTAAAGTTAAGTTCATGTGGCGCAATTCAGAGTAAACTTAACAAGAGAAGCAAAACAATACATTAGATCCTCTTAAGCAAAATTATAAGGGCTCTGCCCAACATTGTTAACATTGGAGGGCTCGAGCCCCCCCCCTAAGCCCCATGGAGTCGGCGCCTATGCTTGCAACTCAACAGGCCTACCGCTTACAATGCGTTTGTTACGGCTTAAGCCCAGATTTCATTGTTGCAACAATCGCTGCAAAGTACTCCCAACACAGGAAAGGTAAGGTAGAAGGCGCTTGTTCTTTCTTTCCTCTAAACTGCACCAAATAGACAATTGTTCAATGTTTTGTTTAGGGAAAAAGCAGTCGTACAAAATATTTAATATATTGTCAATGAAGGGAGCAAGGAAGATGTTTCTTTAAAGTGGGAAAAATGGAATGTAGACTGAAAAACTAGTCAATAAAGGGACCAGAAAGGAAAATGTTTTAAAAAGAAGGGAAAGAAGGTAATGTGGGCTTAAAAGGGAAAAAATGGGGAGTCAAACCATGTAATCTTGTTGGTGGAAGATCATTATCAAGACAGTTGTTCTTTATTACATGATCCTTGTTGAAAAATAAAAAAAGGACTTCCCTTTAGAATCCGATCTCTAGTTATACTCTTACATGGTAAAACACTTGTGTTCATGGCAGGGCCGCCTTTAGGGAACACGAGGCCCTGTGCGAACTATATCCGCGACGCCCATGTATTATGAAAATTGAATATATCGACATCATCCGTTTCTCGTAAAATTCTACGCTAAAGCAAGCATTGTTATTTATATCATGTAATTATTATCTACTGTTATACCCACGCGCGTGTTCGTCATATCACCTTTTACCACCAATGAAATCTAAAATTTGACACCCTGTAGAGGAAGGTGTCATCAAGGTAAACAACTTTTCTTAATGACTTTTGATGATTGAGACCTCGTTTCTGCGCTATAAACCCTAGAATAAATATCCTTTGTGTTTGTAGCCATGTACTGCAAATTTATTATTTAAAACCGACGGTCACTCACCCGAGTTTAGAAGCCGAAGCAGAACTGGTGCAGAAGATGAAATACACTCTTCCTCGCAATGTGTTACTACATTGCCACCTGGCTCACAGAAGAGTTAAATTTAAGATCACCACTGCCACTGGCACTCACGGCTGCGACTAATCACCAACAACAACGCTAACACTTAACCCCAGATTTTGACATTACTTTCGTTTATCGATCGTGGCGGAATTTGAAGTAAATGGTATTTAGAGGTAGTAACATTTTTTAGAAGTCACCCTTCTGACGTTTTAAAAACGCGTCCCCTTCTTTCCTTTTTTATAGCCTTTTGGAAACCTGATTAAAATTTACGAAATTTGTCTCATTCCCAAGACATTTCATGTCCCACATTCGCGATTCTAAACACCCGCACGCTATAAACGCCCTCCCTTGCCCGGGAAAACAAAAACTACCACTTCCTAGATAGAGGCGGCAAAATCTCCCTCGGACAAGTGAAATAGCGTAACGGTCCAGGTTGAGTTCGTGTATAGGGACAGTAACCAACTGTGCATAGCGATTAGCCATATCAGAAAAACACATATACGTTCAATTACCAGACTTTTACCTGTAGCCGGGAAGCGGCTAGCTGCATACCTGAAAAGCACGGGTAGCGACCTACGTATGAAATGATATTGCCCAAATTAACATAAAAAAAGTATATTCTATTCATAAATAAAAATCTTGCATTATCTCATTCACTCACACATCCAGACTCACGGGGCACGTCAACAAAAATAATACATAAAATCCACAGGTTTTTGACGACGAGCTCTAATTATTGCATTCACATTTACATTGACTTTTGTTTAATCAGGTCATTTATGAATTGCTCCAGTGCTACTTCAAGTCACTAGCCAGCCCTTACTTAAGTTTACCTATAAAAATAGGTCGGTGCGGTGACAATACATTATTTGTCCAGAATAAACAAAGCGTCTCAACAGCAATTACGCTCACGTGGGCGGGCGTTTTTCCTTTTACTCGACCTCACGTGGTCCTAAAACATAACAATAACCTCCGTTGAGTGACGCAAACATATACTCTCAAGCGGGCGGGACTTCAACACTTCGCCGCGACGAGCAATTAATATTACCAGGCAAATACTTTAACAATAATCACATACGCGACCTGACGTAGCTAGCAGCGACACAGCGCTGACACATACTAAAATGAACAAACCTCAAATTGATTAAACAATTAAGCGGGCGGCGGTTTACTCTAGCAGTACGCACTTCAATCGATACAAAAGGAGCACAAACAACAGTGAACTTAAGAACATCAATAATCACAAGAAATGAGTAAAATTTACCTGAGACAATTAAATACAAATATTAAGCGCAACGGGAGTCTGATACGAAGTTTCGAGTTGCGTGGGCGTTTACAAAACATCGACGGGTTTGTAGGGCGTTTTCTAAATATCAATCGAGCCGGTACGTGTTGACATTCATACAGACGAATACGTTACCATCTCTCTGGTTCCACGGCGCGTCTTCGCGGGCGTTTGAAATCACTTAGTATGCACACGAAAGGTTTTCCTATTCTTCCACGATCGCAACGACGAGAAGAAGAAGAGCGTTCATGCATCTGGTTCCTCGGCGGATCAGTGACGATGGGTCGTCGTCGTCGCTCGGGAAATGTCAGGGGCCTCGGCATCTCTTCCTCTCGGGGTCGGTGAGCATCTCTGTGGTCAGGCGTCACTCGGACGTCGCATCTGGGCGGTGGGCGGTCGTTCATGGGCGTCGTCGGCGACTTCTCCATCACCGCCGGACGATCTCAAGCGTCCGGGCGTCGATATGGCAGCGTTCAGCATCTCTCTCTCTCTCTCTCTCTCTCTCTCTCTCTCTCTCTCTGTGGCGTCTGGTAGGCATCAGGCGGCGTAGCTTGGGGTTTCAGCATGATGTAGGCATTCGTTGGGCGTCTCGTCTGGCATCGGGGCGGACCGATGGTGGCCCTCCTCCTCTCTTCTACGGTCAGCCGGCCATCCTTATGCGCGTTTTACTTCACAACAAAAACAAAATCTCGCCTACAGCCACTTCTCACAAACTTGCTCTGAAGACTACAGTAGGCTGGCGCACTTCCGCTCGTCCTCACACCAAAAAGGTAACAACACACGACGAGTCGGCACAATGGTAGTCTCAACGTTCGGAGCGCGTGGATGTGTTCTCCTTGGAACTCGCGGTAAAACTGTGTGTTGAAATGGCAGGTCCTTTCGTTTTATGCGGATTTCGAAAAGGAACGCTTGACAGTCGTTGAGGGTACGCTTCCCACGAGGTCATTCCTCTTCGCTCCATTGTCTCCCAGCCTGGACAGAGCGTGCTTCTGCAAGGGTACGTTAGAATTAGGTGGGGGTCAGCCTGGCGCCGAAGGCTCAACTGCAATCTGTGTCCATAAACTGATCGATTATAACCAATTCGATCTGGCATCCGTGGACCTCCCCGATGGCGCAGTGGTAGCGTCGTCGCCTTGCAATCAAGGGGTCCCGGGTTCGATACCCGGTGGAGGCACAAGTGGTTCGGATCCCACTTTAAACTGTAGGTCCAGTCCCGATTAGCCTTACTGTGCATAAAGTGGACTTAAAACACCAAATCAATTCAATTCATTGATCTGGCATCCGTAATTCTTGCTTGATTGCGACGAATCTCCACACATCCGTCCTTGCATACATGTTGGTGCGCTGGTAAAAATTTCATTTCAGTCCGGCTGCTGGAACCCGATATATTTGAATGGCTGTCGTTAAGGTCGAATTTTCTAAGTTTCAGATGCAAAAGTGGCCTTTCTGGTGCTCGCCCGTCAGACTCGCGACTTCCTCCCTTACTCCCGTTGGCTTGACAGATCAAATATATATACATACAAATAAAAACACTCAACACCTTGATAAAACACATTTTGCACGGCTAAGGATTAGAATAATAATAATGAGGCAGGTCGACGATAAATCTGACTGTGACAACGCACTACTGTCTCAAACAAGAATGGCAATTGACAAGAAGGCAGAGAATGATTTCATTGACTTGAAACTTTTTGGGACTTAGGCATAGTTATAGAATCTGGCAAAATCTGCAAACGCCCCTTCTCTGGGAGGGTTTGTCAGAAAATAAAAAAAATTCAGATCTTTATTTCTATTCATCTGCCAACATGCCGACCCAAAGCCCGTTGACCTGCTCACCGCCTGCCTTTAGAGGTCTGTTTTTAAAGTCCCTTTTTGGAAATGGATAGAGCTGTAAAGTTTGACGTCAGAGGGATGAAAGGTCGCCGCAGAAAACATAGAACGTGCCTGCTTAGAAAGTGAAACAGGTCGTAGCCAGGCAGGGGCCAGGGGACCCGAAGTCAAAGTAGCGGGAAGTAATTAGAATATTATCTCGGCTTCAGCTACGAGTGGGAACAAGGGGGGGGGTGCAAGATATTGGGGGGAAATGTATTCATTTGAATATTTCTACATTTTCTGTGTCCTCTATTAACTTAATACCCCCCCCCCCCAACACACACACACACATATATATAGTACTGTTAAACGTTTGAAAATGGACTTGCTTTACAAAGCTACCGCTGATAACCCGTGACCCCCCCCCCCACCGGAGATAAATTCTGGCTACGGGCCTGAAGTGAAATATGCTTGTGTATTTTTTTTTTATTATATTCGTTTGTTTCTTCTGAGAAATAAATCTGTCCGCAAGTATATGTTGAAACTACTATAGTGGAGCCACCAGCAAAAAAAAAACAGCGCAAACCCGCGACTCCTGTGCACCGTACTCGCTCGAGGAGTTGGGGGGGGGCAGGGTGGAGCATGCTTAATTATCGCATCGAGGGGAAGGTGCGCGAAGGATTTTAGCCGAAGGCTCTTTTGTTTGTGGTCGCTCAATAAAATATAATTGAGAAAACCTGATATTTATTTTCCATGTCTCCTTCCGAAAAGAAGTAGCGAAATCTTATTGAAAATCAATTTGAGGTAGGAAATTGTAAATTTGCCCTTTATTTTTTCACGAGAGTGCTACGAGCGCTGTTTAAAATCTGAAGTGCTTTGAATACCATCCTATAAGGGAGTAAATAAAGATGAACGCCAATCCTGTGTTGCGAATTGCTCACCTCGAAAAGCCCAAATGAAATCACCATGACAAAAATTATTGCAAACTGAGTGCTGTGCAATTAAGAGACAATTGATTGATTGTGCCAGCAAAAGGACTGTTCTCAAACGTATGTTTATTCCAGATTTTCTTATTTTGCGTCACTTTTCTGCCTCTTTAGGCACATTGTAAGGATGAGCACGAATGATGGTTAGATGAAATTAAAGAAGGAACACTCACAGAGAAACACCCATACCCACCTCTATATGAAAATTATGGATACTCACAATGAAATTAAATTAAACATTGAAGTCAAGGCCAGGATTTGAACCCGGAATTTTCGGTGGGGTTGACCGCTCAACCACCTTGACCACTAAGATGGGCTCGTGTCTTTAAATCACAATGACTGACTTTCTTACCAGAGAACTAAATAAGAATGCCCTAGATAAACTTTTCTTGCAAACTTTGTTTGATGGAGAATTTTCATTAAAGGAAACTGAATATTAAGTACCCAAATAAACTTGAGCCACAAGTAGGCTATGTAAACAGGTAGACAAAGTCATGTATGATTTACAATTAATATATTTACCAGTTTATCATGTAGATGATACCCTTGTCTCTTCCTCTACTCGACTATTACAAATGACAAGTTGTTAATCTATATTCACAAAGGTTTGCGGGGAAACACTAATAGAGCAAACGTAATTTGCGGTTTGCTTGGATTCTGAAGAATAAATATTATGAATATGGCAGATTGTTCTAAAAAAAAAAAGCGGGAGCATTTTTTGAGAACTCGATATTTAATCGTACTGGGATGACATTAATGATGCAAGAGCACTGAACGTATCCATAATTTCAAAGTTCTTCACATTAACGCTGCTACAAACAATTCCAGCCCTCTGAGGACCAGGGCGTGCCAACAGATTTTCTTTGAGTGATCCGTGGTCTGCTCATCGAATCCCATCGCCGCTGTTTTCTGGCTTTGGAGACCGGAGACCACCACATCATCTTTTCAAGCAGCTCCTCAATTGTCTCACGATGCTGGGGGTCTAAAACTAGAGCGCTAACCACTATGCTACGCGGGAGCTATTTTCACAGTAATAGGTATGCTGAAATATATATTTTTTTTATCTAAAGTATTTTTTTTTCTAATTTCATCTACCATCGTCGTCACAATCAGCCCAAAGAACAGAAAAGTGCGTCTTCTTATCATTGTGGTGCCCATTTGCCTACTTGTTTTAGGAGTTTTAGTACCTACAAATCCGCGCCCAAGCTCGTTACTTTCTAAAACGAGGGTGTTACGTGCTTTGCACTACTGGAGTATAAACACTCGAAGACAGTTTCATATTACCGGAAGAGAAACCTTGCTGCGGTTGTAAACACGGTGACTTCATCAGAGGCCAAACTGTCCTTCAGGATTCTTCATTTCATCTTTTCTCATATTGGCCAGATCTAAATTCCAAACGCGGGGCGGCACACCCTCAAATGTGTTGTCCCTCAGCTTGAAGAGTAGACAAATAACCATTTTAGGTGCCTGTCCTCTATTGAGCAATAATATATGACAGGAAATCGAGGAAAGTTCGATTGACAAATTCATCTCTGTTCCTTGTCGGGGAATTCTGACTGACGGCATGACAAGAATGGACACTGTTTTCCGTTACGAGAAATCCAACTTTGTTATGGTAAAATTTTTCGTTTCACAGGAATTGTTTTTCTTCCTTCTCTTCCCTCTATTCGAATGCAATCTCGCTTGCACGCACAAGAAATTAATGAATTACTGATTTAGAAGCACGAGGCCCTGTGCGGTGGCACGCGTCGCACACCCCTAAAGGCGGCCCTGGTTCATAGGTAGATGAGAAGAAGAGTAATTGATAGTGTTAGTGAGTTTTAACTTCAACACATAAAGTTGACCAATTCATCAAAGCATTTGTACTACTGCTGAAGTTGTAACGATCCGCCCTGGATCGTACTTGATTTGATTGGTCTATTGAGCCTCGGCTTCACGCTCAGTATCTCTTCGGGGCTTGAGTCTCCTCGGCTCAAGGTTCGGGTTAATCCGGCTGCTTCAATCCTCGATGTAAGGTCCCTCGTAATTCTGGGTCAAAGGTTCTCAATCTAATTATAGATCTTGACCAAGATTCTATAAGCAATCGACAATCCTTCTTCCCACTAGGTTCTGTCGATTTCCAGTTAAGTATCCAACTTCCTTTTCTCTTTTCAGCCTCTGACCAGAGAACCAAAAATTAATCCGTGACCACAGAATAAGAAAAGGTGTACCCTGACCAGGGTCACAAACGTTGACTACCAACAGTCTATCGGCCGATCCCGAATTCCCGTATATCTCAAGACAATCACAACCCTTTCAATTATATCTCCTGACCAGGAGCATAGAACCGAGAGAACATAAGCCTTCTGACCAGAAGAGCTAAGTAATTGTCCTAAGGTAATCCCAGAATGAACTAATTTCTAATAACGAAGTGGAAGAAAACGCAGAAGTTCGAATACAAAGGCAAGTCGGTTATACGAGTTCCGTATTTATAAGAAGTTCGAATACAAAGGCCACGGGCCACCGAGCTTCGCTGCTTATATAGCATTTCTCGGTGCCGTGAAGGATTTACCAACTTTTATCTTAACATCAATTTTACATTACAAATACATATTAATAAAATATCAAGGAGGAACATAATTAGCTACATGTAAAAATTACTATTTTTACCCTTTTGTGAATAATAAACATGCAATATAATTTTAATTGTTACACTCAGCATTTAATTTGACCAGGGAGTATGGCTTCTTCCAACTCCCCTCTCTCCCTGCAACGGATTTACAACGTCAAAATGTTAAGCAAAAATTATTTATATACAGGTTTTGTCTTGCGCGGGCATAACTTTCTTTTACGTTAACGTAATTAAATTCTGAATACACTGTCTTGTAGTAAAAGAATCAGGGATTATTTTGATATTAGTCTAATTATTGTCCGCCAAGGGACACGACAGATATAGCGTGGGAAAGACAGCCTAATCTTTCGTCTTTTCCCGGTGACAACGTTTTCATAAAGTTGAGTCTGCCTGGCTCTTACACAATAGCGTTAGCTTTCTTGCATTGTTGTCACCGATAATAAACTTCCAGCTCAGCTTGCTGGCAGAAAGAAACAAACTCTTGGAACTTATATTTATTTATTTTATTTATTTATTGCGTCTTGTTTATCATGGCGAAGTTAAGGCTTTGTAGCCTTTTCTACCACTTAACCATGTTTACAACAACATTTAAACCATTACATAGAAAGGTAAATTTTAAAATAAAAAAAAGAGAAATATAAAATTACAAAGAAAAAATTACAGAAAAAAATGATAAGGAAAAAAAATACATACGGGAATAAAAACCTAACCTATACACACGAACATATAACAAAACACACACATACACACACACACACAATCAGATATTCATGACAGTAGTCAGGGATTTGAAATATTAAGGTGAATAAGGATTTTCAGTGTTGTTCTGCGCTTAACTGTATGCAATTTATCACTAAAATATAATGTGCTAACTATTTGTGCCCAATAAAAAATGTTTTAATTGCGTCTTAAAGACATATGCTGAAGATGAGTTTCGGATTTCGAGGGGCAGTGAGTTCCAAAGACGAGAAGTAGAAACGGTGAAAGATTTTGAATAAAAATTTGAGTTATGAAGGGGGATGAGTAGTTGAGTTCTCCCTCGCGATCTGGTGTCAAGGCTGTGTGATTCGGAAAGCATTGAGAATCTGCTCGAGAGATAAGCCGGTTCCTTTGAACTGATTGCCCTATAGAGAAGGGTGAGGTTGTGTACCTTTCGCCGATCAATTAATTTGAGCCAATTTAGCTTTGTAAAGAAAACGGATAAATGGTCCCTATATTTCAGATCGAAAATAAAGCGGACGCAGGTGTTTTGTACTCGTTGAAGACGTTGAGCGAGATCATCTGGTAATTCGGAATAGACAGAATCGCAGTAATCGAAGTGTGGAAAAACAAGTGCTTGCACCAGTTTGATTTTAATGCTGACGGGTAGAAAATGTTTAAGCCGAACAAGAGCGTGTAATGCAGCGAAGGCTCTTTTACTAGTTAAATTTACGTGATCTGACCATGAGAGATGCTGATTAAACATAACGCCCAGATTTTTGGCTGTTTTACCTAATTTAATAGCTTTCCCTAAGACCATTATGGGCGGGAGGGACGAAATTTCAAATGCGGAAAGCATTTTTTGTGAACCTATAATAATAGTTTGGGTTTTCGAAGGATTAATTAGTAGCCCATGATTAGCTGACCAAGTACTGATTTTGTTCAGATCATAATTTATATCGCGAATCGAATTTTCAATATTCTTTGGAGAAAAGGACAAATACAGCTGAACATCATCTGCATAGATGTGATATTTACAGTGTTCGAGTGCGTCTGGAATATGGTTAATGTACAGAGAGAAGAGGAGTGGACCGACGACGGTTCCCTGGGGGACACCGGATAACATCAGGATATATAGTTTATATACGAGGTGTGTTCCACATTCCTTGGTAATTAACCATTAACACATAAAATGTATAAGTACCAAAGAAAAATATTAAGTTTATATACATATTTGTAACGTGGACACTGCTACACGTTACAAAGTAATCAAGATATCTCACTGTGACGTATGTTTCTATACATATCCTACTTTGTTTGACTGTTTCTCTGCAGGTTATCTTAAAAAAGGAAGATACAATGTAATCGCAGTCGACTGGTCGGAAATGGCTATACATCCAGTTTACCATTTCGTGGTGTTTCGACTGAGAGCTGTCGGGAAGCGCGTAGCCAGTTTCGTCGAGTTCCTAGTGAAGGATGGAGGAGCAGACTTCGGCTCTTTTCACCTGATTGGTCACAGCTTGGGAGCTCACTTGGCTGGGTTTGTAGGGAGCTACCTCAAAGAAGGAATTGGTCGACTGTCAAGGATCACAGGTAAGACCGAAGTGGTACGTACAATGGTGTCTTCAGATGGCCTGTGCTAAAAGCGGAGCTTATATAAGCTCAGCGTAGGTCGCTGCACCTTTTGACGCCAGGTGTGGTGCAGATACATTCCAGTGCCAGGTTACTGCATGGAAATTGTGTTTAACCAATTAAGTTTAAAACGTTGCGCGCAAGAGAAGCTGCGATCGAATTCAGAAGATTCAAGAAATACCTGTCTGCTGGTTTAAACGTTCATTTGGTTGGCTAGCACGTACCACGTGACCATACATCCCACTGTACACCGCTCCAGATGTAGTGCAAACAGTACAAACATCAAACACACTGCATAACACCAAATCAACGGTATTGCACTTTGTAACACGTAAGTGCAAAGAGAGTCAAAAAGTGCAGCTTACTAGTTGGGGTTATAGTCCCAGAAAGTCAAAGATATAATATGGTACAGCGTAAAAGGGAACGTGATGTAAGTTTTCACCGAGATCTGTACCCCTTATTCCAAGCTTCATGTCATTTAGTTATTATCATGTCTGTGTTTTGTTTTTGGGTGGTATGATAGTCATGACCGACATCCGGAATGAGTACAATGTTCAGCTTACCCCAGAATAGGTTAATATTATAAATGAAAACCTTAAAAGTCAAATAAAAATTGTAGGGTATACTGTATACAGCTCAAATTTGCATTAGGTATCAACTGTTATCTACAAAACGACCTCAAGGCTGCATCACTAATCAAGTAAGCTTCAAAATGCTATTTTAAAGATGACGCCTCCTATGCACACTTGCACCAGGGAAGAAGAGTGGTCTCTTGGCCCTCTGTTAGCCTAAAACTTACAGAAATCTCTAGGCAAATGAAAATTCAATATATCTGTGCATACTTACCACACTAATGGAGGAAAGAGTTCGACCATAGCCTCGGTTCGCAGGCAGATGGATGGAAAGTAATTTGGTGTCTTTTGAGTCCACTTCATGGACAGTAAGGCTAATCGAGACTGGACCTACAGTTTAAAGTGAGATCCAAACCACCATGTGCCTCCACCGAATATCAAACACGGGACCCATTGATTACAAGGCGATGACGCTACCACTGTGGCATCGGGGAGGCTAGGTGGGTGGAAAGGCCTTCGCAGTGGTTCATAAGTGACTGCACCTAGCCTCCAAAGACTTATTCTTCTTAAGGTATACAGACATTAACTCAAAACTTGAAAATATATGTAGATCAGAAATAGGTCTGTGCTAAAATGCAGCAAACTTGTGCAACTCTACATACAGAAATCTACTAGGTAAGTAACAAAAACAAATTAAGGTTTTCACTTGGCTCTCCATTGCATAAATGTGTCAACGTAAGACAATGATAAGAACCAGACTTCGACAAAAGAAAAATACAGATTCAGTTATTAGAATGAAATCAGATGGACAGATTAAGGTAGCCCTGCTTCAGCGGCATTATCCCTCAAGAGCACTGATCTGGAAAAGCGACTATCACAAAGAAAGTCCAAACTTTAAAATAAGGTTTCTCGTCCTCAGGAAGTGTATTCGTGTGAATGTGTGTGACGGTTGTGTGTATAAAAATGCTGAACTGCTTCCGCGGCCAGAGAGCCAAGGTGAAGTTTATGAAATGATAATTTGCTTTCACTTTCAAGTGACGATAATACTCCAAGATGTCACGCATATTGTTTGAGGAGTTTGTTTTGATTTGTTGTAGAGAAAAAAGATATGTTTCAGCTCCACTGCCATAATTCTTTACACCGTCTGTAGTAGTAAATTGTACATTAGCACTCAAAGAATTTGCACTTTAACACTCAAAACACAAAACAGAGACGCCCCATGCAACTCTTGTTTTGTGCTGGAAAGAAATTTTCTGATGTTGTTTTGAAAATGTTACCGTGACACCCTTTCTCTAGTACATTAACTGGTTCCAAGGGGAAAGTGTTTCAAAGATAGTGTAATGACACAGTTTCTCGGATCTAAGACCGTTCATCCACAGGAAGTGTATTTCCTATTTTGATGTCGGTTGTGTGTCAATACCCTGAAGTGTTAACGGGAGACGCACTATTTCGGAAGATTGACGTTCTCCAATTTGGTGTCGTTGGACTAAAAATGGAGACAAACAAGGACAATGTGTTTGCGGAAAATTTTGAGCACCGATGACGTTGAAGTAGCCACTGTATCGACAACAGTATAAAATTAGGTGATTGTCAACAACTGTCACATTCCGAAAGAAGCTGAAGAAGACGAAAACTGTATTGGCCGACTTGTATCTCTAAATTAATACCAGGTAAGACTGCAGTAAGTTGTTATAATTTTTACTGATTAATATTGCACTGTGTATTTGAGATAAAAGTTTAACGCGAAGTTTGTGCATATTGTTAATTTTCTATTAGACTAATCGCAACGATGATGAAGATGACAAAATTAAATATGGTTTCTAAAGTTTATTTTATGCTCGGACAGGTTAATCAGGACTGTATCTATATTTTAAATTAAGATCCGAACCAGTGCTCGGTGTATATAGACAGATATTTTAATCTAAGACAGTGTTATCGCAGGGAGGGTTCACGAGTGGGAAACGCCACAAAGAAGTGAACTTTGAACTCTTTGGCACTGTATTATGCTAACCCACCGCTACGATTCTTAACTTTTTGCTTTTTAGCAACTGTCTCGGAGAATGGTAGCAAGTCATCTGAATGTTTTTCAAAATAAAAAATTGTTGTGTTTTTAGTTTAGAGCAAAAAACGATTTTTATTTTTATTGATTGATTGATTGATTTTACTTTTCAAATAAAATTTGTTGCATACGATAATCTGTTTAAATTTATTAGAGTTTTAATTTATTGAACAATGTACCGAAAACACTAATATTATTTGTTATTTTCAGATTATTTGTGCGGATCATCTTTTCTATTTCGTTTGAAGTGCATTTGATAATATGAAGCGGTAAGTAATTTTTAAACAAGAACAATATTTTTGTTTTATTTTTTTTAATATTTTCAGTTACAGTGTAGTGCATATAATTATTTTATTACTATGAAAACGAGTGATGTTGCTTCGGAGTTTACTACTGAGCGTATTGAGGGGGCGGTGGAAGATGAAATGTGTTAATTAGATTCACAATGGAACAGTTTGTATTACATTGGGGATTTTTCTTTACTACCCAAGAAGCTAGCGTTATTTGAAAGAGATATATATTTGTATTTAAAAAACAGATAAATTTGAAGAAAATGGTGCTGGCGCATTTACGATTCGAACCTAAGACTTTGGATTCTGATTGATTGATTGATTGAATTGTTGTTTTAAGTCCATTTTATGCACAGAAAGGCTAATCGGGATTGGACATACAGTTTAAAGTGGGATCAGAACCACTATGTGCCTCTAACAGGTATCAGCACTCTTTGATTACAAGGCGACATCGCTACCACTGCTCCATCGGGAAGGCTTTTTTTATTTTTATTTTTTATTTTGATGTGCACCAAGATTTTTTACATTATGTTATGCTTTCTACAACTTTTGGCTAAACGCGACGATGAGTGATGATGTGATGAAGGGATACATACGAATAACATTTTTGTCTGTGTTGAGATTCGAACAAGAGACCAATTTGGCGCGCCAGCATTCTTAAAATATAATTTTTGTAATTTAGTGTCGCTTTTTTCAACCGTTGGGTAACCGCGACGGTAAGGATAAGTGATGATATGATACAACGGATGAAAGAACACTAAAAAGAAAACACCAGTGCAAAAACCGGGAATCGAACCCATGATCTCTGGCGCTGTGCTAACCACTTCACCAAGCGGTAGGATATTTGGGAATCTGGTCTTCTGGCATAAAGTTATGTGCGTCGGAATATAATATTGTGTCAACCATGTAAATGTATGTACCTTCACGGAAATTTCGAGGAGGGCGCCCCCTGCGTAAATTTTCGTGAGTTTTTCTAAGCGTGTGTAGGGATTTTGTTTCAATTTAAAAATCTGGACTGGACCTACAGTTTAAAGTGGGATCAGAACCACTATGTGCCTCCAACAGGTATCGAACCAGGCACCTTTTGATTACAAGGCAACAACGCTACCAATGCGCCAACGTGGAGGCTCTTTTTTGATTTCATGTGCACTAAGATTTTTTATTTTATGTTATTCTTTCTACAACTTTTGGTTAAACGCGACGATGAGTGATGATGTGATGAAGGGATACTTACAAATAAGTCGAGATTCGAACAAGAGAACCCTTTGGCGCGCAAACATTCTTAAAATATATTTTTTGTATATTAATGTCGCTTTTTTCAACCGTTGGGTAACCGCGACGGTAGGGATAAATGATGATATGATACAACGGATGAAAGATCACTAAAAAGAAAACACCAGTGCAAAAACCGGGAATCGAACCCATGATCTCTGGCGCTGTGCTAACCACTTCACCAAGCGGTAGGATATTTGGGAATCTGGTCTTCTGGCATAAAGTTGTGTGCATCGGAATATAATATTGTGTCAACCATGTAAATGTATGTACCTTCACGAAAATTTCGAAGAGGCGCCCCTCTGCGGAAATTTTCGCGAGTTTTTCTAAGCGTGTGTGGCGCTGTGGTTTCAATTTGCAAGCAAATTGAAACCAAATCGCCACACACGCATCGGGCACGGATTTAATATTGCGTGGATGAATATTTCTTTTTGAGCTAGATGACTAAATACAAAGTACAGTGGAAAAGAAATAATTGACAGAAATTGTATTATATGTAGTAAATTTATAAAATTAAAAAATAATTCTTTTGATACTTATCCAGATTTTATTTTTCAGTGAAATGGCCACCAACGCAAATATGGTGATTGCGAACCCCGAGCAGGCAAGCGAAAGACAACTTTTGGAAGCTTTGTTTCTGCTATCCAGGGCCGTGCGCGACGAGGAGCGTGTGGGGGTCTCCCAGGAAGCGGTGAGTAACTTTTTGAAATTTATTGCCCGGAAATTCCATTCAAGACCACGTGAAGTTTTAGATCATTGTTGTTCGTCCTTGTTTATTTTAGATTTGTATATGGCTGGAATGTTTCGTGATGATAAATATCATTTTGAAGCGTTCTGGAAATATATGGAACTAAATATTGAACGGGATGAAACTAGCGACCGCCGTCGCGAAGAGGATATAGAGAAATTTAGGAACATCGGACAGAATGATAGTGATAATAATGATGTAAGGAATGAAAGTGGTAACAACATGGCAGCAGCAGAGTTATTTAACTTGGATCGCGACTTTCCAAATTTACCACCCCCTCGCTCTGCTGCTGGTGCTGTGGAAAATCGAACACCAGATGCATCAGGATTTGAACCCAGGTCACCAATCTATGAAATACCCTCTGACGGTGAAATGTTAGAGTGGTTAAGACAAGCTGTTGTGCCACCCTCTCCCATTCTGTCCGATGAAGACGATGTTTTAATCGAAGCGATGGAAGTGTACGATACCTTTACTCTACTCAGTTCGAAGTTCAAACAGTTATACCTATCGGACAGAGTGCACTTTCACTCGCATACAAAGATATTCAAAACAAAAACACCCCGAAACAGTTTTCAAACGTAATTCTAGCAGCATTTATAGCTTCCTGGGCTCGTGTTAAATTATGGACGCTGCTAAAGAAAGTAGAACCCGACCGCTTACTATACACCGATACGGACAGTCTGCTTATGACTGTGGACAGGAATGGGGAATCTCCTTTGCAATGTGGTCCATTCCTTGGTGATCTAACCAATGAAGTTGATGCGGGGTGGGAAATTGTGAGTTTTATTGGACTTGGTCCCAAAAATTATGCCTATAAGATGCGGAACATTAACAGCGGGGAATTGCGATACATTTACAAAATTAGGGGGGGGGTCACTAAATCATAGAGCAACATTAATTGTCAATTATGATCATTTTTATAATTTAGTAAAAGGGACCTTGTCTAAAAAAGTTTTGGAGGAACCAAGGAAAATAGCTAGACTTTATGGGTTCCTCATAGTAAGTCGCGCCGAGAAAAAAAAAACACACATCAAGTTGCGCAAAGTAAGCGAAGAAAACTGGACCCGGACTCGAAGAAGGAGTCTTTTATGACTGTCCCTTATGGATATATCAGACAGTGACAACACGTACAGGGGGCGTACGTGTGTGAGTGTGAGAGTGTGTGTGAGTGTGAGAGTGTGTGTGAATGAGATAAAAAAAAAAAGATCTGATTGGCTTGCATATACAATTTCTGGTCGTCACTTGTATAAAAAGGCAATAATTTTTGTTGTATTTGCTCAGTGGTTAAAAATGCTTCCGTTCAATCACCCGTGTACCATCATTATCAGTGGCCCTTCCAGAGCTGGAAAAACGCAATTCACAGATAAATTGTTAAAAAATTGTGATTCAATGTTTACTCAGAATTTTAACGAAATTATTTGGTGCTATGGTGCTGTGATTCCAAAATTAACAAACAATCAAAATATACGGTTCCATCCAGGTATCCCTAACATGGATACTTGTACAATTCAAAACAACAGTCTAATCATTCTTGACGACCTCATGGGTGAAACAAATGACGATGTGGCTAACCTTTTCACAAAATACGCTCACGATAAAAGTTTAACTGTTATTTTTATTTTGCAAAATTTGTTCCCCAAAAGTAAGCGAGCAAGGGATATTAGTCTAAATGCGCATTATGTAATATGTTTCAAGAACCCTAGAGATAAGTTACAAATCCAATATCTTGCCCGTCAGATTATGCCACATCACAGCAAATCTGTGGTTCAAGCATTTGAAGATGCTACGCGTGATCCTCACACTTATTTACTATTCGATATGACTCAATCTACTCCTGATGCCTTGCGAATACGCACAAATATTTTCCCGGAGGAAACTATGCATGTATATGCTCAACAAAAAGACATGTTCACATCATTTAATATTTAGTTCTAGTAAGAATGCAGAAGTTGAAACATCAATTCCATGTGCTTCGTGCACTTTGCAAATGTAAACCCAAAAAACGTAAAGTTATGCTACAACAAGCATCTGGAGATGTTATACGTACTATCTCTCAAGTTGCTAACAACACTATAAAAGGAAATGTTAAATTATCTGATCGTCAGAAACATAGACTGCGCAGGCATAAAAACATCTTGCGTGCTTTAGCCCAAAAACGTGTGTCTCTTAAAAAGAAACGTAATCTATTACAGCGTAAAGGTGCTGGTTTCTTACCTTTTTTGCTTGGATTTGTCATTAGTGCTATTGCAAGTGCTGTCGTCGGTGGTGGTGGTGGATCATGAGTTCGCAATTAAGAAAACTTATACTTGTACCAGAAGATGTAGTTGGTCAAGTTCATGCTTCTGTCCAATCAGTACAAAATTTTCAATCACTTCTAGATTCTGAAATGCACCAAGTATTATCTAGGAGCGATATAGATGTTTATGAAAAATGGAAATTGTATCAACAAGCACTGGACAAATATTTAAAAGCAGTACCACATGCACAAAAACCTTTAGAAATACCTATTGTCGAATCTGAATCGATTGATACAAACAAAAATGAACCCCTAAAAAACAATCCAGGTACTTTACCAATTTCTGAAATTATCGAAACAGTTCCTATTACGCTTCGAAAAAATACCGAGTTATTACTCAAGAAAATTTTAACTTCCCACAACATATCTTGGGATAACATGGGCACTGTCACTATCTACGGTAAGATATATCCAAATTCCAATATTGTAGATTTAGTGAATGATGTGGTTAGACAACGTAGAAAAAGTCAAAATCCTGTTGGATTAGATCAGTTTGTCAAAATCCTTCGTTCGATAAACATTCCACACCAATTCCTCGGACCTACAGCTTTGTCAAAATTATCACCAAAAAGAAGTGAAGCCTTGTCACCATTATCTTTTTTTGAAAAATGGATGCTACGCCCCTTGTGGGTACGTACTTAAATGTTATTTACCACAGCTACAGATATCTTAATCTCAGGGGGGTAGGTTCTTTGTTTGAGAATTCCAAATAAGAAAGCGTTTTATAGCCAAGAGGATATAGTAAAATGCGGATCTATATTCTGAGAACTTGACAAAAATACAGAGAAAATATATGTATATGAGTAGATATAAAACGGGCATTTAAAGCCAAACCGGTTATAACCGGTTATACAAGTGTCATGTGCCATCGGGCTAAAAACATCAAGTGTCATGTGCCATCGGGCATTTAAAGCCAAACCGGTTATAACCGGTTATACAAGTGTCATGTGCCATCGGGCTAAAAACATCAAGTGTCATGTGCCATCGGGCATTTAAAGCCAAACCGGTTATAACCGGTTATACAAGTGTCATGTGCCATCGGGCACTTAACAAGTGCAATCAGGTGACCCTGTGTCGGGATGTGTCATGTGCCCTTGGAACATGCATGTTAGAACATGTTATTTCCCCAGTAGGGAACAGTGCATCTTGGGCTAAACTGGTTATAACTGGTTATACAAGTGTAACTTGTCATCGGGCACTTAAGAAGTGCAACTTAAGGCTATGCCTACCCCTCTGCAAGAGGCCACCCCTCTGCAAGAGGCCACTTACACTCACTTCCGGTCCACTTCCGGTCCACTTCCGGTTCACTTCCGGTTTACTTCCGGTTCACTTCCGGTCCACTTCCGGTTCACTTCCGGTCCACTTCCGGTCCACTTCCGGTTATACAGTGTAACTTGCCCCTATCGGGCACTTAACATCAAGTGCAATCACGCGACTCTGTGTCAAGGGTGTGTCGCATGATCTTTCTTGCATCTTGGTCCAAGTTCACCCACACCCATTTTTGCATCTTGGGCATAATGTTCTGATACTTATTTCATGATAATAAATAACCCAATGAAAAATAATGCCAATGAACCTGTTTGGATTTAAGAAACATATTAAACCTGTAGAGAAAACAGCTGTAAACATGGATGTAATTAAAGAAATTCATCGCCAATTAAAAGGAATAATTATCATCCATCTGAATAGTATCTGGTATCAGGTTGATGAGGATACAGGGAAACAATTGCTTGTGTTCAATAATAATCTTGCATCTTACAGAATTCCTGTCACAGGTAAAATTCAAATATCTGTTTCTTTTAGCACGGGGGAAGGGAGGCCCCCTACGGGGGTAAATATACATATAGGTAGAAATCTGTATAGAATTAAACACAATAATATGAACCCCGACAGCACATACGATGTAGAGAAAGATGATTATCTCTATGCAGAAATTATTGGCGATTATGATAAGCTAATCCCCTTCTTCATGGAAATTAAATTAATTTATTCTCTCATGAATATATAAAAATACCGTGAACAAAAAATAAAATTAAATAACACATAATCGAAAATTAATATACATAATGGATATATTTGGAAACAGAAGAAGACAAGAAATACCAGATAATTCAAGTGATATTGCCAGACTAGATGAAAGATTAAAAAAGCTTAAAGCTGACTTGTTAATCTTACAGAATTCACTAAGTTTAAACATACAAACAGAGATTACTAATCTCCAAACTCAATTGATTAACCCCATAGTGAAAATTGATAGTGAACTCAAATCCCTACTTGAAAAATATACAAATTTAGCATCCATAGACAACCTTCAAAGCTTGGGGGAGAGTGTAGGCAAATTGAAAATTGAACTTGAGAAATTTAGACAAATACAAACAACTGCTACAGAGCAATTAAAACAAGAATTAAACAATCAAGCGAATACTCTTCGCACAGAACTGCTTTCTATTATTCAAAATATCAAAACTCAGGGGGAATATGAACAGCTCAATGCCAGTATTGCAGAATTACAAGAGCGGTTTCAATCTTTTGAGACCCCTTCACTGGAAAATATTAAAACTGAACTCCAAACAGATCAGTTGCATACAGCTATAGCAGAAGTTCAAGCTAAACTACAAACATTAGAAAATTTTATCGATAATCTTCCTTCATCTTCAGAATTAAATGCTATCGCACGCAGCGTTGCCAATATCAAGCTACAGTTAGAAACTTATGAAGATTTTGGTAAGATACAGGGTACCATAGCTCACATTGAGGATACTTTGACTACTATGAGAAATGAATTAACAAATGTACAAGAAACTCTAGAATTCAAGTTGCCAAGTATAACCGAAACTTTAAACATTATTCAAGAACAAATCACCAAATTGGAAAATCTGAATACCGAAACTGAATTATCGCATTTTCACCATCTCATAGATAACATTCAGAACAAATTGCAAATATTACAGCAATCTATACCAACCCAAGATGACTTAAAGCACCTTCAGGATGCCTTGAGCAGTGTTGCAGATGCCAGCGAGTTAAATATTGTGAAAGAAGCCTTGACCACACTTCAAAACACTGTAGCTAATTTGCCCACTTCCCAAGAGTTAAGATCTGTAAAAAGAGCAGTGAATAGAATTCTCAAGTCAGAGGACATCAAAAACATACAGGAAGAGATTGGTGTAATTCAAAATACTATTAATACTTTACCTACCAACCAGATAATCAATGAACTTCATGCATTATTTGCGGAAATCAAAAATCAAGTGCACGATCTTGCAAGCCAGAGTACCAAATTGAAACTTGTAGAGAGTTTACAAGAGATTATATCAAACATCAAGCTACAGCTTGCTACTCTGGAATCTACTCAAGAATCAGCATTATCTAATTTCACCACACAACTCCACAACCTCAAGGAAGAGTTCAAACGATTGTATGTTGATATGAGAATCAAACCTAGCTACAGTGAAGTAGTACAAACCATAGAGGAACACCTGGAACAAATATTAAGCAGGTTGGAGGAACAAGAATTAAAACATTTTTTTACTGTTGATATTGTTAGACTACAGAGTATTCCAAATACTAGAGGTCGCTGGACATATGTCAATGCAGGCAATGTTTACAAATTGTACCCATACAATCAGTCTCATGAATTTTTCCTCGATGGTAATATTAAATTTCTCAAATTTGGTTACTTGAAGAGTGGTAAGCATTTTGAAGTACCACAGTTCACCATACAAAGAAAAGATGGTGTTCATAGAGCACTTCAGATACCTGTTGCATACTGGGATGAATCTGCAAAAAAATATAAAGTACATGAGGATGAACAATTATCTGTTTTTAATGTAGAAGCAGGTGATCAATTATTATTTGAAGTGAAACAATTATACCCAGAGGATAATCCATTTTATGTCATATTCTCTTATACTATTAGATGTCAAGACAAGATATAGTTTATGAATTACATAAGCCAGCTCGTCGCAACTACAAGCGATTGAGTGTGGTGACAAAGGGTATAGATGATCTGTTTCAAGCAGATCTGATAGAAATGTCAACAGGAACTTTGAAAAATTTACATAAGATAAATCATAATTACAAGTACATGCTTACAGTTATCGATACATTTAGTAAGTATGCATGGGCAATTCCCCTAAAATCCAAAACAGGTGCTTGTGTTGTTGAAGCTTTTAAATTGATATTTAGCAAAGGCAGGACACCAAAATATCTACAGACAGATAGAGGAAAAGAATTTTATAATTCTACATTTAGCAAGTTAATGGAACAGTATAATATTAAACATTATTCTACATATAGTGATCTCAAAGCAAGTATAGTGGAAAGGTTCAATAGAACATTAAAACATCTAATGTGGAGGCAATTTACTCTACAGGGTAATTACAAGTGGATAGATATTTTACCTAGCTTAGTTCATAATTATAATAACTCAGTACACAGTACTATTCACATGAAACCAGCTGAGGTAACTAAAGCTGATGAGGCAAGATTGATTTCTACTGTTTACTGTAATAAATATAAACATACAATTAAGAAACCAAAATTCAGAATAGGAGAACAAGTAAGAATTAGTAAATTTAAACATTTATTCGAGAAGGGATTTACTAAGAATTGGTCTACAGAGTTATTCACTATAGTTCAAGTTTTGCCAGGGAATAGAAATACCTATATGATAAAAGATAGTAGCAATAAAATACTAAAAGGGAGATTTTATGAAGAGGAGCTCAGTAAAACAAAATATCCAGACACATATCTAATTGAAAAAGTATTACTTAAAAAGAATAATAAACTTTATGTTAAATGGCTTGGATTAGCAGAGAAAAGTTGGATAGATGCAGACAAAGTTATTCTTTGACACCAACATGGAATGTTGTACAGCGATTGCCAGATATAGCAAAAACTACTAAGAGAAATGGTGAGTTGCTGCCTGATCACATAAGATGCCTCATAGTAGGGCCTTCAGGTTGTGGGAAGACTACCTTGCTTGTAGATAATTTTTTGCTGGCCCCTAACTGGTTACACTGGAAAAATAGACACTTGTATGTATTTTCAAGAAGTTTAGAACAACCAAAATACCAGCAACTCATGAAGGTGTATGAGGGACTTAACATATCTACATTTGATTCAAAAGTAAAACCTCTCGATCACTGTTTGAAGAATTCTGTTGTTGTTTTTGATGATGTGATTCTAGAAAATCAGAATGAGATAAGAAATTTCTTTACACAGGGCAGACATAGGGAAATAGATTGCTTTTACTTAGCTCAAACTTACTCCAAGATTCCCAAGCAGTTATTAAGAGATAATACAAATTTAATTTGTTTATTTCGCCAAGATCATACTAATCTGAAACATGTTTACGATGACTATGTTGGGGGAGATTTAAATTATAATCAATTTTCAAAATTCTGCTCTTCATGCTGGAACACCGATGATTTTGGATTTGCTACGATCGACATGACAAGAAAACCTAGCAATGGGAAATTTAGAAATAAAATCAACGACTTTTTGAACGTCGAAACATTATAAATAACCATCAATCAAAAAATATAAGTATGTCAAAACATAAAATTGAAGATAATTTAAAATTACACGAGTATCTTGCTAAACGCTTCAAGGGGTGGAAGGATGAGAACAGAGGCTTTTATGAGCAGCGCAAGCATCAAGATCAGCCTATTATAGATGCTATCAGTGGTCTTGGTAAGGAAATTAAAAGCATCACAGAGCAAAATAAAGATCTCATCAATGATTTGGTGCCTCTCACTGCTAAAAACTATGCAGACTTCCCTCCTACCCCCTTATCTAGCATTCACACACCTTTAGCACTTAAAGAACCTCCTAGACCAGCTATACAACAAGAATCAGAGAAGAAAATTGAGTTGGGGCCCTTGGCAAGGGATTATTTGAGTACAGGCAAGTTTGAGAAAGATGAGGTCTTTGGACTGTACCCTACTATGAAACCTAATGAAGGAGCAGTTTGGAAAATAGGGAAGTCTAGAGTGACATTCGAGGGGGACAACATAAAAGTCAATTTGGGTGATGAAAACAGTTGGTCAAGGTACCCTGGTACCCCTGGTCTATGGGAGCTCTTAACCAAGAAGCAACCAAAACATTTTACTGAAGAAGACTATCAAAGTTATTCAGATATTCTTATACTATCTGATGCCTTGTATCAAAACAACGATGCTAGTCAGAACAGAGTTAAATCAAGTAGTGGAGACAAGTACAAGAATCTTATCAAGCCCATCTGGAACCAACTCAAGACTGGAAGTGGTATCAAGCAATATAACACTTTAGCTAAAGAGTTTGTGTGGATTAATGATGTAAGAAAACTTATAGACAGGCTGTTGGTGATAGCAGGGGAAGAGAATGCTGGAAACAACAATTTTTATAATGAGAAGAGGGGTATTGTAGATATGATTAGTAACAAGCTAGCTACTTTTATTGCAAATGATCCTAAAGGCATAGGATACTTGATTAAAATTATCAATACTCTACCACCTAAATTCTGGAACATGGCAGAGGGTAAAGGCTTAGTTAATGATATTATTAATAAACTGCCATTTGAGGTACATGTTCCTGGCTATCAGTACTGTGGTCCAGGTACCAAACTTGACAAGCGATTGAAGAGGGGAGACAAGGGAGTTAATCCTCTCGATGCAGCCTGCAAGGAACATGACATTGCTTACAATAGACATGCAGATCTTGATACTCGACATGTGGCTGATCAAAAATTAGAAGAAGCAGCATTTGGAAGATTAACCAGCAGAGATGCTTCGTTGGGTGAAAAAATAACTGCATTGGGCACAACAATTGCTATGAATACAAAACAAAAGTTAGGGTGGGGTTTGTAATATAAATACCCTTAAATAATAATAATAAACAACATGAAACCTAAAGGTGTTGTCTACCAGATTCCATATCATAATCTTAAAAATTTAAAAATTAATCCAATTTTAACTAAAAAACAACAAGAGAAGAAGAGACAATGTATAGCCAAAGGGAATGGAATGAAATTATTACTTAGCTCATCACAATTAAAAAGGTTGCAAAATAGAAGAAAAAAATCACATAGTGGTGGGTTCATATTTAGCATCCCTGCCATCTTAGCTGCTCTAGGGGCTATAGGGAGCTTGGCTGGCGGGAGCGCTGCTATTGCCAAAACTGTAATAGATTCAAAAAAGAATAAAGCAGAACTAGAAGAACAGAAAAGACATAATCTAGCTATGGAGAGCCCCCTACGAGGGGGTAGTGGTGTAAAGTCTAGGGTACTCAGTGGTATGAAATCCAAAGCTCTCAGAAAATTTAAAAAAAAGAAGAAGCACTCACCAACCAAGATATTGAATCTTTAGTTAAAATATTTAAAATTAAGTATTTCAGAGGTGTTTTCATGAGTGACGCTCTCCCTAAAAATAGTTCTCCCCCCTCTTGGGGGGCTCGAGAATGTGGTGTGGTTAACTTGGATATGTCCAAAAATATTGGTACACACTGGATATGCTATTATAAACAGAATAACAATGCTTACATATTTGACTCCTTTGGTGGGGTGCCCCCTACAGAATTAATTAATTATTTAAAACATGTAAACATTTATTACAATGATGAGCGTATACAAAATTTCAATCAAATTATATGTGGTCATGTTTGTGTTACCATGCTCAGAATTTTGAATAAAATACATAACATCAAATTAGAAGATTTTCAAAAAGCTGTGTGGTACATTAAGCATGGGAATTTTTCATCTTTCTAGTGAGACATCGATCTTGAAACTACATCTCCATGATGATATCATATATCCAAAATCCATAGCTCTCAGAGCTTTCTACAGCATGTATCTTATTCCAAATGTAACAAATTATAATAATTCTATAGTTGTGGGCAATGAGAAAATTGTTATTCCCCCTGGACAGTATAATTTATCTACTTTACAATCAGAACTTGGCAACAGTGTACTCCTATCTCAGAATTCTGTAACACACAGAGTGGAGATTGTGTCTGCTCAAGAAACGGTAGACCTGTCTAGCATGGGTGAGATTTTAGGATTTCCCAACAACACCAAACTAGAACCAGGTATTAGACACATAGGTAAATTCATACCAAAATTCTTGGCTATAGAGACATTGAACATTCACTGCAACATTGCTAAAGGGATGATTATCAAAGCTGAAGAAAATTCAGTTGGTAGACACAAGGAAACAGGTATCATAGCTACATTCAAACCAAATTCTGAATTCATGGAGCCAGTTTTCTATTCCCCCATCCCACCAATCTATTTTCCAGTTTCACATGACAAAGTTAATTACATAGAGATAACAATTACAAATGAGAAGAATGAGATAGTTGATTTTGCTGGTGCCAATACCACTGCAGTAATTGAAATAAATATTTAATAAATAAATATATAAATAAATACCCAAAATGGAAAATATTGAGAGTTATGAATTACAGTCCTTCCCTCCAAACAGGAGGACCTTTGCAAACCTCAATGAACCCAACAAAGAGATCGAGTTTGAAATCACAGCAGGGGATGGGTTTATTCATCCACACAGATCAGATTTGTATATAAAATTTGATATTGTTAAGAAGAGCACTGGTGAAGAATTTCCTCCTACTGCTAATGTGAAACTTATAAATAACTTTGTACCCTTCTTGTTCTCACAAGTTGAAGTCAAGAAGCATGGCACAGTCATAGACAGAATTGATTACCCTGGTATTACATCCACTACAATAGGAACTTTGAAACTATCTAAAGCAGAAAGTGCTTACTACAAAGCTGCTGGATTCGAAGCAGGTACAAAAATTCTAACAAAATCTCACACAGTGTTGTTCCCTATGAGATTGCTATTTGGATTCTTTAGTGATTACAAAGAGATCATGTGGAAAGGAGGTCTTAGCATCATATTTCGTAGAGCACCCAATGATAACAATGCCATCATGAGGTACAAAACTTTAAATGCAGATGGTACAGCAAATGATGCTAGCTTGCCAGAGGCTGTAAAATGTGTTATACAGTCCATGGAACTAAGAATGCCAATTGTTGAATATGAAGCAAATTATTCTCTCAAGTATAAATCCAACATCTTGAAGAATCCAAAAATTCCTTTAGTTTTTTATACTTACCAGTGCATATCTTAAGCTGTAGAAGGCAAGTTTTTTGAATATGATATTACAACACAGTTTCAATCTTTAAGATATGACATGCCAGAGTTTGTAGCTGTACTTTTCCAAACAGCAAGAGATGACAATCAAGAAAAAGACAGCAGCCAGTTTGATGACTGTAAAATTAAAAACATATATTTAAAGAATGGTAGAAATGAAGTGTTCCCCCGTGAAAATTACAATTTGAACATAGCAAATCGAGATTATTTAAAATTGTATGAAGGATACTCTGCTTTTAAGAGAGTTACTGAAGGAAATATGAATATGTATTATGATCCAGATGAATTCATAGCTCATAGGCCAATGTTTCTAATAAATGCTTCAAAAGGAAAATTAGTAGTTATAAATGATAGAACTAATATTAAAATAGTATGTGAATTTCATGATGCACTACCAGAGAACACTACATGCAGTGCAATTTTAATTGTAGAGAAGTCATACATATATGATGTGAAGAATGAAAGAATAATAGAACAATTTTAATTTCTATATGTTTAACAAGTTATCAACCATCCTCCTAGCTCAATTAGGGATGGAGATATAACAATTTTTTAAGTTACATCTATCTATGATGAACATTTGTTGCAAGATTTGCTTGTATTATAGTGTCCATACTCTCTTGTATGAACATTGCAATCTAATATTTGCAATTTATTATCATTGCCATTGAGTGCTATTTTGTTTTTTATAGTGGTATGGACACCATCCAATCTACTAGTAAGATGATGAGCTGACATTAATAAGGTTTCATTTTTCAATAGGCACTGTTTGAAATCTTCTATTGTGAGTTTAGCAGTACAGCTTAGACTCACACCCTTGGCTTTTTTTATTTCATTTTTGCCATCTATCTTTAAGAAGTACATTTTTGGCCTGACGCCAGCAAATTCTGATATTATGGACCCTTCCACCTCATCTTTCATTTTTCCTGGGATCATCTGATTTTCAACACTGTACAGTGGATGATCTTTTGGATAGTTACTAAAATCAAAATGTTCTCTCATAGAAAACAGATCACTGTATAAATCATCTATTTTTATTACATATACAAAAGCATCAGTATCCATGTAGGCTATCTGAATATTATTTTTGGGCCTCATAACATCATAATGGAACTTATACATCTCCAATTTAGCTAATTCTAGAACAGCAACACCCACAGCTATTGGTGCATCACATATTACACTGACAGGGTTCCTCTCAATAAGAGTTAGATCATCAGTGATGCTGTTAAAGCTCTTGTATGTGGGGTCATTAATAAGCTTCTGGATTTTTTTAGGATCAGACACCAAAGAGCATCTCACCCTATTTCTTTTATCCTCTAGACATTTCCCATAAATAGAGTTGTTTATTAATTTATACAAATTTTTCTCAACCTTGGAATTTGTCTGTATGCGACGATTTGTATTTTCTTGAATGTAAGGGGCTAACCATTTTTGTTGCTCAAATTTCAATCCCTTGTGGATTTTGGTGAGTTTCAAACCATGCTTGACATAATATTGTAACAGTCGATAATGAAGCACATAATTATATTTGTTTTCAAAAGATAACACCAATTTTGTTTCCCCTGTACCCGGAATCTTCTGAGAAACTGGTGCCATAGCAAATCCATGGTGTTCATCATGAAGATCAGATGGATATTCTAAATCAACTTCTAATAGACAACCCACTGGATGATCTTCACCCCAATTTAGAAAATCCTGGTTTTCAAGTTCTGCATTAGTCATCCATTGATAGTTCCCAATTGGGAGTGATTGGGTCATGACATAACCATATAAATTGTTCATGTCAATATATAGTATGTATGTAGAAGATTTGCCAGGATTGTAATCAGCTAGATATTTATTGTTGGCTTTTGCATACCTCAAAGGACACTGTACTATACCACCACGTTTACCAGACTCAATAAACATGAACTGCTCAATATTGTCAACAAGACCAATTTCAACTCCTGTATACTTAAACATAGCCTGCCAGGATAGACCAGGTGTTGTGTAATAATATACAGGATCTAGTTGATATATGTGGAAACACCTACTTCTAAAAGCCTCGAACACATCAGATAATAGGAGGGTATCCAGAATCAAATATTTGTCATGATAATCTCCCATTGTTCTACAATCTAGTGTATTCCAAATTTTCTGGGCATATTGATAATCTTCCTCACTACACTCCTCATCTTGAAGATGATTATAAAATTGTTCTCGTGGTGGTAACTGTGTCTCATTAAATTTATCAAAATTATCCATGTATTGATAAGGGTAGACACCCTTTCTTCTCAGCAATTTCATGTTATCATCACCAAAATATTTCTTCGTGTGAACAAATTCACTATCGGTTAATTGTTTCACCAGAGTTGCCAAGCTACTAGATAGAAATTGGTATGAATCAAGAAACCTGAGAGAAACAATTTTTCCATTTTTTAATCTAATAGTTTTCTCTATGGTGATATATTTGTCTTTACTGCGTGGTATAATATTAATATCCTCTGCATCATATCCCAATTCTGAGATAAACAAGTGTGCATCAAAATTTTGCAAATTGTGAATAAATACTGGAATAAATTTGTATCTCTGTATTTTCAAGTTACATGGATTGCAAATACTGGCAATGAAATCCCCACTATAGTGATTGTGATGTTGAATTTTTGGGCAATGTGAATCAAACTTATTGTTACAGTATGCACACTGTGTTGCATTATTATGTTGGTCTTGTTGCTCTGGTGTAAGATCATTCATCGGTTCTGTGTTATGTAAAATTGGAGCAAGTGTTTCCACCCACTCTCGAAGAGTTTGGATAAATTTTTGGGCTGCATTTTCACCTCGATAAATATAAGGGGGTGGACTGTTTGTGTGATATGTGTTTACCAATTTCAGAGCAAAACCACAAGCGACATGTTTAGCAATATGTGTTGTGTATGATGAATTTGAATCTGGGAGGCATACTGCCATTGGTTTCTGTATTGTCTCAAAATCAGCATAGATCACAAATGGATGCTGCACTAGTGATTTAAAATTTTTGAATTTTATAGTTTTGAGTGGAAACTTATAAGTCACACAGGGGTAGAGGTAACATTTTTCAATATGTTCCTTTAATTGTTCTTCTCTTGTTTTCATACTTGTGCCATGAAATATTGATAGGCAACAATCACATATGGTAATTCTATTATGATGTAATGTTATTTGGTTTCTCACTAATTTTGGGAGATCCTGTATCAAACAATAATGCTTTTGATTTCCCTCAGAAACATACAGCAATCTAATAATATGTGCATCATTAGCTGGTGGATGGTGTCTAAGTACATTAATGTGAAAATTTTCATCATAGCCATAAACAAACACAGCTAATGGTTGATTGTGGTGCTGTTCATATTGTTTTTCAAATTGCTGGATAGCTGAAATACCTACTGGATATTGGATACCAAACATTATTTGTTCAAACTCATCAAAATATTTCATATAGTGAGAGACACGATGTTTATGATTTGGTGCTGGATAAAAATGTGCTATAATGCACCAAAGAAAACACATATCATCTTCATTTTGAATATTTAACACAGCATGTTTGTTTCTAATCTTTTTGGGCAGCTCAATATAACTAGACCCACCACCAAGGGGAGTATATCGAGCTAATTTAATTTCAAGTTTATGATCAGTATTACACAATCGCCATCCTGAACCCCTGCCTTCAAATTCTTGTTGTTTTAGTTTAAGTTGTTCACACATTTTATCATAAATATCATTCAAACAAGTGATATCATCACGGTGTAAAATTGACACACGGGTACAATGAGAATATTGTTCTTGTTCACCACGAGGATTTATATACAGTGAGGATAGAGTGAAGTATATTTTGAGGGAACATTTCAAAAGCATGCTTTGAATTGCATCTATAATTTTTTGCTTCAGTTTAGCCAGAAAATTTGGAATATCTGAGAGATCATCATCTATGTCTGTTGTAGTATATTCATTTCTATACAAGATTTCTTGTTTTTGGTTTGATCTAATTATTTTGTTACTCATTTTTTTACCTATTGTTTATTTATATACAATTAGAAAAATTTGTTGGAATAACTCACACTTAACTAAAATTGTTATAATTTTATGTTAATAAAAATTATAGAAAAAACAACAAATATCATGAAATAGAGTTTATACTGGGGTATATGTTTATTTTTATAGGTTTCTTTTTAAATTGTATAATTTCAGGCAATAAATTATTAATATACAATATTTAAGAACGGAGCTTTATATTCACACACCTTTAGCACTTAAAAACCTCCTAGACCAGCTATAGAACAACAAGAATCAGAGAAGAAAATTGAGTTGGGGCTCTCGACTATAGTCTACAATGATAGAGCACTTGAGTACCAGGCAGACAAAAAAAACTGCATAGCTCTATGTCAATTAGTTCTTGAGATTTTGTATTTAGGAACCACTTTGGCCCCCCCTGCCAAAAATTGGCTTTTATTGTATCAGTGTATATTGTGGGTTCCACTGCCGATCCAGCAATGGTGAAGAATCTGCACTGTGCCCTGGCTTATATAGATTTGTTGGACCAATCAAAACCTTGCTTGCTTTAGCCAATCAAAACTTTGTTTGTTTTAGCTAAGCAAAATTTCTGTTTATTAATTGTCCAATCTTGTTTATTCTTGTCCTGTCTTGTCCAATCTTATTTGCATTGGTCCTAACCTGTAATATTGTGTCCTGCCTTGTTGAATCTTGTCTATTCTTGTCCTGTCTTGTTGAATCTTGTCTATTCTTGTCCTGTCTTGTCCAATCTTGTCTATTCTTGTCCTGTCTTGTTGAATTTTGTCTATTCTTGTCCTGCATTGTTGAATCTTGTCTGGACTTGTGCTGTCTTGTTGAATTTTGTCTATTCTTGTCCTGTCTTGTTGAATCTTGTCTATTCTTGTCCTGTCTTGTTGAATCTTGTCTATTCTTGTCCTGTCTTGTCCAATCTTGTCTGGACTGGTCCTAATCTGTAATATTGTGTCCTGCCTTGTTGAATCTTGTCTATTCTTGTCCTGTCTTGTTGAATCTTGTCTATTCTTGTCCTGTCTTGTCCAATCTTGTCTATTCTAAGTTACACTGTATAACCGGAAGTGGACCGGAAGTGAACCGGAAGTGGACCGGAAGTGAACCGGAAGTAAACCGGAAGTGAACCGGAAGTGAACCGGAAGTGGACCGGAAGTGAACCGGAAGTGGACCGGAAGTGGACCGGAAGTGAGTGTAAGTGGCCTCTTGCAGAGGGGTGGCCTCTTGCAGAGGGGTAGGCATAGCCTTAAGTTGCACTTCTTAAGTGCCCGATGACAAGTTACACTTGTATAACCAGTTATAACCAGTTTAGCCCAAGATGCACTGTTCCCTACTGGGGAAATAACATGTTCTAACACGCATGTTCCAAGGGCACATGACACATCCCGACACAGAGTCACCTGATTGCACTTGTTAAGTGCCCGATGGCACATGACACTTGTATAACCGGTTATAACCGGTTTGGCTTTAAATGCCCGATGGCACATGACACTTGATGTTTTTAGCCCGATGGCACATGACACTTGTATAACCGGTTATAACCGGTTTGGCTTTAAATGCCCGATGGCACATGACACTTGATGTTTTTAGCCCGATGGCACATGACACTTGTATAACCGGTTATAACCGGTTTGGCTTTAAATGCCCGTTTTATATCTACTTATATGTATAATCGAAAAGGCTTCTTCTTCTTTTAAATGGCTTCTTCTTCTTTTAAAAGGCTTCTTCTTCTTTTAATATGGAAGAAGCTTCTTCTTTTATTATGGAAACGGCTTCTTCTTCTTTTAAAAGGCTTCTTCTTCTTTTAAAAGGCTTCTTCTTCTTCTAAAAGGCTTCTTCTTCTTTTAATATGGAAAAAGCTTCTTCTTCTTTTATTATGAAAACGGCTTCTTCTTTTAATATGGAAATGGCTTCTTCTTCTTTTTCTTTGAATTTCTTCTTCTTTTATTAAAGCGTAATCTTATTTATGTGCTCGCTTTCCCCCCGCTTCTTTGTCAAACAATCCAAGCTATACTTGTAGAAAGAGTAGGGTCGACTAAACTGACAATAGCGCCACCTCCTATTTGACGACCAAAGGGGAATAACCAGGATCGCTAATAACGAGCGCTGCCAATGGCCCAGTGCGACTAATAAAAAGCGCAACCGAAAAGTGCTTCGGGGCGTCTAATTTGACACAGCGCCACCGGGGAACGGACAAATGCAAAAGCTGACGATGTTCTCCTCGTCAGAGAATCAAAAAGAAATTGAGATACATTTCTGAATTCATTTGTTCGCTTAATAAATTTCCTAAACGTTTGATATGCGGCTATATTCTTAATTCTTTTAAATTACTATATACATCATTCTATTTACTTCTATTATAGTATTTGAACTCTTCTTTTATATATTTCTCAATTTACTATAATATATATAATTCCTCTTCTCCGCTCCTAGTTTGTACAATGAGCTCTGCTCTTCTTTATATGGCGTGCTGCCATCTATCGTCGATTCCGAGAAACCATTCCTCCTTGCATTTCCTCATCGAAACTGGCACGTGACACAATATCCCCCTCCTTGAGGACGAAAAATTTATATATTGGAAAGTTCATTTGTAAATTTATAAATTTTTCCCTCGTTCTATGCGACTTCTCTTACTGTTTATTTTATTCATTAACTAAGCTCTTTTTTACTTCCTCCGTGCAGTTGTACCTCCTGATATTTTCCAGGTTCTCCCTTCTCTCTATATTTGTTTCTGTATGCTTTACTACTGCTGTGTTCCGAAACAAATTCATGACTTCGTATGGACCTTCATATATGAAGAACAATTTCTTGATTGCTTTCTCTGATGCTTTGCTCATTGGGTGTGTTTTGCAAAATACTAAGTCTCCCTTTTTTAATTTTATTTTCGTACCATTCTCTGCTTTCTTGTTCATTTTCTTCATTCTCTTAATGTATATGTCTAGTAATACTTCCTTAATCTCTTCTTTGGATATTACTTCCCTCGGCCAATCAAATTCCTTGAAGATTCCGGGTTCTTCCATATATCCCAGAAACAATTCAGCTGCACTCTTCTTTGTTTCCTCCGATATAGAGTTATTTATCCATCTTATGGCTCTGTTAACTGCTGTAGACCACTTCGTATGATTGTCATGACATAACATTCTTAGAATTCTTACTATTTCCCCGTTATATCTCTCTATCGGGTTCGAACTTGGATGATACCTAGTAACGTTTATCATCTTAATTCCTTTAAACTTCATGTAATCCTTAAAATATTCCGATACAAATTGTGTACCATTATCCGTTAGAATTTTTAATGGAACTCCATAGTGTTTGACAAATCCTTCTTCTAAATATTTTACTATTTCCTTTGCTGTAGCCTTCTTGAGGTTATAACATATTACAAACTTACTGCACACGTCGACGCATGTGAGAATATATGTAAATCCTCGCGATCTTGGGAGAGGTCCAATCAGATCAATAGATATCATATCTAGAGGATTTTTTGCAGTTACGTGTAACTCTTCTCTTTCCATTTTCAATTTTGAAGGTTTAGTTTTTATACATAACATACAATTTCTTACATGATCCACCACGTCTCTCTTCATACATTTCCAGAAGAAAAACCTCCGGGCAAGCCTCAATGTTTTATCAATCCCGAAATGTCCAGACTTCTCATGCACTTCTGCGAGTACTTTTTTAATTAGTGCTCCAGGTACGCATAGTTGCACTTGATTGGATTTCTCTATGCTTACTCTAAAAATCATTCCTTCCTTAATTACATATTTTCCTTCTATCTTCGCTCTTCTCATTTTCTTTTCGTTTTCATTTCTATCTCCATTCAAGACATTTAAGATGCCGCTTAATTCTTCGTCTTTCTTCATGCTTTCTATCCATTCTTGTCTGGATATGTTCCCGAGTTCTTCATCCATGATGGCGTTTATGGATAACTTCAGCACTTCCTCTGGTTCCTGCATCATATGTAAAGGGGATCTACTTAAGGCATCTGCAATTTTATTGTCCTTTCCTTTAATGTCCACTATTTCAAAACTGTATTCCTGGAGAAGTAATGCCCATCTTGTCAAGCGAGGATTCCATTGCCTTGCAGAGTTTAACCATATAAGACTCTTATGGTCACAAAGAATTTTAAATTTTCTTCCTTTCAAGTAAACCGCAAACTTTTCAATGCCGAATATGATGGCCAAACATTCCAGTTCGCTAATGGTATACGCCCTTTCAAACGCTTTCAGTGCACGACTCGCATATTGAATTACAACATCTTCTCCATCCTCGGTTTTCTGGAAGAGATAGGCCCCTAGACCTATATTCGATGCGTCTGTTCCTATGATGAAAAGTCTTTTAAAATCTGGCTGGCCTATAGCTGGACTAGATGTCAGGTCTTCTTTTAATACATTAAAAGCCTTTTCCTCCTCTTGTGCCCATTTCCATTTCACATCCTTTCTCAAAAGATCGTATAAAGGCTTGGCTTTTGAAGCGAAATTCCTAATAAATTTGCTCCTCCAATTGCATATCCCTAGGAATCTTTGCAATTGTTTCCTGGTTGTAGGCTTTGGAAAACATTTTATAGCGTCATTTTTATCGCTGCAAAGTCTTACGTTTCCTCCAGACACTATATGCCCTAGGAACTTGATTTCTTTCTTTGCAAACGAACATTTTTCTAACTTAACAGTAAGTCCTGCTTCTTTCAATTTACATAAAACCCAGTCTATTTTGCTTATATGATCCATCCAGTCCTTTGAATGTATACACATATCATCTATGTATATTGCTAACCATGACTTTGTTTCCAGACCAAATATTCTGTTTAGTGCCGTTGTAAACGCCGACACCGATGAATTTAGTCCGTAAGGTAGTCTCCTAAATTGGAATAACCTGGACCCATACCTAAATGCTGTGTATTTTCTAGATCTTTCTTCAATCTCCACCTGGAAGTATCCCAGCGTTAAATCAAAAGATGTGAAGTACTTACTTCCCGCAAATGAATGCAACAACTCATTAATTTTTTCTACTTGATTTCGTGGTAGTAATACATGCTTATTTAGCTCTCTCAGGTCCAAAACAGGTCTCACGCCTCCGTTTGGCTTATCCACTACGTGCATGGGGCTTATGTGAATACTATTCGAATCTTCTATGATATCCCAGTCCAGCCATTTCTGTAGTTCTTCTTCAACAGCTTTCCTCTTGGTAAACGGTATAGAATGTTGCCTAGATACTATGGGCTGATTTGTGTCTACCTCTATTTCATATGAATACACATTCGTAAGTCCAGGTCGCTGGCTAAATAAATTCCTATGCTTGACAAGCACATCTCTCAATTCTCTTCTCTCCTTTTCAGAGATTTCTATGCATTCGCTCACTTTATCTTGTATTTCTTTAACGGACGCCACATATTCATTTTCTTTTTCCTTTATTTCTCCATGTTTATCTTCGTCGTATTCACCTTCTTTATACATAACGTCCCTTTTGTTAACCACAAGACCTTGTTTTCGAACACACATTTCTTTTGCCGACTCGTCACATATTGTCTCCATAGGAATATCAAGTCTACACGACTCTTCCAATTCCACATTTAGCCTTCTCTCTTTGACATGAATGTGCCCATCATAGTTTTCTAGGAAAGACACTCCTAAAATAATCTCACACCGTAATCCTTTCACCACTAAGAAATTTACTGAGAAATTTTCACCTTGAATATTCATCATGATTTTTATCGATCCCTGTATCTTGTATTCATCCTTGCCGGCTGCCATGACCAATCTAATCCTGTCTTTCTCGCATGTATCTAATCTAGCTTGCGGGTACTTCTCTCTTATTTTCTTCCAGCATTCGTAACTCATGACTTCCACTACGCTTCCACAATCTGCCAAACATTTAACTTGCAGTTCTATTATTTTAGCTTTAACATAAAACGTTCTCCCAGGTTTTAGTCTTCCAAAGTCTGGTTCTCCTACTAAACATAATTCTAGACTGTCGCTGGGTTTCTCTATTGTTTCTCCCCTCATTTCATGTTCCCTTTCATTAGCTCTCACACCTGGGGATTGCTGCAAGAGCATTACATGTTTGACGCTCGATTACTTTGGGCGTTCTCCAAATGTTCTCCTCCGTGCGATCTTTCTTGGAACCTTCTTCCATCATTACAATAGCTTCTTGTTAACTCCATTGCCTCGTTTCTCTCTTCGTCCTGAGATATATTTCTTCTCTCAGTTTCATCATTGGATGCTCGTCCATTCGTCTGTCTTTCTTCTCTTTCCTCTCTCCATCTAGGACTTCCCCTTCTGCCATATCTCTGAAACCTATTTCGGCCTCTATATGTCCTATCATATCCCTGGTACCTTCCATCTCCAACAAACTCTTGATTCCTGACGTAATCGTTCCTATTTCTCGAGTTGGTTCCTCTTCCTCTATCCTGGTCGTGACCTCTCAAATCCAGATTTCTAACCTCGAGCTCTTGTCTTCGGAACTTTTGCCTGTTGCTATTGTCTTCGTCATCATAACGTCTCTTTGAATAAGGTCGACCATCCCTGTCATTCCTCTCTCTATCCCAAGAGTTTTGAGTTTTCTTCAACATATCTTCTGTCCTTAGGTATTCTATTAAGTCATCCACTTTCTTTATTTTCACCGCTGCTATGGCTCTTTGGATTCTTACTGGTAGCGTTTGGATTACTTGTTTCACTAATTCCTCTTCACTGCATCCTTCTTTCAAATTATTAAAGCTTCTCAACGTTTCCCATGTACGTTCCTCCAGACTTTCAATTTTCGACCAGTCGATGTGTTTTCGTTTTAGGGCTTCCAATTGCCTTTCCTTGATGTCTTTGCTACAATAGTAATCTAAAAAATTTCTACTGAATTCTCGAAAGTCTTTGAATTTGTGTTGGTTTAATTGGTACCACCCGGCTGCTGACTGTTCGAAACACGTGTCAATGAGGCTAAGAGTCATGTGATCTGGGATTCTCATTAAACGTATGTTGGTGGTAAGCTCCTTCAGGAATTTCCTTGGACATTTCTCTGATATATTTCCATTAAATTTAGGCATATGCTGTAATTCCTGTGGTCTAGGTATCCTTGATTTATATCTTTCACAGCCTTTGTATTCTTCTTCTAGCGTATCTAAAAATTTCTCATTGTTGCTACCTTCTTCACTACTCTTCCACTTTCTCTTTCTCCTTTGGTAAGATCTTTTCCCATAATCCTTTTTCCTTTCTTCTTCTGTTGTAGACTCATCGCTAGAGCTTTCTTCTTTTATCTCTTTCTTGATATAAGTCTCTTCCTCGCTGCATCGAAAGCTGGATCTATCGTTCCTTTCTTTTACTGATATATTCCCTAATCTTCTTTCCACTTCTTCCATTCTCTTCTCTGTCTTATCCATCCTGGATACTGTTCCGTTTATTTTTCTATCCATTTCCTTTCCTCTCTTATCTGCTGCATTCATTTTGGTTCGATTTTCCACAATCTCCTTTTCTATTCTCAGAGTTTTTTCTTGAGCTTCTTGAAATCCATGCGAATTTTCTTCTCTGAGTTTTAGAACTTCCCTTTCGATTCTATTATTCATTTCCAAACTTCTATCTTCTATCAGGAGCTTAGCTTCCTCTATCTTGTTTTCGTTTTCTTTTATTCTTGAAACGGCTAATTCTATTTGAGATTTACTTTCAATCAACTTTCTCTCCAAATTTTCGTTTCTTTGTTTATTTTCCTCTCTGAGATTCGAAACCTCCTCTTCTATTCTTCTATTTATATCAAAACTTGTACTCTCTATTAACAACGTTGTTTCTTCTATCTTGCTTTCCAAGGACTTTCTATTTCCTTCACACGTTTCATTCAATCTCAAGAACATCTCGTGGGTTTCGGACCTCGATGCTTCCAATTTCCTGCTATTTTCCTCGAGCCTTTCTTCCATCTTTTTATTACTTTCTTCTAACTTTCTACTACTTTCATCTATCTTTTCTTCGAGTCTTCTATTATTATCTTTTGCTTCTCTGTTATTCTCTTCCATCTGTGTTTTTAATTCTCTTTCTAATCTTCTGCTATTTTCTTCCATTTTTTCTTCTAGTCTTCTATTATTCTCTTCGAGTCTTCTATTATTCTCTTCCCCTTGCATCGATAAGTTCTGGAGCATTTCTATTATGTTCACCTCTTCCGTCCTCTTTGGTTTTTCCTTCATTTTCTCTTCTTCCTTTTCCCTTTTCTTCTCTTCTTTTTCATTTATCCTTTCTTCCTTGCAATTTTTGCATACGTAATCTCCTCTTTCACTTATTCCTATGTACTTTTCTCTTCTTATCTTCTCACATAGCCAATGTTTCATTTCTTTGCATGAGCTGCATAGGATAGTTTCTTCCTTATTTCCCTCTTCTCCACAGCAGTTTAATATTTCCTTTCTGTCTTTCATTTCATCTGTTATAGTTCCTCTGTTCTCTCCTTCGATATTATTTTCTTCCTCCATTTTGGCCTTCTTCCTTTTTCGCTTTCTTATTCACAATTCTGCTAGCCGCAACGTTGGTCGCCACTAATGTTACGCCCCTTGTGGGTACGTACTTAAATGTTATTTACCACGGCTACAGATATCTTAATCTCAGGGGGGTAGGTTCTTTGAGAATTCCAAATAAGAAAGCGTTTTATAGCCAAGAGGATATAGTAAAATGCGGATCTATATTCTGAGAACTTGACAAAAATACAGAGAAAATATATGTATATGTATAATCGAAAAGGCTTCTTCTTCTTTTAAATGGCTTCTTCTTCTTTTAAAAGGCTTCTTCTTCTTTTAATATGGAAGAAGCTTCTTCTTTTATTATGGAAACGGCTTCTTCTTCTTTTAAAAGGCTTCTTCTTCTTTTAAAAGGCTTCTTCTTCTTTTAATATGGAAAAAGCTTCTTCTTCTTTTATTATGAAAACGGCTTCTTCTTCTTTTAATATGGAAATGGCTTCTTCTTCTTTTTCTTTGAATTTCTTCTTCTTTTATTAAAGCGTAATCTTATTTATGTGCTCGCTTTCCCCCCGCTTCTTTGTCAAACAATCCAAGCTATACTTGTAGAAAGAGTAGGGTCGACTAAACTGACAATAGCGCCACCTCCTATTTGACGACCAAAGGGGAATAACCAGGATCGCTAATAACGAGCGCTGCCAATGGCCCAGTGCGACTAATAAAAAGCGCAACCGAAAAGTGCTTCGGGGTGTCTAATTTGACACAGCGCCACCGGGGAACGGACAAATGCAAAAGCTGACGATGTTCTCCTCGTCAGAGAATCAAAAAGAAATTGAGATACATTTCTGAATTCATTTGCTCGCTTAATAAATTTCCTAAACGTTTGATATGCGGCTATATTCTTAATTCTTTTAAATTACTATATACATCATTCTATTTACTTCTATTATAGTATTTGAACTCTTCTTTTATATATTCCTCAATTTACTATAATATATATAATTCCTCTTCTCCGCTCCTAGTTTGTACAATGAGCTCTGCTCTTCTTTATATGGCGTGCTGCCATCTATCGTCGATTCCGAGAAACCATTCCTCCTTGCAACCTTCATTGTGTCATCGAAACTGGCACGTGACATGGAAAGACTATAAATATTAGTAAACATGAAATTACATCAACTCTATTATGTGTATTCGAATCCAGCTTCATTATCAAATGTGTCTAAATTGTATAAAGCGGCTAAAGAAAAAGTTTCCAAAGCTAAAATAAAACAATGGTTACAATCTCAAGATGCTTATACTTTGCATGCTCCTGCGTTTAAAAAGTTTCCCAGAAAACAATACTATGCAAGTGGCCCTTTCGAAACTGTGCAAATGGATTTAGCCGATATGCAGAATGTTGCAAAATTCAATCGTGGTTATAGGTATATTTTGTGTGCTATAAATATATTTTCCAGACTAGCATTTTGCATTCCGGTAAAAAACAAAACTGGTCCTGTTATAGCAAAAGCAGTGGAGAAAATTTTGAACCTGTACGAAAATGTTCCGTTAAACTGTCAGACAGATTTTGGCAAAGAGTTTTACAATAAACATGTTCAAACCATATTTAAAAAATATAATATAAATCACTACAGTGTTTATTCGGAAATGAAAGCTGCGTTATGTGAACGGTTTATTCGCACAATAAAAGAAAAAATATATAAATATTTTGCAGCAAGTCACAGTTACAAGTATATTCATGTTTTACAAAATTTAGTTCAAAGTTATAATAATTCTAAACACACAAGTATCAAAATTGCACCGGCGCAAGTTAGCGACAAAAACATAAATCAAATATGGTATACATTATATGGGTCAAAGAAAGAAATTCCAAAGAGTTGTAAATTTAAACCGGGCGATTATGTTCGAATATCGAAAACTAAAATGAAATTTGAGAAAGGTTACTTAGCAAAATGGTCTCGGGCAATTTTTATTGTAGTCAAATGCATAAAATCAAATCCTGTAACATACCGTCTTAAAGATTGGAACGGTGAAATATTGAAAGGCATATTTTACGAACAGGATTTGCAGAAAATTAATGTAAATAAAAATACTCTCCACAGTATCGAAAAAATTTTACGTAGAAAAGGTGATTGGCTCTATGTGAAATGGCTAGGGTACTCCAATATTTTCAATTCTTGAGTTAAAAAGAGTGACACCTTGCGTTTATAAATCATTAGCATGATGATGGAGCGAGTGAACGAATTTTATCTTTCGCTCCCGTCCAATGCAAGCTCCGATATTTTCCAAAATAACACCTCAACGTCCTATACAACAAAATTAGCTCACCCTATTGATCTCACTGATTCTAAATGGGTGGTAGGTCTTGCAGAATTTAGTTGTACTTGGAGTTTATACAATGTACCAACAGATCAAGAAATTATCGTCAAAGCGGTGCGAGCAGACAACTCGGAAATTATTGAAGAAAGTGTTGCAATTCCTGCTGGTTTTTATGCGTCTATTCAACATATACTAAATTGTGTTAATAAAAATTTAAAAATGTTTATACATTATGACGAATACACAAACCGTGTATTTGTTAAAACTGACAAAACCATTCAACAAATCATGATAGGTGTAACACCTGCTTTAATGTGCATTTTCGGATATGCTCAAGATATACCAAAAACAAAAGAACCTGTGGTGGTTGCGGTATATCACAAACCCTTGTTTTACAAAGAAGCACCTTATGTTTGCAACTTGAACTATTTTCTTCCTTATGAAATTAATGTGTGTGTGGACATTGTGAAACCTCAACTTCACGGTCACATAGTTCGAAAAATCGGAATCAATCATTATACATACGGTCGAAATAAACATTTGACATTCGATATACCGCGATATATCAAAGTCGAAAAACTTTACTTTGACACAATCGGGATAGACTTAAAGGGACATACACAGGAGAACCTACCATTTCGGTTTGGTTCGTCGTACATTAAGTTACATTTCAAGCAAACAGAATGATCAGTGAAAGTACAGAAAATGATTTTTATATTACTCTTACTTCGAATAGTTCACATAAACATTTTTCTCATAACACAACATCGCATTTTGTGAACATGGTGGAAAACGAAATTCGTCTAAAACATTCTAATTGGAAAGTTGCATTAGCCGAAATTCAAATACCGAATACATGTTACAATATTACTGAAGATCAAAATATTGTCTGGTACAACTTGCGTCTAGAAGAAAATCTCTCCGAGGCCCAAAAGTTCAAACTCCCATCTGGCTATTATCACACTGTGGAAAGCGTGCTGGAACAAATCAATAAAAAAACTGATCTTTTTAGATTCACATGTCGCAAATTAGAAAACAGTATACATTGTAGTCACGATTATCGTGTAGAATCTATTAAATTTTCTCCCATTTTGAGTCTGCAATTGGGATATGAGCCGTACAGTAACATCACAAAGTACATCAATGGATCGCGCAGTCCATACTTGAATATTGGATATCCACAGCAAGTATTTGTGTACACTGATATTATACAATATCAACTGGTAGGAGACAGTAAAGTTCCATTATTACGTATAGCCAGCATCGAGAATATTAACTACGGTAGAACATACTCTGTTAGTTTCAACCCGATGCATTATTTACCTTTGTCAAAATTTTGTTTCAATACAATAGAAATCCTTTTAAAGGACCATGCAGGTCGAAATTTATCATTTCAATCCGGAACAGTGAACATAACACTTCATTTCCAACGATCATGAAACATCGGCAAGCGGGTCGTGGAATACCCTACTTTGCTGGTCCTGTGTACCAGCAGGGTCATGGTCTTGGGGGATTTTTTCGCGGACTTTTTAGATATGCTCTACCTATATTAAAACCTGTTGCTAAAACCGTGGGACGTCAGGCACTGCGAACCGGAATGCAAGTTGCTGGTGACATGTTGGAAAATAAACCTATCAAAGAATCCTTTCGTGTAAGAATAAAACAAGCCAGAGAAAGTTTACGTGGCAAAGCGGAACAAAAAATTAACCAGTTGTTATCAGGTAACGGAAAAATAAAAATAAAAAAAGCAGTCAAAAGAAAAGCTATAAAAATAGGGGCCCCTTCGCTACAGTCACACTCGGCTAAACGTCGCAGACATAGAAAGGACATATTCGATTGAGCGATCATGTCAGACGTTCATCCTTGCAGTCAACCCTGTTGCACAAGCGATTTTGACTTGTTTTCAGTACCTATGACACAAACTACAATTGAACATGCAGATAATGTCGAGTATCGACCTGTCTCCACTTTAACTTCTGGAGGACCTGTAGAATTTAATATTCCAGGTGAAACTGGTGAATTTATTCATCCTGCGTATCTTTATCTGTATGTAAAATCTAAAATTACAAGATCTGATGGTGAGGATCTTGACGATTCAGACAGTGTTGCACCTGTCAATAATTTTTTGCATTCTCTTTTCAATCAAGTTGATATTTCACTTAATGACAAACTGATCACATCGTCTTCAGGTTCCTACCCCTACAGAGCATATATTGAAACTTTACTTAATTTCTCTAATGACGCCAAAGAAACACATTTAACATCTTCGCTCTGGTTCAAGGATACACCTGGACAGTTTAATACTCTGGGAAATGCAAATATTGGATATACATCTCGTGCCCAATTCGCTAGAAATAGTTCTACTTTTGACATGTATGGAAGAATACATGCAGATATTGTAGGACTGGACCGTGTATTGCCCAATAAAGTTGGAATGCGTGTGAAACTTCATAGAAGTAAAGATTCTTTTTGTTTGATGAGTGCTGAAAATTCTTCTTATCTTGTGCATTTAGAAGCAGTGACTTTATGGGTTCGGAGAATAACGGTTTCACCCGATATTGGAATGCAACTCAGTACTAGAATAGAGCGTGAAACAGCTAAATTACCTATCACAAGAGTTGAAACATTTACTCATACTATTCCTCAAAATATAACTTCGTATAACATCGATAATCTATTCCTGGGTAATGTCCCAAAAGCTCTTGTTGTAGGCTTTGTTTCGAATACTGCATACAATGGAAAAAACAATTTGAATCCATTTTATTTTGAACATTTCAACATTAATCGACTACAACTACAAATCGTCTCAAAGTTTTATCCCTCCACACCGCTAACACCAAATTTTTAAAAAAATAACTACATTCAAAGCTACTATACATTGTTTTCTGGAACTGGAATGTATTATTGTAATAGTGGAAATTGCATTGCTAGAAAAGAATATCCTCTAGGCTATACCCTCTTCGCATTTATTCTTTCACCTACAAACTCTTTGAATGATAATACTTGGGACATGGTACGTGATTCGCCTGTTACTCTAAAAATACAATTTGCAAATTCTTTGACGTCATCTGTCACATGTGTTATGTACGCACAATTTGATTTGTTATTTCAAGTGGACAAAAACAGAAATATATATCCAGACTTTACAAAATAGCTTTAGTACCTTTGTGAGTGTTGTCAGAATGAGATTTGTCATTCATTTCACTGCCTTCCAAGGCAATAAGGTGAAATTATAGTTAAGGAGCTTGCTGTTGTCAATATTGATAACTTAAATTCGGACTCATGGATATTTTTACCACCCTTTCCGTATGGTGAATTAGAATCGGCGTCAGCCCAGCTGAACAATTATGCATCTCAAAATTCACATGGTCTTGAATGGAATGATGGGTATATAAACTACAATCAACTCGCCAATATACTAAGATTCTACACAAAACATGCTACAGTCTTGTATGCGCATGGTATTGAGCGCTGTACTTTCCTGGGAGAACTTCTACATCGCACCATCGTCAATCTAGAAGACCTGCTTTGTCCGAAGACTTGCCTGCTTGGGTTTCCAGCTGAAAATTGTTGTCATCCATCGCATAGATTCGTCGAATTTCGTTGTGCAGCAAGAGAGTCAAAAGTGTATGCCAAGTACGTTCGTTACTACGAATTAAGAGGGTACCAGTTTGGCGTTACCTCACCATACATACCAACACATGGTTTGAGCAATATTTCTTCAGGCATACATACAGTTTGTTCCAGTGATAAAACGCAAGAATAGCAAAAACATGTGGACTGACGACATAATTTATATTATACTTCAAGATTGCAAAACTGCTATTCAATTTGTTGGTGTGTATGCTGATAACCAGTTACCGGTATCAGTAAAATTTCCAGCAGGTTTAATTGTTAATACAAGCACAAGTGAAAATATTGGTGGTCATTGGGTTGCTATATACATTAACAAAAATGGAACAGGTATATATTTCGACTCCTTTGGAGAACCACCCTCCGAAAATATAAAACTTTTTCTCAATAGAAATACTTACCGTTGGATTTCGAACAATCAACAAATTCAACATTTAGAATCAGTGTTCTGTGGTGTATTTTGCATGTTTCTTTATTACTCTGCCAAAAATTACACAATATCAGATTTTGTCAATATGTTCAGTAAAACTAACTTTGCCAACAACGACAATATAGTTTTAAATCAATTGAAAATATTGTTATCTTAATATATCTGATTTTTTTGTACATATGATTTTGGTGTTGGTGTAAATATATATATACAAAAAATAATAAAAAATATATTTCATATATTTGTTTTTGATTTTATACCTCAAAATATTATTGGAATAAAACAACAAAATTCACAACTAAACTTTATTTTGCAATCATTAGTTTATACATAAAATTCATTTACATAAAATCTCAACATATCTGAGATTTGTTATTTTGTATTGTACCAAGTAACAAGTCTTTGAACATTTCTGAAGGCACAGCCTGATTGAGAAAATGGTTTGTTTGATGTATGGTGACTACAACATCCACCCTGGTACAAAACAAGATTTTTCAATGCTGGACAACGTCTTGTATCGAGATCGATAACATTGTCAATCTTAAATACATTTTGAATCAACTTTGATTTTTCCAACCCTTTACAGTAAAATGTATTTTCTCCCTTTAACTCGTTAAAAAACACCTTCACATGTTTGATATTATAACCTTTTGGTTCTGCAAATAACAAATTATGGTGATTATGTGTTAACCACTTACATTGTTTGTAATCTAAGTCAAACTTTCCAATATCAACAAAAGCGTGAAACACAATTGTTAAATCTGTTGAGCAAACACAAATTTCACGAATTAAGAAACTGTTGTCTTTACTTCTAAAACCTTGCACATCAATTATAAAAGCCATTTTTTTCTTTATTTAATGCAACTACTCACAACAGAAATTGTCCCCGTGGTGTATCTCGTTTTGATGTATACACCGAACTAAATCGTGCATCAAATCTCTCTCAACACTTAGAGTCCAAAGTAGCAAATAGGCGTCCGACTCTGTTTCAAAATCGTATTCAATCTCAGGGTGAGTATTCATAGAATGGTAGAAAATGTGATAAAAATTCTCCGGCTCCCTAAGATAAGTTTTTAAGTTGGAAATCTTCCATGTAAAACAGCGTCCGCATTCGTCAGGACTTTCAGCACTATCACACTCCAAATAATGCTTACTCAAGCACTGGTGAGCCAGTTGATTTGGCGCATTCGTGAAACAACCATCACAAATAACAGCATACTTAGGTATATAAGTATGTAGTCTTTTTAACAGACAATACTTGTCAATGAAGCCAGAAAAACATCCACAACTTTCGAAAATAATATGTTCGATATCTTCTGTGTCAGCCAGAGCTGAAGCGTTCTGTATATTCTGACTTGCCATATTGATATAGTGGACATCTCGCACCTTTTATATCTACACACAGGGAACTTTCCACCTAACTGTCTCTCACAAATATCTTGCCAAGAAAAGAAAAGTTTCAGGTCAATGAGCTCCCAACACCGTTACTAATTGTCACCAATAACCTCCCAACAACATTACAACTTGAACTTTACCAAAAATTCTCATCACTTGCTCAGTTTGGAAGTGATAACCTCCACACATACATCGCGAAAAAATAGTCCCAACTCACATTTCACTCTTTCACTTAAAAATTCAACACAATTATCAAATATCGGCAGTTCATGTCGCTCTATTTGATCTTGTATATTGGTAATATCCTGACAATTATGATCATTCGAATTATTAGTACAACCATAACAACTATCCTTAATTGATCCAACACATAATGAAATATAAGACTCGTAATATTCACGTATTGGAGTCTGATATTCACAATACCTTTTAGTTATTTTTGATATGCAATCAGACAATCGTAAAAGTTCTGTCCAGGTAGTTAACATCATTGTCATTGGTATTTCCGAATCAAAAATATCCACAAACTGAATAACTTTCTTATTGTACAATTTGCCAAATGGAAGCATGTATTTTTCACCTAGCAACGCAGGCGACAAAACCAACTCTTCCTCACTAGATAAATAATTAGATATATTTTCCCCCAACTCCATCAGTGTACACCATTCTTCCATACACAACACAATTCCTTGGCTGTTGTGACGAGCAATACGCACACACACAGAAAAATCGTTCTCCACATCAAATCCAACAGTTGCACTCTTGAATGCAGTTTTACTCAAAGGGTAACATACCTCCAACAGGTATTGCTTCCGTGGTTTCCATGTGGAAGAGGACTGGACACCATTTTCCTCCATACTGGATCCAGAGAGCTGCTTTAACATGTTTAACTGTTGCTGCACATAACTATTCCCTTGAAAATTAAGTTTTCTTTTCGCATTCCAAACCTTTCCTCCCTGTAGAGATGCAGTTTTTACAGTTGACATTGCAGTAACTCCTTCCGAACATGATGTAGATTTAGACATTGCAGATACTTCGGCACACCAGAGCTTTGCATTCTCCTTGTCTTGGAAAAACCGCTTCTCTGCATCTTGCTTTTCTCCTTTCTGCTTCTTCACAATAACACAGTAACTGCACAATACATTTAAACCTTTATATACACCAGCCCACATCACTTCCACCAACGTCATAGAACTATAAATAGCACATAACGGAACATCTTAAATAGAAAACAACTTGACTAGTGAGTGTCTCTCTCTCTCTCTCTCTCTCTCTCTCTCTCTCTCTCTCTCTCTCTCTGTCTCTCTCTATGTCTTTTTTTCTCTCTCCACCTCACTCTCTCCCTCTCTCCATATCTCTGTGTCTCCATTTCTCTCTCTCTCTCTCTCTCTCTCTCTCTCTATATATATATATATATATCCATCTCTCTGTCTCTCTCTCTCTCTCCATCTCTCTGTGTGTGTGTGTCTCTCTCTCTCTCTCTCGCCCTCTCTCTCTCTCCCTTTCTCTCTCTCTCTCTCTCTCTCTCCCTTTCTCTCCCCCATCTTTATCACATCTTCTCTTATGTTCTTATTCTTTGAGTGGTAACGGTCAATACTCTACTACCGTCCCTGACTACAAACACATCTAGTCTACAAAACACAAACACATACAGGCAGATTCGACCTCTAAAAGCATTCGACACAATGTTCAACAAAATGTTGGCACGATGTTAGGAACAACCTTTTAACCCCTTTCTAATGGCCTAACTTGGCGAGATTTCCTAAAGAACCACTGGGAACATCGAGACCTTCCTGGCAGGCCATCTTGCCATTTTTGAAAGTAGCTGTTCACATTTTTTTTCCGGAATTATAATACGTAATACGTGGGTTGGAAATACAATAGTGGCAACTATTTATTCTCAAATGATACAAAAGAGATACCTCTGTGAAACTTTTACAGCCCTTCGATGTAGTCACCAACATTGTGTACAACCGTTGCCAGCGATGTGGAAGATGTAGCATTTCTGTAGCAGTGCCTGTTCTGTTGATCATACGAATGGAGCTGTTTATTGCATGAAGAATCTCTGGAACAGTTCGAATGCTTCATCTTAGGGATCAAATCAAAGTCACAGTGGCTGGTAGAGCATCTGCCAGCCTCATTAAAAAATCAGCCACAGGTTTGCGCTACATGCTCCCGAACATTGTCCTGCGAAATGACGGGAGGATTCAGCAGAAAGTGTTCACTCTTCTCTTGCAACGCAGGTCGCAGGTTATATTCCAAACATTAACAGTAATACTGCGCATTGACGGTCTGTCCTGGAGGCACGGCAAGAATCACTAGAACTTTTACATTAGTGGTGTTCTGACTACGCAACTTTAGACCATCAACGCCAACGATACTCTATTCTCTCTCGTCACTGCGCATGCGCCTAGTGTTGGAAGAAAGGGTCCATTAACTGGCAGGTAGCTTAGGTATCAAACTAATATGTGATATAAGTGAGAAGCGCCAGTTCCGTTTCATAGCGTACATACAGCAGTGTTGCCACTATTAGATTTCCAAGCCACGTAATAATAATAATAACCCGCGGCGTGGCAGCCCTTGAGGGCCAGGGCCTACCTACTGAATGCCGGCCTCACTCCCGCCAGAGGTTGTTGGGAGATCATCCAACCAGTTACGGAGTGACGTGTGGTCAGCACGACGAACCCCCAGTCGTTACTGTAGGTTTCCATGACCGAGTTACGCTACTCATTCGTAGTTCCCCAATTTCCTCACAATGGTGGGTAGCCACCAGCTCCATACACTGGCTGAAATCTTAGGAGAAATGTTGTTACGCCCCTTCCCCCACCCCAAGAGACTTGAATCTGCGCGCACCCGTAGTCCGAGCCCAAAGCCTGCGACTTAGACCGCATGGTTATGGTGTGGGATAGGAATTATCATAATATTAATTATTCTAAGAACACTCCAATTAAATTTCAATTGAAAAACTATTGTAAAAAATTAAACTGAAATATTAAAAAAACTAAATTTATATCACTTTCTTGGGCTGTTGTTTGCCTTGGTATTTTTATTCCAAGCTGTTACAGATGCAGAGGTTGAAGTGAGACTTGAAGCTTTCCTGGCGACGAATAATGAAAAGATTTTCCAGGCTATCGACCAGGTGAGTTCTGGAAAAGATTCCAAGCTTTCGAGAGTTAATGTCACTCTCATCTTTAGGATAGAAGTGCAGTTCTGAGCTTCAGCTTCTATAGCCCGAGAGAATCTTTTCAACAAGATATAGAGGTTGTGTAGTGAAAATTTTTAATAGCTAGTGTGTGCTAGGTCTAATTTAGTTGTAATAAAGAAAAGTGGAGGTTTATGGTGTAGTGCGAGGTGGAAAGACGAGAGCTGTAAAACGAAACCTGATGTTTGTCATGGGGAGAATTCAGTAGCCATATCACGAAAACCCATAATTGTATACACGATTTTTCTGAATCTTTATCGAAAACTCCAATAGCAAGAACTGATTGCTGCACTGTCACCTTAGCGTGCCTCACAATGTACTTCTCAGCGCGCCTAATAACTTCAACAAGATAGCAGGGAACTCGATGTTAATTTAGCCTGGCTTGTTTTTTTCCTCCGTTTACTGTCTTCTTTCGTCAAGCATCGTATCGTTAGTATGGGAAGCTTCCATAAAGATAGAGATAAAGAGAGAGCTTACGTATACTGGTGTGTGTGGGTGTAACATGTGAACTGCAAAGGGGGAGATATGGGTGATTTCAGATGACAATTTTCCCAGCAATGTCGCTGCATGAAGAGGCTTTAGGGTTCACCCAGCCTGTAATAAATGAGTACCTGGGAACAACTCCGGGGAGGGGCGTAAAAGCGGGCGGAGCATGAATGGCCTAGATCGTGAATGCGTGGAGCACTACCACCACATCTCCCCATATGCCTTCGCGGAATATTGAAATATGCAGGGGATAGCTTTACCAACATATAACTAAGGCCAGGATTTTTATGTAAGCAAAACATTCAAAATATGTACATAAATATGGAGAAATAATAGCTGAATTATGTGAAAAAATAAGTAAATATACTGAAATATGTAAAAATATGCAAGTTTTTTAAATATGTAATATGCGTATTTTATCTCGTTTCTGTGCTGTTCAGGTTCGTGGAAGTAAAAAAAATATTATAGTAAATTAAGTTCTCAATATTATTATATTTTAAAAAAATGTTTTGAAATAATGAAATTGTAATTGTAATCTTTCTCTCTCTCTCACTCTCACCCCCCCCCCCACCCCCCGAGATTCATATGCTACCTTAGATGACCGAATAAACAACCACACATATTTAACTAATGAGAACATTTATCCAAATGTAAAATCTGTTTTTCTTTTCTTTTATGGATCTTCAATATTAAGATGCTTTTATTTCCAAAGTAAGATTTGGCATATTTGTGGTTTTGGCATTGATGCGACGATATGATATCCACCCCATTTTTGACGTATTTAATAAAACAGACATACTTTTTAACATTTTGAAGTAACAATGAAACTTCCTTGAACAAACCAGTAGCAGCAAAAGAGAGAGAGAGAGAGAGAGAGCTAAAACCAACTCATCGACACTCCCTGAGAAGTAGTCACTGTATGAGTAAGAAGCTACTTTCTTCTGCACTCTATGCGTGGATTATTTAACTTCCGTTAGTTGGCAACAATTTCTGCATACGCATGGATTTGTTCGCTAACGGTCTGAGGTGTTAAGACTTACAAAGACGTTCTATGTTGGTAACACTGACACCTACTCTTATAGAATAATCTAATCGTTAAAGCTTTATAGACACACAATGCATGCTAATGTACATATGATTCTAAATATGCCTTCTAGGTCTGGACCCTGCTGGTCCCTCGTACCAAGGATCTCCACCACATGAGAGGCTGGATAAAGACGATGCAGAATTTGTGGACATAATCCACACGACATCAGGGTTAGGAATATCACATTCTATTGGTCACGTTGATTTTTATCCGAATGGTGGGTCTGATATACAACCTGGATGCCACTGGTTGTTGGACAACCTAGGAATTTCAGGTATGTTGCAGGCTTTCAATTTTATACATTAAAATTACTATGTTACGTTAAGAGGAGCTAGATTGTACTAGTAGAATACCTTTCTGACCGCTGAACTAAGTACCAGGATAGAAATTCTTGTCTTCCGACTAACTGGAAAGCTGATTGTGAACTACACATAATGTGAATTAGTCATAAATATCATATGCCATTGTACAGTGTCTCTCAAAAGTTTTAGGACAACGACATTTTAAACTAGGCAACCCAATTTACACAAGGCGTTGGTGGGTTGCGTGTACAGTTAGGCTCAATTTCAGGGTTGCCATGCACAATAGATATTTATAAAATACGCGAAAGAAATAAAAACAAGTATTATCGTATGAAATTATTAAAAATATCACTATTATATCGCAAGTGACAAAATTCTTTCTCAAAGAAAAAAAAATAGGTTTTCTAGTATTTCATTGCTGATTAGTCTACAGAAAGGAAAAGAGGTGATAGAAAACGAAAGGTGACAAAGAAGAGGAGAAAGAGAAAGCGAAAGGAGAAGAGGAAAGGTAGAGGAGAGAAGAAAGAAAGGATAGACGAGGCGAGGAGATGTCGTGAGGAGAATGGAAGAAGATTCTAGGAGAGATGAGGAAAATGGAGCAAAGAAGAGATAAGAGAAGGAAAACGAGATGAGAGAAAAGGAGACGAGAAGAGGGGAGTGGAGAGTAGAGTAAAGGAGAGAAAAGAGAAGAAGGAAAAGACGATTGCAGTGGAGTCGGAAATCTAAGACAGGAAAGGAGATACGAGGAGAAGAGATGAGTGGGATAGAGATAAGATGCGAGTAAAGTAGGGAAGGCGATATGAGATAAAAGAAGAGCAGAAGGAGGGAAGAAGAAGGAGAAGGAGAAGAGAAGAACAGAAGGGACTGAAGAGAAGAGGTAGTTGCAGAAAATATCGTCTCAGCGTCAAGAATTGATGCATTGGTCAAATTATCGACATGAAACATTCAATAACATTTTGAAATGTATTGGAGAATGTATTAGATCGGTGCGAAATGCCTTTTGGCTTAGTTCAGAGCAAGATAAAATCTTCCATGTAAGATCTTTGATTTTACCTTCGATTATACCACTAAAAACATGAATGTAATTTTAATATTTATAAGAATTATCCAATTTTTGTCCACTTCTCGGTTCGTTGAAATGGAGGTTTTGTAATTTAATATTTCCCCTCCCCCATCGTTAATTCCAAACTGAATCATTCCGTTTCACACGGCGTGGACAATGAACACAATGGGATAGGTCTAAAAGTTACGAAAATTTTCTGCCACCGGAAGCGTTTGAACCTACGACCATGAGATTGACAGTCCTGAACGGTAAACACTACCCTACAAGCTTTCGCTCCTGAAAGTAAGTAGAAGGAGCTGACCAATGTGAAATGTAGATGCAACTCTCCTCCTACATGTAACGTGCAAATAATACTTCATTGTAACAAAGAAATCGAAGGTAGTACGACTCGGCGAAAAAATTTAATGGAGAATTGCACATGATGAAAACTTTTCATTCTATATTTGCGGAGGTTTCCTTGCATTGAACTCGAGTGGGAAAAGGGGTAAAATTCAGTGGCGAAGCTAAGGCGTAAATACTGGGTAGGCTGAAAAATCTGCTTATATTTTTTTATATACAGCAGGTTCATGCGTCGATTCTTGTTGGTCGCAAAAGTATCAATTCCTCTTTGCTTGAAGCCTTGATCAATAGAAAGTTCTTTAACCAGTTTTTTTTTTCAATGGCTATTGTACTGAGAGAACTTAATCTTTCATTTTTCATTGAATTACGGAGATATTTTTTTTTTTACTCTCTTGAGGGTGCCCATACTTCTTTCGGAGGAAGCTTGGAATGTCAAGACCAACTTGATAAGTTGTGTTACTTCTTTGTAGATTGTTTGAAGATCATTGCTAACTATGAATTTTAGAAGGTCTGCAGGAGGTAAATTCCTTTCTTCATCACAGATATTCTTTAAATCATTTTTTAATCGTTCTTTGTTGAAAAATGGATATGTGGACAGAAGGTTAATTAATTTCATCACAAGAAAATGTAGTTTATATTCCCCAAAGCTATTTTGGTCTACCAATTCAACAAATTTTATCTTTTCAAGATCTCCAAAACGTATTTCCAGTTGCACAGTCAGTGTGTCCAATATTTCGTAGGTTAAGGATCTGAGAGCCACGAAGTCTTGTCCACTTACATTTATTTTACTGCAAATCAACTTAGAGTTTCCAACACAATTTCACAGTATTATATTTTTATAACATAAATACACTATGTGACACACACACAAACACACGCGCGGATGCACTTGAAGTAAATTAACATTCAACAATGCAGCGCGTGAACGACGGACACACTTTGCACGAGAAGAAGCACAACAGGTTTGGTTCTGAGGCTAGCCGCTTTTACCCAGCGAATAGGAGGTCCCTTCCCCTTCCCCTCCCCTCCCAGTACACAGAGCTCACGCTGTAGCTGCCTTTTAAACGTGAGGCTTTTCGTCAAAAGCCTCAGAGTTCGGCCCGAACGCGCTCTCTCTTTCTGGCCTGCCTGACGAGATATATGGAAGGATCGGCGGAACCAAACGTTCGGATTACATAGTTTAATTCGTTTTAACGAACTTTGATTGTTCCAGGATATAACAACATTTTAATTTCAACATTTTTTTGGGTAGGCTAAGCCTCAAAAGCCTCATAGGAGCTTCGCCACTGGTAAAATTAGTATGTTCTGAATTGCCACAAATATAAATAGTTATTTCATTAATATTTGTCAATGCCTTTCAAGCAGTACACAATTATCGTTAGAGTATCATAATTCACGATCGTATACATGAAAATATCCCTTTGAACGTGTGTCAATTCATTTATTTGTTTATCTTTTTTTTATAAATTCCATATGCAGAACAATGTAGCCACTATACACTGCTATTACAAATAATGTTACCATACTCTTATTTAATAGAAGGGGATTTAGAAAATAGAAAAAAGAACACCTAGTATGGAGGATCGAACCTGGGACCGCAATCAATGCTTTCAAGAACTCTAACCAATACACTACGCCCTTTTTTTCCCTTGGAGCAACAGTTCTTAATTATTCTGTCGCATCAATATTGTAAACGTTATCCTGCAAAAATAAGTTCATTACTTTGATATAGCTCTCTACTTCTAGAATTACTCTATAAGCATGCATTTGAAATTTAACTCTGAATTTATTTCTTCGTTGTTAGTATATCTAACCTTGTGAATATATTTTATTTGTAATTTTATAACGGTTACATGAACATCTATGAAATAGTTCCTTATAATAACCTCCGGTTGACCAAGTTGCCAATATAAACAAATGGAATACAGATTGTCTTCGAGCTTACATTGTTAAAAAGGAACGGATACACGTATTACTATCCCAATAGTTATAACAATACTCATTCAATAAGGTTTCTTGTTTGTCAGAAATTATCACTTAAACTATTGCATGTTGAGTTAGTGCCCACCTAGCCGCCTCTGATGAAATCTATCATTCCTCAGATTTTCTTTAAAATATCACTCTCGTCACGCGTGCAGACACTGTGCATCGACGCACACTGTTTTGCGATAAGAAGCGGCCTTGAATAGCGTGAGTGAGTCACTTTGAACGCGAACAAGCTGCGCTACCAAGCTTGTCTGCCTTTGAAAACCAAGTCACTTTTTTCACTGCAGGACGATATTTTTTTCCTGGGATACTGGAACAGGCTAAATGCTTGTTTCCTGACGCAAGTCTCGTGTTCAGAAATGTATTTGCTGTTGCGTAAGGTAACATGAAACAATTACACTGTTTGCGAACTACCAAATCTGCGCAACGTTAGACGTAAACAGGCGGAAAATTTTATTCATAAAATCACTTCACATTTGACAGCATTAGTCAAGAGAGACTCGTGGGACACTGTGTTAAGGTGCTGGAGTAAATACTTCTTATTTTTCTTCCTCGAAGAACAACAATTTATAAAGTAGAGCAACAGTCGTTCCGCTCTTTCTTATTTCTTTTAAATTCTTCCACATTCCTTTAATTGGGTTAAAAATAAATAAAAATATTGCTTGCATTTCTGACATTGACGTCTGCTAGCCTTGCATTATGAAACTAAAACCATCCAATATTGCAGCCTGAAGACTTTTGCGCAAGAAACAGAATAATTAATGTAAAAACAAAATTGAAATGTTTACACATTTCTAAAATCGACGATGTTATTTACGTAGTTATTGATAGGTTCACATTTAAATATTTCAGGGTTCGAGGGGGCATGGCCCCTATGCCCTCCCCCCTGGGTACTGGCTTGACGTAGACAGTGGGAGAGAAATTTGGAGAATCTTTCTATTAAATTTATTATTTACATCCACCTTATGCTCAGATAGGTTTATTGACAATCGTGAACTTTTCGTTTAATAGATAATATTTGGTTTTAAACGACGGGAGAACATTGGTCTAATTTCCTTTCTTGCTCTTTTGAGAGAATATATACTTCTACAATAGCAATCGCGTTCGGAAACGGTGAAAAAAAAGTGACTTGATTTTCAAAGGCAGACAAGCTTGGTAGCGCAGCTTGTTCGCGTTCAAAGTGACTCACTCACGCTATTCAAGGTCGCTTCTTATCGCAAAACAGTGTGCGTCGATGCACAGTGTCTGCACGCGTGACGAGAGTGATATTTTAAAGAAAATCTGAGGAATGATAGATTTCATCAGAGGCGGCTAGGTGGGCACTAGCTCAACATGCAATAGTTTAAGTGATAATTTCTGACAAACAAGAAACCTTATTGAATGAGTATTGGGATAACTATTGGGATAGTAATACGTGTATCCGTTCCTTTTTAACAATGTAAGCTCGAAGACAATCTGTATTCCATTTGTTTATATTGGCAACTTGGTCAACCGGAGGTTATTATAAGGAACTATTTCATAGATGTTCATGTAACCGTTATAAAATTACAAATAAAATATATTCACAAGGTTAGATATACTAACAACGAAGAAATAAATTCAGAGTTAAATTTCAAATGCATGCTTATAGAGTAATTCTAGAAGTAGAGAGCTATATCAAAGTAATGAACTTATTTTTGCAGGATAACGTTTACAATATTGATGCGACAGAATAATTAAGAACTGTTGCTCCAAGGGAAAAAAAAGGGCGTAGTGTATTGGTTAGAGTTCTTGAAAGCATTGATTGCGGTCCCAGGTTCGATCCTCCATACTAGGTGTTCTTTTTTTCTATTTTCTAAATCCCCTTCTATTAAATAAGAGTATGGTAACATTATTTGTAATAGCAGTGTATAGTGGCTACATTGTTCTGCATATGGGATTTATAAAAAAAAGATAAACAAATAAATGAATTGACACACGTTCAAAGGGATATTTTCATGTATACGATCGTGAATTATGATACTCTAACGATAATTGTGTACTGCTTCAAAGACATTGACAAATATTAATGAAATAACTATTTATATTTGTGGCAATTCAGAACATACTAATTTTACCCCTTTTCCCACTCGAGTTCAATGCAAGGAAATGAAAAGTTTTTATCATGTGCAATTCTCCATTAAATTTTTTCGCCGAGTCGTACTACCTTCGATTTCTTTGTTACAAAGAAGTATTATTTGAACGTTACATGTAGGAGGAGAGTTGCATCTACATTTCACATTGGTCAGCTCCTTCTACTTACTTTCAGGAGCGAAAGCTTGTAGGGTAGTGTTTACCGTTCAGGACTGTCAATCTCATGGTCGTAGGTTCAAACGCTTCCGGTGGCAGAAAATTTTCGTTACTTTTAGACCTATCCCATTGTGTTCATTGTCCACGCCGTGTGAAACGGAATGATTCAGTTTGGAATTAACGATGGGGGAGGGGAAATATTAAATTACAAAACCTCCATTTCAACGAACCGAGAAGTGGACAAAAATTGGATAATTCTTATAAATATTAAAATTACATTCATGTTTTTAGTGGTATAATCGCAGGTAAAATCAAAGATCTTACATGGAAGATTTTATCTTGCTCTGAACTAAGCCAAAAGGCATTTCGCACCGATCTAATACATTCTCCAATACATTTCAAGATGTTATTGAATGTTTCATGTCGATAATTTGACCAATGCATCAATTCCTGACGCGGAGACGATATTTTCTGCAACTACCTCTTCTCTTCAGTCCCTTCTGTTCTTCTCTTCTCCTTCTCCTTCTTCTTCCCTCCTTCTGCTCTTCTTTTATCTCATATCGCTTTCCCTACTTTACTCGCATCTTATCTCTATCCCACTCATCTCTTCTCCTCGTATCTCCTTTCCTGTCTTAGATTTCCGACTCCACTGCAATCGTCTTTTCCTTCTTCTCTTTTCTCTCCTTACTCTACTCTCCACTCCCCTCTTCTCGTCTCCTCTTTTCTCATCTCGTTTTCCTTCTCTTATCTCTTCTTTGCTCCATTTTCCTCATCTCTCCTAGAATCTTCTTCCATTCTCCTCACGACATCTCCTCGCCTCGTCTATCCTTTCTTTCTTCTCTCCTCTACTTTTCCTCTTCTCCTTTCGCTTTCTCTTTCTCCTCTTCTTTGTCACCTTTCGTTTTCTATCACCTCTTTTCCTTTCTGTAGACTAATCAGCAATGAAATACTAGAAAACCTATTTTTTTTTCCTTTGAGAAAGAATTTTGTCACTTGCGATATAATAGTGATATTTTTAATAATTTCATACGATAATACTTGTTTTTATTTCTTTCGCGTATTTTATAAATATCTATTGTGCATGGCAACCCTGAAATTGAGCCTAACTGTACACGCAACCCACCAACGCCTTGTGTAAATTGGGTTGCCTAGTTTAAAATGTCGTTGTCCTAAAACTTTTGGAGACACTGTACAATGCGATCCATTGAAGTGTAGACCGTCGGTGTTTGCGCTATCGGCAAGCGAGGTAAATTAAGAAATGCTGTATACAAGTCAAATCCACACACTCTGTAAGAACTTAAACGTAACATCCGCCAAGAAATTACCAACAGTAATCAACGGGAACTGCAGCGAATTATTGATAACTTCATCAAGAGGTTTCAAGAATGTGTGGACAACGAAGGCGGCAAGTTTCAGCACATTCTTTCATGTATTGATAAGTAAATAAATCACTCTTTAAACTAGTTACGGAATCTTGCGCGCTTGATTCACAGACAGTCTACAGTGCCGGCATTTGGCCGCAAGTGCCTCGCTTGCCGATAGCGCAAACAACGACGGGCAGTCTACACTTCAATGGATCGCTCTGTATTTGAAGGATATCAATTTACAAATCGTGGTATTACGAAAAGGTCGAATAAATAAATAATATTTTCGCCGATGTTTGTATCACCAGAAAATAAAATAAAAAATTCGATTCACAACTTTTTTTAAAAATTTTCATTCTGTACTAAGTTCCCTCGTTTCTGTTTCACTAGCCATCTGCAGTCATTCCCGCTCTTGCGAATACTTTGCGGAGTCTATTGTTTCCGAAAGGGGCTTTGTCGCCGAGAAGTGCTTTAGCTGGTCCTTCTACACGATCAAGTGGTGCATTCCTTGGAGGAGAACCAGGATGGGAGAACCAGTCGCAAGATGGTATGACATTTTTCCCCAATACTTCTCCTATATTCTAACGAGGGTTGAGAGAAAAGTTTTGAGCCTCACAAAGAAGTAGAAATGGGATGGGAATGAAACTTGATATATGAATATACCATAAACCACATGTCCACCAGTTAACTTTTCTCTGTTCTGAACAGAACAGTTCCTCTTACATAAGCTCCACAGCTTCCATGAAGCATGCAAATTGGGCGTTTTTTAGTTTTGGAAAGGTGTTGTAGTTCCAGGGAGTCACATCTGTGGGGGAAAGATGTGTGTGGAATAAATTGCACTTTGGCCATGACAATAGCGGAGGCATGAGCTAGTGCATTATATCAGTATGGAGCAACACCACTTTCCTCAGCATTCCTCAATTACTTCTAGTTCGTCCAAAAGTGAGGCATAGTACATCCTCGTTACAGTTTCACCATTGCACAGAAATTCAATCAAACTTCTTCTCAACTGCTTCTATTCGATTACGTGCAAACCAAAGAAAAAATAACTGATGTACATGTGGTTAGTAACATTTTCAAATGAGGGATATATATACACACCACGTTCCTTTCATACCCACCCCCAACCCTCCTTGATGGTCAGGCTGAAAACTTTTCAGTAACCCATCTCTAACCATTTTCATTGCTATTCTTATACACACATTTCCTTACTCTTGTTTTTGTTCATTTACTCAGTCTAATTTTTCTTCGTATCTACTTGCTTTACTTTCTCTATTCACTCAACTCGAGTTTGCAATTTTCTCTACTCTATTTCTAGTTTTCATCTTTTCATTGCAACATTTTCATATCATATATTGATATTGATGTGATATGTTCTTTATTCAATCCACACTTACTTACTTCACGCCAGCTTCTCGCTTCTTTACTTATTCTATACTTATGTGCTGTCCTATTTCATATTATGTCAATTTCGTTCTTACATTATACTTTCCACATTGTTTATATTATTCCTTATTTCATCTTGCCTTTAACTGATAGTACAGTATAAAATTTTAGTGGTCAAAAGTTGCCAAAATCCATAAATTTGCTAATTTAGTTCCAAAACAGAATGTTGTGGTTATTGTTTTTCGAAGATTAATTAGACACAATTAACAACATTTCATACAAAACAAAATAATACTTCAAAATATGCATTTGTTTGCAAGCGCTATATATCAGAACTTGCCCATTTACGTACGTTCATTTTGGAATGAATATTTATTTATATTTGCAGGGCAACAGGAAATTATTATTTGAAAACTCGATGGAAGTCGCCATATGCATCGCCATAGAGTATTATATTTTCTTCTATCAGTATTTTTCTAAAGTTTTGACATTTGCACATCTGACAAAAATACACAGTGTAAGTATGTAGGAAAAAATATGTCACTATAACTTCAATGTTTTAATGTTTTCACTACATTCACAAGAAATCATATGGGACAGAACAATGTTTTCACATTGAATGAAAATAACGCGTTGCCAGTATATAAAAAAATTCAACACTAAATTAAAGGTGTATTGCACATTCCAGGTTTCATAAAATTCACTATAGTATTAAGTATATATTTCCGTACGTGGATGCCTTTATATTTACATTTTTTTGCTATTTAGACTGATCGCGACGGAGAAGATGAGTGATGATTAAATGATATTGATGAACGTCTCTCTCAAATAACGGCCTTCCCCATGACGCAGTGGTAGCGTCATTGCCTTGTTATCAAGGGGTCCCGGGTTCGATACCCGGTGGAGGCACAAGTGGTTCGGATCCCACTTTAAACTGTAAGTCCAGTCCCGATTAGTCTTACTGTGCATAAAGTGGACTTAAAACAGCAACTCTCTCAAATAACATCCATGCTCTGTCCGGCACTCGATCCCGGGAACTACGATGACAAGACAGAAAGCCGACCACTTAATGCGCTTGGTTACTGAGTTGGCGTATGTGGAAGCAACAGTAGACCAGCTAACAGTAAATATACATCATGTAATGATTGTTTGCTTTCAGGGTATAATAATAGTCCAAAACAAATCGTAGAATGTAACTACCCATTATTTACGTTAATATTGTTAAAAAAGGAAACACTGTAACACTTTGTAGATATAAATAACATTTATTTTAAAACAAAATAATTCTGTTGTATGTTTTAATGATATCCAGTCACATTATACGTAGCTACATCATATAAATAAAAATATTTAAAGTTTATAATTATTACAATTATCTGTAAATTTCTCAAACCATAGTTTGAGTGATTTTATCCATGCATAAATCGAAGGAAAACTGAAATTAGATTGATACATGTATGAAGTGAAATATCGCCAAGATTTAAAATTATTGGTTGTACGAACAAATAATCAACGATATAATTTACATAAAGATTAAAATTAAATTTAGGGGAGGGAGAAGGATGTTTTCTGAAACTGTGAATTGGATTTTCAAGAGGATGACACGCCTACATCCACAGGACATACACAATAGAACCTTATATTTTTTTAATAGAGCATCTTTCGATATACTTACTGTGTACGTTTTTAGAAGGAACATGAGTTCAGCCAAAAAGCAGCCAGTGCTACTGCGCTGTTGCCAAACTAACTGCTAGCCGAGGAAAAAGACAGAGAATTTTCTGTGTTCAATATTCAACGACATAGATATAATGTAGATAAAGTGTATATATGAGTAGTGAAATAATATAGTGAATATTTGTACACATGCTTCGAGAACACCCACGAGTCACTGTGTATATTGAGACGAATTTAACACCCATTGCTTTCCCCAAGACACAACTATTCAGCTGTGTCAACACGGTGGCAACGTAAAAAAAATAATTTAAAAAATTAAAAAAAAAACGGAAGAAAGATGAACGTGTAATTGTCTGTGTGTGTTGAGATCTGTTGTTTCCCGGTGTTTCTTCAAGTTACGATAACCCCGGCTGTAGGTAGTCGACGGAAATTTATGAGACTTGGACATTCAGGTTGAAAATGTCTTGCCCCATCTTATGATGAACCTTAAAGGGTCGAGTTTTATGTAAACTTCTTGTGCGTAAGAAAAATACAGACCACGCCGTTTAACTTACGCAACGCACTTTCCTAACTGTACAACGTTGCACTCCTGCAATTGGCTGGTCACCACGTACAGGCTCTGCGTGGTCCCGCCCATAAAACCGTATAGTCTACGCGTTTACTTCGTTAACGTCGAAGAACTGAAGAAAGCCGCCACCACGAACGTGAGTGGGGATAAATAATGGGCGAGTTGTTTTCGTCCAATCACACTCAACCTTCGGCCACTGGACGCAGCTGTCAGTCTGCTCGTCTATTCCACGTGGAGCCTCAGTCACATGACTGCGAATACGATGTTGCCTTACTTTGCAACTTTGATACGCCTTGTCTATTTTGGCGATATGTAATATGTTATTTGTTTTCTGTTAATTTCACAGAAATCTGTTTGATTTATTTGTTAGTTTCAATGCTGTTGTTTGTGTTGATTTAAATGTGTAGTTTTTGCTGTATATTTGTTACACGCAATATCGGAAGCGGAAGTCATTTCCGGTTTATAAACATTTGTAGAACTGTCCAATCTTTTATTGATTCCGTTGCCGGGACAACAGTGCGTGAAAAGGAAAAAGTAAGTTGAGTTGCGTGAGATGATGTTTATTTTGTGAAAAACACTGTTTTAAAGGAAAAGCCGCAACTTACTCGTAATTGAAATGTGATTGTGTTTGTGAATATTGTTGTTATTTTGCAGTGATTGTTTAAAGGTAAAATGGGTTATTAAATTTGTAAAATAGCAAGAAGCTACTTTTTTTTTCAAATCGTTACGTCCTGAGAATGCTCAGTGTAGCATAACATTAAGGAGAGTCTCATAACTCCGTCGCACAAGGAGATTGTGTAGCTACCGTGACGTAGTGAACCGTGATCCAGTGGCGAACACCAGAAAGGAACGTCACAACTTCAATGTGGAAACCGTGGGAAGGTGCTTGTGCGCGGAGGGACAAGGCAAGACCATCTTGAAGTTCAGGCCACAGCGCTCAGTCAAGACGTCATCATTTGGAGGCGATCGTCTTAACGCTGTAAACCCCTTCTAGTATTTTTATCAGAGAATTAAGGTATATTTATTTCTTTATGAAGTTAAATTTTGACATTTACCCTCCCGACGAATATAATTAGAAGAAAAAAGTAGAATATTGAATATTTACACCAAAATTTTCATTCAGGAAGTCACTACGGCTACCACAAAAAATCCTACCATAGCACAAAAAACGGGTTGAAAACCGTTAGAAACTTCCTGGCGGAAAAATTTAAACATTATATATCTTTGAAAGTATTATTTGCAATATTTGTCAGCTACAGTTAAATTCGTAACCTCTTTTGCATGAACTTTTGTATGTAAAAATCAATTGATTAAATCAATGATGTTAGGTTGACCGCAAACTTTCCAAGTTACCTAATCAATTAAATTGCTTTAGCTTTACCCAAAATTAATCAACCAGGTACTTTAGATATTCTGAGTAGCTATACAATCTCAATACAATAACTTAATTTGTATATCCTTGCAGCAAAATAAATTGGTACAAGGGCAATGTTGCATTTCTGTGTATAAGGTCTAAACCTAAATCATTTGTCACATTGTAAGTTCGACCCTATTGACTTTATTGAATAAAGGATAATACACAAATTGAATCTTTTCATTATCGTTAGTAAGATCTGTGACAATAACTAGAGTTTCTAACATTTTCATTGAAAGAAAAAAGCAGATTAATATTTTGATTTTAGCGATCACTTGAGAAATAAACATTTGGAATATTTCCTTACACTGTTTTTACACTCTGTTAATAAAATCGTGAAGAGTATTAATAAATTATGAAATAATAAACATTATCACTGATTTAATAATCAGTTACGAACATCGAAGCTTCACAAAGACAAAAAATAAAAAGCAGTTCATATGAAACAGATTTATAACATTTAATACATTTTTAAATTCATATTAATATAGCTAGGTAACAAAATGCTTTCTGTGTATATCCTTGGATAATTTTACACACGAATATTTCATCGAAGTTCTTGCTACACATTGTACCCTTGTATTTGAATGCACAACATGGCTTCCATTAGCCTCCGATTAGCCTAAAGAAGCATAAAGCGGGGTAAAATAAAAAAGTAAATGTACACATGTTATCAACTTTGTCCAGTTGTATAGCTTTCTTTCATTAAGCATATTTTGAAACTAAAAATTTGTGGAAGTCATATGAATATGTTATCGAATACTTGCATAAAATGTACACTAACAAACTGTTGGTAGACACTAACGTAATATTTTAAACGTTGACTAAATCTTGAAACAAATTAATTTGCAGTCATAAACAACAACGCATCTTAACGTTAACCAACGTTTGTAATTCAGGGTAAATTATTTGTTACTTGTAAAGAAAATTGTTGACAAGAGATAAAACATGACCACATTTAAGAGTATATTAGATTCAGGACACATCCAATGTTTACATCATGAACTATTATTCTTATTTATTTATGAGTATAAAACCTTTGTTACTTAACTTGTATCTTTTTGCATGGACCGAAACGCATGGAATTACCCTAAACAATTCTCATTTTCAACACCATCTTGAAGAAATGTGAACGTTACTCCTACCTTTTTCATCATAATTGCCTCTGCAATTGAGCACACAACACTTATACACCAGACCTCTTGCACATTTAAGCATATTTACACGTCATGTAAACTCGATTACAGTTCTTAAATTTGCATTACAATTCCACATTCACTAAAAAGATCCAACATTGATTCCGAAGAAGCCAATCAAACATGGCGGCTATCTCGCCTCCAGTTGATGACGCTTAGTCATGTGACCGGAGCAAGCTATTAGGCTTTCATATAGAGAAGGTAATGGACAAGGTGGCGTAGAGTAGATGTGTGGCAACACTGTGCGTTGAATTTGATTGTTGCACCTGGTGGGCGCGCTCCGTGGACTTCAAAGCCAGCCGGTCGTTAAAGTAGCTAGCGCGTCGACTATACGCCGCATAGGAAACAATTGAAGAACTCTTCTTTTCTACCATTACGGCGAAAGTTCGAGCTCTGAAAGTGTGGCGATACTCATTTGTAACTGAATGTGTGTTTGTCATATCCACGTCGAAACACGCTGTGTTGCATGGCGCCGTAAACCAAGTTTCAACTCTCAAATCAGAAAAGTTTAATGACACTTTTGAGAGAAGGTGAAGGGAGATATATGCGTGCGTGTGTGTGTGTGTGTGTGTGTGTGTGTGTGTGTGTGTGTGTGTGTGTGTGTGTGTGTGTGTGTGTGTGTGTGTGTGTGTGTAAAGATAAGTGCCTTTTACAATGATATTCTCGCACACAATAGAAGAATGACATTCATAAAAACATGGATCATGTGTGCATCAAACTGCTACTCTGTAATCGGAGAATTCTTATCACTCTTTTTTTCGCCTAATCACACAGCACAAAATTATCAACGACGTTTAACAATACTCGAAAGAATAAGATTTCTTATTAGAGTAGGATTCGTCTTTGTGATAACGGTACAGATTCGTTCAGTAGCAACAATCGTGATTACTGGTTACTTAATCAGTGTGTTAGGTGAAGATCACAAACTCGTAGTCTGTGATACATACCTACCCGTCCTATGAATCATCCCAGAGACTTCCTTCGACACTCCTCGTATATTGTGCTACTGCCAAATTGATTATTGTCTGCTATTTTCTGTGCCATAATAATTATACAGGGTGATTCAGTAAAAGCATGCAAAAAGGAAACAGGAAATAGGCACGCATAACTGGACAGTCGGCGATGCGGAACCTACTGTCGGATTGAAAATTACAGATACTAGAGTTTGGTCTCCAATTAAAAATTAACCAGTAGATTTACATAAAAACTATTTACATCAAAATTTAGCTTATTCAATTCTGCGTTAATATACGCTAACCAAACTTTTTTTCGAGTATGCCTACAATTTTCTATCATCGTGAAAACAAAAAAAAAACATTTTTCAAATTTTTTTTGCAAACGATCGCTCTCCTTGAAATTCTATAAATAAAAAAAACTGTGGTGCGATGAAATTTTAATATGGTGCACGCAAAAAGGTTTTAAACATAATTCTTATTTTTTAGATTTTTAAAATATGTAAAAGAAAAAAAGTTTTCATGTTTTGCGAAACAACTTTTTCTTAATATTGGGTACTTCTACAAATACAATATTGGTTCTGCTTTGAAGCTCTTTGCATCTATTTTCAAAATCCATCATCATTGCTAATTCACATTGCGAAGTCGATTTTATACAGATTTTTATTCAACGAAGTAAAGATGTATGTAGAACGTGGCAACACCGCACACAGTGATGTCCGTTGAACTATTGGAAACTGCGGACTGTTACTGCATTACAAGAAGACTGCTTCATCCTAAACACAGTTTATTTTAAATACATTATTAAAACTCTTCTAAATTCCATGTAGACAAATTTTAAAGAAAATACATTGTTTCACGATTTATAAAACGTGTCTATATTGTTAAAACAAAGATGGTGTCCCTTGCTTCGGGGAGCGTTGTAATTCGAAGAAATGCCATCTCAAATTACAACGCCAGTGTTCATAGTTACCAAATTATTTGCACGATATTTTCATTGAGTTGTCATACAAACAAATAAATTCAATAATCTGAAGGATTTTGGATACAAGTTGGGAGGTAAAGAGAAAAATGAAACTCGCTTCTGTAATCTGCAAATAGCATGAAAGTTAAGTCCTAAATGCTCTCAAATTCGAAATGTTATTCTGTGCAACCATTGTGTACTTAAAAAGTGTTAGAATAGGTGAACAGGTGCATATTCTTCTTGCTTTAATGACCTATGATCCCAAAGCTTAATTTTTAAATTTAATTTTAGGTTACAAGTCAATTCCTTTACTCGCCCATGAATAATAATTTGTGCAACGAGGTTGGTATCACTGTTCTGTTAGTTTCAGAGCTTTTTGGAATTATCTATTTAGTTGTGAAATCAACGCTGTGAAAGTGAGTGTTACTTTTTGTTTGTTGTGAATTTACCAAAACAAACACGTACTGTATAATTTTAGTTGCGTGCAGGAAGCTGCAAGTAATAGAAAGTATTTTATTAAACTAATAACGTGAATTTTGAAATGAAATATATGTCCGTTGAGAGAGGGAGGGGATATGCATTAACTATTATGTAAAATGTCCTTTCTTTCCTAGGAAAACTGGGGCAGTTTGGCGACACACACACACATGCATACTTTCGGGGACGCTGTAATTTAAGAAAGCATGTTCAATTAGAATATCGCTTGCCTCCTACTCACGATCACGCTTCACACTCCTTATCAACATGTGTTGTGCCCACTATGATTTTTTTATGAATTAAGTGGAATTATGGTGTGGGACTGCTTTTTAATGGTATGGTCTTGGTTCACTGCCTTGTGTAACTGGATCCATTAATGCGAATGGCTATCAATCCACTTTGCACAATTCCGTGTTACCCACACTGTAGCAACCACCTGGAAACAACTCATTTCCCTTCAGCATGCCAAAGCTGCATTTCATAAAAGAAAGGCCAACTCCATGCAGTAGCACAGGAAGGTTTTCGATTTGACGTGGTATAAAGTCCAACCTCCATATGGAGTAAAGTAGACAAATATGGAATAGTCGATAATTGTGAAACACCTAATTATCTATTCTGATGTGCATTAATATATTTTGGTAATCTTACAAACCAGGGGCGGCCGCTCATAAGGACGAAACGGACGCCGCACTGCCGTGTGAAATCGCAAGTGAACATACATCACATTAACAATTATATATTGGCTTTTACATTGTCTGAATTGCAAATATTCCGTTGATTACAGATCGTTGGTTAGTCGGTTCTGTATTCATTCTTCCGCGACAATTGCGAAGTTTGCACGCCACCGTGCGGGGTAGAGGGGGATACGGAACTTCGAGAGAAATGTGGCGGGGCGCCGTCCTCCCACCTTACGAGACGTAGAGCATTCCCAGGCGCGGCCGCGAGGGTAAGAGGCGAGGGAGCAGGGGTAATAACACGCGCGGGATCTGTGAATGGGAGGACGGAGGGTTTGTCGTCCGAAACCCACCCCGTAGGCGAAACTGGCCCTCTCTCCGGAGAACGGTAAACAATGAAGAGTTGCCAGAAGCAATGAAGTTAACATAAGAAAGAAAATTACGAACCGTTGAAGAAAATCATTCTGTATTCCATAATCGTATTCACTTATGACATAAGAGTAGAGCAATAAATAACGCAATTTCCAACGAGGAAAGAAAATATCGGTAACCGAAAAAGTATAGACTCTTGCTTGATTTTTATTTACCGTCGCTTTCTGCTACTTTTCGGTAATCCAACGATGAGGATGAGTGATGATGATATAATGAAATTGATGGAAGAGCACTCACAAAGAACACACGTACCCATGCCGGGAATCGAACCCAGAAGCTGTGACTTTGTAATCAGTATGCTAGCCACGGAAGTCGTCTACAGCTGCTTGTTACTGGCAAAATTAGATTTAATTACATGTTTTGATTAGCACGTTTTAAAAAAGATCTTGATAATGTGACAAAGCTTCACAATTTCTTTTCAAGCCGGCTGTTAAATAAATTAGAAGCTCGTCATCTAAACTCACCAAGAGCCGCTACAAGAACCTGTGAACTACGAATTTCTGAAAATTTGGCAAAATTGTCTGGCAACCACGAGGCAATAAAACGACCGGATAGGAAGACAATAGTATTGACACTTGTTGTTTCTTCGTTTTCCATGGAGAAGTGAAGTGTTTTCGGCAGAGTGTGCTGTGGTTGTGCGTTTGTCGCGATGAGCAGTGTGGAGAACTTGTTGGTGCGAAGTTTTTCTACCAGGAGCCTGGATGAAAAAATAAACATAAAAAACCTAGGCCGAATTTGAATCTAGAACAAGCATGCCTGACGAAGATTTCTGGCAAGTTTGAAGTTTTTACTGTAGAGCTTCTGGTAATGCAGATATCACCGTTCCAGTGAGATATTTACATTGTTGCCCTATTTCACATATCAATTTGTCATGTTGGACAGGAATCTTTTTCTGTGTAACTTTTTTACTAGTAATTTTCTCGTTCAATTCACGTAAATATTCGTCATCGTGCTTATCAAGCTGTGTAAAAATTAATATTGCTTCTTCTGAATTTTCCCCTCTGTTAAGTTAAAAAATGCTACAACTAAATCTGATAGAATTTCTTCTTCCATCTTTCGTAATCTTGGCATTACTGTTAAATAATTATTAATTTATCATAGTATCATAGTATCATAAAGACGAATATATCAATTTCATATCACGTTGGCTGTTATATACTAAATTCACCATTTAAACTCATATTACTAGTAGAGAAAATTTGTGAGCTGTCGCCCCTCCACTTTGGTTCACCACGAGCCGCCACTGTTACAAACTACATCCTGAGAGCCAACCATGAGATGACACTGCTTTCGTGGTAGTTGGAAGTGTTAGTTGGTGCACAAAGACGAAAATCTGTTTCTGACGTGTCAGAAATTTTCTACGGTACGTGTTTGGGTGCTAGTATAGAATGTATACTTTATTTCAGAGTAATTACCTGGTTAATATTTTGTTGAAATGTGTTCATTTGAAGGTTTCAATAAACCAAGTGTTTGTCTGTCGAAGAATAACGGTCATTGTGAAAGAAAAAATTAAAATGGCGGAGCGACAAAGAGTGTCGCATATTCAAATACTGAACCTCAACTGTAACAAGTTTTTCTTATTTTAAATGAACAGTGCTGTTGAGAACAGGAGGAAAACTTTAAATATGAGGCAGACATGGGATACTAAAGATAAGAAACGTGCCATCACTGCAGTTCGGGAGGGAAAATGCGATTTATGATGGCTGAAAAATATCTGAAGTGCCTCGTGCGACATTATTTCGTTTATGCCATGAAAATCGTAATAGATAAATGTCGTCTTGGTAGGAAAACTATTTTGCCAAGCGAATTTCATATCCACCTTGTTTACTACGTCAATTGGATGGATAACAGATTTTTTGGTCTAACTCGCAAAATGTTTAATATGTCTTTCAACTTGCCAAACGTAACGGCTCTAACACTCGACAATTTTGGACGAAAGTGAAAAAGTTCTGTACAATGACAGCATCGAAAACAACTCATCTGATGAAGATTTCATCAGACATCCAACAAATATAAAATACATTTTCTGTAATGTTCAATTATCTGATGATCATAAAGGTGAATATTGAGCCCAGTGCGCTTTATGTAACGAATTGGGAGACGATTATCGTGAACGATATTCATAAGGAGTGTATTATGTTTGTGATTTCTGCAAATAGTTTGGAGAACTTTCATTTTACATTTTTTATCCTTTTGGCCACCCGAAAACTGCCCCATGCCATCCCCCAAACTTTTCAGTGGCTTACTTTAAATAAAGCAGATTATGTATATATATATATATATATATATATATATATATATATAATTTTGCATGTACAACCTTGGTGACAATGAAGTTCGACCAGAAAGGAATACGTGATTAAATGCACATGGCATAGGCGGTGGAATGGGTGACCCGCAGAAGTGATGCATGTGTGTAAGAGGAGGCGTGTGAGCAGGCAAGAATCGTGATCACAGCATGTTGCACCCAAGGTCACGTAAAGAACGAAAACGGGGAACTATACGCGTGACATTGAACTTCGACCAGGCACCAGACCCATACGGTAAATTCCAGATAGTGGCGCATTCGACGGAAGCATGACGTCACGGACACGATAAGGGAGTCCGCCGTATATAAGCGCGTGCTGTGCACCGAGGAACCGCAGTGCATCATCACCATGGCCAGGGGCAAACCTATTGACAACACCGTGAGGAGAAGAGTGGTGGAGTTGCAACGGGATGGACTCAGTGAACGGGAAATAGGGCGCCAACTGAACTTACCCAAGTCAACCGTCCACTGCATTATCAAACACCACCAAAATACGGGTACTACAGAGCCAGGTAAGGCCCCCGGTCGAAAACTCCTGCTGAGCGTGTGTGACCTACGGATATTTAGGCGCTATATCCAGACTAACAATCATGTTTCTGTGGCCGAATTACGACTGTGGACTCGAGAACGCTTTCACATTGAAGTGTCAACCAGAACCATTCGCCGTTACCTACAGCGATGCAGTTACCGAGTGTACAAGGCGAAACGTAAACCCTTTCTTTCCATGTTGAACAAAGGCAATCGACTACGGTGGGCACGAATGTACCGGGGATGGACATTTCGGCAGTGGAACAGGGTTTTGTGGACCGACGAATCCATTTTCAATGTTGTGTACGGGAAAATACGGAAAACAGTCATTTGTCGGAAGGAGGAACAGAATGAAGCAAAATGTTATGCACGTCGGGTACAGAAACCTGCGTCAGTGATGGTATGGGGATGCATGACGGCATCTGGGGTTGGCCCACTACACGTCTGTGAGGGCATTGTGAATGCACACGCCTATACACGCATACTGGAGCGGCATCTTCCCACAGTGCGAAGACACCTGTTCCACAGGCGGCGTCTCATCTTTCAACACGACAATGCCAGGCCTCATACAGCGCGGCTGACAAGAGAATGGTTGACTCGCCATCACGTGCGAACTCTGCCATGGCCACCATCGAGCAAAAGCGGAGGGCAACTTTTGCACCGCACTACAGTGACTGATTCATGGATTACTGACAAAGTAACAGCAGGCTACATGGAACAAAGAAAAACATAAATTTCCGCTGCAACGCAGCAATGTATGTCGACACAAAATAAATTACATGTGTGAAATATATATAACTTAAGACGGACATTCATTTTCCAGGGATGCTACCCTACCCCCCACCCTGTGCCCTCCACCTGGACGTCCATGATGATATGTATTAAGTCTTCTACTCCAAGAAAGTGGTCATACCATGCAGTGTAAACATTCAGATACACGTTGCAGTCTTATTGAACAAAGTAGTGAAATACAAAATAAATCCATCCTGCCCTTAAAAAGACAATTTTTGAACCTTCTCAATGTAACCAATGAAGGCACCGTCTGCCACAAGACAAAACGCGAAGGGCACAGGAACTGTGTCATCTTTAAAATCCCTTCTGCCGCACTATCCCCAACAACGAACTGTAAAATTTCTTCGTGAACATTGGGCCTCTTCCTAACAGTCTTTGAAAAAGCTTGAAATGGTACGTTTACTGGACATTTTACGTGGACCAAATACATAGAACGTATTAAGAAGAAAACTACCCTTCATGTTACAACTCGCATTAAATAATTTCCAGAGCACGACCTGATGAGGTGATACCTTAAAAGCACCGGATTTTTTTCTCCAGTGTAAGGAAGAACAAGTAGGCGGAAAACAAACCGTTATGAGCAATGCAAAAAAGAAAAAAAACATAACTTACATTAAGCTATAGGCAATTATCAAAAACCACGAACAGACCACATGAAGAAACAAAAGAAGAAAAATTGATAACAACAATGCTGACGAAAGAAGAAAAACGACCGCTGATCTTTACAGAGGCTGCCGCAAGTACAGAAAAGTATTGGTACCTCTTTCAGTGCTTGCCTGTTGCATACAACAATAACCTATCATTCGGCGCTCAATATGACATGACATAATATTACATATTAATGTTAGTGTTTTCAGTTGAACGTAGGGTGTGCTGAAGGGGGTGCGGAAGAAAATTAAGGGGCGCGCAAGCACTCACTCGCGCACCCCTGGCGCCGCCCCCTTTTCACCTAAAATCTTGTCTCAATTCTTCTGCCCTGAGGGAAGTTTACCTTCGCATAGCAACACTAAACTGCAACAATGATTTATACCAGTAGGATGGGTGAGAGAAAACATTGCTTGCCTGCTCATCTCTTTCCTGGCGACAGGAACCTACCTCTAAACGTGAAAGTTTAAACCCCCTTGCCACACTGTAATGGACGAATCCTGAAAGGCTGGCCTTCGTGGCGGATGATGGTTAGCACAGCACGCTACGTCGCCAGGGGTCTCGGCGTTCGAATCCCGCGGCCTCGTCATGGGTGTGTGAGGAGTGTCCCTTCATCAATTTAATTGTATCGCCACTCATCCTCATCTTCGCAAGTAGCCAAAAGTGGCACAAAAGCGAAGGGAAATAAACAAAATCACGAATCCTGAAAGTTCGAATTGCTTTGTAATTTTTGTGTGCATACTTCTTTCCAACGGTAAGGGACTAAGGGTATAAAATATATAGGATCACAGTTAGTCCAGTGGCTAGTGAGAAAACTCTAGGAAGGAATCTCTTCACTTACGCCAACAGCAGTTACAGCATGCCATCACAGGTCGGACAACCCTAAGCCTGCGTTCGATTGGTTTTATTTTTACAAAACAAGTGTTTTCAAAATGCAATGAATATTTTACAAGTATGTAAAAAACAATTTAATCAGCGATCAGCAAAAACAAGGTAATGCACACAATTAACAATATTTGTCTTTTTAGGTTGCACCGTGTCCTCAACGATTGTAAAGGTCGAAACTTCTCGACACTCTTTCTTTTTCTTCAGTTATTTTAGTTGTTTTTTTATCTCTTGGGGTGACGACGAGAATGCATTTACGAGTGTACAATGGGACAAACACAACTATACACTCTCATGTCTCGCACAAAATAAAAAATAAAATTAAAAGGGATTCTTCTTTCGCACCAATAAGTGTTCCTTGATATCTTTGTAACGACTGGGGCAGCCAAGGAGACTAACTTTCCATTTAAACTTACAGACCGTCAATTTAGGGTCTAATCTTGCAAAAATTGTATGAATCTGAAAATTTATACATCTGTTCTATTTGATGTCAAAACAACATAGCAACAGTCCTGAAGCCCTTTCCGCATCCTGAAATTCCAGGCGGTGGTCAACTTGGGATGCTGAATGCTGGAGAAGTGCAAGTTATCACTGGAATGGATGTTACGTGCAAGCAGCTAAACCCACGGATTTGAAGGATTTGAAATAGGGCTCCACCGAAAGAGAAATAAGCGGGCTTTAACTATGACTACACATATTGTCTTCCAGGACCGCACAAAAGGAACAAAAACTACCAAAGTCGATTTTTTTTCTATTTATCATTCTTGACGCTTTGATATCGCAGATGTCGAGAAGACACTCCTATAAAAGGTTTTCATCAAGCTTTAAACTTTCCGTTGACATCTTTGTAGACCATGTGCAGAATTGTTACGCCACGGGATGTATTAAGCTCGTGTATTATTCTGGATGCTTCTTCTCTGATATATGCAGCAATTAAAACAGTGAAATTCATTTAATTAACATTTTTGTCGTGCCTATTTGTGGCGCGGTGGCTCAGTCGGTAACGCGTCTGACTACCATGCTAAAGGTCCCGGGTTCGATCCCCGGCCGGTTCAAATCCGGGAACTTTTCTAACCATGGAAGCGGCCCCGGCGCCCACCCAGCGTTGAATAACATGGGTACCTGGGGGAAACCCTGGGGGGTAAAGGCGGTCAGGGGCGTGATGCTGATCACATCACTGGTTGAACAGTATATCCTCCCCTATCTGCAGGAATTGCACATCCCACTCACGACCGGATCAAGAAAGTGTGGGACGTTACCCCCACACCCCCTATACGCCTTCATGGCGTGGTGCTAAGCACAGGGGAGCACTTACTTACTTACCTATATGCATGTGTTCTCCTTCTTTCACAACGGACTCCTATAATTGTGACTGGTCGAACTTCATTGTCACTAAGGTTGTAGATCAAAATCTCTTTCTTCTCTTTGGTTATTATACTTTTTAGATACAGATTGATTGATTGATTGAGTTGTTGTTTTGAGCCCACTTTATGCACAGTACGGCTAATCGGGACTGGACCTACAGTTTAAAGTGGGATCCGAACCACTATGTGCCTCCACCGGGAATCGAATTTTAGATATAGATTCAGTCAAATATAAATATAATAATAATTTTTAATACTTATGTATATACATATATGTGTGTGTGTGTGTGTGTGTGTGTGTGTGTATAGGCAATGTATGTATTAAAACGACTACTAAAGCTATATTAATGAAATTGTATGTGTAATATATTATGTAATGAGTATTATTAATATATAGTAAAAACAATATGTAATTTTAAGCCACATTAAGTTGCGTAACTATACGCACACACACACGCGCATATGTATATATATATATATATATATATATATATATATACACACACACATTCTGATTTGCCTCCCTTATCTACGTCACTGACGATTCTTCACAATACAAAGTGAGAAAAATGGAGCAAAGTCATTTCCGTGGTTAGGAAATGATAGATACCTTCGCGGCGCAGTGTATAGCGCAGCGAACTCGATTTCGAATCCCGGTCTGGGCATGGATGTTCTTTCATCGTCGCGATTAGCCAGAAGAGGCAGAAAAACGACGATAAATAACAATAGAAATACAACAGGCCGAGGTTCGAGTCCTTCATTTCTTGCAAGCTTTCTGGGGGAAGATAAGGTCTGTCAAGTGCAAAATTGTCGACTTCCCCTTCCTAATGACAACAGGAATTACGCGGCGTTTCGTACGCACTAACCTGTGGGTGACGCAAGCAAGTAAATATACCACACCACCGCACTCAAAGAACGCTTTGTTACCATAGGGAAGGACAGAGAATACACGACTTTACATTACACCATGGTAACAAGTTGAAGGTTTTTCAAATCCTGGAAAGGTTATGCACTCTTTAGCTTCTGATAAACCCCCTTCGCATTTACATGCCAACAAACATGTTGTGACTAACAAGTAAGACAAATACGGTTAACCTATTTTGTTCCGATGGAATTACAAGTCAAATTATGACGGAAGAAAGGTTCCTGGACCGATTTGAAATACTTCACAGATAAAAAGGTTCTCTACGGTCCAGAACCCATTACGCTTGCTGAGTTTCTCTCCTGGACCGGAATTGAATTTATTTAGAATTCCTGGACCTTTAACAACCCTGGTTTACAGACGGAGTGGAAGTAATATACACTGCTGGACAAAAAAACCGGACACTTGCATTTTTTGTGATAACGCAATGGGTCGATAAAAGCTCTGGTACAAGGGCTAACTAAATGTTGCAGAAACTGAATTAAGTATGAATGCATAAACAAATTCCGAGTCTATGAACGGTGCATATGTACTACATGATCTGCCGAACATTCTGTAATATACCTGCGATCTGTCATTGCAATTCAGATGTCAAATATTAAGGTGTCCGGTTTTCTTTGTCCAGCAGTATATAAACGACGCTATCCCAAACTTTAAACCTACTTAAGTAATCTTACTATAGATTGAAACAGTGGCTTTCTTGCAGAATAAGTAAAATAACTGATTTGATCTTACATGTAAGCGAGAACGTTTCATCACATCGTGAAAGTTTTGGCACATCACTACACTGTTCTTGAATGGGACAATTCTGAATCCGAATATATATTTAGCATTTCAGCTTGTGGACACCAGAACATAACGAAATGTAGGCCATTATAGAATAAATAAATATTTTCACACTTTCCCTCGTTCATTCGACATAGTCGGTCATTTTTTACAAACAGCAGAAAATTATTTCAACATCATGTGATACAACTCATAGTGAGTAAACATAACAATATATCATATTATATTGTATTGTATTATTATCTGTATTATTGTCCAACAGTGTTGAAATAATAATAATGTAATTATTATATAATTGTATGCGAGAATAAGACCTCGCCGATGGCGCAGTGGTATGGACGTCACATTGCAATCAAACGATGTCGGGATTCGATACTCCATGGAGGCACGTAGTGGTTCTTATCCCACTTTAAGCTGTATGTTCAGTCCTTATTAGCCTATCTGCACATGAAGTGGACTTAAACTCAAATCAGTACATTATTATTCAATACAATACGTATTGAAAATTATTATGGCTTGCTATTCTTGCTGTGGTATTTTAAAAATATTTTGTAACAAAATTATATGTGACATTTATACGTTATGTACATGTACCAACTCTTTCAAAATATATATATTACTGTACCTCTCTTTTAAAAGTGTGAGTAACTTGTGTAATAAAGTTACGGAGACCTCAAGTGGATATATTCGACAATATGCATGTAAGAGACTCTGGAGCTCACCTAATCTCAAATCAATAGGTAACCGGGGACAACCATGGAGAATTGTTGTTGTTGAAGCGTGGTTCCGATCACATCACCTCCAGTGTGCAGAGATTGAGAATGTGTGGCTTTCTATCTCTACGTCCCTTGTGTTCATGGCACAGTACAGACGGGATCAAATGAAATGTACTTCCCATTTCCTACCAACTCAGAAGCGAGTTGGAAACTCTTCATTGCTCCTGTATAGATAAGAAAGTGGGAGAGGGCAGTAGCAGACAAGGCCAGCACGCAAACTTGTTTCCAGCAAGCTTTCTGTTGGAGTCTTGGCAGTTTGTGGAAGGATTTTGTGTTTCTCTTTGGAATGAGAAACAGGGTGCGACGATTATGCGATGAAATACGGTAATATATAACGATGAAGCTTTATTTGAAGATGATAATAATAATAATAACCCGTGGCGCAACAGTCCGTGAGGGCCAGGGCCTACCTACCGACTGCCGGCCTCACTTCCACCTGCCGAGGTGGGAATTATGGGGTGACGTGTGGTCAGCAAGACAAGTCTTCAGTCGTTGTAGGTTTCCGTGACCGCGTCACGCTACTCATTTGTAGCTCCCCAATTTCCTCACGACGGTGGATGGCCACCGGTCCCATACACAAGACCAGGTGTCCCAGGTTTGAATCCCGGCCTGGGCATGGATGTTTCTGAGTGTCCATTCATCAATTTCATTATATCATCACTCTTACCCATCTTCGCAAATTAGCCAAAAGTGGCACAAAAAGCGAAGTGAAATAAAAGCAAATCAATCAATCAATTGTTAGGGCAGAACCATATATCACGGACTGTTGGTTGACGTAAATTTTTAATATGCCTAAACTCTTAAAATACTCTAATATCAGGTTTTCTGTTGCAATTATTATTTCAATTTTGAGGGCCTTCATGACCGAGTGCTTTGCATACTGCTCTATGAAACCGGAAACCCTATGTTCTATTGATTGATCGATTTGCTTTATTTTAATTCTCTTCTGGTGCCACTTTTGGTTAAACGCGACGATGAGGATAGTAGATGAAATGATGAAATTAATGAAGCGACACTCACAACCTCACAACGAACACAATGCCAAGGCCGGTCATTAAGCAAGCTGTGCTAACCACTCTACCACGGAGGCCGAAATCCTTTTTAATGTATAGGAAAAATCGTTCTTTGACATCGAACTAAGAACAGTTAATATGCGTCACCTCGGAGTTATTATATTTTAAATTTCGAACAATCAATTGAGATTTATTCCTAACCATTCTTTTGCCTACATCAAAACTTCCACACAATAAGATCAATTACACTAAGGACAACAGCGTTAGAGTCTATGCAAACGATGATGACGGAAAATAATTCACATGATTATAGTGAGGTGTAAGGGGTGTTTCTTTCACGTAGTGCACCCAATAGTCAACCTCACTTCTACGTAGTACACCCTGGACTGCGGACTAACGAGGCTCTGGTGACTGGCCCCATAGCTAGTATAATTTTGTTTGTGTTGTCCTGTGTTTTGTCCTTACTTGTGCTGAGTGCTCCTTTACAGCCTCAGCTTTTAACGAAAGTCAGAAGATTTTAATATTTTATGATTTTAGTTCTGCAACGTTAGAGTTATGTGTAACGATAAGGGGCTGGACCCCGTATAATGTGACGGGTGCAAAATAGCCTTGGTGCTGACGCACCCAAAATTTTAAATTCAAATCAAATAAAACATGATTATAGTGATGCATTATTACATCAGTGAAACATTAATTTTCGGTCATGGTGATAAATTGAAAAACGCAGGGACACAATGACCGATTTATTTATTTATTTTATTTCGCTTTTCTTCCACTTTTGGGTAATGAAAGGTGTGTTAAGATGAAAGTTGTGAAAGGACAACTAAAAACGTAGATGGCACAGTCTAAACCCCACAGACCATTAGGCTATACTGACCTTATATCTAGACGCCATATCCTCGTTACTGCGCAAAATGCACTCCATGGTCACAATGACGTAAGCATTCGTAAAATTGATTTGTATATTTTGGTTTTATTATTATTATTATTTTCGAAAAACGCAAGCCAAACTATTGGGCATTATGTGATATGCTCATTACTTCTCAGGAACACTCGCGGCCTTCAGCCAGTTTTATTCTTAAACAAAATTAGGATGTTAACAGACACTTCCAAGACAATATCCAAAGAATACTGTCACATACACGAAATGTAAAACATTTTTATTTTCTCGTTTCTACTACATCCCTGGGAAGTAAAAACTGCTGGAGCGTGATGCTGATCATTGACCTCCAAAATGGCCGAACTCGTACTGACACAGCCCCTAAATGTGCCTTCATGGCACGGTTCTATACGAACGACGAACTTTACCTTGCCTTTACTACTACTAACTACTCATGCCATGAATTTTTGTATTTTTGATCCTTCAGTATGTGTCCATTGCTAACCTGGTTCATACCCAGTCACAACAGCGATTAGTCAATGCAATAAAATACGTCAAACTTTAATGAAACAGGTGTCGGCGCGCCCACACACACACGCATACACACACAAACACAAGGAGAAAGGGAGAGAGAGAGAGATAGATAGAGGCGGGGGGATAGGAACACAAAATCCTTCCACAAACTGCCAAGACTCCAACAGAAAGCTTGCTGGAAACATGTTTGCGTGCTGGCCTTGTCTGCTACTGCCCTCCCCCACTTTCTTATCTATACAGGAGCAATGAAGAGTTTCCAACTCGCTTCTGAGTTGGTAGGAAAAGGGAAGTACATTTCATTTGATCCCGTCTGTACAATGAACAAGGGGTGGTATTACCTTTTAATAGTTTTCTATCAGTTCAGATAAGTTCATTGAACTTGCACCTACAGTTTTAAGGAACGAACTCAGAAAACTGGCCGCGGTGGCTCCGTCATGTCGACCTCCGTGGCGGAGTGGTTAGCAGAGCGCGCTACAACGCCAGGGGTTCCGGGTTCGAGTCCCTGGTAAGGCATGGGTATTTGTGTTGTCCAAACGTGAAAAACTGAGAATACTGTAAAAATTGAAAAGTGAAAAAGTGTGAATGACGGGGGATACCACCGCGTAGGGGTATTCCTTTTTAAAAAAAAAAAAAGTCGGTAACGCGTCTGACTACCATGCTAAAGGTCCCGGGTTCGCTCCCCGGCCGGTTCAAACCCGGGAACTTTTCTAACGATGGAAGCGGCCCCGGCGCCCACCCAGCGTCGAATAACATGGGTACCTGGGGGAAACCCTGGGGGCCAAAGGCGGTCAGGGGCGTGATGCTGATCACATCACCCCCACTCACGACCGGATCAAGAAAGTGTGAGGCGTTACCCCCACACCCCCTATACGCCTTCATGGCGTGGTGCTATGCACAGGGGAGCTCTTTACTTTTCTTTTTTTTACACAAAAACAATAAAATCTTCTCCATTGGTAATCGTACCTGAATCTGCTTCATTAATGGTGAAGCATGTATTGGTATTTGGTATGTAACAAAGTTCCCCGGTTGTATTGAATTACAATTCAATGACGTTCCGTAATCAGCGATTTTTAGCACTCGAAAAGCAGGGAGCAACAATGTACATAATTAACATGTTATATGTAAAACTCAACTGGTATATTTAGTAGTCTTGAGAAAAACCTGAAATTATAGAATCGTAAGAAGCTGAAGAATATCGAAAGCTTTGCTGATATCTAGCAACAGAAAAATTATAACTTGTTTTAAGTAATAACAGGATCGCCTCCTTTACCTTTTAAAGCCTGCTTACGTAATGTGATAATATCAAAACCTGTTTCTGGACGAAAATGGCATTTGTAAACATGTCTAGTACTTTGAAAAATTATTTTGAATTATTTTACAACGTCAAGGCAAAGTTCTAATACCTAAGTTATCCGTTTTCACAGAAATAAGATTTCTTCCAGATAGGAATAAATTACATTTTCCTTGTTGAGGTCTAGGTCTTGCTCTGGTGTAAGCCGTTTGTTTGTTTGATTTGCGTTTCTAAGTTCACTTTATGCACAGATAGACTAATAGAGACTGGACAGTTTAAAGTGGGATCCGAACCACTGTGCATTGTGCCTTCACCGGGTACCGAGCCCGGAACCCCTTGATTATAAGGCGAAGACACTACGACATTGTGGAGGGCCACTCTGATGTTAACAGTCTGTGTGGAATGAAACTTGACATTTCATTTTTCAGCTAATGCAGTTCACTTTAAAATGTCTGCAATTTCGTTGGTAGAAGTTGAAAAGTATAAGCAGTGTGATTCACTGGTGATTCCAAATGGGGCAACTGTTTACTACATCTTCGTGCCATAAATTTATTTTTCTGATGCAGGTTGTTAGCTCCTAAATAAATCGCACGGTCTTATGCAAAGATTAGGATTTTCACGAGTTTTACAACTCTCAAGATATCGTTTGCAAACAACGAGGAAAATAAAAGCTGAACTTCTGACCGTGTCATATGACACCTGCAACGTACAGAAACGTGATTAAGAAGGACCAAACGTTTGTGTTTGGAAGGTAAGCCCGTAGACCATAAAATTTGTGCAGATAAATTGTGTTTGATTCGTGTTTGTGTGTGAAAAATTAATAATTGATAAGAAGTAATAAATAAACCGAGGTCTTGATCGATGTGTGTTAAAGCATTTGTAGATTATGTTGTGTCTTCCGTGCAGGAAAAGTACAGAGTGGGGCAAAATAATGTTACCACTTATATGGTGTTGCGGTGGGGCAAAAAAATGTTACCACCGAAAGGGAAACATATACATTTAATATACCCCTTCAACCTGTGAAACAGAAATGTGGATACATTTGAGCATTCTGTCAACCATTGAGTCCATGACCCTTGAACTCATGTCTTGCGGTATAGAGCGTATCACTGTCGAAATTCTTTGTTTAAGGTCTTGTATGTCCCGCGGTTTTGTTGCGTAAACATGCTCATTTACCATCCCCCATAACCAGAAATCGCACGGGCTGAGGTCTGGTGATCTTGCCGCCCATGGTAGTGGACCATGCCGACCAATCCATCATTGACCGAATGTCCTGTCGAGGCAACCACGAACATCTGCGTGATAGTGTGCAAGTAGCCACGTGCAAGAATGGCTAATGGAAGGTTGTTTACCACGTAATGAGTTAACATAGCCAAATAGGAGGCGCCAGTGACCGTTGCAGTGTTAAAAAAAATAGGGTCCCACTATTCCCAACTTTGAAACACCACACCATACGTTTATCTTCGGGGAGTCCCGTATGTGTTCCCTCACTACATGTGGATGTTCAGTAGCCCAAATCAGAGTTGTGTTTGTTAACGCGACCACTCTCATGAAATGTTGCCTCGTCGGAGAAGAAAAACAGAACAGATGGATCAATTCTTGTCATTTCCACTAACAGTTCTGCCATTTTTACACGAGCGATTTTATCGGCGTCGGTAGGTGCTTGCACAATTTGGATGTGATACGGTTTTAATCCCAAATCATGGTGCATGATTCGTCGAAGAGATCGTTGAGAAATTCCTGTTTCACATTTTAACCGAGAAAGTGACTTTTTCGAGCTATTCAACATGGCTTCTTGCACTTCTCACACTTCTGGGTCGTCCACTGTTCCCTTTTGAATTATTTGCCACCGAACCAGTTTGTTCAAATTTTTCATACACTCGCCGAATGGTTAATCTACTTCGCGTTGTTATATGGAGAATAAACTACTGCTTGGGACTACTTTCGCTCGCTCGCACTTATTCGAGTCTCTAACGCTCGAACGTATACAATGTAATGTCATTTTTATGCGAAAATAACCGTAGACACATATCCGCCTTGGTAGTTCCAGTCCATAATCATCTATTTCATTGTGATATATCACTGTATAGGCTAAACTACATTTTAATATGGAGATGATGACTGTTCACTTATATTTCAACGCACAAATTACGGCTATACGTGTACCACTGGGCTTCGAGCGTATACCGCTTATCCGCTCGAGCGAAGGAGCTCTCATTTACGTACGCTATCTAGCGTCGTTCGTGCGAACTATTTGGCGCTCGAACGAAACCCTTCCAGCACTCTAACGGGGAGTCGCTTGCGTTGGTAGATTAAAAATACCGTGGAGGAAGGCGTTCTCCCTTTCACAGAGCCACCGCCTGTTTCCTCACAATTACAATGAATGACACACGCGGCATTGAGCCCGATATCCCTCGATTACAAGGCGACGACGTTACCACTACGTCATCGGGAATGCCTTCAGAAACGTAATGAAGCCTCCGATTTCAATCCATAAACACCAAAATTTAATGGTTAAACTTTCTGTTGATTTTTTCTCGCCCCGATGGTGTAGTGGTAACGTCGTCGCCTTGTAATCAAGGGGTCCCTGGTTACATACCGGGTGAAGGTACTTGGCACAATGTAGATCCAGTCCAGATTAACCTTTCTGTGCATGAAGTTGACTTAAAACAACAAATCAGTCAACGTAATTTTGGGGTTTATGAAATGTTACTCTCCAACCGGTAAATTACTTCTATGTGGCGTTTCAACGTGCTATTGCAGTTTCACATTCTGCCACATTCGAACCGTCTTTACTATGTCCTGGACTAGTATATTACCATTCATAATATGTTCCCATGCACTCAAGATAGAACTTTCTACCCTTGTACTTCTTCAAATGTTTGGTACATAATCATTACTTGCTTGTTGTTACAAGTTACAATTATCACGTGTTTTAAAATTAAAGCTCTAAATCATATTTTAAAGAAGTATTTTTCAAGCAGAAATGAACTTGAAACATTTAAAATAAGAATACGAATTCCAAAGAAGTTGATATACTTTATACTGCAAACATGAAACCTTGAAATTACTCATGTGTTGTTGTTTTGATTGACATCCCATACATTTTTCAAGTATTCATGCCATTCACCTTTCCTTGAAGAATGTCCATAGAAGAAGATAATACACCTTTCCCTCACACTTATTGTCAACTGACAATTCAATTTGACAGAATTTCCTTTGACACAAGTATGACGAATTTCACTGACGTATTATAAAGTCATTGAAGCTGGATAAAAATAATAATCATGCGGATATCATTTGGCTATCATTTCTTCGGGGGTCAGTTATCTGAAGATTATAAAACCTGCTATCACCCACGATGAGTGGCCATGGAAAATACAATGTTTATATACTGATAACGTATGAAAGTGGAGATTTCCATAGAATACTCTCAAAATCTTGACAAAATCTTTGATTCAGTTATCTTGGGGTTTTCATTCGAAGAGAAGCACTACAGCAGACCAGTTCGGGCAGGAAATTTGGAAGCTAAGTATACTGTGCATGGATACGAACCTAGAACGGGGAATTGAAAGTAAAAGAAGTAAGTTTACTTTTTCTTCAATGTTTATATTCGTAGTAATTAAAATATTTGTTCATCTAGCTTCCTCTGTCTATATGTGGTAACAAGGAAGGAGTCAATAGATTTGGTGTGAGAACACGTGAAAGACTGCTTGGAAATTGATAAGGAGTTGCAAATGTGCATGAACAGTCCAGAGTCAGTTGATATTACGAAATTCTATAAGCATTGGGTGAACAAAACCGAATCCATTTCTAGACTATGTTACTTGTGCCACCGGCCTCCGTGGCGGACTGGTTATTACAGCGTGCTACGACGCCTGGAGTCCCGGGTTCGAATACCGGCCTGGACATGGGTGTTCTTTGTGATAGTTCCTTCATCAATTTCATCATATCATTACTCATCCTAATCTTCGCAGAGTGGCAGAAAAGCGAAGTAAAATAAACCAAATCAATCGATTGATTGATTTGGAGTTCTAAGTTCACTTTATGCACAGTAAGGCTAATCGGGACTAGACCTACAGTTTAAAGTGGGATCCGAACCTCTATGTGCCTCCACCGGGTATCGAACCCGGGACCCCTTGATTACAAGGCGATGTCACTACCACTGCGCCTTCGGAGAGGTCCAAACCAAATCAATCAATCATGTTACTGATGCCCACTGTCGTCTCTTCCGATTGGAGCGCCACTGTCGGTTTTGGTATATTCCTGTCGGTCAAACACCACTTTTTGTCGATATTGGACACACTTATGCTACATTATTTAAAATATGGATCGCTGGGATTAACAGCGGGGTAACAGAGACGGCGAAAAACTATTTTTACAATTTCATTTTACAGGCAATCTACAACCTCTGACAATAAAGTTCGGTGAATGATCCTGCATATCAAAAGTAGACGAATTTTTAATGAAACCTATCTTACTGTCCTTCGAAGTAGTCCCCTCCCATGGCTATGCACCGTTGAGAACGGCTGTACATGTCCTGGAAACTTCTAGAAAAGTCTTCTTTCGGGATGGTGTTCAAGACCCTCGTCACGTTCCGTTGGATTTCCGGAATATCCTCAAATCTCTGACCTTTCAAAGTGATTTTGAGGCGTGGGAAGAGAAGGAAATCTGGAGGATTCAGATCCAAATTTCTTGCAATGCGTTGCTACAGAGGATGAGAGCTGGTGTGTGAGGTACGACCCTGAAACGAAACGCCAAAGCATAGAATGGCGTTCTCCTGCATCACCCCGTCGGAAGAAGGTCAAGGCGTAAAAATCACGCATCAAGACGATGCTTATCACTTTCTTTGACAGTGATGGCATGATCCACAAGAAATTCCTGCCGGAGGGAACTACAATTTTCCCGCCTTGGCCTTCTTGGAGAACGCCATTCCATGCTTTGGCGTTTCGTTTCAGGGTCGTACCTCACACACCAGCTCTCATCCTCTGTAGCAATGCATTGCAAGAAATTTGGATCTGAATCCTCCAGATTTCCTTCTCTTCCCACGCCTCAAAATCGCTTTGAAAGGTCAGAGATTTGAGGATATTCCGGACATCCAACGGAACGTGACGAGGGTCTTGAACACCATACCGAAAGACGACTTTTCTAAAAGTTTCCAGGACATGTACAACCGTTCTCAACGGTCCATAGCCATGGGAGGGGACTACTTCGAAGGACAGTAAAGTAGGTTTCATTAAGAATTCGTCAACTTTCGATATTCAGGATCATTCACCGAACTTTATTGTCAGAGGTTGTATCAACTTGCAATAATTCGAGAACATAAACTCGCTTATTCTTAAGGGGGTCAAACTTTGTTCCGTCCAGACACCCCTTCTAAAATGGCGAATTTCAAATGGGATCATTTTTTCAAATTCAATATGGCACCCAACTTGGGTCCCCTTCATTATGGCGCCCAACTTGGGTCCCTTCGTTTACGGTATGTCCTTAGGACCACAAGTCGAATATACATTGTTTCACTTCTCAGAGCACTCAAGATATGTCCATGGACCAAACTGAGAGTAACAGGCGCAGGAGGGCAGGAGGGACACCACCGATTGTGTTCAATTCATGTTAGGACAAGTTAAAGGACAATGTTCAAAGTTATATCGGCGACCTGAGCTCTCCCTGAAGGCAAAGAGGTAACCATGTCGCAATGTAATCAATGGGCGCCGGCAGAGGCGCATTGCAAAATGATTCGGACTATTTTTCATTCCAAGAGCAGTCCCGATTAGCCTATCTGAGCATAACGTGGACTTTAAAAAATTATAACAGTCTATCAACACCACTGAATGTCGTTTTTCGTCATATGTACAGTCGCTGGCATTAAAATGGAACACCTAGAACCTGAAATACTTCCCTGCAAGACGTTATGTGTGTTGCCTAACTCTGCGGAAGTGGTATAAGTTGCCATTGAAAATGTGCTATTACAATCCACATATCGCCGTAGAGTTAGGCAACACACGTAACGCCTTGCAAGGTAGTGAGTATTTCAGGATCTGGGTGTCCCATTTTTATTGCCAGTGACTGTACCTCAGGATAAGTACTAGAGCACCATTGCACAAGGAGGTCATTGCAATCATCTTCTGTAAAATGAATTTTAAAGGAGCTTTTATTTTAATTTCTTATCTCATTCATAAAATCCTAGGTCTTGCCGCTTGAGTAGCTGTGAGGAGGGCTGGTTTTAAGTTACGAGACAGCCGACGAACTAGAACAACTTGCTCTGAAGTAGTTATCGGTGTCACAAATGAGCCTTTGATTGTCTATTACGTCACATATCGAGTTCCGGGAATCCCTTTGCACAATGGTCATGAGGTTTGATGATAAATTTAGTCCACACTGACGTATATACTACAATTCATATTACTTGTTCCTACTGTAACTTCCACATGGCATGCTACTTTACACGTGTAAACTGTTTACTTCTGGTCAAACTTACAATGGCTCACACGTAGGTAATGTAGCCAATGCTATAATTTCTATGTTGTCTTCAATCTTCAAACATTCATCGTTGATAATTACCGCTGCCGAATAATTAAGTTAAGGTGGTACAGAAAAATCGTATTTCTGGTATGTCCCAAAATGTAAGGAACTAATATTTAATGGAGGATACTACACCGAGAAACCAAATTCCTATTCCTTATGATGAATAAAATGCAACATACAAAATATATACTAAAAAACATTACACAAATTGTAAAATTATTAAAATGCAATTAAATTAAGAAATTTAAAGAAATACGTATAACCAATGGTATATGTAAAGGTAACTATTAGACATGAAAAAACAAAAAAGATATGTCCTGGAACCAAAACGTTATATTTATCATATATTACTTAAGAGATTTTCATTTTGTAAGGCTCTTGTACGTATAATGCACTGTGCGAATTAAGCTTTTTGCTCTGGGGCAGATGCCAACTCAGTGGCGTACTTGAGATTTCATTTTGGGAGGTATGTTCTCTTGTAGAGGTATATGTAAATTTTGGCATGAAAAAAAATTGCAAGTATAGAAAACTACTCAGCACGTTGCTTAACAATTAAATCGATCGTTTTGTATCATTTAGACTTACTGCTGAGAGTCTAATGGACGGAAGAACCTGATGAATAGTGTTTTTATGAAGTCATTTGTTGTTGATTATTTGAGTCCTTGTGAAATTCAAGAACAAATGGGAGATTGATTGATTGATTGAGTTTGTGTTTTAAGTCCACTTTATGCACGGTAAGACGAGACTAATCGGGTCGGGAATGGAGCTACAGTTTAAAGTGAGATCCGAACAAGTGCGTGCCTCGACTGAGTATTGAAACTGAATAGAAGGTTTGTCAGGTATAATAATAATTTCTCAAAGATATCTCAAAATTTTCTTAACATGTTAGCAATGTCAATGTTTTTGTAATATTATCATCATTGTTACTAATTTGTGAACAATGGAAGAGCAATCGCTGTAGATGAATAAGTAAGATTTGAGGAAAACAGATAATGCATTTTACGTTCATTATGTCCGAATGTACAGTATCTTAACATTTCGCAATTAGTGTTTCAAGCATGTACATGGACAGACAGTTTCCATAGGGTAAGAAAATTACATTGCTCTTGAACTTAGCGTTATCGGTTGTGTACGTTCTGTGCAAAGTTGACTACCTTGAAAGTAAGGAGTACTCCGTCATGAAGTATTCACATTTAACACATTCAACTCTGCTTCATACGATAACTTTTAACTACTGAATAAGGCAACCTCACTTCTTCACAATGTGTAAGTTTAACCAGTCTAATGAAGGTGTGAGATAGGAAGTAATATATAATGTTGAAGACCAGTTTCTATATCCAGGTATGACTTTATGTTTATGGGAGTAGCCAGTGTAAGCTTAGTTCAGTGTTTTCACGTGTCTCGTCAAAGGTATGCATCTTTGATATTATTAATTCGTTTGTTTATACAATGACACTCTCTTCTGAGATCGAGCAAAGTAATCCATAGGCATGAAAATAAATCATATGTTAAATAAATATGTATAATCGTAAGCATTTCTGATATTTGAAATATTTTCAGCGTGACGATTCCACTAACTTTTTTCGAAGTATTGAGATATTATGTAAATTATATGGGTGTGTATAGACGGGTGTATAGCATTCACCCGATCCCGTCCAAGAGCCAAAAATGTACAAGAGGGGGGGGAAGGAATCGGAAAATAATTATTTCAAATACCTTCATAGGGCCTCTACAATGGCGTAGTGGTAGCGTCGTTGTAATCAAAAGGTTCCGGATTCGATACCCAATGGAGGCAGATGACGGTTCTGATCCCAGTAGGTCTGGCAACAGTACGTCCAGTCAAAATTAGCGTTTCTGTGCAAACAAAGTGGGTTTATATCTTAAACAATCAACCAAATACTACCCTGTTCACAAATTAAGAATAGCTTGGTTGCTATTATTCCTTTCAAATTAAACCTTGATAAGCGAAAACTGAAACATGCGTTCTACAAAAAACTTTTCTCAAACACAAGGAGTCCAAAAATGCTAAGGAGATTAATATTCCTACGGCGCATTCCAACGTTACGTGTGTGACATTTTACACACAAAATTGAAGGTTCTAGGTATGAGATTGGATTAAAATATTCATAATGAACCGATTTCATAGAATCAAAAAGTACTTTGTGGTGTCCGCCAACAAATTAAGAAAATTTGAGTAGGCATAGGCCGAATGCATGAAAAGCTGAAAAGCATTAACAAAGGTGCGTTAAGAGTGTGAAACTTTAAAAATGTAGCAAAGTTTGTCTGTGGAGCATACAGACTGCAGATGCTAGTAACTGTTGTTGGTGAAATGTGTAAATTATATGCATTAACAAACATCTAAACCTTAATGTAATTCAAAACAATAATAATTTCCATGTTAACTAATATTGTTATTAGCATATAGTAGGACCACTTTTTGTTGATTTCCCCATACACAAACCCAAGTTTCAATCTCTCTTAGCTGTAGTGCAACCTATCGGCTGCAAATTCCTTTTTGCACCTTTTCCTATATTCCTGTTTAGTGAGATTGTTCCGTCTCAGTTTTTATAGCATTATAAGTGGCGGATTAAGTCATTTCCCTTGAGATGAGGATGACCTTTCTAGATTTATTGTTACTTGCCTCGGTGGTAATAATTTAAGTACCGATGAGATTGATTCTCTTTCCATGTATGAAAAAGTGTTGGGGTGATCACGACTTCTTGTTGTTGAAAAGGCTAAACTTCTGGGAAGGAACACAAATGCCAAAATCTCTTCCTCGTAGTACCCCCTGGAGACTACTCGTATATTCTTGTAGAATAACGAGACTCTTTCATCCACAGTCAATATAACTAAAAGTGGCAGAATAGTAACATAAAATAAATTACTGTATCAACCCTCTACCTTACCTTAATCCGGTCATATTGCATCCCATATGGAATTTTCACGCCCTTAGGGGTTATATGCACGTGCAACAGATATTAGAACCTCGAAATATCAACTTTTTCCGTTATAGCTATGATGCACTGCGATTATCCATGAATTGTGTGTAAATAACCAAAACGGTAACGTAGTCACATTTCATTAAAAAAGAATCAAATGTCGGAGGCTTTTAGGCAATCACAAATATTGAACGTGAACAAGTTTTGATGTGAGTGGATCAATCTGTCAATGCAGTCAGATGTTCATTCTGATGTTTCGCCGGCCCCCGTGGCGGAGTGGTTAGCACATTGCGCTACAACGCCATGGGTCCCGGGTTCGAATCCTGGCCTAGGCATGGATGATTGTGAGTGTCTATTCATCAATTTCGTCATATCATCACTCATCCCAATCTTCGCAATTTAGCCAAAAAGTGGCACAAGAAACGAAGTAAAATAAAGCAAATCAATCAATCATTCTGATTTTTCAATGATTGGAAATGGAATGATTTCAATTGCCTGTCATATCATTTAAATATCTTGTTTATTGCAACTGCATTAAGCTATCAAATCAGCAGTCTTGAGTAACAGTTGAGTTGATAGCTTCTTATCAGCTCTTGGTATCTCTAGAGTTAGGTACTAAAGAGGGAGAGAGAATGTAGTGGATAGAAGGATTTGATGGATAGCATTCTTATTGGTTAGTGTCTGTGTGAAATTCAAGAACAGATGGGGAATTGACCAGCCATGCTTCAGAGGCGATGATTATGGCCTCTAAATAACCTCAGGGCAATCACGGACGGGGCGCTGGGTGTCTGCCAGCAGAGGGTATAGTCAATCAACAACACATAATCGCAGACTCGTAGAGAATAGAGGCATCAAAAAATGAAAATAGATTGAAAAAACTTACCATATTTAGCATTATTAACAATGGCAGAAGCACTGTGTAAGGGGTATGTTGATAAACTAATTGTTTCAGGGAGTGGTTTAAAGATTTCACATCTCAAGTTAAGTTTACTTTATAGGAAAATGTCAAAAATGAGCAAGAGATGAAATTGCTGTTAGGTGAACTAAAACACTTAATTGATTGAATTGTAATTTTAAGTTCACTTTATGCTCAGTAAGGCTAATCGGGACTGGACCTACAGTTTAAAGTGGGATCCGAACCCGGGACCCATCGTGGAGACCCAAAACCCTTAATAAAATCGGACGTGATTGATCTAAAGTAAACTTGCACCAACTTAAAGATGGAAACCAACACTTAAATTCATAAATTTATACTCATTGCAGGAAGACAGTGTTGCCTTCTCAAAAGAGGATATATAAATCGTAAGAATTTTAGCCAGTTCTTTAATAATTTCATAAAATCAATAACACCATCTCCTGCTTGTACAGTTTGTATTATTGCGTATGTTCTGTAAATGAAAAATATAAAATGTTCATAAATCGAAAAAAATAATGTTTGATACAACACGGAAGGGAGTTATTAAAGTTGCTGCTTCAAATAATAATTATTATTATTAACATTTGTTGTAGTATTATTGTAGCAGTTAGGTTATAGTTTAGATAACGGCCGTCAACAAAATACAGCGCAGTTTGTAGGTGAAACATGAATATAGCATTCTCAACCCGCCTGACTTGAAATAAATTTGTTAATACGGCCATCTATTTAACATTGGAAATATGTTTATTGCTTCAGGTGTCTACACTTATGGAGAAGTTCGTGATCTCACACATGGCACTGTAAACAAAGGAAGTGGTAACAAGAGGATCACAAAACAAAACCAGTTTCCGCACACGAAACTGATATGAGATCATGAACGTTCGCGACACGTGTGGCAGGTGCAGACACTACAAAGTCAAGGGAATGCAGTCTCTAACAAAAATTTAAAGCCACCTGTGTTTTTTTTTTCATGCCTTTTAAGATTTTTTAAAAATTAATAACACGTTACACCACCAACCTCTTTGGCATTGTCCCTACCAACTTACTGCATTCATCCGAGCTTAAACCAGACCGTATCAATTCAATGTTCTCTCACATTTGTTGACTTGAAAACTTATGAAACCAGAGGTTTCCCACCCCCCAAGGCCAATGGCGCACCCCCTCCCAAATCATGTCATTTGTCTGTCCCCCCCAAATCATATCATTCGCAACCTCAAACCATATCGTAATCCCCACAAAGTATTTAATTACGAGAGCGTGTCTACCGAAAGTAACTTTTTCTTAGCTTTACTGAACACTATATTTGATCTGCCCTTCCTCCCTGGACAGGGGTGTCCATCACTCAAGACCGCCCCTAAAATCGTTCATCATAATTGAGAATATCGAGAATATCGCTTGTCTTGTAATACAGCTATAGTATAAAACTTCACATTCACCTCATTCAAGCACTTAACACGTATCCTAGCAACACATCATTGCGAGCGAAGCGATCAAGAAAATTTTTACATCCATTTCTTTGCAGACTTTCAATAATATTAATTTAATGGGATGTCAATACTTTTTATAAGATCCCGAGATATTTAGTCTCTTCCAGCTTCTTCTCTGGCACGTTCGGGGTCGAAAACGTGTGGATACCATATCGCTAAACACAGTCTCGGAAGTATAATGTTCGAACTCCCTCTCTACTGCAGAAATCCCTTGGGAATCTAAGATGTAACACTTTATCAAGAGCTTTCTATCTTCCCCTTTAAATTTAATACTAAATCCTACAACCAAAATTTCCATGGCAATTTTAGACTTACTATTGATATTGAAGAGTAAATATTGCCTCCTCCAAAAAATTAATTCTCAATCTCCACACCACAATTTCCGCAACAGTCTAACACATTTACACAAGGATTGGATACCCCCGCTCAATTTAATGCTCAATTCCCCTCTAACTAATATAATCTAAGACCTAGAGTTGGATACTGACCCCCCCCCCCCCCAAGTTTAATTCAGAATTCCTTCTAGAACGCACGTGTCAATTAAGGCCTCATATGTAAGAGTTGGATATTTCTTCCCCTACCCCCCGCTCTTCCATAATACCCTTAAACACTTTCTTTTTTTCATCTAATGGATTAAATATGGTGCATTTAAGATGTAAAATTTTACACATATTTTAAAAAACTATATAAATGTTGAATTTTATATTATTTGAAGGGAAAAAATCCTCCCCCAAATCTCGATGGCAGAGCTTGTGCCATAATCCCCACCTGTGGGCATCCCTGTATGAAAGTGTTTGCCCGGAAACTATAACCGTGAAATTTTGGCTAGAGAAATTACGGTCTTAGACCGTTAATTTCCACTCCTTTTCAACTGTTGCAAAAAATGACCATACTTACACTAATTAATGTAATTTTAATGATTCAAGTTTTAAAAAATATGTATATACCGTGCACGGGGCTGTAATTTGTAATTATTGTGTATCTTTATGCACTATGAAATATTCAAATTTAATTTATGGTAACGCCGTCGCCTTGTAATCAAGGGGTCCCACGTTCGTTACCTGGTGGAGGCACATGGCACAGTGCAGGGCATAAAGTGGGCTTAAAACAACAATTCAAATTTAAAACTGTTTCACACCGTTGTAAATTCACAGATAGTTAAATTTTCACGTATTATTCAAGTCTCTTCTTTAAAAAACCGTCGTTAATGTGCTTTATGGTCATCATTATGCCTAGATGGGAATGCGCAACATGTCTCTGCCCGGGACCCCTTGAGGAGACTTGCAAACATGTCATCGGGAATTCGAGTTGCACATAATAATTTCTCTCTCTTGTAAGCAGTGGCGTAGCAAGGGCTGGGCGAAGTGGGTGACCAGGAGCCTTGCGCCTGAATGGGCCTCGCATCTCATGGGGTTGATACAAAAAAATGTATTAGATAGAAGTGTGATTGATTTTGATTTGATTTTAAAACTTTGGGAGCGTCAGCACCTAGGCTATTTTGCTCCAGTCACATTATACGGGGGCCAGCTCCTTACCATTACAAATACCAGCTCTAACGCTGCATAACTAAAAATCTTAAAATGTTCTGACTGTTAAAAACAGAGGCTGTAAACGGGCACTCAGCACACACAAGGACAAAAAACAGGACAACACACACAAAATTATACTGGCCATGGAGCCAGTCGCCAGAGCCTCGTTAGTCTTCAGTCCAGGGTGTACTAACGTGGAAGTGAGGTTGACTATTGGGTGTACTACGTGGAAGGTCACCCCTTACACCCCATAGTAGTGTCAGGAAAAAAATGGAAATGGCTAATTTTTGTAGGCAATAAAATTAAAACATTCTGTTTTTATCTGGTTTTAATTCTATAGTTAAACGTTATAATACGTCAAATCAGGGGCGTAACCAGTGGCGCAGGAACAGGGGTACTGTATCACCCCTAAATCCGTAAATCCAATTGTGCCCTCTTAGTTTAACCGACGCAAGGTGCTACTGTTAAAAGAACCTATTTTTAATTCGCTCAATTAAATATTTATATTGTTTATAACATAAATCATTATCTTTCGAACCACAGAAATTCAAACCATTGTAAACTTATTCTACTACATTGTGATTGCTACTAGTTAGTTCATGGACCTGTGATCTTGAAAACCTCTTTAAGGAGATGAAAATTGTTTAAAATGTGTGAAGAACGATGGAATCAGATAAATCACGCTCCAGACAAATTCTCTTTTGTGTAAGGGGGTACACTTTTCTAAAAAAAAATTGGTCACGTCGATTCGAAGATAAGATACAAATCTTCATCAGAAGAGTATGAGAATTTTTCAAATGGAATTTTTCGAAACGAAATACTTACACAAACGAGACCAGGCACGACACACCAACATGAGAGGGGGGGTTACTCCTGTACCTCACCCATAATTTTCATAACTTTGTAAGAGGGTTTTCTGAAAACTATACTTAAAACATATATATTAAGAGATTTTTTGAAAATAGAGATGATACTGAGAAAAGAAAAAGTCTTCGTTTTCTCTCAAATTTCGAGACGAGACTGAAATAAATCTCTGCAAAATCAAAGCGAGACGATACTTGATGTCCGAGATGATCTCGTTCGAAACTCTAGTAACCAAGGACATATTTAGGGGGGAGTCCGGGTGGTCCGTACCCCCGCCCTCCGAAAGACTAATCAAGTATTAAAATTAAATAATGAAAATATACTCGTTTAGCATTTGTTGTATAATTTCCTCTGAACTTATTGGAAGACAAGGATTATATTGGGACGGATTTGAAGGACAGGAAGGACGTCTTTAGGGGGGTCCAGGGGTCTGGACCCCCCCCGAAAGACTTACCAAGTACTAAAATTAAGTAATGTAAATATTAGCATTTGTTGCATAATCGTTGTTATTAATTTCCTCTGAACTTTTTAGAAGGCAAGGATTATATTGGGATCATACGGCTTTGAATGATATTACAAAGATGATTTATGTACACTACTACTCAAAATAATGTGCATAAAATATTAATCAGACACTTACTTTTCTCCAACTACATGTAACATCATTTTTGTTATTCGATAAATATTCAATTAATCATCTATTTGACATTAATTTCATTGCCAGGGCACTTGTTTTGTATGTAAGCTACGTAATGAATATACGCTGTTATATCTCTATTCTTATACAGTGTAATGATGCGATCATTACTGGATCCTTTTTATGTTATAAATTGTGTATGGCTATGTATTCCTGTACTTTTGGGTTCTTGGCCGTTGGGGGAGCGGTAAGTTTCCAGTAACGGTTTAGGTCATTAGCGGGGCCTATAAATAGGAAGGGCAGAGGAGCAGTCGGCCTCAGATGTTTGGCGGAGTACAGCAATGTAAGAGGTATCTTCTTCTCTGAGGGGAGCGGCTGGGCGAACATTCTTTCCTTATTATGTGAACCGACGGCGGGGATGTTAACTTTCTTTCTTTTAATACACACACTTGCTCTTTTCACATTATTCCAATAGTTTATTTCATGTGGGAAACCGGGTACACAACACACATACCTTCAGCCACCTTTTTTGGTACTGAGGGTTATATTTTTTTTTACTCGTGGAGCCAGTGGCTACGCGAGTCTACACACTCTCTTCGGGAAGGGGGGACAGGGTACACCGAAATGTAATTTTGTGAATAACGGCCAAGAATTAACTTCTGTAAATATAATATGAATAAACCTATATATATCTAAAAGGAAATGGGCGTTAAGTTGTAATTTGAAGAGGTACGTGTCTATTGCCTAAACTAGCATCCACAGAACTTCAGGTACTGCAAGTTTTGAACCTCGGGACAAGGATTCAAAAATGTATGGTTGTGTATATTGTGTATGTTGCTGAGAATCAGCTTAAAAGCACAAAGTATACCGTTACATACTGGGGGCTCAGAGTCAGGGATATTTTCTTGTGAAAAGTACTGAAGGCATTAGTTATTGTCAAGTGGAAAGAAAATAATAGAAGACAAAATGGCAATTCAAATAGACAGGGAGCTCATTAGCAAGTTGCTAGGCAATGCGAACTTGGAAGGAAGGCCTGAGGAAGATATTGTGGGGGAACTTGAGAGACTTACTCTACATGTTACACAAGGAACTTCGATAAGGGCCGGCGAGGAAAAAATGAGCAAAATCTTGGAAAAAAGCAACATTAACATTCCCATCTTTAAGGGAAATGTCGGCGATGTAAGTCCACACGATTATTTGTATGAATTACGCAATTATCAGGAAATCATGGAAATTGGGGATACTTTTCTCTTAGATAGAATCTTGCCGCTTTCGTTGAAGGAAATCGCTGCAGATTGGTTCAGATTTTCGAGACCTTTCGGCACTTTTAGGGAATTCGAGAAGGCTTTTCTTGAGGAATACTTTAGTGTCGATTATGATTCGGAAATAGCAAGGATCATTCAGAACAATTACCAGTCACCAGACCAGTCTCTCCTTGCATTTATTCGACACACCAGGAAGCTTTTTGCAATGAGGGAGAAACGGGGGACAGAAGACGAGGTCATCCAGCACGTTTTGAAATTTTCCCATCCTAAATTCAGAACGCACCTGTACGATATAACCTTTGCAACCTTGAAAGATCTGGAGATTCGCGCTATGGACATTCAAAAGAGATTGTATTCAGAAGCCCTGTACTATTGTCCAGAACTGAGGGACAACAGTTCGCCGCATCTGTCTGCCATGCCGACTTCAGCGAGTGGCACAAGGCAATTAGGAGCCGCAGGGACAATGAACATTTTCGGCCGCGTGGGAACAGAAGTATCAATGAGTGCCATAAATCCGGGTCTTTTCAACCGCTTGAGCCTTTCCGGGAATATTGGAACCCCGTCGAGAGCAGAAGAACCGGCGAGGAGAAGAGGGTATGATGGTCAGCAGAAGGGCGCCACCTGTGCCGTCTCTAAAGATACCGTTAGACCAGAACAGATAACTCCGGTTCTTGCACACGTAGAAGGAAAGCAAAACAGGGGGAGGAATAGGGAAATACGCAACTGCAGAAATTTCACTTCTGGCGACAAAAAACCGTTAGTCACCTGTAAGGTTCAGGGAAAGGACTTCTCGCTATATTTGGATTCTGGTGCGTCTGTGAGCACCGTGTCTGTTGAGATCGCAAGAGAACTGGAAAAACAAGGAAATAAGATTAACAATAAACGTATTAATATTTCTTTGGCAGTAGGCTCTGTACAATCATGTGGGGAAATGTATCTTACTGTACATTTGAATGGGATGAAATTTAAGCATAAATTCGTCGTTCTGCGCAATTGTTTCACGGGATTTATCGCAGGTCGAGGGTTCATAAGGAAGGCCGGCATATCGCTACATTTGAAGCAGGGAGGCTACAGTTTTGAGGACAGTAACGTCATTCATTTATTTTCTGCGGAGAAGAGGGAAGTGGGAAAGAGGCTTCCGTTCTCGCAGCAGGGGAGAACGTCGACTGTGGAAGCTGAAGCTGGGCTAACTGCGACGATGGAAAGAAATGAAACTGTTACTGAAGCAACCGCGACGATGGGAAATTGCAAACCACACCCCGAAACTGAGGACATGATTGACCGTGTCGAATGTTCGACTGACACTGTGCAGAAATCAGTTGCAGATTTCAGCGCTTTGTGTACTGCAGAAAGTGCGAAGCAAATGAGGAAGAAACAGAGGGAAAATTTGCTTCGGAGCACAAAACTGCCCATGCTTCGTCTCTCTGGAAGTAAAGATATGGAAGATTCTTCATTGTTGCCATTCTCTGCCACTGAGGGAAATGAAGAATACAATTCTGAGGAGCCACGTAGGCTTCTGGACACAGCCTCCCTCATTTCCGAGCAAATGAAAGACACGTTTCTTGCTGACGTAGCGAGGGCTACAAGGAATGAGGAGGTGGAAGGAACGAAGAAGTACAAGGAAAAGGTGAAGACCCAGGCCAAATCTTCGTATTTCGACAACGAGGGAATTCTTAGGAGAAATTTGCCTACGGAAAAGTACAAAGAGAAGGGAAATGGGAAAATATGGGCACCTACTTCTCTACGTTCGCAAATTCTCGTGTCGTTGCATGATAATGCATTCGTTTGTCATCCTGGGAGATTGAAAACGTTAGCGAAGGTTAGGGAACAATACACTTGGATAGGCCTAACTAAAGATGTTATCCAGTATTGTAAGTCGTGCCAGCCATGCTGCGTATTAAAAGATGACAGGAATAAGCAAGATTTCATGTCAAGTAAGGAGGAAACGAAATTCAGGATGGAAGACGCCAAGAAGAAAGCTTGTGATAGGAAACGCCGCAAATGCACGTTTCAGGTGGGGGATAAAGCTTGGCTTAAGGAACATCCTATCTCTGGTAAGGCCCGCAGAGTAACCAGTAAATTCTCGGGGAAGTCCTCTGGATCACACGCAATTGTGGAGCAAACTTCGGCAAATACTTTCAAAATGAAACACAGCGGGGACGGAAGAATATTGAGAGCCAACAGTGACCAGTTGAAGCCTTATTCTTCGCCACCTGACTTTGCAAGGAAAGTAGCCGAACCCAATTCAGCAAAGAGAGCGCACGTAACTTCGGCAGGAGGAGCAAGACGAAGATATATCAGGGATGCGTTACAAGCTGAGAAACAGATTCTAGTCTAATTTCAAAGGGGGATTTTTTGTAAATATTGTACATAGGGACTTATCTATCTTTTCTTTATTCTATCTTTCACTTATTTTTTCTACCTCATACAGTACTCATATAAAAGTGTCGTTCCGCAGTCATTTTCATCGCGAAAGTAACGCAAAGTTAGTGCGTATTCTTTTACCGTGTAATTTTTCGAGTAGTCGCAGTTCGGTGGCGAGTGAACGCAGTTCTAGCGCCGGGCATGGCAGTGACATCTTCGGACTTAGAGCCAGTTGGATCCATTCATGTGGAAACCGGTCGAAGCGGTGACTTCCGATCTCGGCAGGAGCACAGAGCAGTGGCGTTGCCGGGAGTCGAACCAGCAGCTTTGTTGACTTGGATGGATTTCCAGGAGACTGTCTATCATTGGTCCAGGAGGAAGGATGGAAGAGATGCTGAGTGGGTAAGAATCGACGTGGGTTAACCAGCTCCAGTGCTGAGGGAAGAACGCAGATCTCGAAGTACACTTGTGGACAAAATTAGAGTGAACATTGACTGTCAGTGTCGTGTGACCTAATGAAAGTGTGTTTGTAGTGAACAGAAACTGCGAACAAGTGTTTTGTGTATATTATTATTATTTTTCTAGGTTACAGAACTTTGATTTTTCTCTGTTCAGGAAGGGGGGACTATGTAATGATGCGATCATTACTGGATCCTTTTTATGTTATAAATTGTGTATGGCTATGTATTCCTGTACTTTTGGGTTCTTGGCCGTTGGGGGAGCGGTAAGTTTCCAGTAACGGTTTAGGTCATTAGCGGGGCCTATAAATAGGAAGGGCAGAGGAGCAGTCGGCCTCAGATGTTTGGCGGAGTACAGCAATGTAAGAGGTATCTTCTTCTCTGAGGGGAGCGGCTGGGCGAGCATTCTTTCCTTATTATGTGAACCGACGGCGGGGATGTTAACTTTCTTTCTTTTAATACACACACTTGCTCTTTTCACATTATTCCAATAGTTTATTTCATGTGGGAAACCGGGTACACAACACACATACCTTCAGCCACCTTTTTTGGTACTGAGGGTTATATTTTTTTTTACTCGTGGAGCCAGTGGCTACGCGAGTCTACACACTCTCTTCGGGAAGGGGGGACAGGGTACACCGAAATGTAATTTTGTGAATAACGGCCAAGAATTAACTTCTGTAAATATAATATGAATAAACCTATATATATCTAAAAGGAAATGGGCGTTAAGTTGTAATTTGAAGAGGTACGTGTCTATTGCCTAAACTAGCATCCACAGAACTTCAGGTACTGCAAGTTTTGAACCTCGGGACAAGGATTCAAAAATGTATGGTTGTGTATATTGTGTATGTTGCTGAGAATCAGCTTAAAAGCACAAAGTATACCGTTACAACAGTCTTTTTATCTATTCGTGTAATAATAATATAATATTAATTTATATATTGTAATTAGTATTAATTTGATTTAATATAATTATTTTAATTTAAACATTATTATTATTATTACTATTACCATTCCTGAGACACTTGGTTAGGACACCCCTCTCCCGAAACGTATTTCTAGATACGTGCCTGCTACGTAGTATCATATTTGGAGAAAGTGCTTAAAATAAACTTAAATTACTGTGTGTCTTTTCCAGATTAGGGATGGCCAAACAGATCCGGATCCGAAAGTTCCAGATCGGGATTCGGATTCGAAAATACCGGCTCCGGGTCCGAAAGTTCAGGATCCGGATCCGAGAGTTTCGTATCTCAATCCCATTATAATATTACCACACCTAAAAAGGTATTGTGATCTTAGATTACAAAAAAATTTCATTAGTTAGTCCTGCAAGATTTTTTTCTTCAAGTGTTGTTCATAAAATACTTTGCTACGCATCGGCTAACACACTCGTGCAAAAAAATAATCTTACTTGTTTAACATAAAAAGTCAGAGGTGATTTTGTAAATTCTATTGAAATGAATATGTATCCATTCGAATGTATTGGAAATCGAAACACACATAAATGTGAGACATTCCATTCCAGGATGAAACTTTTAACACATTTAACAAGATAGAAATGTTATACAAAACTTATACAATTGTTCTACAGTTACAGTTTTAAAAATTAAAATGAAACATTATAATATATGCAGTGTTATATAATTACAAAGTGTGAGACTAACAAGGGAGGTTATCTAAGTGTCCCCCTCCGATTTCCATGAAACTTGGCAGGTGTATAGAGGGGCCCAAAGGAAGAAATAGGTGTTTTTTTTGTTTCGGATAAAAAACTGTTCTAGGGGGCAACCCCTCCCCTCAAATGTCAATATGAAGACAAATTGAAGTGTGAATTTGACCCTTGTGTCCCCCGCCGATTCCCATGTAACTTGACAGGTGTATAGAGGGCCCCAAAGGAAGAAGTACGTGTTTTTTTCATGGAAATCGGAGGGGGACACAGGGGTCAGATTCCCACTTCAATTTGTCATCTTGACATTTGACGGTTGGGTTACCCCCTAAAACTGCTTTCTAGCCGAAACAAAAAAAAACACGTATTTCTTCCTTTGGACCTCTCTATACACCTGCCAAGTTTCATGGAAATCGGAGGGGGACACTTAGATAACCTCGCTTGTAAGTGTATTAATTACAAATCGCGCACACACACTATATATAATGTCTGTATGTATGTATGCAGGTAACAATATGTTATAAGCACATTCTTACTTTCCAAAGAAGCGCTCATGTGGGATGGCCAAACGGATCCTGATCCGGAACCAACCGGATCCGGATTTTGGATCCACCTGGACCCGGATCTGGCCATCTCTAATCCAGACATACAAAGCGTATATCTTATTGATTTTTTTTCAAATAGGTCGTATATTTTGTTTACTGTAATTCGAAAGTTAATAGGTTAGTGACAATTGCGAGCCTGTGATGGTCGGTTACATCTATTCAGGAATTTAATTCCGAATTTCGACGGTTCGCAGCTTCGAAACAAGATGTAAAGCAGAAAGACGCTATTAAGAAAAGTTTTGGTTTTCGTGACATATTATACGTTGTGAAACTTTGAGTGGTGAGACACGATGTACGCGTTGCTTATACTAACATTTCGTTGGTCAGGATGAGATATCTCGCCTTGTAATTAAGAGGTCCCACATGCACAGTGCTTCTGATTCCACTTTAAACTGCAGATCCAGTCCCGATTAGCCTATCTGAGCATGAAGTGAAACTGGAATAAGTTTTAATAACTTCTGAGTGGAAACCGAAACAAAAATAATCACAAACAAGAACGAGAAGGACCTCACTACAAAGTAGACGAGATGAGTCTGTGAAAATTCTCGACTTGTCTCATCGCGATATCATTCCTAGGGGAAATGAAATGATTCCTAGACATTTAAACAGGGTGGAATTTGTGATTTTATGAGAGGGGATGTAACGAAGCTGAAAATTTAACAATGCCGATGTACTCACCGATAATTTTTGGAACCGATACCGATTCCGATACATAGGCCTAAGATTATTAAACAGAAATGGGATATTATTTTGTGCATGACAAAAATTTGGTTATGTACATTTCTATTGCATATCATATGTATATACATATATATTCTCAAGAAATGCGAATGTACATTTGCATCTGCAAAAGGTTATGTGAACCTAGAGATTTAACATTAGTACACAAGCAGTTCTTTGAAATGCAAAATGAATTCCTGTTCTGCCAGATTCAACTTCAGAAATACGAGATTTGGAAGCACTTCAGGAAGTAACCTACTTCTTCTCTTATCTCAAATCTGTTCAGCAACACTGAACACTCAATCACTGAATACTGATGCAGCAGGTATACCCAAGTATTTTCTCAGCACTTGCTTCAGGTTTGAATACTCATTTTTGAATTTCCAATAAAACAGGAGATCCTGTTTCAGCAATGTACTGTTTTATTTCCGATTTATAGTTAGGTTGATCCTCTGAATGAGACTTTGCAATAATTTTATTACAAAAACTCCACGAAGCAAGTGCAAGGCATTTAAATGCTTGGGTTGTTTGCAACTCAAGAAGGCAATGGATAATATAAGCAGTTCTTACTTCCTTCCTACAGCTTCATATTTCAGCTCCCGGAAAACAAAGAAAGACATTTCTAGGATGAGTGAAATTATTAAATATAATTTTCTTTAGTAATATATTATTTAAATGTGATAATTTTTTGACGTATCCCCGAAGATTTTGTATCGATTTACATTGAGATTTCAAATTTAAAAATGGATTCTTATCTCGCCCAGGTCCTCGCGATATGTTGCTACGCCAATGCTTGTAAGTGCATAGAGAAAGGAAACGTTTCTAGGGGATAAGGGTTCTTGTGTAGACACGATAGCGCAAGGTCGAGTGTGTTCCAACAATTATGGACCAATTAGCTATCTCTTGGAGAAAACAAGGTCAAGGTCACACACGAGGAAGCGCTCGACGCCGAAAATAATATTTTGCGCCTTCCGGGAACCCGAATGCAAAATAGCCATTGCCGTGTTCGAGGAAACAGCCAGCTCTTCATAATCCCTCTCCCTTTGATGTCCATTTCCAGCTGTGTAGGTTTTCTGGAAGTGATTTACTTCGCCACTAGCTTCATCACAGAGACCTATTATTAACCTTAATGTGGTCTCCTTTGAACCGGTACTTTGAGCTAAATAAAGACGCATTTCTCGCGCTCGGCTCGATTATGAGTATCTCGAAAGTTGAAACGGTAACTCTAAAATTCGGTATTCTCTTAAACCTCACAAAACTCTAGATTCTTATTACATAAAATCTTCAAGTTATTGTCGTGCGAGTCATAGATATTTCAGAAACTAACAATACCCGACACCTCCAGGTGGTTATAATGGCGCGCTACGACGCCAGAGGTCCCGGGTTTGAATCATTACTCGTCCTTATTTTTGCAATTAGCCAAAAGTGGCAGAAAAAATTAAGTGAAATAACTAAATGAAACGTTGTGGGTTTGAAGATCTACGAAATAATTTATTACGATATTACGTCAGCGTGCACGTTCGATTCAACAACGAGTACTTACTTACAGTGTGAGCCTTTGTAAATCTATGATAAAATACTTTATGCGCATAAAGGTGTAACGAGTGCACTCACGGTCCCCGAAATGACGTGTCAATCATACCCCGGCACGGGGCCAAACGTCGTTATGTGTACGGGAAACCGGTCGTGACTCTCGGTCCAGGTTTTCAAGTTCGGTACTGAGAAGGTCGTTTATTGTCATACTATTGCGGGGTGGAGATTAATACCTTGAAATGTTACACTGTTTTGTTTACCTTTGATATGTAGATTCGAACAATCATAAAACACTAATAGCATAATATCTGATACCTGAAAAACGTCAAATAACAACACTGACGAACGGTAAAAAGTGAATATATATTGTAACAAACAAAAAATATTGCAATCAACAACTGTTTACAAAGCCTCCTCAAACGCTCACAACATTCACTCTTCTCTCTTTCACACCTGTGAGGTATTTTTACATGTGAAGTATAGATACAAATCATGGATCTCATTAACATATCATTTCCTTTTAGTTTTAAGCCTTTATGTGAATTAGGGTATTTGTCTGCCAGCTCCTGTGCTCTCTTTTAAATTAACTTAAGTGCCAGCCCTCGGAAAACGGTTAACTAAGACAATTGGGTCGGCGTGGTTAAATCTTTCGTTCGAATGAACGTATGCATCCAGTCGTAAGCACGACATTTAACAAGTTTCTCGGACGGGGGTAATACACATAAGCCTCTCTCGTCCAATGAGAACTACACAATTACATAGGGATGCAAAAACTTAATTGGCTCCAGCTGCCGGAATACACAAATCAATCGTCGGCGCGAGCAAAAATTACCATAATAACCACTATGCATCAAATAATACTATTTGACGCGCACGACCTTGCAATAAAAAAATCTACGCTTTCCACGATTAAAAAGGACTCATCAGTCAAGTATTGACAAATTAAATGGCGCGACGGGGCGGTCGGTTACACAAAAAATGGAGCACACTTTGACAATTTACACTAAATATTAAAGAAATGGAATGGAGCTTCTAACCCTGAATGCAGACAATTAAATTAGAACATCTGAACATGAAATATAACTTTTTTACAAACAATACCAAAAATTATCAGACACGGAAATTAGGTTCGGGGTTTCCTGAGTAACTTTGCAAATAAGTGAGACTTCGGCGTTAACAGTACGGTGTTGATACTAACAATGCACGTTTACATGGACATAGACCCTCTGAAGTATACTCTACCGGACTCTGCTACATTGCGTGGTCGTCCATCCCTCCTGGACGCGGGACTTGCACACGGTTCCTTTGTGGCGAAATTGTTCTCCGAGGTCGATCGCGACGAAGAATAATTGCGACGATATGGTGTACTTGCACCTTCTTAGTACTTCGGGCGTTCCTCTTGTCACTAGCGTCGTGTGTACGTGGTCACGCTCCGGTCAGGAATCTCTCCAGTGTCGGGCATCAATTGGACGTCGATCTGCAATCATCTCTCTCTGGTGACGGGCTTCGTTTAGGCGTCGTTCTGGAATAGTCCTTCCCTCTCTCTCTCTCTGGTAACGAGCTTCGGTTGGAACGTCGATCTGGAAACGTCCTTCGGGCTTTGGTTGGGACGTCGATCTGGAAGCGTCCTTCGGGCTTTGGGCAGTGTTTTGGCGTCGTCTGACTGGCTTCGGCGTCGTTGCAGGCGTCAGGGGGAGTCGACGGACTCCCTTCTCTATCTTCTTTAGCCCTCCATTATTATGTAGTCCACGCTTGGCAAAAACAAATCACCGCGTAATCTTCACCAAAATAAGGCGCACACTGGTAACTCTCTATCTGCAATTCGCTCACGGTACGTAAGGAAACAAAGTTCGCGGACACAAAACGATAATCACGCGAGAGTGTAGCGCGGAGATGCTCTCTCTATGAAATCCGGGTAAAAACTGTGTCTGGAATCTTGGTACTCTTGTTTATATGTCACTTTCGAATTTGTCCGTTGGGGAGGACGCTCCAGTAGCTTCGCTTCGGTTTCCCAGGGGATGCGAATGACCTGTGTCCATTGTCCTGAAACGCGGTCACCGAGGCGTCTTCGATCCTTGCAGGCTTGGGCTCCAGCTGAGTTTTCTGGTCATCCGTGAAGAATGGGTTTGATCACTCGCTGTTACTTCAAGCCCCGGTAGCTACGAAAATGATCCTTTCTTTTCTCCGTGTTGGTGCAAATATGTCATCTTCAAAGCAATGACAGCTCGGCTGTAACTCAGGAAAAACCCGTCTTCCAACTCCCGACGTCTGGCTCGGATACAAATTTATCCACAAAATAGAGAACCTCACACTTTTATATTTGAACATAAAATGAATCAATAAACAAAAGATAATTTATATCGAACTGCGTTTTAAATGTCACTAGATACCGTGACAAAGGTTAATTGGAATGGACCTATAGTGTCAAGTGGAACATAAACCACTGAAATGTGTTCACCTCTTGAAATCGAACCTATGAACCCTTGATTACAAGGCGACAAAGTTAACCACTACGCTAGGGAAGGCACTGTTTATATTTCGGAGTGCACAAAAATACAATCAAAATTTTGCCTACTGAAAGAAACGTTTTAAGTTCCATTGTAGATGGCGCCGAAGCCTGATGCACGCGCATTTAGTGCTCCGAAATTTCAACTGTTTTCCGGTTGCTTGGGTGCTGTTGTGCTTGTTTTACTTGTGATGTGGACTCGAAGTATTGCAAGAGAAGAAATGCTGGACAACTGCAAGTATGTGGAGGACTGGTCGCTTAGTTACAGGCGATTTTCTTTCTCGGCCATGAGCTCGGATCGAAGTCTCGTGTGGACAGCTTCTGGAAGCCGCAAGAACAACGCTTCCCGTTCCCGCCAGCCGCGTGGCTCGACCCAGCACTGCCTCTTGGTTGCGGCGTTCTCCCTCCTGCTGGCAGGCGACATTCATGTGAACCCTGGTCCCCAGGCGGTTTCCCGTGAACAATGTGGTTTCCGTATATACTACCAAAATGTGCAAAGTCTAACCAATAAGTTATCGTCTCTCGAAATGTTCTATAGTGAATTTCACGAATACGACGTGATTGGTTTCAGTGAAGTGTGGTTTAATGAAACGATCGGCGATAGTGAAATACCCCTGAAAGACTTTCAGGTATTCCGCAACGATAGAGGTTCACGTGGAGTCGGAGTAATGTTACTGCTAAACAACAAGTGGCCCTGCATCAGACGTCTGGATCTGGAAACGTCAAGCCAATTAATATGGACTCAGGTAAATATAGGCTCAGAAAAACTTTTAATCGGCTGTTTTTATAGACCCCCAAAATCTGGCACTGCAACCTTGTCAGCATTATTAGATTCTGTGCTGAATGCTATGAAGGAAACTGACATCATTCTTATGGGCGATTTCAACCTTCACATAAAATGGTCATCGTCGAACTCTGGCCTATGCACAGACAATAATGACAGGTGGTTTTTTGATCATTATATCAAAGCGATTGGACTTCATCAGTTTGTAGACTTCCCCACAAGACGCACAGAAACTCTCGACCTGTTGCTGTCTTCCTTCACAAAGGTCAAGGCCAAGCCTGGTGAGCAATTCATCGCCTCCGACCACACCCCCGTCCATGCCGAAATCCGAGTCCCTGGAAAAGCCCCCAGGCCCTCCCCCTCCTCCAGGCCAGTCTACAACTGGAAAAGAGTCAACTGGGAGCAGCTTTCTCTTGTCACCAGCCTTGTACCGTGGACAATGATGGACCCCCTCCCAGCGGAAGAAGCAGTGGATTTCCTCGTGGACTGTGTGCAAGCCATAATTAAAGATCACGTGCCCCTAAGGAAAACAAAAACATCCCGATTTCCATCGTGGTATAGTGAAGAGACGAAACTTACGCTAAAGAACAAAAAGAATGCGTGGATCCTGTGGAAACAAGTCCCAAACGTTCATACACGGAACACTTTTACTCAATTAAGAAAGCATAGCAAAACCTTAATGCAAAGAGACTATAATAATTACATTCAAACTGTGACGGAAAGTGCTGCTAAAAACCCCAAAATGTTCTGGACGCTAATTAACTCACGCCTACAACACGACCGTATTCCTGTTCAAGTCTCCTGGAACGGTAAGTCTGCTACAAAGAAGGAGCGCACATCACTTTTTAACTCGTATTTTCACAGCAACTTTACAAATAATACTGCTACCGCACTGCCTGAAGTCAAGCCCATCACTCCTTACACACTCTCTCAAATCTCAACTAACTGCAATGAAGTCCACGAATTATTAAAATCTCTTTCATGTTCTAAAGCTAACGCTCCTAATGATATCCCTGGCATATTTCTACAACGATTAGCCCATATTCTATCCAAACCAATCAGCATAATCTTTAACAAATGTTTTTCCGAGGGTGTATTTCCTCCTGCATGGAAGCAAGCAAATATAGTTCCTATACTCAAACACGGAAACAAAACTCACGTTACTTCTTATCGTCCGATTTCCTTACTTCCTGCACTTGTACTACTAGCCGAAAAAATAATTTCCAATCGTATCCTTGCGCATGCTACTCCGTTCCTCTCTCCCACTCAACACGGTTTTCTTCCTCATGCTTCATGTGACACAAACCTTGCTTGTTTGCTCACCAACGCGGTTAACTGCCTGAGTGCCAAGCAAGACATGGATGTCGTTTACTTAGATTTTTCTAAAGCCTTTGACTCTGTCCCTCATACACAACTCATCCATAAACTTTCAAACAGATTCAACATTCACGGTCCTCTTCTTAAATTACTCTCATCTTACTTGCACAATAGAAAGCAAAAGGTTATCATATCTGGTTGCTCTTCGTCATGGCTCCCTGTAGTTTCCGGTGTGCCTCAAGGAAGTTCTCTAGGGCCCCTGTGTTTCACTCTTTTCATGGACGATATTCATGAATATATTTCTCCAGAATGATCGATTTTATTGTATGCTGATGACTGTAAGTTATTTAGAAACATCGCTTCAGTTGAAGACACTTGTTCCATGCAAGACAATCTCACACACATTGAACGCTGGTGCCAAGACTGGAATCTAAAAATAAATCCCGAGAAATCTGTTTTTATGAGCTTTACCCTCAAATCCAATTTTACAGCACCATCCTATAGATTATGCAACAAAATCATCCCGTTCGTACAACAGCACAAAGATCTTGGAGTCATTTTCGACAGCAAACTCACTTTTAGCCACCACATAGATTACATAACTTCGAGAGCCATGAAAACCCTTGGTCTAATTTACAGATTTACAGATATCACACATGTTTCTGCCCTCAAAACCTACTTTACATCGTGCGTCGTACCTATTCTTGAATATGGTTCCTGTATTTGGTCAATGGCCTGTGATAGCAATATAAAGAGAACAAACAAAGTGGTAAATTTCTTTATCAGAATAGTCAAACATAGATGTCCAGCCCTTGAAAACTTTTCCAAACATGAAATTCTATCCACTCTTCAAATTCACGATCCGTCCCTTCGCCGTCAAGTTTCAGATCTAACATTTCTTTTCAAAATCATGAATGGACAACTTTTCACTAACTAACTCTTGCCACATCTTCGCATCCGGATCCCACGTACCAACAGCAAATGCAACAACTTCTTTTACACAAAAGCCTCAAGGCTATCCCTAGAACAAAGGTCATTTCTCTATAGGCTACAAACAAGGTACAATACACTAATTGATCCTCCAGGCTTCCATCTATCTAAGCAGGCTTTCAGAAATGCGTGCATCAAGCAGCTGAAGAGAAATTAATATTTGTTATACCCTTGTTATTGTTTTATTATTATTGTTTATTTTTTTTATTATTTTTATTGTATTATTCTTGTTACATATGTGTGCGTGCTTCTCATTTGTTAATTTCTATTTTTCTCGCTGTTGATATCCTGATATAAAATGGATCCTCTCTGTATTCAGGATTTCTCAAATAAATAAATAAATAAATAAATAAATAAACCCGGGTTAATATTAATATCCAAGTGCTCCTAAAAGGACCAAAAAGAAGGAAATTTGAAGCATCTTTGTGCCTAAAGGGGACGTTGTCATTGAACTTCGCAGTTCAATGTTTTCAATTTATCCTGTCTTTTCTCTGAAAGGTGAATGGCATTGTAACTATCCTGCAGGCAGAAACACTCACTTCTGTGTGGTATTTGAAAATTTTCCATTGGGGAGAAATTCGAGTAATTACTACACTACAGCCCCCCCTCCCCCCGTGACCAAACGTTGTCAACCAGGAGGATGTAGAAACCATAGGGGGAGAATTCCTCCTCATCTCCCCTTCACATCATTAGACCTGGGATTTTAGGTTTTATACCTATTTTTTCCCTTACAGGTATTTAAGAAATAATAAGTTATGTCAGCGTTTCGTTAAAAAACGCAACAACTGATGAAGTTTTATAGTGCCTAAAATAACCTATTTTGTTTCTTAGAAACTATTTTAGGTTTACGCGACTAAATCAAGCCTTTTTTTAGGGTTTTATATATTTTTAAAGGCTTTACAGGATTTTTATGTCACACAGAGGCATTTGCTTTGTTTGGTCACGAAAAAATGCAATGACGAACGTGTTTGAAACGTATTCTGTGTAGAATTCCCTTCCTCAAAGTCCAAGGTTATTATTCAAAGCTCTAAACAAAGCAAAATGTCTGGTGCCACTGTTACCTGTACCACAGATAAAGAAAGATATATCTTTATCTGTGCCTGTACAATCCAAAGTGGTCTGATCTGTGTGGTCTTGCTCACTTTCGCGTCACTTCGGTGCTTTCTGGCATTCACGTCTTGCAAACTAACATTTCAGCATTGAAGTTTGCACCACTGTTTTAGTTGAAAGATTATTTTTTATTATTATTTTTGTCTGCGAGGAGATTGACTGTGGATAACATGAAAAAAGATTTTTGCTTAACTATACGGCGAAGAGTGGATTTTGATAGCAAATTTCCAATGGTAAGTTCTTCCATCGCCGTAGGATTAGGCAACACCCATAACGTTATGCAAGATATTTCAGGACATTGGTGTCCCAATTTCATTGCCGATGACTATACATAATCAGCATTTTTCAGGAATTTTCAACTATTTTAAGTTTTTTTGAACCTACTTCAAAATTTTTCGAGCCTAACTTAAAATTCTTAGGACCTATTTTACGATTTTTAGAACCTATTTTGGGATTTTAGAGCCTATTTTAGGAACCTAAAAACACACTTTTTAGAACCTAAAAATCAGAGGTCTACAATTCTTCCTGCCTGGCACTAGAGAGGCATGCCAGTATTCTTGACCCGAACAGATTGGCTGGCTTGTTTCAACCCTGCCTACGATCTCATCAGAGTAATTCTCCAAACTGTACCTCACAAAGTTTCATAAATTTTGACATCGTCGTTCAGGAGAAAATTAATAATAATGCACTGCGGAATAGCCGCACTTTATTCGACGTTCACCCCTTTGAACCACCAACACAGTTGATACAAGCAAAGAGCTATCTGAAAGTTAATGTGAACGTGTATTATTTTGTAAATACCATATAGCCTAGTAAAGATTTTTTTTACATATATGATGTTCCCGAATGTTAGGACAACTTAAATCCAAAATGCCAAAGGAAGGAAGCTTGGGCAAAACTTTCTACATACGAGGGTCGGTCAATAAGTATGTGCACTTTTGCTGTAATGTTATTTGGGTGGCGACATCTGTGCGGGCATGTCAATGGAGTATGCATTTGTCATTTATTTAGTGCATATTTGACCTTCACAATATCATTTTTCCTATTCTTGGTGTTTTTACAGGGTGAAAATGGCCGCGCCGCCCTCCATTTGTATCAAAGATGAACAAACAGTATGTTCTGTGTGTTACGTCACCAGTTCCATGGGTCAACTGACTTATTCGCCACCTTGTACTTCTAAATTCTGACTTTACACTTTATTATATCTTCATGTAACACATTTCAGCTGCTGCTACAATAAATAAATACGTAATACCCTGAAGTACATGAACACCACCTCAAAAGATCATTTCTTTAGTAAGTACTTCCGGGTCGATCCTAATTGCACCCTACTAATATGCTGGATGTAAAAATACAATAATTAGGCACTTAAACTATTAGTACAGAAGCAAGTGAAACACGAACAAGTCCTTAAATGTCTCACTTAGGGGAAGTGACATCAGAGTACACGTCATGTTCTTCTTTTCCCGCATTCGTGGTTACTGTCCAAGAATTTCTAAATAGGAACGGTTCTAATTGAAAACCTTCGTGACCGAATATCGACCAATCACAGCACATACTATGGAAATCGATTATTGAAAAGAATGCTATATATTTCTATTCTGTGGTGAAGAGAAAACACATGTTGCGACTTCCGAGAAAAGATAGGAGAGGAGCAGTGGAACACTCTGGTCTGTATTTATTTATGCAACAAAAAATTATGTATATTTCTACAGCAGTGGTGATGTGATAATTAAATATAGGTAGTGATTGCTGCTACAACGTTTTCAAGCATTCCCATTGGCTGATAGCTTTTTGGGGTGGTAAATAATCTGTGGTGGGTAGGTTAGGCAAGTTGGGTTTGGTTCTCTTAGAAGAAGACGAAAATGGTTGTAGTACAATATATTTGACAACTAACAATAAAATACAATACCAAAATGAAACAAGGTTTTTATAAAATTATTTTTTCATTGTGTTCATATAATTTTCTGGTGTCTCAGATGACATTTAGCATGGGCGTATATATAGTTCACGTAAGTGGGGGCGGGGTTAATTTTCGGTATGATTAGGGCTGCTATATTTCATAAGTGAAAATCTGGGACACAGCTGACCTGTATCTTCTTAAAAAGATACAGAAATCTATTTCGAAGTATATCATTGACATTGGCGATGTCTGATTAGGGGGGACAAATGCCTTGATGAAAGTTCAACCTGGAAAGCAAAACCCCATTTTTTCTCACTCTTTTAGTTTTATTGTATTGAGGGTGTGTGTGTATATAATACTATACATATTATTTAAATACATTGCATAATCAATTCATCCTCCCCATAACAAATCAACAGCAAAAATTATATAAATTGTCGCTGAAATTTAACGCGCACATTTACCTCCGAACAATTGATTGATTGATTTGTTTTATTTTACTTCACTTTTTGTGTCACTTTTGGCTAATTTGCGAAAATGGGAATGAGAGATGAGATGATGAAATTGATGAATTGACACTCATGCCCAGGCCAGGATTCGAACCCGAGACCCCTGGCGTCGTAGCACGATGTGCTAACCACTCCGCCACAGGTGCCGGCTTCCGAACAATTGCTCATGCATTTAAGACAAAACTGTTTAGCAGCAACAGTCTGAAGTTCTTAGTTGTTATTCTCTCTCTCTCTCTCTCTCTCTCTCTCTCTCTCTCTCTCTCTCTCTCTAGTAATTTACAGGTATAATGCAGTACAGAAAAGAAGGAAAATGCTAGCAAAGCGAGGAAGAAAAATTTCTGATCCAAATTTTTGCAACTATATTGATTTGATAGGGCACAAAAAAAAAAATATGGGGCGCCATGGGATTCTCTTTACATTTTTGGCATGTAGATTGTTTGACGTCGAGGGCCAACTCCCGGTAAAATTTAAATTGAGTGGGCAATTACCCCTCTGTGCCCCACTGCAGGTTCACTTGCCCGTCTGGAAGAAATTCAAGAAAGACGTAAAAACTACTACCATCTTGAGTGTCCTTTATCCTGCTACTCTTAGATTCGCCTAGCCTTGCTTTCTTTTACTTAAATGTTTGCCCCCCCCCCCAGAATTGATTTCCGTCACTGCACCCCCTTACCCCGTAGTTGCTTTGAACTTTCATCAGCTTGCCTATAACATCGTTTAGTAACGGCAATAAGATTCCTCTACACTAAATTTCTAGGTGAAAGTATAATATAGGGGAATGGACATCTGGAAGGAGGACAAGGATGGCCACACTTCTCCCTTAGAAAATGAATGCCAATCTAAGAGTATATATTTCACACGTATAGTTTGATTTTAGTTACAGTAATTTACATTAATTATTATAATGGGGATGCGGTAATGCGATAATTTTAAAATCAAGGGGTGTTTTTTGATGGAGGAACACTATTATCGGGGTAATATGCCCCATGGAAAAATACCTTATTTGTCGCTCCGTGGAAAAAATATGCGGACGTTCATGATTAGGGAACAATATATTTTTTTAATATATCGTTTAGAATACTGACATGTTCAAAGTACCCAACATAATCTTGAACTGAATGAAAATAATTTGGTTAGAACAAGTGAAGATGTTTCAAACTCCCAAAAGGTTACACGGTGAAGAAACTTAAGAGCTAGCTGAAATATTTCTCTTCTACTAGTAAGGTCCGTTGTTTCTATAATTAGTGAATACAATTCCACAAGCCACGCTGCTTAGTAATGATGCTTTTCTGTTCATCTTTGTGTCAAACAACTTGAGAATGTTACCAGTGGCGGCTCGTGGTCTGGCTCTATGGGTGTGCACTTCAGTCTCGCGTCCAGAAGTGTTATACCACCCATGTGAAAAACTCACACCCGTTTTTGCATACATAATGATGCTTCATATATTGGCAACCCAAGTTTTGATTTGATTTGATTTAGTTTATTTTACTTCGCGTTTTGTGCCTCTTGGCTAATTTGCGAAGATGGGGATGAGTGATGAAATGATGAAATTGATGAATGGACATTCACAAACAACCAAGCCCGACCGGGATTCGAACCCGGGACCCTTGGCGTCGCAACCCAAGTTTTGATCACCTTTCACTGAAAATGAGGCTATGGCAGAGTCATATGTCATGATTTTTTTTTAACACGGATTTTTTTACAAATTTTAAATATTTCGGAAATTATCCAGGCAAATCACGAGAAGAACGATGTCATTGTGCAATATGTAATTCAGCATTCGATAACCTGAAAAATCACTCAAAACATAGAAATACCGATCTACAATATTAATATTTACTATTGTCGATTTGCAAAATATTTCGTAAAAACTTTCTCCCCCGCTCTGCTGATATTAATGAACAAGGACAATAACCAGTGGCGTAGCATGGACATTTCGGGTGGGAACGCCAAGTCCGAAGGAAGAGTCGTCCCTTTCTTGCTTAATAATTTAGTTATGGTATTAGTCGCCACAGGTATTATTTGCCTGAAGTAAGCTGGGTTTTCAATAAAACATCATCATTGCATGTTTTAGCTAGAAAATTAGATGCCTCACTATGCCACAGATGTTTTGAACTCTGGTGTTCTATACCTTTTTTATATATCTTTCTGCATGACGCAAGTCATTAAAAACCTACCTGAATCACAAGCGCCTCTGCACAACAATAGACGTCATTGTTGTGGGCGATCCAACTACTGATTGATTTAGTTTATTTTACTTCGCTTTTCTACCACTTTTGGTTAATTGCGAATATAAATATGAGTGATGATATTGATGAAGGGACACTGACAAAGAACACCCGTGCTCACGCCGGGATTCGAACCAGGGACCTCTGTCGTCTTGGCGCACTGTGAAAAGCAGAGTGGATGATCCAAATACCGTACACTCTACTGACGTATCAGTGCCGATTAGTAATTCAGACCACTGTTTATTACATCTTGAAAATGCTGATAAACATTTTAAAATAATTTTGCCCAGAGACCATTCGATGTTAAGAGTTTTCAAATGAATTCTAAACATTTCCATTCACACAATATTAAGTAGTTAGATAATAACGAAAAATACAATAAAAAAATAATAGTTTTGCGGGTTAAGTGGTAGAGCAGCCACAGGCTGAATTTCTACCACGAGGACTTCACCAACTTATTTGACAAAACTGTGTTGATCTTTTAGTTTCTAATGCACATCGCTGTTCGTGCGATAAATTATACAATGCAGTGGCCATTAAGAAGCAGTATATTTGAGATTGGTAAAGTTACGTCAGTCAATATTGCGTATTGTAGCATCACACAGCACGAGTTGCATGAGCGCGAAGAGCGAAGAACCGGGTAGGAATTCTGCCGCTCTCGTCTGCTTCAGAAGGCAGGAAGGGTCACATGAACCAATCACGGTAGACCTCTCGTACGCCGGCGTAAGAGAGCCCATTTACGCGCGTGCTGTAGAAATGGAGGCTTTCCCTCCATAAAGGCAGCAAGGAATATAGGAGTCCTGTACGCCGAACCTGCTCGGCGTCCGGCCGGGAAAGGCATTGAAAAGAGATGCTAGAACGAGTGTTGAGAGTGGAGCGTTGCAAGCGGATCGCGAAAAATAGCTATTATAATGCCATGAAGGTCAAACATATATGAAATTAGTCACGTTTTACTTTATAATCACAGCATTTAAGCATTTTTGAAATTTTAAATCTGGGAACGCCGGGCGTACGGGCGTACTATAACGCTACGCCACTGACAATAACATTGGCGTACACCAAAGAAGCCGATCCAACTACACATGGAGGAAATCAGTTTTAACTTGTAATCTATCTAGCTGTGATGTATGGGTTGCATCGACTCCGTCACACGATCTCCAATGGAATTGGTTTGCAACACCACATTTGCTCGCACAACGATCGCTGTGTTCCCGGCTTTCCTAAATGATGCAACCTCCCCTCACACGGCGCTCAAGCCAAAAGACCTAATCAGCGTCCTCTACGCGACTGCTACAACAGCGTCATAGGGAGCGAAACTACCATTGTGTTCAAGCCCCAAGCGCGGCTCCTTCGACGCGGGTTGATATCACTGATCGCAGGCTTCTCCATCATCTTTCTTGGTGGAGCGGCGTGGGAACACTTGATGTTTCGAAGGAGATAGAGTTCAATAATTAAGTATAATAATAATGATTTGCATTACAGATTTATTTGGGTGTGCACGTGCGAATGTGCAAATGGTCAGAAGCCGCTACTGTTTCCCTGGTTTTCTTCCAATGCTGTTTTAAAAAAACAAATTCCTGTAAGAAAACTCTAAGGACAAAAATATATAACTGATTTGGCAGTTCCAATTCAGTTTCTTATCGCAGAAATTCCGGAACTATCAGGAAATTGCAGACATTTGGTCTACAGTCCCATCTAGTGTGTAATTACGTAATTTCCCTCCAACAGTATCCTGTCCTATACGTCTCGAATTTAGGAGAATAATATAAGTCCGAAGAAATTTTTATGAACAAGCGGATAGAATAGGCAATCTGGTAATTTTATTAAACAATAAGGGGTAGGTTGGACCCGTTGAACACCCCCCCCCCCCTTATATACGCCCATGACATTTAGACTATAATGCCGAGAAAATACATCAACATCAATCACACTTCTTTCGAGTTTCTAATGTACCCTACATCTTCCTTTGGAAAGAAAATTATCATCTTTGTTGTGGATAATCGCTAGTCTATTTCTTTTCATGCCGTACACACTGCCACCTTCTGGTAAAATGTGAACTTGTGAAATTTTCCATTGATCGTGTACGGGTGCAATTTCAGACCTTTCAAAATGTCCAATAGGAAAGCTGTTCAACGACTTTCAACTGTCGATTTTGTTGACTCAGGAATGCTCTCGTTCAATGACAGTTTGATCGTACGCAGACGACTTTACTGAAACCAAAATCCGGTTTTGACTGAAAGACCCTCGTAAACAATAGCAATCACAAGACAAAAATCTCGATTTTTGTAGAAGTATATACTATATTCGACATAATCTAATGTAATGGAAATTAGAAGAGGTTTGTTTAGGTCCACTTTATGGCTTACATACGGTAAATCGGACACTTTTAGATGTTACCACAAAATATCCTACTCAATACGTTGCAATTAAATATGTAATTCAATAAAAATCAACGCTCGGCTCATTTCCCAAGATTCATCTCGAGGCTTTTAGGCTGCAACGTCACTTTGCCTGGACATTGTTCATTGTGTTTTTATATCTACAGATTTCCTACCCGAATAAAGTCCACTGAAGATTGCAAACAGTTACCTACGCCACGTTAACTTCTCCTTCTACCCACAGCACATAGAAGTGACGGCATGAATATGCCTACGCTTACTAAATGTATATAAAAATAAAATAGTTTCACCCGTTTTAGTACATTTACAGGCAGAGTGATACATTTTCGCGGACAGTGAATACTTTACTGCTGATGAAGTTCTCCTAACGCCTCGCAGATGACAGCACCTGCACCAGGTCCGACATCTGACGGTGAAACGCTAAACTAGAAGAGCATGTAACCTATTACACCGAACTTCAAAGAATTTTCTTGCTGGTCAACATCATACTCCGTCGTTCAATTCTCGTCTCGCTGGAGCCAAATAGGGCCGGCCCTAGATTTGTGCCGGGCCTGGGACATAGAATATATGCGGGGACTATAATCACAATTTTTAGAGGTCTGAAAAAATCGGAGATTTTTGTTCCTGCTGTTGTTTTTTATTGAAATTCCAGAACCTACCGTGAACAACTCGGGATTTCAATTACTGTGGTAGAGCAGCCACAGGCTTAACTTCGTCCATGAATAAATAATGTCTAATTCTAATAAAGCATTAATCGAGATTGAAAAAAACGCAAAGATTAACAGAAAGGTGTGTGTGTGTGTGTGTGTGTGTGTGTGTGTGTGTGTGTGTGTGTGTGTGTGTGTGTGTGTGTGTGTGTGTGTAAATGTAGTAGCCACTAGAAAATGAAGCAATGAATATGCAGCATGAGCGTATATTCAGGGCTAGCTAAGCTATCTGCGAAGCCTGAAGTGTAGAGAATAAAATTCAGGAGAAAAATCGATCAGAAATTGTAAATAAAATTATTCATATCAGTGAGATGATGATGGTGATTCTGAAGTCAGCTACCTGATTTCCTATGAGTTGGCAACCTGATTTCCTATGATTTGGCACCCTGATTTCCTATGAGTTGGCATCCTGATTTCCTATGAGTTGGCACCCTGATTTCCTATGAGTTGGCACCCTGATTTCCTATGAGTTGGCACCCTGATTTCCTATGAGTTGGCATCCTGATTTCCTGTGTGTTGGCATCGTGATTTCCTATGAGTTGGCAACCTGATTTCCTATGAGTTGTCAACCTGATTTCCTATGAGTTGGCAACCTGATTTCTTATGAGTTGGCAACCTGATTTCTTAGAAGTTGGTAAACGTATTTCTATTCATAGCCTAGGACGGACCACGTGACATAGTGAAATAGCCCAGATATTGGACTCAATATACGCCACTGATATGCAGTGATACGCACTTTCAAGTAGTCTATTTTCTTCTTATAAATGTGTACAATGTGTATTTATTGCAATGGTGGAGTTTCTCTATAGGATGTTTCCAGTTGTATTTGTAATAAAATTTTGTTACATTGCATCGCTACTTTGCTACTTTTGTCTAATCGCGACGATGAGAAAGAGTGATGATGATTCTATGAAATTGATGAAGCGACATTCCCTCCCCCTCCCCCAAAAAAAATCCAAGGTTTGGACTCGAACTCGGGGAACTTCAGTGGCGAGATCGAAAGTCGACCACTTATCGTGCTCGACCAATGAGCCGTTCTTTCCGAATGGCCTTTCATCAATTTCTGACAGAAAAGTGACGTTAGATGACACAAATACAAGATACCGAGAGAGGTGGATGACTTACTCATGAGTTACTTCTGAGGAAGTAAGGAAGTTGGGGGGCTACATTTGTTAAAGAACCTAAGCAGTCCTGTACCTGAAGATTACGTAAGATCAGCTGACTTTGCTTTCTTTCAAAGCATTATTTCATATCGATTTTTACTTTGGGGGAACTGCAGTTATGTACAGGAAATTTTAATACTGCAGAAAAAAGACGTGAGAATAATTACCAACTCACACAAATTAGTTCATTGTAAGCTACTGTTCATTAAGTTAAAATTTATGACTGATAAATCTATATATTTATACTGTATGTAAAGAAATATTTGCCACAACTAAAAAATGGTAGACAAGAAACAGCAGGCGTATAAATATACCCTATCATAACATAACCCACAGCGCTACAGCCCTTGAAGGGCCTTGGCTTACCTACCGACTGCTGGTCTCCCTCCCACACTGTTCCTCCGTCGCCTGTTATAGCGTGGGTGTCTCAGACCAGTGTTGGGGTGACGGGTGATCAGCCCGACGAACCCCCAGCCGTTGTTGTAGGTCTTCTCGACCGGGTTACGCTCACTCACTCGGAGCTTCCCAATTTCCTCACGATGGTGGGTTGCCACCGGCCCTGTACGTAGGCCGAATAAATTCCGACCAGAGCCGGATTCGAACCTACGCCGTCCCGCAGCGAATATACCCTATCATAGACTCTCGAAATCCTTGAACAGTTATGAAGCTCTAGGATTAAGACTATTTAATAAGCTACCTCTTGATGTGACAAATGTGCCTATGAATGTATTTAAACATAAACTGTAAGCTATGCCTGTTTAGTTGCTACACCATTTTACTCAACTCAAGACTTTCTTGAAATTAAATATTATGGTATTTTAGTGCAACTTAAACATAAAATGGATTATAATTATATATATATATATATATATATATATATATATTATTTTTATTGCTGGTGACTTATCTCCACCGGCGATCAAACCAGGAACCCCTTAATTACAAAGCGACTGCATTACAACAAGCTTGTAGGGACGATCTTCGTGTATTTTCAACAATGTCAATCGTAGTTTAGAGCTTTTTCTTGTCTAAACTAGACCAAACTCTATGACGCAATAGCATTCTGATGGCCAGGGCCAGACAAGCACCTTTCTCATTGGATGACACGTGATCAACACGTCAAATCCCATCTCCCGTTTTCTAATGGCAGTCCGTAATCTCTTCTTTTCAAGTAGCTCCCCGATGCTGGGTCCGCACAGTAATTTTGGTGGTTCTACCGGGAATCGAACACGGGACCGTTCGCTAGCTGGAGCCCTTCTTATGCTTGTCTGGTTCCCTACAGTAGTCTGAACGTATTTGTAGTTCTGGCTACTTTACATCGCCATTTCATACCGTTCTTGCATAATCGCGACGATGAGGATGGATGGCGAATCAATGAAAGAGGGGGGGGGGGACGAAGTGCACACGACTTGCATAATATCCGAATGCACAGCGCAATCTCCTCCGTCACGGAGCCTCGCATTGATCTTCCAAACGAGCAGAATTTTATGGAGTGAACCTCGCAAAGGTTATTGCGGTTTTTTTATGTGCAGTCCTCACTGTGCGCTATAATCCTCTGGACTGGGAGAGTATACTGTGGCCAGCGGTTAGCTAGCCATTTCGCAAAGGCCACATATGCACCACATATCTTTTTTCCTACGAATAATGCACATCGTAAAAGGCATTTAATTGCGTTTTGAGAGAAATGGTTCTCTTCTATTACGTGATCCGTCCATGCTTTTAAGAGAATATATGCGGCGCATTTGCAGTTACTGAAATGTAGGAGAAAATGAATCTTTGCAAGCAGGGAATGGCAACTTGGACACTCGCCCTACACTACTGGGGACCCCGCGTCAAATAAAAATAATTGTCTGTGTGCGTTTTTTTTTTTTTACGAGTTTATAGGACGGTGATGCTTCCAATTGCCGCATTTGCTGGCATATAAGACGTACCTTTTCCTTTAAACATAGGCCTGAGTAACAGGGTGCGGTGCGTGGCGAAGAAGACTAAAATGTATTCTTTCCTAGTTAGATTAGATAAGTTATTTGTTGAAAGTAGGCCTACATGTTACTTTATATTTAAAATGCTGGTGGCTCAGTCGGTAACGCGTCTGACTACCATGCTCAAGGTCCCGGGTTCGATCCCCGGCTGGTTCAAATCCGGGAACTTTTCTAACGGTGGAAGCGGCCCCGGCGCCTACCCAGCGTCGAATAACATGGGTACCTGGGGGAAACCCTGGGGGGTAAAGGCGGTCAGGGGCGTGATGCTGATCACATCACCCCCACTCACGACCGGATCAAGAAAGTGTGGGGCGTTACCCCCACACCCCCTATACGCCTTCATGGTGTGGTGCTATGCACAGGGGAACACTTTACTTTACTTTTTAAATTAGTTATAAATTCAGTGATGAAGCTTTGCCCTCCAAAAATGTACAAAAAAGAAGAGAAAGAATAGGGAGAGTTGGTGTTTAGGTCCACTTTGTGCACATTAAGGCTAATGGGGACTGGATCTACAGTTTAAAGTGGAATCCGAACCACTATGTGCCTCCACCGGGTATCGAACCTGGGATTCTTGATTGCTAGGCGGCGACGCTACCATTACGCCATCGGGGAGGCCCAAATAATAAGGTGAGAAAGAGAACTAGAAAGAGAAGACAAGAGAGAGTAGGGAGAAGAGAACTAGAAAGAGAAGACAAGAGAGAGTAGGGAGAAAGAGATGTATAGATAGCAGAAGAGAGAATAACAGAGAGCGGAAGAGATAGATGGAAGTAATAGAAAGAGAGATAGTGAGAGGTACGGGCAGAGGAAAAGATATATGGAAAGTAACGGATAGGAAAGAGGTGAGAATGAAAGATAAAGAGAGAATAGGAATATATGGGAGTGATCTATGGAAAGAAAGAGACAAGACAGGAAACAGAAAGAAATAGAGAAAAGGAGATACGGAGTGAAAGATATGTGGAAAGAAAAAGGGAGAGAGACAGAGAAAAAGACAGTGAGAGGACAGTGATAGGGATACATGAAAAGGAACCGAGAAAGATATAATCTCAGAAGCCTGACCACCGAAGTGCAAATTTTTCTTCCACCCTCTAACATGACCCTACCAAAAATTCTCTGGCGAAATGACAGAAGCTGATCAGTGTGTTGACAACACTCAGCACTTTTCCGAACTCGCCAAGTTTTCAGTTCCCTTGGACCTTCCACAAAAGTTTTGTTCAATGATTTATGGCACTTCGTCAGGCGACTTCCAGTCTGATCGACCGTCGACGGAGGATGCTGGGTACTTTTCCTCTGTTCTTCGGAAACGAACCCAGGTCGATTCTAGGTCAAGTCGCACGCATGGGAATATCCCCAACGTTCGCTTCTGGGTTAAGCAGCCCCAGTTTCGGGAACAACGAAGTCGCATTGCCTACTTGGCGGGGTTCCCCGTTACCAGAGAACATTGTCGATTCTGCTATTACGAAGTCGCGACAAAAAGTGGGTTGCTTCAGTTCAGAAAACAACGTTTCGAAATAGCAGTTGCCGGAAAGGGTTGAAAAAGTTCGATTTAAAAAAAAATCATTCAGTGGCGAACGAACACAACTTTACTTTCTCCAGGCCAATTTCCTAAAGGAAGAATACATTGATATATATTATAAAATATGTATTTATTTAAAACCGTATTTACAGTGCTGTACACAGAGTACTTCAAATTACAACGCTTTTACCCATGCATTTATAATCAAATATCACGGAGAGAAAAAAGAGAATGAACATAATAATAAAATATAAATGTTTGGCAATAACAAGAAAGAAATCTAAACGGTAGTATTAAATACAATGTTAACGTCATATGTTAAGGAATAGAAAATCCAAAACAAAATACATATAAATTCAGATCTTCTAAGTAAAATTATATTTGATTATTATATTATAAAAAATATTTCTTTCAATATACACTACTGATACTGTTATATAGTTTGAAAGACTATACAGGGTGATTCAGAATTCCTTTTACACACTTCTAGGGGTTGAAGAGGGGACTTAGTATATCAAGTTTTGATAAGGAACCCATGTCCGGAAACGTACATGACAAGATCACATAATTTCACATCTCCCACTTCACGGTAGGCAACCCACATTGACGGAGGGCGACGTCTTCAGTCTGCTGCTTCCAACGTCCTCTGTTTATAATCTGTATACACAGCACATGTGGTTCCAACATGATGGCGCACCAGCACACTTTTCCTATGACGTCCGACAACATCTCAATCAATCATACGAGGATAGGTGAATAGGTCGCGGTGAACCAACTCCTTGGCCACCACGATCGCAGGATCTAACTTCTCTTGACTTTTTCGTATGGGGCACATGAAGAGTCTTGTTTATGAGGTTCCTGTAGTGTCAAAGGAAGACCTGGTTGCACGATCTGACTGCAGGAGATAGCACACATCAGTTATTTTCGAGCGTGTGTGTGCAAACATCCTTGGGAGCTACATTGTTTGCAACGAAATTTGGGGTCGCCACACCGAGCAGCTCTTGTAGTGACGCAGGTAAAGAGGGAGATGTGAAATTATGTGATCCTGTCATCTGTGTAGTACCAAAACGGTACGTTTACGGACATGGGTTCCTTATGAAAATTTGATCCGCTCTACAACCCCTAGAAGTGTGTGTGTAATAGGAATATTGGGCACGATATTTTGTCAGTCAATATTATCCACAATTAAACTTCAAGATTACTTCTACTATCTGACAATGACCTAAGGTTCAACCTATGTGATATATTTTCATAGTCGTAATAGAGGCGAAGTAATTTAAATAGCAAATAAATATACCTAATTTAGAATTTCTGTACACTCTCTAAGTTGAATGTTACACTTAGTTCAATCCCAGGGAAGAAATAACAGTTGGAGTTCTAATATTCGTATAACTTTTAGTTTAAATGACATTACAATTAGAAATATACACTTCAGATGTGACCATGGATGTAGTACATTACTCAGGACTGCTCTAGGTTTCTTGACTATTTGCATGATATACAAATTGAAATTCAAACGAGAATCAAATATTACACATAAGTCTTAAATGTATTCAATATTTTCAATTTTGAAGTTCTTTAAAAAATACTTCGAAAAATTGTTGGTCAGTTTTTCTAACGAATGTTAAATGCTTGGATTTATAGTTACAAAACTGAATGCTTTTTTAAAAAAAGAAAACATACCCCTACCGTCAAATCGTATAAAGCAAAATAAAGATTAATCACTAATGAAATTAAAAAATTAACGATTTCAAAAGTAACGACATGCCTCATCCGTTTACTCTCCCCCCACCCACCCCCCCTCTCTCTCTCATTCTCACCATCTTGCATGTATGACACATAAATTCTTAAGTACATATTTGTCAAAGGGAAAAGAAACGCTTCACCACCTTTCTTTGCTCCCTTTTTTAAATCCACGAAGTGTCTAGAGCTTTGTCACTTTATGAGAATGTGAAAATATGTTATTTTTTCCCCTGTAGACTCTGCCGGCGACTGTGACACAAATAGAATTTATAGCAGAAGGGAAGAAAGACCTTTTCACAATGTTTCATCCCAGCCTTGTTTGTTGTCGTGGTAAAGAAATATTGATGTTATTTTTCTCTCCATCCAAAACCAGGATGACGCGAATTCAAAAGCCCGTAAAAAAAAAGATATGTCAAGCCTTCAACATATTCCTTTCCGAAATAGTAGGACGTGTCACAGCATTATAATGGAGTGGAACTCAAACGACCTCCGTGGCGGAGAGGTTATCACAGCGTACTATGACGCTAGGGTCCCGGATTCGAATCCCGACCCGGCATGGATATTTTTTGCGAGCGTCCATTCACCAATTTCATCAAGTCATCTTCGCGATTATCCAAAGTGGCAAAAAAGTTAAGTAAAATAGACCAAATCAATAAATTAAAAGACACAAACCTACTGAAACTGACCTGTAGAACACCTGGCTGTAGCTTGAAAGTTAGAAAACCTTTAAAAATATTCTGCTGTGACGGTGACGTGCCCTCTCTGACGATATCTAACGTGATCTAGGAATTGGAAAAATATTATTTAAGAACAGTGGAAATATGCAATAAAAAATTGAAATCTCAATCTGAATTTAACGAATAATGTCAACGTTAATAATCAGAAAATATTTTCCAATGCATACACAGATAATATTTTACATTTGTTATTGTATACTGGCCACGTAGAATAGAACAGGTAACGTTTTAGTTATTAGCAGGGCTAGGATTTTTATGACCTAAAAATTACCAAAATATGCAAAATAAAATATGCTCTTATGACCTAAAATTTTATAAAATATGCACTATAATTTTGAAAAATATGTCCTTATAACTAAACTGTTTCAAACATCAATACCTATCTCATGCTGAAATATTCTCATATACACGCTATTTTTTAGTTCACTTTATGGGTGAAATGCACAATGAATACTTTCTGTAAATTTTCAATTAAAAATTAATCAGATTTTGCTGCAATCCAAAAAAAAAAAACTCGAGTGAACATGTGAGTAAGAACAAATCCACTTGGAAAATGACTGTATATTTCTTGAAAAAAGCGAAAATATGCTGAATATGACCGAAAATCCATCAAAATATGCTTTATCACGTAGAAATTGCCAAATATGTCAAGATATGCCCTTAAAAAAGCACCTTAATTCAATTAGTTTCTTCACAATGTGAATTTCTATATATTTAGGGAACACATCACCTTTACCAAAAAGATATGCTAAGTCATAAGAATCCTAGCCGTAGTCATTAGCAATAACCAAAAAAAATTAAAGTTCATTGATATCACTTTATTGCGCTTTTATATTTTTCCGTGGACCATCTTCACTTTACATTAACTCGAACAAAGCTTGATACTTGAAAAAAAAATTTTAAAAAAATCCTACTTATGATTACAAAATTGTGTTTCTTCCCTGGGCAAATGAAAACGCAGAAAATAATATGAAAAGTATCTCCCTCCCTTCCTTCTACAGGTATCCTGATGTATCTAAAACTGTTCCATCCTCGAAGTTCAGAAAAGGAATGTAATGATAGCATAGGGCTCCAAGACGTCCCGTTTTTCTTTAATTCATCTCGTTGTCCCGACAAAAGTCCTTTGGGACAGCTTCTTGTCCCGTATTTCAACGATACGAATGGTTGCGTCAACCTGGCCTCTCCATTTCCACCCGTATTGGAGACGTTTAACCCACTGTGTTAGCTACAGTTGTAGCACTACATATTCCATAAGAAGAAGAAACCCTTAGAAGCGTTGCAAAGAATCTAATTATGGGGGCAACTTAACTCCGCTGACTTTATGTTCTGCGCACGCAACAAAACTCCTCGGGCAATTAGATAATTCTTCTAGCTATCCATGCTAACGCGAGACGCGAGTAAGACTCGTTATTGCACTTCCCTGTGGTTTGTGTTCCTAGATTTTTGCTTCCTAACTGAAAATGTCAAAGAGAAAGTGTGAACTTATGAATCAATGACAATGAGTGATAATACTAGAAAATTGCATTTACAAAATAGAAAAACGTCATTTAATGTGAAAAGCTCCATAAATACAAATTTCCTTTCCCTAACTTCTTCGTAGAACAGCAGGTTTTATGTATTAATACATGCGAAAACGGCGCTCAGCATCTCCCGTGCCAGTCTTGCCTCAACCGCCGAGCTATTCACATCACAGACAGTGAGAAAATCGGCAGTATTGCAGCGGAACTATATTCTGCGCGTACGTTTGGGTCTATATATGTGAAAAGTTGCTGCAAACTTAACCTGGCGCGGGGTTTAGTCAAGTTTTAAAGCAAGGTATAACCTGTTCCGTTAGAAGAAGGACGTATTGTGCATCGTGGCCTTGAAAAATAAGTGTCCCGTATTTTTTTTATTCAATATCTGGGAACCCTATGATAACATTAAATATCAACCTGTATTACATCTGCATAGATTTTCTTTTGTAGCAAATTCAGAGTTTATAACAATACTAATATTATTATTACTACATGATACTACGTAATAAAGTAATTTATATCTGTATAATATTCCTGTATTCAAGGACCTCCTGAAGTCATAAAAGAACTTAATTTATAGTGTTTTTAGCATTAATTATTGCATCCAGTTAATTTAACTCCCTCTAATGTCCACTTTTTAAATGAATTTTCATCGTTTTAATGGTTAATGATTTTCTTAATTTTAATATCTAAATACTTTGATATTTGTCGTTAAAATCTAATAAACTTAGATAACTTTAACCTTACACTATTCATTCTCGTCGTCGCGATTACCCTACGAGGACCAAAATCGACTAAGTAAACAATGATCCTGGTATTAATCTATAATTGCATTTGTTGGAAGAGGCACAATTACATTGCTCACAAAAAGCAATAGTTGAAATAATAACAATAATAATAATAATGCTTATGATTATTATTAAACAATAATAACTATTATAAACTGCTAAAACAATTGTATTTAAAATTTATAATTATATCATTGGGCCATTTTTCTATTGGATCCACCAGATTATTGAATATCCTGCAAAACTTTCTATTTTTTTACATTTATTATAGTTAGTGTACTTTTTTATTACATTTTACACACTTTGTTCAAGAAAAATATTTAAAAGGTAGGAGGAAATTTTAGTCATGGTACTTATGTTGCGTGAAGTCTCGCATAAAACTCTCTCAACAAACCCTTTCCTGTATTTTACACTAAATCTTTTCAAGTTAATACCATTTTTACTTCGATATTCTGTTCGAATAATAACTAACTGAACTTATTTTCTGTTTGTACCGATGAAAATAGCATGATTTTGAATTTTTTGTAACTTGAAATCAATGGTGTCAATTTCCACGGGGGGGTCTCCGGACCTGCTCGACCCACCCCCCTGCCCACGCCCATCCATTTGTGTCATTACATCATAGAGAATTAGCAACTGACACGTGTTTAGTGGAACCATGAGTGTCACGTGTGATCCTCATAGCAACAGTCGTACACTGATCGTCTGCAATAACCAAGAAGTCAAACACACTAAAGTTGCTTCCTCATGAGTAGAATGAAGATTAATGACTAGGGAACGGATTTTAAGGTGAAGCACCTTTCGAAATATAGCTGTTTTCATACCAATCGTTTGAGATATGTATTTTAGGACATGAAATCAAGTAAAATGACCCCGATGGGGCAGTAGTAGCGTAGTCGCTTTGTAATCATGGGGTCCCGGTTTCAATACCCGGTGGAGGTACATAGTGGTTCGGATCCCACTTTAAACTGTAGGTCCAGATCCGATTAGCCTCACTTAGTGGACTTAAACACCGAATCAACCAACCAATCAAGTAAAATGAACATACTTTGTTGCATCTTTATCCACTTTTTACCCCTGTTTGGTGCTTCAGCGCCTTTTTCAATACTTTCCTTTCATGTTTTGTGAAAAGAAGTGACAGAAAAATAAATGATTTTCACTCTTCTTGAGCAGCTACATAAAATCCTATAGTCTCATTTTGTAGAGCTGAACGAGAGCTATAAAAATGTAATTGCAGCCCAATGTAGCAAAACCCTTGAGAGAAAAAATAAACTTCAACAAAACCTATACGGCAGAACCATAGTTCTCTACGCGGTCCGCGCGCATTATATACAGAAGGCGCTGAAAAACAGAGCATTGAGTAAACGCATTTTATCAGCGATTTTTTTGCACCTTGTGGAAAACCTTTTCAGAACTTTTTTGTTTCCGTTCCGGACCATAATTTTCCACCTAAAAATCTTTTGCCTGTTAATGACATTGTTTTATTATCAGGGCCTGGATTTTGATGACATGTCATACTTTCTTCTTTATGTAGTATGCATTGCGCTTATCATTTTTTAGGTCATTTCATAGATCATTTTTCAGATATTTTTAGGCCATCAAAATCCGGGCCCTGTTTATTACATATCAATAGGAGCTTTCGTTTGATCCAGTTGTTAAGGGTACGGTGAAGATTTTGATGTGGGAGGAGATCGATAATTTCTTCTTGCCCACGCACCATGTGTTATATCATGTGATAAATGCCGCTGGGTGCACCACTTGGCTTCGTTATCTCCCATCACATTATCTATTACAGAATTTTTCAACGTATCTAGAAGCAAAAAGAATGTTCGAGTTGCTTTTACGAAATCGTGATATGCTCCATGTAAAGAGGAAGTAGATTTTCAGGTAAAAGTTTGGAACTTTTACGTTTACTTCCCGAATGTCCTCCCTGGTGGCGCAGTGGTAGCATCGTTGACTTGTAATCAAGGGGTCCCGGGTTCAATACCCGGTGGAGACATATAGTGTTTCGGATGCCACTTTAAACTCTAGGTCCTGTCACGATTAGCCTTACTGTGCATAAAGTGGTCTTAGAACAACAATTCAATTCAAACTTTTTATCGAGATAAGACACCCAAAAATGAGGGATTTGTTTGAATCACCAAAACACGTTTCATTAAGGTTTTTACTAACATCAAACATAAACAAATTGCGGCCTTTACTGAGCTTGGTAATTTTTAAACAATTGTTTGGTAACTCTAAACAAATGTGCAAGATTACTAAAAACATTTGGTTCATTCAGTATTTAAACAAATTTTTGTTTAAATTGAGTTGGATACTGCCCCCCCCCCCCCAAGGTTTAATTCAGATTACCCCCATTCTTCGATAATACCCTACCTTTAAACGCTTTATTTTCTTCATCTAATGGATTAAATATGGTGCATTTAAGGTGTAAAATTTTTACACATATTTTGTAAAATATATATAAATGTTGAAATTTGAAGGAAAAAATCCCCCCCAAAAAAATCTCGATGGTGCAGTCTGCGCCATAATTCCCCCTGTGGGCACCCCTGGACAAATGGGGAAAATGCAAAATTCGTCCGTTCTATCAGCATTCGATGCTTGCGTTTATCATGGATGGAAGAGATGGCAACACTGAATACGTACCCTGCCTCTGTTTTGAATGTATTGAGCGATAGAAACATCCGCAAAGATAACCCAATCACCTAATGTGCTTTTCACGACGAAAATACATTCTGAACAATGTTGTGGACTACAAATTAGGTGTGTTATAACCTCCCTATTTTCCCAGCAGGTCGAAATGGATCAGAAAGGCAGCAGCGTTTGCACAAATCCAGATGGCAACAGAGATGGAACCGCCAATCCAGCATTCGAATGGTCAAATGGGTGAGTTGCTCACATTACGAATAACTTCTTGTAGCCAATGAAAAATCTACATCATCTATACGAGTTATTCTATGATGTGACTCAATTTTTAGAACATAAAGCAAGATATACAGGGTGTCATTTTAATGGCGCCCACGGACCACGGAAACGTATAGAGGACATCAAAACAAACAACTTTTCTCAGTAACATTTTTCTCGTTGGTGCGTCATTTCGGCGCTACAGTCGTTCAAAAAAGCCCGTTTTGCCGCCTGAATGCTGGCAACCACACACAACATTTGATTGCATTTGTGACGTCATATCCCGTCGTGAAGCGATGCGTTCCAGGGTTGCCAGGAACACACATACTCTGTGAAAAATGACATAGCTACAATCAGCCACATTATGTACAGTGGGATCCATGAGTATTATTATGCAAATTGTCCATGACTATTTTCATTAATTTTTCTCTTACATCCTGTGTGATCTTAAGTTATGGATTTTTATGTATGCTGGTGCAGATTTTGTCCACACCTTGTTTTGAGTTTTCTTTTAATTCTTGAAGCTCTTATTGGGTCAAATAAGGTGCACGAACATAGTGATGGACAATTTGCACGGTAATACTCATGAATCCCACTGTACCGTAACACAAAACGAGAAAACACGTTCTGTAACCTAACAGGAAGTAAACAAACGATATGAAAAATGGTAGAAAGAAAATAAAATTAAAGTGGAAGTGGTCATATCGAATTTTGTCTCAGCTTACATGTCAAATATTTGCAAATCTAGATACCAAGTTGGCATCTACAATTTAGTCTATCCACTTCGTCCTTCTGATACTAATTGTCTGTGACACACTGAACAGATGACAAAACAGAAATGAAAGAACTCAAAATTCCAAACGTAAGCAACAGATAATATAATGTATATTCAGAGCATTATGAGGCAAGTGGCAAAAATGATTGAAAATACAGGGATATAAGTAGTAGCAATACTACAAACTCTAAGACGACTATGTGTTTATCTATGCACCGGATACACATGTAATAGTTTGCATCTGTGAACAGGGCAGTATATTCGGTACTGATTCATCATTAGATTGTTACTGTGGTTGTACGTGTTTTAGTCGTAATGATTGTTACTGTGGTTGTACAGTGGGATCCATGAGTATTACCGTGCAAATTGTCCATCACCATGCTTGTGCACTTTATTTGACCCAACAAGAGCTTCAAGAATGAGAAGAAAACTCAAAACAAGCTTATGACAACTTCCGCACCAGCATACAAAAAATTCCATCGCTTAAAAACACACAGGATGCGAGAGAAAAATTAATGAAAATAGTCATGGACAATTTGCACGATAATACTCACGGATCCCACTGTACGTGTTTTAGTCGTAATGTAACAACGTGAACCTCGGATACTTCCGTTATCAGCACAAAAGTACCGCATGGCATCTGGACACAAACCTGTAGATATCAACCTTGCAACGAGATTTGCAAATATTTGACATGTAGTTGGGCGTAAACAGCCACGTGTAAGCTGTAAGTCCAATAAAATTTATAGTTCTTGATATTTTAGATGTAGGCTGAGACAAAATCCGATATTGACATTTCATTTTGAATACGTTTTTTACCATTTCTCATATCGTTGGTTTCATTTCCCCTTCCCCTGAGATGACTGCTGATCTTCTGGCGGGTAGGCTATGATGTTCGGTCTGCTGGACGCGTTTCTCGCTTCGTTTTACAGCTAATAATGTGGTTGGTAGTTTGTCATTTTTCACACATTTGTGTGTTCTTTGCAACCCTGCCGTGCGCTGTTTCGCCGGAGGATATGACGTCACAGGTACGATCAAATGTTGTGTTGGGTTGCCAGCATCCAGGCGGCAAAACGGTCTTTTTTGAACGGCTGTAGCGTCGAATCGACGCACCAACGAGAAAAATGTTACTGGGAAAAGTTGTTTGTTTTGATGTCCTCTATACGAATCTGTGGTCCGTGGGCGCCATTAAAATGACACCCTAGTAGACCTAGTGGACGGATTCACAAACCTCTTTTGGGGCTCAGGGGGCTCGCAGTGTTGCCAGCCGCTTATTCGAAAAAATCACCAAGGTTTTTTGGTGTAACCTAACCTAAAACAGCAAGGAGCTGGCAATTTTGCTTGAGAGTTCACAAACCGGAAGTGGGGCTCAGGGGGCTCGCAGTGTTGCCAACTTCTTACTCGAAAAAATCACCAAGGTTTTTTTTTGGTCTAACCTAACCTAAAGCAAGGAGCTGGCAATCTTGCTTGAGAGTTCTGCAACCGAAAATGGGACTCGCAGTGTTGTTAACTCCTCACTTGAAAAAAATCACCAAGGTTTTTGTCTTGGTCTAACCTAACCTAAAGCAAGAAGCTGGCAATCTTGCTTGAGGCTTGTTTTACAGTGCATAAAGCAAAATTGCCAACCTACTGGTATTTTTGCCATGGCCTTTTACAAAAAAGAGAGAGGAGAGAAAGAGGTGAGAGAGAGAGGAGAGAGAGAGAGAGGGAAGAGTTAAACAACCGACAGCTGCCAACACCCAACCTAACCTAACCTAACCTACTCTAACCTAACCTAACCTAACCTAACCCACTCTAACCTAACCTAACCTAACCTAACCTAACCTAACCTAACCAGGTCTAACCTAGCCTAAAGCAAGGAGCTGGCAAGTTTACTTAAGACTTGCCTTACAGTGCATAAAGCAATTTGCCAACCTACTGGTACTTTTGCCATAGCTTTTTACAAAAAAGAGAGAGAGGAGAGAGAGAGGGAAGAGTTAAACAACCGACAGTTTACCTACAGCTTTTTTTGTCTAACCTAGCCTAAAGCAAGAAGCTGGCAATTTTGCTTGAGGTTTGCTTTACAGTGCATAAAGCAATTTTTGCCAACCTACATATACTAAACAAAGAGAGCCGGCACTGCCGTAAAAGAGAGAAAGATGGATGGATGGGAACACTGCACGGGTTCAACGTCATCAAATAAAAATCGCCTTAATGGTTTTCTTGTAAGGCATGATTTTTATTTTCTCGCAGTGCTGCCAACTCCTACCTACACTTTTTTTAGTTGGCAAGGGGCTAGAGAGAGAGAAAAACTTATAGCTGGGAACAGTAATGAACGAATGCGCCATATCGTAATTTTCCAACTCCCGGGGGCCAATGTTTGTATATCGCGACTTTTGTAAACCTCTCTCTCTCTCGGGGGAACGACGTGCCGCGCACACACACACACACGCACACGCACGCACGCACGCGCGCATGTGTATTGTAACACAAACAAACAAACAAAATAATAATTGTTGTTTTTAGGATGCCTGGCCTCTATAACCTCGCCAGGGTGCGTGGTGCCCAACCAAAAATGTAAAAGTTTTCTAATGGCTGCGGTTATAGATTACCGCACCTCTGTAGAGTTTCACGTGTTTTTTTTTTCCCCCAAACTTCTATGAAACCCTACAGAGGACCTCCGTAATGCATGCAACGTGTACTAACGACTCTAGTGTTATTTGATGTTGTGATATTTTTGGATATAGAATTTTATTGTGAGATATAGATAAAAATAATTATGTTTATTATAATATTTTCTTGATGAAGATGGAGAATGTATGTGTGTGTTACAAATAAAGTTGCATGTTTTTTTTCTAGTGTGTGTGTATGTGTTTTTGATGTTTCGACAGCATCTGATTGCTTCACAAATTTTTTGTTTTTTTAAAAAAAAATTGCCATATGATATTTCAGAGGCGAGGCTAACCTACAAATAGGAGTTGACAGCGTAGCCTTCTAAGATGATAAGTATGCAGTAAAATGAAGAAGAAGAATTAATGATGCTAACCGGCGGTGCAGTGTTAATGCTTTTTTTTTTCTGTATTTTCTAGCATACTGATCTATTGCATGCTAACCAAACCTCTTGGGAGGTGGGCCACGGGTCCTCTACATGTATGTATGTATGAAATGCGATTTGGGGGAGGCCAAATTTTAAATTTACAGCTTAATCTGCATGCATGCTTAATGTTTGATTTTTTTTGTTTCTAGTTCGACATGAGATACACACAATTTTATTTTTTGAAGTACAGTTAATATTACCTAGGTTAATCTGTGACATACAACTAGCGATCGACACGACCACCTGACACACAGACACAGAGAGAGTGAGCAAATTTAAAGTGTGATCTATCGTGAATTAAACTAAGCTTTTTCACCTACCCACATATAGCCTTACAGGTGACTCAAAAGCAGAAATTGGTCATAGCGTGACAGGTCGATCTATCGTGAACTAAACTAACCTCCCCCACTCATACATACACACTATGTCTTACAATAAGTAAGGCTGCTATATCACATGTAAGGGCTGACGGTTGCCAACACATACAAGATCTATTGCAAACTTTATTAACCTACGACATAAGCCATGGACACACACACACCAAGCCTTCCAGATAGGCTATAAGCAACTCACTTCTTGCAATTGTATAACGGGGAAAATTAACCTACAGCTAGCAACACTGTTTGAGCTGCTTTCGACGAGTAGTGTTACCAAAATTATTTTTTTTGCAAATAGGCTCTACAGCTAGAGGCTTGAAACATATACCCTACCAGAGTATGCCAACTTACCTCATGTAAAAATATTACCTAGTACGGGTTAAGCCGTGACATACAACTAGCGAACGACACGACCACCTGACACACAGACAGAGAGAGTGTGATACAGCTTATACGCAGTTTTTCCTACACACGTACTGGGTTTAAAAGATAACTTGCAACAACCATTTCACTCACCTCCTATTATATAATAAAATTACCACAGGTTTTTGATACTTGCTGCCAGAACATGGTGGTTTTAGACTGGAAATTTAGCCCGATTATTTTATTTGTGCAAGAGAAAAATGATGATGCCTGCATTTGGAATATATAATTCTTCTTACGGTATTTTGCGTGTCCCCAGTAACCTTGCTTTCGATTCACGGAAGCTATGACGTGTATTTCCTGTTTTGCGAACATGCGAGAACTTTTCACAATGTTGCATCAGATAATATATTGCAAGAGCGAGGTGGTTGTGTATATAAATCTAGTCTTGGGGAATGGACATGAATATAATGTCAAAATTATTGCATAACTTAAAAAGAATATTTATTGCACTGCGCTTTCTAGCAAAGGTAAATGTGGAATGCCCCGGCCCCTCAGAGATTCGAATACTGTTAGTTAAACAGCAAGCATTGTCATATGGACTGACGATTATTATTTTTTAAAAAAAACAGACCTCGTAGTAAGTTATAACCTGAGCTGTCTTGCAAGTCTCTCGAGTTTGATATCTGGTGAAGGAATATGATGCCACTATAAACTGTACACAAGATATACCCAGTCCCTGGCATGAGATGGACGAGGACCTATACAGTTGTATAATGGTTGTTTTTTTATTAAAACATAGCGCTTATTTACATGTCAGCGCAACATGCATGCAAAGAAGGGAGGGAGACCATAACGGATAATTCTTATTTCGATTTTAATATTTTTGCTAGTCACGCTATCTAGACGAACACTGGAAGATGGACAAAAGCGAGGGAAAGAGAGAAATGTTATTTTTTGCCCCTCTGCCTGTGTGTGATATACTAGTTTTACATGCATACGGCTGTATCGTGAAGCGAGGCCGAAAATAATTTTTGAAAGCAGTCTCGAGCATCTTCGCGTTCAGCCAACAAGAGAAATAAAATATTACACATGGGTGTGGGGCGCAACAGCCACAGTACGGTAATGTGCATGGATGTTAAAACTTTTGGGTTTTTCTGAATAGACATACATATCAGTTTTGCAGTCTCCAGATGGGACCGGAGCTTATTTTTTATTTGGACAGGGGGGTTCAGATCAACTATAATTTTTGTTTACATCAAAATGAAACAAAGGATTTTACTCCACTGCATACTTATTCAATATTTTTATTATTGTAAAGAATGGGGCGGTGTGTCTTATTGTATATAGTCTTCCAACAACCACCTCGGGGGCGTAAATTTATGTTTCTGCATGTATGCAAAATGCACTTAACTTCTGTTGTGAAGTTTGTTTTGCTGTTGTGATTAAATACTAAACCAAAATCTCACTACATAATTTTGAATTATATTTGTTAAAATCGATCTATATTATATCATCGCTATAGGTGGTCCATGTTATGCGCAGGAGAATTTTTAAAAAATGTTTTGTTTCTCGAACCTGTGGCCTGTAGATTTGTTTTGTTGGCAAACAGAAACAGAAAAATGGCACCATGTTATTCTATACTGATATACTGATAGTCAACAACTATGTCGAAAAGCAATGATGGGGGGACTTGTTTGTGTTGGGTCTTATTAACAACTTCACAGCTGTACCTGCACAACTCATCGACAACAAATCAACAATGTTAGGAAATGTGTGCATGGCCCCGAGAATACAATTTAAAATCACTGATGTGATATGAACCCCCTTCACTTGTGTGTATTTGAATATGCGAACATGATGCATTTTGAATAATCGAGGCGGACAATCACAAAAACAGCTTGCAACAGTATGGAGAGTTCAAACTTCAGACGATTTTTGTTAATCTACGAAAAGCCAAGGGGCGAACGGAGATTACTACGAAAATTGTAACGCGAGGCTATTTTGGCTAATGGCAACGATGAGGATGAATAATGGTTGTTTTGATGAAATTGAAAAAGTGGGGCACGTCTGCTTCGAAGTGCATTACACCAACAACTACAATTGTCCCTCTTCCCCACACGAGGCGATTAACAGAGGTGTACTTTTGCCGGTCTACGACTCTGAGGGCTCAAGTTACAATGTTTACCTATAGCTGTACATATTTAAAAATGACCTGAGCAATTAAATGTTACAATACCGATCCTGATTTTTTGTCGGATGACGTAGGTTGCAATCCCACCCCCGATGGCGTATAGACTTAAATGTTTCCATAACATGAAATACTGTTAATGGAAATCTGTTGTTTCTAATGTAAAAATCATATAACAAGAAAAAGAAGAAAATAAATGTTGCGAGCAAATACGGAGCCTCAACCCAAACACATAAATAATCAGACAAGATGTCAACGGTGCGTTCATAACTAACAAGTGATTATTCAAAAATTGAAATGGTGCAGGGGGAAACAACCAACTAACTAACTAGGCTTCTTAAACCCGAGGACAGCAAATACAAGCCTATTCTGATCTGAGAAAGATCTCTATCTATTTTTTTCCATCCCAACCGATTTTTTTTAGGTCTATTCAACCCCTCATGGTACACGAGCTCCCACTGCCCTGATGGTGGAGGAAGCGAATCTATTTGGACATGAAAGAGCATTATGTGTGGGAGACTATAATTTATACATGTGGTTGCTTGGATGCTTACAGAGGATGCCATAGCTCGTGCGATTGAGGCATTTTATTAAGCACATATTTTGATGAGTGTAAAGAATTAAATAAGTCACAAGGGGGCTGAGGCATGGTTCGAATTTCTCGATCTAGGTATGGATGCAGACAGACACGAAGTTTTGTGTGTGGACACAAATGATAATGGAAAAATGCCGTTCACCCCGATAGCATAGTGGTAATGTTGTTCTTGCCTCGTTTCCATCGACAACATAGTGGTTACACTGTCCAATATTAAGAAGTTCTCAAAATTATTCAATCATTTTCTCTCTTTTTCTTCTATCATCTCGGTAACCAAAAAAAAAAGGTTTTCTCAAATGTTTAGACGACTACGAAAACGTTGAAATGTAAAATATTGTTGCATTGTAATCAAAAAAGAATTTGTTGAATATGCCTAACCTAAAATAAAATTCAAGAATTAATAGAGTTAAATATTTGCCACTCTGAAATGGCGACGGCTATCATAATATTATTTTCAGCAGGATAATAATGACAATATTATATATATTAAGGATTAGGCCCGAGGGATTCTTATTCACTACACTCGTTTCTAACCTGTCCACACTGGAAACCGAAAACACAAGTACGAGACACTAACTTGGGAGAGGACATGCAAAAACTCTGCGGGGGCTCATCTTAAAAACTTCAGTAGATGTTTGTCATGGAACTCCCTCCTTAAATTCGATTCGAAAGGCACAAATATTCCGGTTCTTGAATAAGAAGCGCGTATGCCTTCGGAAAGAGAGAAGAAGAAATAAATAAATCAACTCATGCATATTCTTCATGTACGTACGCTTGGTGACAAGAAACAGTATTTTTTTTTTCTCTTCAAGAAATTGTTTTCAACTTTTTGCTAGGTGACCCAACAGGAGTGGACGAAATAGCTTATTCATTCAAACTGGAAGCTTGCTTTTTTTTCAACAATGGAAAACATATTATTTCCAGTGAAATATCGACTCAACTACCTAGAATGGCTACCACGGGCTTGGTGACTGAATACTAAAAAACTATCGAGCGACTTACTTCACAGCAGTGTCACTTAGTTTCAACAAGAACAGTTCAAGGCTTCCCGGGTGTCCTGCAAGGTTCGGCATTTATTTTTTTTAATAGCAAGCAGATG